>NC_083573.1:97860175-98487675 GCF_027579695.1 Neoarius graeffei
ATTTGAGTTTGACTTTATAAACACAAGAACCTATCCAGTGGCTAACACACCCCATTATACTGTACAAGCCTGATAAACTTTATCACTGAATGATTGTATTGTTGGCAGAGTATAAAGTAATGTAATTCAGAAATCATCTAACTTGCGATATTCACATTAAACAGTGCAACTGGACAGGAAGTATAACATAACATAACAACATAACATAACATATAACATATATCAGGGACAGCAACTGACATAACTGACATAGTACACATTTGGCATCATCATTATATCATCTGTGAGACGTTTTTGCAATGTGGACTTCACTAAAATGTTGACTCTGGTCACGGGCCTGGATCTACATACATCGAGGGACAACTGAAGAGTCCTTAATCGTACTAACCTTTCTAAGAGTGTACAAACTGGAGCTTTTTTTTTTTACTCAACATCAATAAATACTATTCCTGCTGATTGATATGACATTGGCATCACTGAAACGTTTATAATCAGCACTCTGAGTGTTGGTATTACTGTCCGTCCTGCTGGAAAATGGTTCGTGACGAATATATTGCTGGGTTTCAGTCATGTGACTTTTCTTAGCAGACAATTTTACCGGAAGAAGTGAAATAGCTGGTGGTCTAAACGGCTCCCGTAGTGCAAACAACTAGCGATAACTTATCAGAGTACGCTCGTAATCTAGAAGCCACTGCTGGCTTTAGATATATTCAGAAGATCACTATGTGCAATGGAATCGACCCCTACAGTCTGGGAAAGAAGGATTTGTCATACGATCTCGAAAACGACCCTTCAGTCGAGTTCCCCGACATCTCAAACTATCTGGTGTTGCAGACGTCCTTCTACACCGCAAAACAGTTGAAAGTGTGGAAGAGTATGGAGGCTTACAACTTTTTTGTATGTGGCTGGGTAAAGGACCTCGGGATCAACTCGCTGCCCAATGAATCCCGGATTGTTTTTGCCCGTCTAAGTATGGTTTTTTTTTTTTAAGCATTTCATTCGCATTTTTACAACGAAGCACTGCACGTTGAAGTGAAAACAAACAACAGTTGGCTTGATTCTCACTTGTGTTGGCTCTTATCTCTCAGCTAAATCATTCACAAAGATCATCAGAAACCCCTTTAAAGACCTGGATCTTAGTTAAACAAGACAGAGAAGTGATCACGGTGCATTGTAACTGTACGGCTGGGGAAGAATTTTGTCGCGACCTTTATGCATATGGACTTTGTGAGGAGTAAACAAAGAAACAGCTGGGGACTTTAGCGCTTCAGGACTAAAAAAAAGTACCGTAAAATAACGACACGTAGCAAGAAAAGTACTTGGAGGACACTAAGGACAGAGCTGAGAGGGAAATACAAACCTTTCACCAAGTGAAACTCGAGCACGCTTCGACTCGGCTCCCTTCGACTTCACCGAGAGGTTCAAAAGCCACCTTTCTCCACGTCTTTTTGTGAAATCCTGTGTTCGTTCACCCTTTTTTATTAGTTCATGGGGAACCCTGAAGAAACTTTTATCAGTTTCACGGTTTAATCGATTTGAACAACCTAAAACAACGCATTTTTCATGTGAGCAATGACCCTTCTCCGTACAAATGCTTTGTCAACTGAGTTTTGGTAGACCACCAGCTAAAGTTCTGAATCACTAATGAGGTGGTTGTGACGTCACGTGAAACCCAGCAATAACATACAGTAATGTTATCAAAATAACATTCTAGCAGGAACCACGACATCGTATTATATTCATAAAATTAAAGGTCACAGGAAATGATCATGACACTGCTACAAAAGCAGCAAAGGCTTACATATATCTGTTTAAAACCTGGCAAAATTAAAACAAATGACTGAGCCCGGTCTTAGAGGCTGAAACATTTTAAAGCAGAAAACTCAGTACTGTCAGTCACCTCCAGAATTATTGGCACCCATTAAGAAATGAGAAAAATATACACTCAATGGCCACTTTATTAGGAACACCCATCCATCCACCTGCTGTTTTATGCAGTTCTCTAATCAGCCGATCCCTCGACGCATCAGTTCACGCAGATACAAATCAAGAGCTTCAGCTAATTAATGTTGACAATGTTCAAACATCAGAATGAGAAAAAATTGTGATCTCAATTTTTGTGTGACTTTCTTTCACTGTTGTATGGGTGTTGGTTTGAGCCAGATGGCGCATGAAGGTCTGAGTATTTCAGAAACTGCTGATCTCCTGGGGTTTTCACACACAACAGTCTCTACACAGAATGGTGCGAAAAACAAAAAACATCACTGAGTGAGTGAGTGAGTGAGTGAGTGACAGTTCTGTGGGTCGAAACAAGCTCCTTGTTGAAAAGAGAGGTCAGAGATCACAAAATGGACAGATTGGTTCGAGCTTTTTTGAAGGATATACAGTGGTGCCTGAAAGTTTGTGAACCCTTTAACATTTTCTATATTTCTGCATAAATATGACCTAAAACATCATCAGATTTTCACACAAGTCCTAAAAGTAGATGAAGAGAACCCAGTTAAACAAATGAGACAAAAATATTAGATTTGGTCATTTATTTATTGAGGAAAATGATCCAAAATTACATATCTGTGAGTGGCAAAAGTATGTGAACCTTTGCTTTCAGTATCTGGTGTGATCCCCTTGTGCAGCAATAACTGCAACTAAACATTTCCGGTAACTGTTGATCAGTCCTGCACACCGGCTTGGAGGAATTTTAGCCTGTTCCTCCATACAGAACAGCTTCAACTCTGGGATGTTGGTGGGTTTCCTCACATGAACTGCTCGCTTCAGGTCCTTCCACAACATCTTGATTGGATTAAGGTCAGGACTTTGACTTGGCCATTCCAAAACATTAACTTTATTCTTCTTTAACCATTCTTTGGTAGAACGACTTGTGTGCTTAAGGTCGTTGTCTTGCTGCATGACCCACCTTCTCTTGAGATTCAGTTCATGGACAGATGTCCTGACATTTTCCTTTAGAATTCACTGGTATAATTCAGAATTCATTGTTCCATCAATGATGGCAAGCCGTCCTGGTCCAGATGCAGCAAAACAGGCCCAAACCATGATACTACCACCACCATGTTTCACAGAAGGGATAAGGTTCTTATGCTGGAATGCAGTGTTTTCCTTTCTCCAAACATAACACTTCTCATTTAAACCAAAAAGTTCTATTTTGGTCTCATCCATCCACAAAATATTTTTCCAATAGCCTTCTGGCTTGTCCACGTGATCTTTAGCAAACTGCAGACAAGCAGCAATGTTCTTTTTGGAGAGCAGTGGCTTTCTCCTTGAAACCCTGCCATGCACACCATTGTTGTTCAGTGTTCTCCTGATGGTGGACTCATGAACATTAACATTAGCCAATGTGAGCGAGGCCTTTAGTTGCTTAGAAGTTATCCTGGGGTCCTTTGTGACCTCGCCGACTATTACACGCCTTGCTCTTGGAGTGATCTTTGTTGGTCGACCACTCCTGGGGAGGGTAATATTGGTTTTGAATTTCCTCCATTTGTACACAATCTGTCTGACTGTGGATTGGTGGAGTCCAAACTCTTTAGAGATGGTTTTGTAACCTTTTCCAGCCTGATGAGCATCATCAACGCTTTTTCTGAGGTCCTCAAAAATCTCCTTTGTTTGTGCCATGATACACTTCCACAAACATGTTGTGAAGACAGACTTTGATAGATCCCTGTTCTTTAAATAAAACAGGGTGCCCACTCACACCTGATTGTCATCCCATTGATTGGAAACACCTGACTCTAATTTCACCTACAAATTAACTGTTAATCCTTAAGGTTCACATACTTTTGCCACTCACATATATGTAATATTGGATCATTTTCCTCAATAAATAAATGACCAAGTATAATATTTTTGTCTCATTTGTTTAACTGGGTTCTCTTTATCTACTTTTAGGACTTGTGTGAAAATCTGATGTTGTTTTAGGTCATATTTATGCAGAAATATAGCAAATTCTAAAGGGTTCACAAACTTTCAAGCACCACTGTAGGAACCCATATAATTACTCTTGACAACTCTGGTGAGCAGAAAAGCATCTCAGCATGCAACAGAACAGAACAGAACAGAAGAGAAGAACACATTGGGTTCCACTCCTGCAGCCAAGAACAGGGATCTTAGAATCAAGAACATGTTCCTATTAAAGTGGCTAGGGTGTGTATTGTAAAAATTAAATATTATCCATTTTTTCATGCAAAAAGCAATATATATTGTATATTCTCATGTATTATAATGACATTAAGCACAGTCAGTGAAACTGTGGAACTGTTAAACTTTTGTCAGGAGGTGTTGGATCGCTGATGCTGGTGGTCCAGGGGCTTTTGAGAAGATTGATGAAATTATTCATGGATCTCCAGTCTCCATTTTATCCTGTTCAGGACCATGGTATGGAAGAAATCATGAATTCCACAAAGTATCAGGATATTTTAACATGTTGAAAAAAAATAAAATAAAACCTGGTTGCCTCTGCCAAGAGGTTAAAACTTCGCCACTGATTAACCCTATGTTCACATTAGGAAGAGACAAATCACTCATATCACTTGTAGTATGTCCTTAGGGGCGTAGTGACCGTTAAAGCTGTCGCTTGTGGGCGTGCACTGTCCTGTCTCCAGCATCCTGATGAGAAAGCTATACACAGCTTCTAAACCAAACTAATTACGTGCTTGGCTTCGTACTCGCTTTGCTGGCGGATTAACAAAGCAAGCTAGCTGTACTAGCTATGTATACATACCCACAAGAGGCACCAACCATCTCTGTTTCTTCCTTTCAAGCTGTATTTATCTTTCTAATGTCTTTACACATTTAATAAGAGGTTATATTATATGGACATCAGTGTTTTAGTGGGGAATACACCACTCGTATTTTTCATCCGAGCTCCATCCGGGACATGGAGAACCAAAACCGTGACATAAATCTCTAGATGTCACTAGTGAGGAAATCGATGAATTGTTTTGATAAATTTGGGGACTTTTTGCTTGTGAATGTGTTGATATAATAAAAGGAATGAAAATATGAAGTTTATCTTCTCGTGTTGAAAAACTCGCATATTTCAGAGGAAATACATGGTGGATCTGAGTGATCTCATCTCATCTCATCTCATCTCATCTCATTATCTCTAGCTGCTTTATCCTGTTCTACGGGGTCGCAGGCAAGCTGGAGCCTATCCCAGCTGACTAGGGTGAAAGGCGGGGTACACCCTGGACAAGTTGCCAGGTCATCACAGGGCTGACACATAGACACAAACAACCATTCACACTCACATTCACACCTACGGTCAATTTAGAGTCACCAGTTAACCTAACCTGCATGTCTTTGGACTGTGGGGGAAACCGGAGCACCCGGAGGAAACCCACGCGGACACGGGGAGAACATGCAAACTCCGCACAGAAAGGCCCTCGCCACTACACCACCGTGCCGCCTGATCTGAGAGATATAATTAAATAATATTGGTTGGTGTTAAGTGGTATATCAGATATATTCCACTCAGCTAGCATGATATCATACTAGCTGAATGGAATATATCTGATATACTACAAAAAAAACAGCCAATATTATTATTATTATTATTATTATTATTATTATTATTATTATTATACATACACACTCCTTTTGGGTGTTCAACGTGTCTTTCTCTTTCAAAATTTCTCTTTCAAAATCGTCCATATTTAACAAAGCAAACCTGGCAGCTATGTATGTTTACAAATTGTCACAGTCACTCGCTAGCATGAAAGTTTTACATCTCCAATGTGTCTCTTTTCCAGTTTTTTAAAGTCCGTTGGTATGTTTTTCTCTTGTAAATATGCATGAAGACTATATAATATGTTTTTGGTAGCCTTTCAGGTGTTCAGCGCGTCTTCAGTTTCCATTTTCAGTTTATTTATTTAGTGCTTAATTATAGCATAGCTAATCCTAGCAGTAGCACTGGATTAGCCTCGTCTTTCTCTTTCCTAGCGGACAAAGAAATGATTGTGCGCATGTGCAGCAGAAAAGTTTTGTCACTGGATCTTTGCATGAGCTCTGACATGCGATGTCGTGTTGTCTTGACCACGTGCAATATTGTAACAATATTGCACACTCATTCTCCATTAGGGAGAGTGGCGTAATACACGTAGGATAAGCGATATGCTAACAACATTGCATGCTATCAATAAACCCGCTAGAAGAGAATAGAACACGTTTTTATTCCATGGAAAAAGTGGCCTGTATGGATAATATTTCCCAATATTTCACTCCGATGACATCACTGCCTCCCAGTGTTTTCTCGCTGACTAGACATGTGTTGTCAAAATGGCAAACTGGTTCAAAATTAACATTCTTTTGATTAACGTGCATTTTTTTGTTGTTGTTTTTTGTGGCTGTGTCCATATAATATAAAGAACATTACATGGTTGTGCGAAGATATGAAGTTTATTTTCTCATTTTGAAAATATTTTCCCTCATTCACTTTGCTCACTCATGATATATACATTCACCACTCAAAGATAAACTTCATATCTTCACGCAACCGTGTAATATCCTCTATATACGTATATGACAGGATGAGATGAAATCAGGGTTCTAACCTTTTCTTACAGTACATTTTTGTGCATCAAACAGGAAATTGTAACTGATTACAGGTAGGCACTAAAGCTTGAGTACCATGAGCTGGTCTAGCGGTTAATGTGTCTGCCTCTTGACCAGGAGATCGTGAGTTCTACTTGCGGTCGGATCATACCAAAGACCATCATAAAAATGGTACCTACTGCTATCTGGCAAGGCATGCTGCAAAACAGATATGAGTATGGAGTCAAACTCTTGTGGTTACCAGAGGACTGGAACCCTAGCTATATAATAGGTGAGAGGCCGAGGGCTATAGAAATGGAGATCTGTGCCACACCTCAATAGCTGGTTAGTACTGGGACAGGAGACTGCCTGGGAAGACCAGATCCTGGTGCAGGAGGGAATTTGAATTGACTAAACTGACTTGACTAAAGTTTGAGTATGGAATTGAAGAAACATCATTCCACACGTGCCATAGGATTGGTTCAAGGAATCATTCATTCGGGTTTATCACTTTAACTCATCATACCTAATTTGCATATAGTTGAGAAGATCTCAGTTCAAATGTCGCTTGTTGCTTTGTCTATGAATTCGTGAGACCTGGTTGCACACGTACAAAAAATATAAACAGTTGTCTTTTTTGTTTTGTTTTTTGTCACTTGCTAATGTGAACCAGGGGATCAGGCCTTTACAAGTTTATGTTTTAAATATCACTCATGGCATGCATTATTCATTTTATACAGGGTGTTTCCAAAAAATTTATATAATTTCACAATCTAATAACTTTGCCAATTCTCGTTCAATTGACCTCAAATTTTAACAGCATGTGTGGAAACGGGTCAAAATTTTATGCTTAATATTTTTTGTTTTTATCTTTTTAGGTATAGAAATGACATTCACTGGAAAAGAAAAGGCGCTGTGTGTGTTAGAGTACGCTTGAACACAGTCGAACAAGACTGTACAGCATACATTTATGAGAGAATTCTCTAAAAATGCACCAACTGCAATGCAGACTTGGACATGGTACAAAAATTTTAAAGAAGAAGCCTGTCTGTGCAGCAGGGCAAAAGGATCTGGACGACCGCCAGCATCGGAAGAGACGGTCAAGCGAGTGGGTTCACGAATATTGAACATTTGTGAAATCATTCATGGAATCCACATTCCTTTGAATTTTTCATTCAAATTTTGAGGAATAGATCTTATATTCTGTGTTCTTATAATTCTTATAATATAATATAATATTAATTATATTATTATAATTATATAATATAATAATTAATTATTAATTAATAATATTATATTATATAATATAATAATTCTTATATTCTGTGTCTGGTCGGAGTTTTATCGCACCGCTCCTGTGAAGGACGGCCCCATGAGGACAGTTGAGGGTTATACCTGTTAAAACTGTTAATATTATAGTCAGGCTGTCTGTTGTTGCCCAAATGAGGATGGGTTCCCTTTTGAGTCTGGTTCCTCTCGAGGTTTCTTCCTCATGTCGTCTGAGGGAGTTTTTCCTTGCCACCGTCGCCACAGGCTTGCTCATTGGGGATAGATTAGGCATAAAATTAGCTCATGTTTTAAGTCGTTCAAATTCTGTAAAGCTGCTTTGTGACAATGTTTATTGTTAAAAGCGCTATACAAATAAACTTGATTTGATTTGATTATATTGCGCAACAATAAGCCAGTTCAGTTTCATTTGCCTAGACTATGTAGTTTCTGGGAGGGTGGCATGGTGGTGTAGTGGGTAGCACTGTCACCTCACAGCAAGAAGGTTCTAGGTTCAAGCCCAGCAGCCGATGAAGGCCTTTCTGCTCCTTGGACCTGCCAGATCCATCCTGATGCCCTACATCTGGTTGGAGTCTCATCACATTGCTCTTATGGAGGACAGACCCATACGGACAGTTGGAAGACGCTCTGGACACTTATAGTCATGCTTTTATGGCTGAGGACTACAGTTGACTTGCTAACTTTAGGACTGCAGTTGTCATGGACAGTTTTGCACTCAAGTTTCCATCAATGAAGAGTTATAACATCACCGAAACAGACTTCATGTTAAAACTGTAAAAATCACGTTGTCTTATCACCCAAATGAGGATGGGTTCCCTTTTGAGTCTGGTTCCTCTCGAGGTTTCTTCCTCATGTCGTCTGAGGAGGTTTTTCCTTGCCACCATCGCCACAGGCTTGCTCATTGGGGATAGATTAGGGATAAAATTAGCTCATGTTTAAAGTCATTAAAATTCTGTCAAGCTGCTTTGTGACAATGTCTATTGTTAAAAGCGCTATACAAATAAACTTGACTTGACGACTTTCTGTGTGGAGTTTGCATGTTCTCCCTGTGTTTCCCCCATGCGTGGGTTTCCTCTGGGTGCTCCGGTTTCCCCCACGGTCCAAAGACATGCAGGTTAGGTTAACTGGTGGCTCTAAATTGACCATAGGTGTGAATGTGAGTATGAATTGTTGTTTGTCTCTATGTGTCAGCCCTGCAATGACCTGGCGACTTGTCCAGGGTGTACCCCGCCTCTCGCCCATAGTCAGCTGGGATAGGCTCCAGCTTGCCCGCGACCCTGCACAGGATAAGCAGTTACGGATAATGGATGGATGGATGGATGTAGTTTCTGGGATATTTACATCTCACATAATATCAATTTTTTTTAAACACCCTGTATATTAGTTTTCATGAATCTAGGGTGCCAATAATTCCAGTTCAACCAGCTGCATTTCCATTTTCATCCATGATGAAATGTGTTGGTTTAACTCTTATTTGACTCTCACAGGACAGGATATGAGCTGTGCTTTCCCTTAATACAACGTAGGACTGATACAAGACTCTTCAGATTACAGGCACATTCACACCAGCAAGTTCGGAAGCATTGAAAGGGCATTTCTGTTTCAAGGAAAATTCAAACTATAGTGGACAATGTGTGTCAGAAAGTCACATACACTTTCTGTATGAGAATGACTCAATAAACAAACACAAATAATTCGATTAACATGAATGCAGTGACTATGTCCATATACACACCTCTTTTTTCTTTTTTTTTTAGTCTGAGAATATACTAGTTACTAAAGTGCTACAGGCTAATTTCCCCACAAGCAACCACATGAACTGGGTTCACAAAAGAAATGTAAAGAGATTTGCATTTGATATGCATTTGAGTACTCTTGTGTATTACTCACACCATACCATCGTACATCGCTTCTGTCTTTGGCAATTTCTTAGACGTCATTTCCAACCCAACTTCAACATAAAACATCGAAGATCATGCTTATCCTAAGACAATTCATGCATGCTCCTTCTGAGTATTGTTAAAATACATAGGTTATTTCCAGGCGCTCTGATTTTGCAGGAACATGTAATTCAATGTACAATCACATACGATTGACATATTCAAAACGACCATGCTACAGATGCAGCTATCATGGAATTAAGAAAATTCGGATTAATAAATAAGGATATATGTGATGAGGAAAGGCAGGTTGTTCTACATTGCACATAAAGAGTTGCATAATTCTCATACTACTGTTTGTGATTAAAGAGTACTTTGTAAGAATCTGGAATGCTTGATGATTTTGTTGCATTTTTTTAGTTGTAGTTTCTTCTTTTTTTTCCTTCCAAAAAGCACAAAGGAAAAAAATATCGTAAAGAAAGGCAGCTTGTGCGACTTAATTTTATTCCCAGAAGTCACCATAAATGATAGAGTTCATATTCCAGGGTTTTATAAGATGACACAATGCACGTACGATGAGAACTACGTTTCTAGTCGTCCGTATTGATCAAATGTCATGCTTTTTTTGTTGACGTTTGGTCATCAAAGTCCCATGGGCAAACCTCTGCCATTTTGGCACTGCCACGATCTCCTTTTGAATTTGGACTTTTCTGTTTCACTATAGAGGAACCAGTGTTTCTGGTCACTTCTTTAGTTGTTGCCGGATCTTCAAAATCCCATGGACATACAGCAGCTTGCTTGGTTTTCCCTATTGCCGTGTTTGGACTTTTCTGCTTTTCCATAGCACTCATGTCGGGACTACTGCTCATATCCCAAGGACAAATCTCAGCCAGTTTGGCTTGGCTGAGAGGTCTCTCTGTTGGTTTACCTGAAGGAGGCTTGTCTTTTGACTTTGCTTTGACGTTCTCATCTTCTATACCCTTCGTCTTCTCTTTTTCTTTCTGGAATGTTCTTATAGGGACCATACCCTTCTTTGTAGTATTGGTCTCTTTCGTTTTAGAAACCTGACAGGGACTGGGAATATTTTCCAATGTGGGACTTGTTGATTCATAATCCCATGGACAAACGTCTGCTTTGGAAGATGTCTGCAGAGAGCTTCCTGATGATTTTGAAGCCTCAGGAAGAACATCTTTTGCTTTTCCCTCAGTTAGGATAATGTCCTTGCCTTTGACATCTGTCACAGCTATGCTTGATTTGGTTTTGACCTCTGCAGATGTAGTTTTGGTTCTGCCCTGATCAATGGAGCAGGTTGAGTCTATAGATTTTTTTGGCAATTCATCAAAGTCCCATGGACATACATCTGCTTTTTGAGATTTGGTCCTGTCTGTAGATGTCTGTATTTGAGACTGAATGGGTTGACTGGAGAAATTTGATTTTGCCCCATCTATTTGACCTTGGCTTTCTTTTCTATTGTCCTCCCAAGAAGAGACATCTGCTCTGTCGATGGGCTTCTGGTTGGGTCGTCTGGCTGGGTTGGGTGACTGATCTGTGCCTTTTTGTTTCTGCAGTTTGGCTCCCTTGGCGCTGTTGGAGTGGATCATGGTGGACTCTTCAGCAGCAATGGACACATGCTTTTGTACCCTGTTCTCTGAAGGAGTGGGCAAGTCCTCTAATTCCCAAGGACAAACCTCAGAAATATTGTAAACGTCTTTGCCTTTCGTTGGCTCAGAGCAGATGGATGGTTGGCTTTCACTAACCTGATGTTTCATTATTCCAGCTTTGCCAGCTGTCTGCTTGTATTCTACTGACTGGCTGATGATCATTTTCATATAGCCCTCTTCATTTTCATCAGGGCTTTTCGCTTCTTTGTTCTTTTGTTGAACATTTTTATTGGGGTCCTCTATGGACTGGGTCTTTCCCGTGAGACCCAGAGTCTTCTCTTTAGCACTGGCAATGACGCTGAGTGACTTCTGCAACATGGATGTCCTTGGGTGAAGCGGTTTCTTGTCAGCTGTCAGATTGTGAGCGCTGGCTGATTTACACACCAAAGGAACTGACTCAGTTGACTCGCTGGCAACATCAATCTTCTCTGATGACTTTTTCTTCACCAGCTTCTTACCAATCAATGTTTCAAGAAGAGATCCCTCTGTGGTAGATACTTCCATTTTATCAGTTGCTAAGCTGCTAGAGTCCTCACTCTGGTCTCGCACATGATCATAACTGCTGTGAGACTTCTTCAGAGAGAAAACCTTATTCTTCAAGGACTCCTCCTTGGCAGGTTTTGCAGAATGTGTTGGCTCAAAAGGATTCTTCCTCAGGACACAGATGCTGTTACGGTTACTACCATGCTCGCCAAGCTCCTTGTCCTCACGGCTATGCTGGCGACCCATTGTTTCTGGGATCTCAGTGATGCGTCTCATGAGGGAGCGTCCCAGACCTTTTTTGGAGCTGCGTTTCTTTTGCAGGTGAGGGTTGTTGGCTAACATCTTCTTTCGTTTGTAGATCTCCAACTGGGAGTATAGCTTTTTTAGCTCCTCCTGTGAAAAACAATATAGAAAGAAAATATAGAAACATTTCAATCAGTGAAATGTGTTTGATATACGGTAAGGTCAAAATATAAAAACCACAGATAAGCAGACACACTATTGCACAGAAAACATGCAGTATGAGTTATTTTATGCAACTACAGACAGCGCCACATAGATGTTTGAACATTATAACATGCTTTTTGACAGTGACTAAGAACAGGACAGTCTGGGACAGTATTTGATATGGACATTTTGTGTGTTCTGTTGTTAGGTCTGAAACAGTCTCAAGTATTTTTTAAATGAATTCACTGTAAACCCATTACAGACTATTCACCAAAACAAAGCCCCTTTTTATACCCCTTAACAATTTACCCTTGTCGTTGACAATGCGGTGAGAGACTTCTTCAGCCCTAACAAAGAAACAAAGACCTCTGCTCACATTGGTATATTTTTCCCAAAGACTGTCGCAAGACCTTACGCCACAGCCATTAATAGAACTGAGCTGGCCCATTTCGTCTGGTGTCTGCAATAAAAAACTGCCATGGCTCAGTTATTTTATCAATGATAAGACAAGGAGATTATGAAAATGTGTATTTACAGGTATATGGAAAAGCAGAGAGACAGCGCAGAATAGACAAAACGTATACTAACCCGTATGTCCTCCGGGTCTAGACTGTGTTCACTCCATGCAGATGTGATGCTGCTGTTCAGGTATGAGCCTGATCGTCCCATGTCCAACTCATCCTCATAGGCCTCAGTGGCTATGTCATCCCTCAGGTGTGTCCCCGCGAACAGAAACTGTAGGATGTTTATGAGAATCCATAAAGCTGTAACTCATAAGGCTATGTTCACATTAGCGGGTGACAAGTCACTTGTGCTGCTTGTAGTTTATAACTTGTCTGGTGAAATTGAAATAAAGTTAATAGTTAAGCACAAGTTAAATAACTCACTAATCAGTGTGGGAAATTGGCTGTTTGATTTACATGTTGCATGCTTGGCTTCATACTAGCTTGGTTGGAAGATTAGCAAATAAAGCTAACTGTACTAGCTATGCACTGTACACCCACCAATGTGGCACAAACGGTCTCTGCTAATTCACTCCTAGCTTTATTTTTCTATGCAATGTCTCTATACACATCTAATGAAAGGATATACAACCCCAATTCCAAAAAAGTTGGGACGCTGTGTAAAACAGAAATAAAAACAGAATGTGAAGATTTGCAAATCATGGAAACCTTATATTTCATTGAAAATCCATCCAAACAAAATCTTTTTCATGGAAGGCCTTCCTTCTTTCAGCAAGACAAACCGCTTTCTGCACATATTAAAACTGCATGGCTCCGTAGTAAAAGAGTCCGGGTGCTAAACTGGCCTGCTGCAGTCCAGACCTGTCTCTCATTTAAATCAATTGGTGTATTATAAAGCACAAAATATGACAAAGGAGACCCCAAACTGTTGAGCAACTGAAATTGTATATAAGGGAATAATGGGACAACATTTCTCTTTCAAAACTACAGCAATTGGTCTCCTCAGTTCCCAAAAGTTTACAGAGTGTTGTTAAAAGTAGAGGTGATGCAACACAGAGGTAAACATGCCCCGTCCCAACTTTTTTGAAACGTGTTTCAACATTTGATAAGTTATCTTTGTATGATTTTCAATGAAATATAGGGCTTCCATGATTTGCAAATCTCACATTGTTTTTTTATTTATGGTTTACGCAGCGTCCCAACTTTTTTGGAATTGGGGTTGTATATGGCAGTAAATGGGAGCTAATTGCATGCTGTAAGTGGGGAACTGAAGAAAACCTAGACCATATATGGCATAAGACTGTTGCAAGGAATATTTCCGGAATGTTTGGATTTGGGAACGTCTCAATTCAATTCAATTAACTTTGTAAATTGCTTGTGTGAACACATCATTATGCTTTAATCAAGGTATGAATGGCAACATCGATGAAACAAACCCATAACTATTGGCACCATTGGTAAGATCACTGACCACACTGACCCCCCCCCCCCCCCGTATTAAGCACTGATTGAATAAAGATTTTTAAATAAGTTTACCTTTGGGACAAGTAAGAGCCCAAGTGTAACCGTCACTGTCAAATGAGTGTGAGTGAAGAACAGCATAAGCATCCAATCAGGGTGCAGCTCAGATGCAAAAGTAAATCTGCAAATGGACAGATTGGAAAAAAATACCTTCACACCATTTACTGATTATACACATTATATCGGCCGAAGTTTGTGGACACCTGACCTTCACACTTATGTTTTGTTGAAGATCCAATTCTAGATTTAGTCCCCCTTTGCTATTATAATAACATCCACTTTTCTAGGAAGGCTAGATTTTGGGGCATGACTGTGAGGATTTGTGTTCATTCAGCTACAAGAGCATTAGTGAGTTCGAGCACTGATGTTGAACTCATCTGAGGTTGAGTTCAGTCAGGGATCTGTGCAGGACGCTCAAGTTCCTCCACTCCAACCTTAACACAGCATGTTTTTATGGAGCTCTCGCTTTGTGCACAGGAGCATTGTCATGCTGGAACAGGTATCAGGGAAATTGTAATGATACAGTATACAAAGACATTCTATACAATTGTGTACTTCCAACTTTGTAGCAACAGTTTGAAGAAGAACCACATTTAGGTATGAGTCAGGTGTCCACATACTTTTGGTCATATAGTGTAACATTTGCAGTTCCACTTTACACACTGCCATGTTTCATTCTATAAAATGGTCATTCATAATGTACCACTGCTTGTTACTGGAATGACCCCCCTCAAGGGTTCATCTTTTGTACCTGCAATTTCATCTGGAATGGTAAATGTAGTGTACTTGTAAAATTAATTCAATACATATAATTACACCTTAAGGGCCACTGCTGTACCTTAATTAAAGAATATAACACTTGGGGCAAGCTGTTAAATGAAAATAATAATGGGGTGGTGTGACGCAATCTCACACTGTGACTATGGCGATGTTGATTATTATCCTATAACAGCACATAAAATGAGGGCATTACTAGAAACCTGTGATTTGCAGCTGCACTATTGTCAGAGCTGTTGTAATAGAAAATTCATCAACACCTTCTGACCAATCAATGAAGAATTCAACAACATTCAACCACCTTTAATTTAATTGATCGTTATCAGTTTGTTGATGTAAATTGTGACTTTTCTATGTATACTAAGGTAAAGTCTGGTGTTCCACAAGGTTCTGTCTTAGGCCCAATGCTTTTATCTTTATATATGTTTATATATCTGGGTGATATTATTTGTAAGCATGGTATTAGCTTCCACTGTTATGCTGATCACACACAGTTGTATGTTTCTACAAAGCCAGATTAGAGACACCAGCTTAATAAAATTGAGGAATGTGTAAAGGACATTAGACACTGGATGCTTATTAACTTTCTTCAGCTTACCTCTGACAAGACAGAAGTACTTGTACTAGGACCACATGCAGCTAGAAGTAGGTTTTCTGATTACATTGTAACTCTGGATGGCCTTTCTGTTTCTTCACATGCAGCAGTAAAAGACCTCCATGTGATCATTGACTCCAATTTTCATTTGAAACTCATTTAGATAATATTATGAGGATAGCCTTCTTTCATCTCAGAAATATTGCTAAGATAAGAAATGTAATGTCACTACACATGGCAGAAAAACTAGTTCATGCCTTTGGTACATCTAGGTTGGATTATTGTAATGCCTTCCTGTCTGGATGTTCTAGGAGGTGCAAAAACAAGCTCCAGTTAGTTCAAACTGCAGAAGCAAGAGTCCTTACTAGAGCTACAGTGGCTTGAAAAAGTATTCATACCCCTTGAACTTTTTCACATTTTTCCACCTTACAACCACAAACTTAAAAGTTTTTTATTGAGATTTTATGTGATAGACCAACACAGAGTAGCACATAATTGTGAAGTGAAACGAAAATGATAAATGGTCTTCAAAATTTTAAACAAATAAAAATCTGAAAAATGTGGTGTGCATTAGTATTCAGCCCCCTGTACTCTGATACCTCTAAATACTATCCAGTGCAATCAATTGCCTTCAGAAGTCATCTAATTAGTTAATAGAGGCTTACTGTGTGTAATTTACTCTCAGCATAAATACACTTGTTCTGTGAAGGCCTCAGTGGTTTGTTAGAGAACACTGAAGAACAAACAGCATCATGAAGACCAAAGAACTCACCAGACAGGTCAGGGATAATATTCTGGAGAAGTTTAAAGCAGGGTTAGGTTATAAAAAAAAATATCCCGAGCTCTGAACATCTCAAGAAGCACTGTTCAATCCATCATTCAAAAATGGAAAAAGTATGGCACAACTGCAAACCTACCAAGACATGGCCGTCCACCTAAACTGACAGAGCGAGCAAGGAGAGCACTGGTCAGAGAAGCAGCCAAGAGGCCCATGATCACTCTGGAGGAGCTGCAGAAATCCACAGCTCAGGTGGGAGAATCTGTGCACAGGACAACTATAAGTCGTACTCTCCACAAATCTGGCCTTTTTGGAAGAGTGGCAAGAAGAAAGCCATTGTTGAAAGACAGGCATAAGAAGTCCCGTTTGCAGTTTGCCAGAAGCCACGTAGGGGACACAGCAAACATGTGGAAGAAGGTGCTTTGGTCAGATGAGCCCAAAGTTGAACTTTTTGGCCTAAATGCAAAGCGCTATGTGTGGCGGAAAACTAACACTGCTCATCACCCTGCACACACCATCTCCACTGTGAAACATGGTAGTGGCAGCATCATGCTATGGGGATGCTTTTCTTCAGCAGGGACAGGGAAGCTGGTCAGAGTTGATGGGAAGATGGATGGAGCTAAATACAGGGCAATCCTGGAAGAAAACCTGTTGGAGGCTGCAAAAGACTTGAGACTGGGAAGGAGATTCACCTTCCAGCAAGACAATGACCCTAAACATACAGCCAGAGCTACAATGAAATGGTTTAGATCAAAGAATATTCATGTGTTAGAATGGCCTAGTCAAAGTCCAGACCTAAATCCCATTGAGCATGTGTGGCAAGACTTGAAAATTGCTGTTCACAGACGCTCTCCATCCAATCTGGCTGAGCTTGAGCTATTTTGCAAAGAAGAATGGGCAAACATTTCAGTGTCTAGATGTGCAAAGCTGGTAGAGACATACCACAAAAGACTTGCAGCTGTAACTGCAGCAAAAGGTGGCTCTACAAAGTATTGACGCAGGGGGGCTGAATACTCGCTTGCTCACTCGAGTTTGTTGACGGTGCAGTGGCTGGCTGCTTTATGTCCCGGGGCTCCCTCATGCCTGTGTTACCTTCTGGCTCTCTCCTTTTAGTTATGCTGTCATAGTTAGTTGCCGGAGTCCCTGCTTGTACTCGGTGCAATATGTATACTGTTCCTACTTATTCAGGTGACATTGGGCATACCTAACCACCTGTGTTTTCTTTCTCCCCCCCCCCCTCCAAATCTGTCCCTCTGAGTTACATGGAGTCAACAGGAAATCTTTTGGTGGAGACGGTGGGGACCTCGACTGGCTATCGTAGCCTGCAGGGAATCGGCCGTCAAACATTCTGTCGCATGTCCCAGACCCGGTGAAATGTAACTGAATTGTCTTGGCCAGGCCTAAGGGTCCCATCTGCATCTCATCATTGCTGAGGAGTGTGCTCCCATCACCCAATCAAGCATCCAGCCAGAGCAGGTCATGATATATTTTTTTACCATATTAACATGCCATTGTGTGTCATGCCTGATGTAAAGACTCTTGTCTCTGCGAGCCTACCACACAGATTTAATACTTGTCATTTTTAGGGCATACCTAACAACATGTTTTCTTTCTCTCTCTCTCTTCCCCCCCAGTCTGTCCCTCTGAGTTACATGTTGATCCTGGGATTGAGATGCTGGCCTCTTCTGCCCCTCGGACCTGCTTGATCCATCCTGGTGCCCTGTGTCTGGTCGGAGTTTTATCGCCCCACTCCTGTGAAGGACGGCCCCATGAGGACAGTTGAGGGTTATACCTGTTAAAACTGTTAATATTATAGTCAGGCTGTCTGTTGTTGCCCAAATGAGGATGGGTTCCCTTTTGAGTCTGGTTCCTCTCGAGGTTTCTTCCTCATGTCATCTGAGGGAGTTTTTCCTTGCCACCGTCGCCACAGGCTTGCTCATTGGGGATAGATTAGGGATAAAATTAGCTCATGTTTTAAGTCGTTCAAATTCTGTAAAGCTGCTTTGCGACAATGTTTATTGTTAAAAGCGCTGTACAAATAAACTTGATTGATTGATTGATTGAATACTAATGCACACCACATTTTTCAGATTTTTATTTGTTTAAAATTTTGAAGACCATTTATTATTTTCGTTTCACTTCACAATTATTTGCTACTCTGTGTTGGTCTATCACATAAAATCTCAATAAAAAACTTTTAAGTTCATGGTTGTAAGGTGGAAAAATGTGAAAAAGTTCAAGGGGTATGAATACTTTTTCAAGGCACTGTAGAAGATATGACCACATCACCCCTGTCTTATCCACACTGCATTGGCTCCCAATCAAATTTCACATTGATTACAAAATACAACTATTGACCTTTAAAGCACTGAATGGTCTCACTCCACAGTACCTGAGTGAATTTCTGGTCTTTTATGGCCTGCCATGCCTACTTAGATCAAAAGGTGCAGGCTATTTGTTGGTACCTCAAATAGTGACGGCTACATCAGGGGGTGGAGCCTTTTCTTACAAAGCCATACAGTTATGGAACAGCCTTCCAAGTAGTGTTTGGGACTCAGACACAGTCTCAGCGTTTAAGTCTAGGCTGAAAACGTATTTGTTTAGTCAAGCCTTTTTGTTAATATATTTTTATTAGGAAAGAAGAAGAAGAAGCCTTTATTTGTCACATGCACACTCAAGCACAGTGAAATTCATTCTCTGCATTTAACCCATCTGAAACAGTGAATGAACACACACACACACACACACACACACACACACACACACACACACACACACACACACACACACACACCCAGAGCCATACTACAGCACTCAGGGAGCAGTTAGGGGTTAGGTATCTTGCTAGGCACTTCAGCCCAAGGCTGCCCCATGTTAACCTAACATGGGTCTTTGAACTGTGGGGGAAACCAGAGCACCTGGAGGAAACCCACGCAGACAAAGGGAGAACATGTAAATTCCACACAGAAAGGTCCCCCGTCGGCCACTGGGCTTGAACCCAGAACCTTCTTTCTGTGAGGCGACAGTGCTAACCACTACATCACCATGCCGCCCTATAAAGGAGTAGATCTGGAGGGTCCTCAGTCATAGAGTGTTTTGGTAAACTGGGATGTATGGATGCTGTTGCACCCCCAACTCTCACTCATTCACTCGGGTTTGTTGACAGTGTAGTGGTTGGCTGCTTTATGTCCCAGGGTGCCCTCATGACTGTGTTACCTTCTGGCTCTCCCCTTTTAGTTATGCTGTCATAGTTAGTCTTGCCAGAGTCCCTGCTTGCACTCAGCGCAAAACCATCAGGGGACACTGGGCATACCTAACAACCTGTTCCCCCTGTCTCTTCCCTCTATCTATCTCTCTCCATTGAGTTACATGTCGATCCTGAGATACCAGTGGTGCTGACCTTTCCTGCTCCTCAGACCTGCCTGATCCATCCTGATGCCCTACATCTGGCTGGAGTCTCATCACATTGCTCCTGTGAAGACAGCTCCACACGAACAGTCGCACTTGGAAGACAACTCTGGACACTTACAGTAATGGCTGAGGACTACAATCACCATGATACCTTTAGGACTGCAGTTCTCATGAACAGTTTTGCACTCAAGTCTCCATCAATGAACAGTTTATAACTTCAACAAAACAGACTTCATGTTAAAACTATAATGAATTTCCTGGTAACACAGTTATACTTTGTGACTATATAGGACACAGTTATAGAAGCGAGTTTTTTATAATCATGCTATCTGTTATCACCCAAATGAGAATGGGTTCCCTTTGAGTGTGGTTCCTCTCAAGGTTTCTTCTTCATGTTGTCTCAGGGAGTTTTTTCTTGCCACCATTGTCTCAGGCTTGTTCATTCAGGATACATTTATTTGGGATAAATTTATTACCTCCGCCAAGGAGGTTATGTTTTCGGTACCGTTGGTTTGTTTGTCTGTTGGTTTGTCTGTTAGCAACATTACAGAAAAAGTTATGAACGGACTGCTCTGACATTTTTTCCAGAGGTGTGACTGGGCACAAGTAACAATCCATTAAATTTTGGCAGTGATCTGGATCACCTTCTGGATCCTGGATTTTTTTAAAGGATTCTTGGCAGAGGTCTGTGCTCTCCGAGTGCTTTTCTAGTTAGTTTATATGTTTAAAATCTTTCTTTTTCTGGAAAGCAGCTTTGCAACAATGTCTACTGTTAAAAGCATTGTACAAATATATTGACTTGACTTAAAAACCTTCCATTCAAGCGACATGTAATAGTGCAGTCCCCCCCCCCGCCCCTTTTTAAGAGTGCAGGTTTAGCAGTTTAGAGGGATTTTTTTTTTTTTTGGTTTTTATTTTTTAGCAGAACATGAGCCACATTATCATTCACATTCTTTGGTGGCATTCATTTGGTGGTATTCAGAGCAGCCTTTTCATCTGCATTCAGACTGCTCTCTTGCTGTTAGACAGGGTCTTTAACTATAGCCCTCAATCAAAGAAGCAATCGAGCCAGAGCCTTTTAGTGAGCGATGCACCACAATAAAGTCTTATTACTTCACACTGGTGACAAATTAAAGAAAAAAAAGGTAGTGCTGTTCTAAAGTGGGGGGTATTTAACTATACATTTTGCTCACATGGTTTGGCTCCACTTGTCTCCTTTGCCAACGTTGCCCAGCATTATCCTATGATGAAACATTTGGATGGTTTAATGAGGATGAAAATGATGTCAGTGATATGTTCTGACCTTCACACACTCCGGATCTCAGCCTGAACACCTATGGGAGATTCTGAAGTGACATACTTTATTACCTTACCCACAACAGAGTAAGTGGGGCAAGGTATTGTAATCAGTGCGGTTTGTGTGTTTGTTTGTGTGTCTGTCTGTTAACAATCTGGTGTCTAGACGGTTGCACTGATTGACTTCAGATTTTCAGGGTAGGTGGGCAATGGTCCGGAGATTAACTGATTAAATTTTGGAGGTAATCGGGTCAAGGTGAAGGTCAAGGTCACCAGAAAGGTTAACCTTTCAGCCAAAATAACGTATTTGCCATTATAACTCAAAAACGGGGCGGCACGGTGGTGTAGTGGTTAGCGCTGTCGCCTCACAGCAAGAAGGTCCTGGGTTCGAGCCCCAGGGCTGGCGAGGGCCTTTCTGTGTGGAGTTTGCATGTTCTCCCCGTGTCTGCGTGGGTTTCCTCCGGGTGCTCCGGTTTCCCCCACAGTCCAAAGACATGCAGGTTAGGTTAACTGGTGACTCTAAATTGACTGTAGGTGTGAATGTGAGTGTGAATGGTTGTCTGTGTCTATGTGTCAGCCCTGTGATAACCTGGCGACTTGTCCAGGGTGTACCCCGCCTTTCGCCCGTAGTCAGCTGGGATAGGCTCCAGCTTGCCTGCGACCCTGTAGAAGGATAAAGCGGCTAGAGATAATGAATGAATGAATGAATGAATGAATGAACTCAAAAACGGTTGCTGATAGACAAATGTTTACTATTATGAGTATAGGAACTCCCATATGGCCTTTCATTTGGCACCATGGGCAGTGGCTAGACCTTGCTTGGAGCCGGTCTAGAATGGAGAAGTAAGACGACTCCTTCCCTCCACTAGTCTGAGGGTTCACCTTGGGCAAGTGATAGTACCCTCTTGCCTCCCTACCTAGGGACACGGGTCCAGACATCAGCAGCAGGATGTCTGATGGTGTAAGCGGCAGAAGAGCTCATCGCAGAGCCAATGGCATGAACACCAGATGGTATGCAGAGGAGCTTCAATTGAGGCCAACGGATGGCATCAACTAGCAAGTGAGCTGCTACTGCGGGGCAACCTCTGCATCAACAATGTACATTGCACTCTTGTGTATCACATTGTACCTGGCGTTGAGGACCAGAAAGGCAGTCTGGTGGAGGCACAACACCAACTGGCTTTGAAACTGTGCAAGATGTCTTGTTTTGAGGCGGGAGGAAGCCCTGTGGCGATGGAGTGAATGCGATAGCAGCAGGCTTAAGTAGCTGGGAGCTGCTAGCAGGAGCTCTGCACACAGGTGGCTCGCATTTGATGGTCACAACTCTAGCTGACCCCTGAGCACCAGCTTGTTGAGGCAGCAATGCGAGTGTCCAGGCAGCCCTCTCTAAGGATAGCACTGCCTGCCCTGGAAAGGGAAGCCCCTAGAAAAGGTGAGGTAAAGAAAGTGTGCTCAGATCACACCTGGCTGGCTAACCGCAGTCAGTGCGACTTCACTTGAAGCAGTAGAAACTGTGAGATGAAGAAGATAACTGTTGTGACATGGAATGTGTGCACTATGCTAGATGGAGACAACCGACCGGAATGAAGGACTGCGTTGATTGCAAGGGAATTGCAGCTGTTTGGCATTGAGATTGCAGCTCTCCAGGAAACACGTCTTGAGGCACATGGCCAACTCCAAGAAGAGGACTACACCTTCTTCTGGGTTGGCAAGACTGCAGGCCCTAGAGAAGCTGGAGTTGCCTTTGCAGTTCACAACACGATTGCCAAGAACCTGACATCACTTCCCACAGTGATCTCACCCAGGCTCATGTCTGTGAGAGTGCCTATTGAGAAAGGGTGATACTTGACTCTGGTGAATGTGTATGCCCCACGATGACTTACACTGATAAGGAGAAGGAGACCTTTTACCAAGAACTCACTCACATAGTGCTCAAGGTCCCCAGAGAAGACAAGCTCCTAATACTAGGCGATTTCAACGTGCGAGTCGGGACGGACTGGGAAACTTACACGGACATCATTGGCAAGTTTGGCAAGAAGAAAAAGAACTCCAATGGGGAGGTCCTGCTGAACTTCTGTGCACAACATGAGCTCAGCATTACCAACATGTTTTTCTACCAGCCTGACAAGAACTACTTCACCTGGAAGCACCCACACTCAGGTCATTACCACTTGCTCGACTATGCCATCACGAGAAAGTCAGACTTGGCAGATGTACTATGCACAAAAGCAATGCGTGGACCAGAGTGTTCTACTGATCACTACCTTGTGAGGTGTCAACTCAGAATGAAGATCACTCTGCCTCGCAGGAAAACTCCTGCAAGTGCCAAGCCTAAGAAACTGGACATTAGCAAGCTGGCAGACACCGAGCACTGTCGAGAACTGATGACAGCGATAGAAGCTGCATTGGAGAGTGCTCAGCCAGTTGGAGAGGAGGAGGTAGAGCAGCATTGGAAAGCCCTGAAGGAAGCGGTGTACTCTGCAAGCAAGGAAACTCTAGGCCATCCCCACAGAAAGACTCCTGATTGGTTCTAGAAGCATGGAAATGAAATTGAGAGGCTCCTAGAAGAGAAGAAGAGCAAGCATCTTTGGCATCTACAGGAGAACTCTGAGAGGAGCAAGAGTGCACTTGTTAAAATCAAGGCCATGGTGCAGAGGGAAGTGAGAGCTCTTAAGAACAACTGGTGGCAGAGGAAAGCAGAGGAATTGCAGCGTATGGCTGACAACCATGACTATTGTGGACTGTTTGCCAGGTTGAAAGCCATCTATGGACCCAAGAGCAACGCTGTCGCCCCAGTGAAGTCAGCAGATGGTAGTAAGCTGCTCACAGACCTTCAAGACATCAAGGCCAGATGGAAGGAGCACTTCAACAGCCTGCTAAACCAAGAAGGATCTGCACACCCAGATGCATGTCAGCAGCTGGAGAGGAAGCCTACAAGGAATGAGCTGTGTGGGGAAATCAGTATGGAGGAACTCAAGAAAGCTCTGAAGACAACAGCAAGTGGCAAAGCACCTGGGCTGGATGGTATTTCCTCAGATATCCTGAAAAATTGTGTTGAAAGGCTGTACGAAGCTTAACTAGACC
Source organism: Neoarius graeffei (assembly GCF_027579695.1). Lineage (NCBI taxonomy): Eukaryota > Metazoa > Chordata > Actinopteri > Siluriformes > Ariidae > Neoarius > Neoarius graeffei. The sequence goes on from NC_083573.1 coordinate 97,884,403, forward strand.
TGTTCAACAGATGTGTACTCTCTGGTACTGTGCCCCAAGACTTTTGAGATGCTCTAATTGTCACCATCTACAAAAGAAAGGCTGACCATGCAGAGCATGGAAACCATCGGGGAATATCGCTCCTGGCCATAGCTGGCAAAGTCCTTGCCAAGATTGTCTTGAACAGACTGAAAATCATTTTGGAAGAAGTTCTCCCTGAATGCCAGTGTGGATTCCAGGCTGGCCGATCCACTGCTGACATGATCTTCACTCTACAACAGCTCCAAGAGACGGTAGCAGAGCAGCACCAGCCCTTGTATGTTGTCTTTGTTGACTTCACAAAAGCATTTGACACCGTCGACTGCACAACCCTCTGGAAGGTCCTCAAAACCTATAGATGCCCTGACAAGCTTGTCAACATCATCAAGCAGTTCCATTATGGAATGAAGGCACAAGTCTCAGTCGGCGGTGAACTCAGTGATGCCTTTGTGGTCAACCATGGCATGAAACAAGGGTGTGTACTGGCTCCAACTCTTTCCTCCCTCTACCTCACAGCTGTGCTGGATACTATGAATGAAGGGCTCAACAAGGGCGTGTTCCTCCGCACAAGAACAAATGGAAAACTGTTCAACCTTGCCCGGCTTCGTGCCCACACAAAAACACAGGAGATGTGCATCAGAGAACTGCTCTATGCTGATGATTCCACCCTTGTGGCTAGCAATGCAGTTGATATGCAGCAGATTGTGGATTGTTTCTCCTTTGCAGCTGATATGTTTGGTCTAAAGATCAACATATCCAAGACTGAGCTGCTCTACCAGCCTCCTCCAATGTCCATTGAACTTCCAAAGACGATTATGGTCCATGATAAACCACTGAAGACAACCGAGTCTTTTGTTTACCTGGGCAGCACCATCACAAACACCAACTCTGCAGATCTGGAAGTGGAAAGGAGGATCCAGTCCGCCACAAAGGCCTATGGTGCGCTACATAAAAGACTATGGAGCTGTCATGACATCAGCACAAAAACCAAAGTGAAGGTTTACTCAGGTGCAGTCCTCCCTTGCCTACTCTATTCCATTGAGTGCACCATTCTTTACCGCAGACACATCAAGGCTCTGACAAGACTCCAGCTTTGCCACCTACGCTCCATCCTCAACATCAAGTGGCAAGATTGTATCCCAGATGTTGAGATACTGCACCATGCACACACAGTCAGTGTTGAAGCCCTAATAATCATGTCACAGCTTCGCTGGGCAGGGCATGTACGTCAGATGGCCAACAGCAGGCTGCCAAAAGCTGTGTTCTACTCGGAACTGTGCCAAGGAAAAAGGAGCCATGGAGGACAAAAATTACATTTCAAAGATGTCTTAAAGCGGTATATGAAGAGAACAGGCATCCTGCATGATACCTGGGAGGAAGAGGCACTCCAGAGAGTCAAATGTTGAGGACTGTTGAGTAAGGCCACGTCAGCCGTAGAAGAGCTGCACCAGCAAGAATATCAGCGCGCACATGACTGACGACACTTGACAGCTGCTCCACGCATTTTCCAATGCAACAATTGCCAGCGTTACTGCAGATCCTGAGCAGGTCTGATTGCCCACACGAGAGCCTGTTTAAGATAGGCCTCAACTCAAACACAAGACAGTCATCCTCGGTAACGAAGGACAGCCAGAGTGTGAGAGTAGACAAGCACACTTCCTCCACCCTTTCAATCAATACCGGGCCCCCCCAAGGGTGTGTGCTTAGCCCTCTGCTCTACACCCTGTTCACACATGACTGCTCTGCTTCTTCTCTTTCCAATCTCATTGTTAAATTCGCTGATGACACCACAGTGCTCGGACTTATCAACAACAATAATACGACGGATTACAGGGCTGAAGTGCAACATCTAGCATCATGGTGTGTGGGTAATAATCTCATACTGAACATCAAGAAGACCAAGGAGATGATTGTGGACCCCTGCAAGAAGAGACAAAACAACCACCATCCACTCTCTACTGGCAATGAGGTGGTGGAGAGGGTGATGTACTTCAAATTCTTGGGAGTGACTATCACTGAGGATCTGTCCTGGGGCATCAACACCACCTCAGTGGTAGGAAAGGACCAGCAACGGCTCTACTACCTGAGGCAACTGAAGAATGCCAGGATCCAGAAACAGCTGATGGTGAACTTCTACAACTGTGCCATCAGCAGTGTTCTGATATATGGTTTCCTTGTGTGGTTCTCCAGCTGCACTAAGGCCGAACAGCAGGCACTCCAGCGGGTGGTAAAAACAGCGGGGAAAATCATGGGGACCACTCTACCAGAGATCAGTACCATCTACACCTCCCGCTGTCTGAAGAGAGTGAGTAACATCCTGCGTGACCAACACCACCCAGCCCATCACCTGTTCTACCTGCTGCCCTCAGGCAGAAGGTACAGGGCCTTACCAGCTAGAACAACCAGAATGGCCCAAAGCCTGTACCCTCAGGCAGTGAGGCTGCTGAACAGTGCCCCACTCCCCTCTCTACCCTCCTCCCATGGACAGTAAACCATACCTCACCTTACAATAACTGTGAATTGGACTTTGTATTGCTGCAACATTACATTAACTCCACATCTGACCGTGCTCTCTGTTTCTGGTGCCCCCGTTCTTGATCTGTTTTCTGATATACCTCTTGCTGCTACAATTATGACCATTTACATTTCATGCCTGCACTGGACTCTATTTATAATGGGTATTATGGGACTTTGCACTACTATGCACTTTTTTTTACGCACTTTTTACATTTACTATCTATGGCTGGGTTGCTCCAATGGAATTTTGTTGTTATTTATGACAATGACAATAAAAAAGTGATTGATTGATTGATTGATTGATTGATTGATTGATTGATTGATATTTGACCTTGAGTGACCTTGGAAGGTCAAACTCAAGGTCACAGATTTTCAGAGGGCTGTAACTTCAAAATGGTTGATGGTAGACAGATATTTACCTTTATCAACTTATAGGAAGTGCCATACGGGCTTTCATTTGGCACCATGAACTTTGACCTTGAATGACTTTGAAATGTCAAACTCAAGGTCATGGATTTTCATAGGACTATACAGCTGATGATTGAGAAATATTACCATTATCAACATATACTGTAGGTATAAAATAAGTGCTGCTAGGCGAGGTTTGTTTTGCCTGGCAACACTTTTCAAGCTAGATTTACACTGCCAATTATTATCCAGATATTGTGTATAATATAAAGGAATTTGCATAAATAATATATTGATATAAGTAAATAATGTATTATAAATATATTACTGCCACAGTACAGTTCTAGACACTTCTAGATCAGACACCAAGAAGCAGTGAAGGTGTTGTGGCAGTCCCTGGTGACCTAAACACCTTACTAACACAAAGTTGGTTTTTCATTCACTTTGTTGTCTGACACTACATTTTTTTCTAAGTAAAGTATTTTTCAAAACTGATTAAATCCTTGAGTGCATATCTTTATTTTTTATACAGTATCTTGCTTTATTTATTATTACCTATTATTATTTCTATTATTTAAAAAAAGTCAGAAATTGAAAGTCACAATTTTGAAACAGATGGGGAAATACATTGTGTGGGATAAAATAATTGAATTTTAGATTTTGGCACAGGGCAGCACAGTGGTGTATTGGTGAGCACTGTCACCTCACAGCAAGAAGGTTCTGGGTTCGAGCCCAGTGGCCGACGGGGGCCTTTCTGTGTGGAGTTTGCATGTTCTCCTCGTGTCTGTGTGGGTTTCCTCCAGGTGCTCTGGTTTCCCCCACAGTCCAAACACATGCAGGTTAGGCTAACTGGCGGCTCTAAATTGACCGTAGGTGTGAATGTGACTGTGAATGGTTGTTTGTCCCAATGTGTCAGCCCTGTGATGATCTGGCGACTTGTCCAGGGTGTACCCCAGCTCTCGCCCATAGTCAGCTGGGATAGGCTACAGCTTGCCTGCGACCCTGCACAGGATAAGCGGTTATAAATAATGAATGGACGGATTGGATTTTGGCATAATATCAGAGTATAATTTCTACACTTTCATGTTATATAAGAATTTCATGTTTTGAAAGAAGTCCATACCTTATGCTGTTTAAAACATGCTTTGATTGAGATGATGTATTCAAATCCTGCTAAAAATTCATAAAAAAGAGCAAAAAAAAAAAAAAGCCCTTCAGGCTTTCTGCCACTGATCGCATATTTCTGAGGATAACCCTTCATGTCTGGTATCAAAACAGAGTGGAGATTTCCTCCTCACTAGATTCTGCATTCATTTTGATGTCATTTCAGTGAGTATCCAATAAAATGGTATGAAACAAACTCATCTTTGTGGAAACAAAGTTTATGTTATGGGAATATGCTACCGATGCCAGTGGGAGAACTGTAGGTGAGTCACATTTTTATATCTTGTGGGCAGTTACTATTACCTTTCTGCAGTGTGTTGTGGAGATTGTTATTGCGAGGGGCATCATAAACATGATGGGAATCAGCATTTATTTCATGAGTATGAGGATACGTTTCAAAGCCTTACAAAAGCCTAACATTACATCTTTACATGTGTATGCATTGTGTGGACAATGCATAGCACTGAAGGCACATAAAAAAGTAAGCAACCATAAACCATGAAAAGAAGTTTCAGTCACATTCAGTTCTAGAACAAAGAACTGACATGTAATTAACATGTACAGACACAAATAGGCCTTTCTTTTTCATGCCCTTTTATTTTTAAATTGACAAACATGGGTTGTCATGCGGCGTGGTTACAGTAGCTGTACATGACAGACAAGACTACATTTAATTGTAATGGACCTAATATATTTTGTTGTATTGGTTTCCTACAGCTCAATGAACTTCTCTTTTTTTCAGCTGCACATGCCGGATCAGGCCTGATGGAGCACCATGCAATCACCTTTTGGTATCCAAAGAACTGATCCAGGTGTTCATCCAGTCAGAGTTCCCTCACCTGAACTTCTGCTGTCTAAGCAACAGTATCTTTACAAACACATCTGATTCTTTGTTCCTGAGCCCTAAAAGAATATACTGTGATGTGCCCTAAACCAGATGTGCTGCCTCCAGATGGGTCAGAGGATGAATAGATACAGGTGCAGACAGATAAAGGACAAGACAGACAGAGTTGAGGTCATGAATGTGGGCAAGGGTATGGGTGTGGCCACAGAAGCAGGAGTGGTCATGGGTGTGGCCATGGTCATGTCAGAAGAGTTGAAGCGGGGTGGGGTGGGGCAGTGTCTTTTGTTCTCATGGACTATGGACCCTTTTCACGTGACGTCACGACAAACGCGGCCGCCATTTTGGACGTGTACTACCAGTAGTTTACCACAGCCAGCATTGAGGAACGGCAGCAAAGAAAGTGTTTATTTTCAGCAAGACTTCCATCATGCCACTATATTGTTGTGCACCTGGATGTAGTAACCATCAACAAACAAGGCAAGGGTTATCATTTTATCGGATCCCGGTAGATGCTGACCGACGGAGAAGATGGATAGCGGCACACCAGCGCTTGTGTAGTGACCACTTTGTTGGAGGTAAGACGAATAAAATTAGCCAGAAAAGGCATTACATTGCTGTTAACATTCTGTGGCGGCGAGTGCGTAACCAAATAGGCTAAAATAACCCATTGTAACCTCTTTGTTCTTCTGTAGTAGCTATTAGCTAATGACATTAGCTAGTGTTGTGTTCCTTTGCTGTTGGTAGACTGTTGGACAGATCAGAGGCAGTGTCCTACAAACAGCGCTTAATTTGAGGGGGAGCAAGCCGGAGCGCGCTCCGGAACCTCGGGCGTTGGCTCCAGCAGCTATTTACACTGGATCCGGTGATCCGACACCTCTTTTGACTATGTAACAATAATAATAATAATAATAATAATAATAATAATTAAATAAAAAAATGCAAGTTTATTTAGTGTTAATGTCTGATTTTGATATCTGTCTTGTTGGTGATTTCTCTCATGAAACGACATCCACAAAATATCTGCAGATGAACTTAATTTGCAGTGTTATTACAAAACATGCCCAGAAGCGCAGCGCAGCGCCGCGCCGCGCCCCCCTCCCCTCTCCTCTCCTCTTTTTTCCGCTCCGGAGCTGCTCATCCTCTGCGCTCCGGGACCTCCTACTTTACAAATTAAGCACTGCCTACAAATAAGTGTTCAAAACAAGAGGAACATGTATTTGTCTCTTAAATCCAGGCCGTTCCCTGTAATCTGTAACAACGGTTGGAGAAAGTAATGGCAAATAGTGAGTGCACAAACCATAGAAGGGAAACTGTACACAGCACCAGGGCAGTGTGATGGTATGTCTACTTTTAGATTGTGCTAGCTTATCAATGAACACACTCGTCACTCGACGAGTTTCTCGTCTTTACGACGGATACTTAAATGTGTGTTAGGTATTATTGTTGCAGTCTAAGCAGTCATTGTAGCAGCTAGATGAGCGAGAACCGAAAGGGTCTGTGCCATAAACCGTTATTTCTGTACGGCGTTGCTAATGTGTTGTTACTGTTGTTATTTCTCCCTCTGCTCGCCCTGTAAATCCCCTACGTTGCTGGATAGCGAAGGTATTTTCTGCATCTCGCTCCTTTTTCTTGTATGTTCTCCGTTTGTCGCCTTCCTCGCATTCAAACCAATTCGAGCCGAAGTCCGCTACATGTCCAAAATGGTGGTCGCGTTTACGAAGGTCACGTGACTGAAAAGGGTCTATAGACAACATTTTCAAGGAACTTTAGAATTTTGGAACTTTTGAGCTGTAGACTGAGGGGAAAATACATGGAGGATACAAGGGGAAAATATCCTGTGAAAAAAAAGTCTATATTTTGTAAATATGTTAATAACGAGTTCTGAAAAAGGTACAGTGAAAAAAATTGGTGTGAACAGCACTGAAGCCATGGTAAATATGTGTTCCAAATTTAATTTTAATATCTTTTTTGACCTCGCCTGGGACGGAGTCCACCAGGGGGCAAGGTATTGTTTTCGGTGGGGTTTCTTTGTTTGTTTGTTTGTTAGCAACATTACGGGAAAATGGCTGGACCAATCTTCATGAAACTTTCAGGATAGATGGGCATTGGTCTCAAATAGAACCTCCAACATTTTGAGGGTCATCCAGTCAAGGACAAGGTCACCAAAAAGGTCTTTTTTGTGCAATATCTTCCTTCATATTCATCATATTTACTTCAAACCAATTCCAAAATGTTCATCTTTCAATTCTACTTCCATTGATATGCTACATAATGGGGTATCCCTCATAGTTTTATGAGCAGTTGGGGGTCAAATGTCAAGGGGGTCAAGGTCATTGCTAAAATTTGCATATTTTCCATTATAACTCAAACAGTTAGAGATAGAGAGATGTTTATCATTATCAACATATAGGAAGTCATATATGGGCTTTCATTTGGCACCATGACCTTTGACTTTGTTTATTTGTTTGTTTGTCTGTCTGTCTGTTAACAATCTAGCGTCTAGACGGTTGCACCGATTGATTTCAAATTTTCAGGAAAGGTAGACAATGGTCCGTAGATTACTTGATCAAATTTCTGGGGTAATCGGGTCAAGGTGAATGTCAAGGTCACTGGAAAGGTCAACCTTTCTGTCAAAAATAACATTTTCCATTATAACTCAAAAACGGTTGCAGATAGACAAATGTTTACTATTATGAGCATATAGGAACTCCATATGGCCTTTCATTTGGCACCATGATCTTTGACCTTGAGTGACCTTGAAAGGTCAAACTCAAGGTCACAGATTTTCAGAGGGCTGTAACTTGAAAATGGTTGATGGTAGACAGATGTTTACCATTATCAACTTATAGGAAGTGCCATATGGGCTTTCATTTGGCACCATGACCTTTGACCTTGAATGACTTTGAAATGTCAAACTCAAGGTCATGGATTTTCATAGGACTATAATCTGACAGCTGATGATTGAGAAATATTATCATTATCAACATATAGGTATAAAATAAGTGCTGCTGGGTGAGGTTTATTTTGCCTGGCAATACTTGTTTTAATATGCATTGCTAAGGAGTTTATGTAATAAACTTTAAAAGCAGATTTCTCCATTTATGACTTTTTGTAAAAAGTAAACTCTGCCTACTTCAAATGTCCATATTATATTGGTCAATTTTCTTGATCTATGCATCGTTGGAAAGCTATTTTAATGGCCTTTCATGAAAACACAATAACTCAATTTTGAAAAATTGACCCATGTGACTGGTTTTGTAATAGAGGGTCACTGTGGTAGCCAACGTTCAAACGCGCCCCCACTGCCACAGTCACATATATGGATTTTTGCAAACTAGAAAAGGAACAACTATGGACACTAAGCTAGGGAACAAGAAATTACAGACACAGAATCATAAGGGGCCAGGAAACTAGGGGACACTGAAAAGTAAAGCAAGAAATTCATGGATACTGGAAACTAGAACACTGAAAACTAGAATACACTAGAGACCAGGTGATGAGAACAAGGAAACTACAGGACAAACAACAGCCTATAGGACACTAAATAGGGAAGACAAAATTGGATACACTGGATGGTGAAGGGCACAGAAATTAGGAGACACTGGACAAATAGGAAATTGGAGATGGATACTGAAAACTAGTGAACAGTGGAAACTGGAGGACACTAGAAACTAGGGAACAAACAATCCAAGGAACTAACAAACAACAAGACACTAAGCTACAGCACAAGATTTTAGAGATATTGAAAGATAAGTGCAATTAAACTAGTGCACACTGGAAGCTATTGTTATTGGAGCTTAATGGACATTTGAATTTACTTAATTAAGAAACTAGGTGACACTGGAATCTACTGAATTAGAAAACTAGGAGACACTGGCAACTACTGATCTTGGAATCTGTGGAACACTGTCAACTACTAATCTTGGAAACTAGGAGACACTGGAAACTACTGAATTCGAAAACTAGGGACCAGTGGAAACTACTGACCTTGGAAACTAGAAGACATTGGAAACTACTGATCTTGGAAACCAGGGAACACTGGAAACTACTGGATGAGGAAAATAGGGACCAGTGGAAACTACTGGCCTTGGAAACTAGAAGACATTGGAAACTGCTGCTCTTGGAAACTATGGGACACTGGAAACTGTTGAATTAGAAAACTAGGGAACACTGGAAACTACTGGATTAGCAAACTAGGAGACACTGGAAACTGCTGAATTAGAAAACTAGGGAACACTGGAAACTACTGGATTAGCAAACTAGAAGACACTGGAAATTACTGATCTTGGAAACTTGGGGACACTGGAAACTGCTGATCTTGGAAACGAGGGGACACTGTCAACTACTGAACTTGAAAACTAGGGGACACTGGAAACTACTGGATTAGGAAAATAGGGGCCAGTGGAAATGACTGATTTTGGAAACTAAGGTACACTGGAAACTAGATAGCAGTGGAAACTAGGAAAGAGTAGAAAATAGGAAACTAAGGAACAAGGAAACAAGGGAGCAAATAAACCACAGGCAATAATACAGGGAACATGAAATTGGAGACACAGAATGGTAAGAGGAAAAGGAATTAGGAGACACTGGAAAGTATTGAAATAGGAAAATGGCAACAGTGGAAACTAGGCAACGAGGAACCAGTGGAACAAAAACCATGGGACAATCAGTTAGGGAGCAAATAATTAGACACACTGTAAGATAAGGCATAGAGAAACTAGGAGACACTGAAACCCTCTGAATGAGGACAAGAGGGGATACTTGAAACTAGTGTACAGTAGAATCTAGAGAACCCTAGAAAGTAGGGAACAAACAAGCCACAGGACGCTAAACTCAGGAACAAGAGACATTAAGTGGCAAGAAAACCAGCAGACGGGGGAATTAGCAAACAACAATCCATGGGACGCTAATCTAAGGAACAATAAATTAAGCACACTGAAAAGTAAGAGGGAAGGAAATGAGGGGGCACTGAAAACTAGGAAGTAAATGAACTAAGGAACAAACTATGGGACACTAAGCTAGGGAACAAGAAAATAGAGACCATGCTGTCCTTTTATTTATTTATTTTTAATGTGGCTTCAGCCTCGTGAAATGAAAGAGACTTTATTCTTCTGGAAAACCACTTGACACCATAATTTAATAGAGACACAGTATCCATAAGAGGCACGCTTGAAAATCCTTTCTTTTTTTTTCAGAGCAGGATGAGGCTTAAACTGTCTGTGTAAAATTGACCCGTAATGCCTCAGGTGTGATGGAGAGGCCTCCCTCCAGTCGTGTGCTGTGCTGTGGGTTCGGACATGTGGATTGATAGCAGTGCTCTGCTTTATGGATAAATAACAGTGGTGTGAAGATACTAAATCTCTCAACCACTGCACACAGTTAGCGAGACACAAACAGGATATACTGCAGCGTGTTTATATTAAGCTCCTATAAATTTATGTGCTGTCACCTGAGTGTGCTATATTTTATTCCTCCAGCATTGGAGCTGTTTGTTGTGATAACACCTGGGATTTGGACAATAGAAGCCAGAGCTGTTTTATTTTTTTATTTTTTTCCTTGCTCAGTGCTTACCAGGATAACAATTATGGGTGACAATGTATCTCCTCTTGACGATCTTGCCTTATGTGTTAAGGGAATATGTTTAAAAAAAAAAAAAGGAATACAACAAGGTGGTGTGATGCTGTTTAAGTTATTGTTACCACCATGAAGTTAATTTTTTAATTAATTTTTAGTTACATTTAAAGACAGACTGCCTTTCAGAGCCTTCACTTTTTTCAAGTGTAGGTCATAAAAAGAATTTTCCCCAAAACCCAATTACAGTGGTGCTTGAAAGTTTGTGAACCCTTTAGAATTTTCTATATTTCTGTATAAATATGACCTAAAACATCATCAGAGTTTCACACAAGTCCTAAAAGTAGATTAAGAGAACCCAGTTAAACAAATGAGACAAAAATATTATACTTGGTCATTTATTTATTGAGGAAAATGATCCAATATTACATATCTGTGAGTGGCAAAAGTATGTGAACCTCTAGGATTAGCAGTTAATTTGAAGATGAAATTCGAGTCAGGTGTTTTCAATCAATGGGATGACAATCAGGTGTGAGTGAGCACCCTGTTTTATTTAAAGAGCAGGGATCTATCAAAGTCTGATCTTCACAACACATGTTTGTGGAAGTGTATCATGGCACGAACAAAGGAGATTTCTGAGGACCTCAGAAAAAGCATTGTTGATGCTCATCAGGCTGGAAAAGGTTACAAAACCATCTCTAAAGAGTTTGGACTCCACCAATCCACAGTCAGACAGATTGTGTACAAATGGAGGAAATTCAAGACCATTGTTACCCTCCCCAGGAGTGGTCGACCAACAAAGATTGTGTAATAGTCGGCGAGGTCACAAAGGGCCCCAGAGTAACTTCTACATAAGCAACTGAAGGCCTCTCTCACACTGGCTAATGTGAATGTTCATGAATCCACCATCAGGAGAACACTGAACAACAATGGTGTGCATGGCAGGGTTGCAAGGAGAAAGCCACTGCTCTCCAAAAAGAACATTGCTGCTCATCTGCAGTTTGCTAAAGATCACGTGGACAAGCCAGAAGGCTATTGGAAAAATGTTTTGTGGATGGATGAGAGCAAAATAGAACTTTTTGGTTTAAATGAGAAGCGTTATGTTTGGAGAAAGGAAAACACTGCATTCCAACATAAGAACCTTATCCCATCTATGAAACATGGTGGTGGTAGTACTGTATCATGGTTTGGGCCTGTTTTGCTGCATCTGGGCTAGGATGGCTTACCATCATGATGGAACAATGAATTCTGAATTATACCAGCGAATTCTAAAGGAAAATGTCAGGACATCTGTCCATGAACTGAATCTCAAGAGAAGGTGGGTCATGCAGCAAGACAACGACCATAAGCACACAAGTCACTCTACCAAAGAATGGTTAAATACTTAAAATAAGCTTTAGAATAAATCTACATGAGGATCCCTTTATTGAAAAAAATGAATAATGGGGGGAAAAAAATCAACTTAAGAAGTTGGATGGAGCATTAACAGAAATGTGACGGATTAAAAAAAAAAAAAAAAAGTACATCAAAACAACGTTTGAGGTTAATGTTCTGGAATGGCCAAGTCAAAGTCCTGACCTTAATCCAATCGAAATGTTGTGGAAGGACCTGAAGCGAGCAGTTCATGTGAGGAAACCCACCAACATCCCAGAGTTGAAGCTGTTCTGTACAGAGGAATGGGCTAAAATTCCTCCAAGCCGGTGTGCAGGACTGATCAACAGTTACTGGAAACATTTAGTTGCAGTTATTGCTGCACAAGGGGGTCACACCAGATACTGAAAGCAAAGGTTCACATACTTTTGCCACTCACAGATATGTAATATTGGATCATTTTCCTCAATAAATAAATGACCAAGTATAATATTTTTGTCTCATTTGTTTAACTGTGTTCTCTTTATCTACTTTTAGGACTTGTGTGAAAATCTGATGATGTTTTAGGTCACATTTATGCAGAAATATAGAAAATTCTAAAGGGTTCACAAACTTTCAAGCACCACTTTTTCTTTAGTGGACCAAAAGCTACTGAATTCAAATCACAGACTTCCCCTTTTATTAGTTTTTTGTTTGTTTGCTTGTTTGTTTGTTTTTTATAGAACAATGAATGAATTCAGGGCCACGTGGCCCTAAATTCTCCGCTATTTTTTCCTGCTTCACCATGACCCAGTTCAAGATACTATGTCATGCATCACATCCCGTGGTGGGCTTTCCCTGTTCACACAAGGAATTGTGGGATACAAATTTGAAACAGGAGAGAAAAATGGAGGACATGAGTGTGCGAATGAAAAGTGAAAGACCGACTACAGTAACGGAAAGCAAGAAGAAAAGACGTTATGTTATATACAAAGGAAAAGAAACGTAGGAAATATCAAACTAATAAATATCGGCGGTCAGCGAGCACCTCAGTGTGATCAGCTGTTCGTTTAGCGACAGAATGATGGAACTGTCAGTGCACGCTCAAAGGTAAACCTGCACATGCACACACACACACACACACGCGGACTTCCTCTGTCTGCTTGACTGCGCGAAGAAGCGAGCAATTTCATGCACATTATTTGCTTTAATCCGGTCAAATTAAATAACTTCCCAGCCACAGAATGGCCTGATATTTTGTGAGATATTACAGAAATAAACAGATATTACAATGACCACATTTCAGAGGGAACTCAATTTCACTGATTTTATGAAATTGAAGGGCCGTCTTGCTTTAATGCTGTGGAATGTCCATCATACAAATTAGTTCATGTTGTGCTGGACAGTTTGTACAGCTCTTAAATAATATTTCTCTTTTTATCAGAGCTCCCCGCACACAAAGCACACAGAGCGAAGCTCCATACTTAAGAGAACACGATAATGCATCGATCAGATTTTTGATGGCTTTTGCGATTGATGTCCGCACATATGAACTACATTCATGTACCACCACAGGGAACATGATCATAAGTGCAAGGCAACGTATCTCAAAAACACTTGCCCACCGGACAATTAAATGTGTATCTTTATTTACATAATGTAGACGGGTTTTTGTCCAGCGCTTATTAATAATTTGCTTTTTAAAAAGATAATGTGGGATTATTTACTAACACATTTTACACTCATCAGGAGTGCTGCTTTTAGGCAGTACCTAAAGATATATGCAATTTTATACTAATATCTCTAACTATACCCATTTAAGTTCATTTCATTTACCCATTTAAACTTAATTTTAATTTTTATTTCATCTCAGTTAGAATAACTGCCGGCTTTAGTGTATTGCCGAATGCATGGTCATACGACTAAAATACTGTTTGAGGGTTTGTTTGTTTGTTTTTTATTTACACTGAAAGAGACTTGAAAGAATCCAAAAGCTCTTCATTTAAGTGTATGAATCTTTATATTTGAATGTATATATGTAAATCTATTTTTTAAGTAAATGGTTAAACTTACCTGTTGCATTTTGCCTATTTCATAGGTTTTTGCATACACTGGTAATATTTATAGTGTATATGCGCTAAAGACTTGAATTACTTTAAAAATTAAAGTCCATTCAAGGGTTTATTTCATTGTGTATTAGAACACATTCAGATAATCTGATTTATCTGATGAGTGACATAGAGCATTGAATTAAAGATCAAGTGAAGGTTTTGTTTCTTTTGAATATTTCTAGCTGCTTAAATAGGCCTCCATCCATCCATCCATCCATCCATCCATCCATCCATCCATTATCTGTAACCACTTATCCTGTTCAAGGTTGTGGGCAAGCTGGACCCTATCCCAGCTGACTATGGTCGAGAGGCGGGATACACCCTGGACAAGTCGCCAGGTCATCACAGGGCTGACACATAGAAAAACACAACCATTCACACTCACACCTACGGTCAATTTAGAGCCACCAGTTATCCTAACCTGCATGTCTTTGGACTGTGGGGGAAACCGGAGCACCCGGAGGAAACCCACACGGACACGGGGAGAACATGCAAACTCCACACAGAAAGGCCCCCGTCAGCCGCTGGGCTCAAACCCAGAACCTTCTTGCTAGGGGACACTGGAAACTTTTGAATTAGACAACTAGGGGACACTGGAAACTTTTGAATTTGGCAATTAGGGGACACTGGAAACTTCTGAATTAGAAAACTAGGGGACACTGGAAACTTTTGAATTAGACCACTAGGGGACACTGGAAACTTTTGAATTAGACAACTAAGGGACACTTGAAACTTCTGAATTAGACAACTAGGGGACACTGGAAGCTTCTGAATTAGAAAACTAGGGGACACTGGAAACATCCTTTCCCTTACTTTCTCTTGAACAACAACAACAAAAAAAAGTTATATCCTGCGAAAATCACAAACTGAAGCCCTTCCCGAATTGAAGTTACAGTGTTACCTGTCAGCACTGACTCTGGAGACTCCTTCCTTCAATGTTAAATAAACATCTCCATCACCATATCAATGATTATAAAAGTTTTTAAAATCCATTTATGTGGCACATCTACCCTACAAGTCCTTGTAAACAAGCTGTTACTAAACAATAACGGATTAGAACAAGCCCATTAGAAAACTAATCAACACCTTCTGATCAATCAGAAACCAGAATTCAACACTGCTGTGGTCTAAAAGGAACTTATAGTGGAGTTGGCTCTGTTTCTAATTTTAGTAATGAA
This sequence comes from Neoarius graeffei, assembly GCF_027579695.1. NCBI lineage: Eukaryota > Metazoa > Chordata > Actinopteri > Siluriformes > Ariidae > Neoarius > Neoarius graeffei. The sequence continues at coordinate 97,899,564 of NC_083573.1, forward strand.
GGTTAAAATACCTCCATAATAGACAGAATGCCTGGAAGCAGAGCTACTCTGATTCATTATTCACATTTAATGATCAAGGGACATACATGCACTCGGCTAACACAATGCCTTGCTTTTTTTAATTATGCTTTGTTTTTATTAGCATAATATTATGGATATAATACACACAAGAGGTTTCAGGGTAAAGCTTTCAAGTGTGCTTCTTCTTGATCTTTCGTAAGTATACTCACCAGCCACCTGCTGCTTGATGCAGTTCTCTAATCAGCCGATCGCTTGATGCGTCAAATCATGCAGATACAAATCAAGAGCTTCAGTTAATGTTCACAATGTTCAAACATCAGAATGGGAAAAATTGTGATCTCAAAGTGTGACTATCTTTCACTGTGGTATGGGTGTTGGTTTGAGCCAGATAGACTGGTTTAAGTATTTCAGAAACTGCTGATCTCCTGGGGTTTTCACATGCAACCGTCTCTAGAGTTTACACAGACAGACTGGTGCAAAAAACAAAAAAACATTGAGTAAGTGAGTGACGGTTCTGTGGGTGGAAACAAATACCTTGTTGATAAGAGAGGTCAGGAAAATGGACAGATCTGTTCAAGCTGCCAGGAAAAATACAGTAACTCATATCATCACTATTTACAACCATGGATCCACATACATATCTAGATTTGCATAAAAATCTAAGTAATGGTTCCTTGCTCCATGGCCAACCTTTCCTCAAACTTTCATCAAAATCCGTTCACTACTTTTTTAATTATGTTGAAGAAAAAACAAACAAACAAACACACACATTTTGCAGAGGTAATAAACATGAGACAATATACAAGAGTGCCTACTTTTCTTTTTCTTAGTTACTTCTTTCAATCAGGTAGAAATATGGGTAGAAAGGAAGGGATAGAGAACTCGAGATGGAGGAGAGGAGCAGATAAATGTGAGCAGACGTGAGTTAGAGAGATAGAGGGATAAAGAAATAAACAGAGCTCAGAGATGAGTGATGAAGGATGACAGGATCGAGGGAGTTCCTGGTGATAGCCCTTCTGTCTCTTACAGACACGTGTTCCCTTCATTACATGGGTCATCTCCAGTCATGGTGTCCAAATCGAGCCCTGGAGGACTACAGCACACCACATGTCCCATTTTCACACTTTTTTTTTTTTTTACTTTAAAGGCGCTATAATTAGCACACGAATTCAATTCAACACCATCTGACCAATTGGATTAGAGAATTCAAACAAAATATATACTGTATATGCATCATCAATATGTTCTCACAGCTTACGAAACCCAGATGAACGAAATCTAGGAGAGATACTTAGTTTCTAATTACAGTAACTTTCTAATAAAAATGCACGCACGTCCCATGTCTGAAACTATAGAAGCGGTATCAAAGCATGGATCATCCTGACGTGCCTAATTACACAGCAGTCACTTGGAGGCAGAGAGCTCCAATTATCGTGGCACCAACTGGGAGTGTTTTGGTTGATGTCAGCTGTAACCTGTAATATCTCCATCTGGGTGTGACTGATAGCACACTCGCTAAAGTTCCACGCTGTAGGACAGGGCTTCTCAAACTTTTTGCTTTAACTGTAAAATGGATTTCATAGATCATCTCTGAACATCATCTAGCTATTTGTTCATTAATTAGCAGATGCTCTTATCCAGAGTGAGATACGACATACCCAAAGCAGCCTGGGGAGCAGGTGGAGGTTAGGTGCCTTGCTCAAGGGCACTTCAGCCATTCCTGCTGGTCCAGGGAATTAAAACAAAAACCTTTTGGTCCCAAAGCTGCTTCTCTAACCTTTAGATCATGGCTTCCCCCAAGGACAATGATACAGTATCTTTGCTGTTTATTGGGAGCCATAGTGGTTTTTATTCATGAATTTTCTGAGCACAGAATGAATTTAAGTCCAAGTTCTCATTATTTATACACTATTTACTTTTAAGTTTGGATTAAAACGTTTCTACTTTCTAAGTAACCACCCAGAGGAAAATTTTATCGCTCGAATGTTGATCTTTGATGGCTCAGGAGATGTGCTGATGATTCTCACTCATGTTTCTTTTAGGTATCAACTTTGTCATAAATGTTTCTTGTAAACATGAGGAGAAATAGCATAAAACAAAAAAAGCGATGAGAGAGTTGAGAGAGATGAGAAATTTCTGCTGCTTGGACCTGCCTGATCCATCCTGATGCCCTACTTCTGGCTGGAGTCTCATCACATTGCTCCTGTGGAGGACAGCCCCGTATGGACAGTTGAAAGTCACACCTGGAAGATGGCTCTGGACACTTACAGTTTTGCTCCGATGGCTGAGGCTACAATCGCCATGATAACTTTTGGACTGTGGTTGTCATGAACAGTTTTGCACTCAAATCTCCATCAATGAACAGTTTATAACTTCAACAAAACAGACTTCATGTTAAAACATATAGTGAGTTATATAATGAGTTTCCTGGTTACACAGTTATACTTTGTGACTCTATAGGACACAGTTATAGAAGCAAGTTATTTATAATCACGCTTTCTGTTATCACTCAAATGAGGATGGGTTCCCTTTAGAGTCTGGTTCCTCTTGAGGTTTCTTCCTCATGTCGTCTGAGGGAGATTTTCCTCACCACCATCACCACAGGCTTGATCATTGGGGATAGATTAGGGATAAAATTAGCTCATGTTTAAAGTCTTTAATTTTCTGTAAAGCTGCTTTGTGACAATATCTGTTGTTAAAAGCGCTATAAAAATAAACTGACTTGACTTAAAGGAGTCAAACACTGAAAATTTGGCTTCAGAAATATACAAGACCTGAAGAGCAGTGTTGTAGTCAAGACCACCTAAACCAAAACCAAGTCATGACCGAGACCAAAGTGTATAGAGACCAAGACTGAGGGGTTGAGATCAAGTCAAGACCAAGACCAAGGCAGGGCAAGACTGAGTCAAGATTAGGACCAGACCAGTGTCTGAAGGGGGTTGGGGTGAAAGCCGTTAACAGGAAGAAAATTTTCAAATTAGGAATGAGTCACATTATTGGTCACATTCGAAGCAGGAAATTTTACATCCAATCACAGTAACGATGTTAACAAATAAATCAGACAATACACAAGCAGTTTAGTGAATTCCCCACAGTTGTTGTTTTGACCGGTCTTGAAATAAAATCCAGAGTCCTCTATGTCCAAGACTGAGACAAGGCCGAGTAAAAATGTAGTCAATTCCGAGAGGAGACTGAGACCTTCAAAAAGTGGTCGAGACCAGGCCGGTCTCAAGTACTCCAACATTACTGAAGAGGTCTCTTTTTCTGTCTTGATTACAGCAATGAAAAAAGCACGCAAAATCATCCAATAGGTAAAGACTACAGCGTTAACATAAACAACTGTCCAATCAGTTTTACTTTTAATATGCATGTTCTTCAGGACTAATAGTACGGTATTACTGTATCTGTAAAATACGACATCTTTTTTATGAATTCTTCCTGCATTCCTTCAGCTGAACCTTGCACTAAGCTCCATCACCAGTGAGAAGAAATTTCTCTTGAAATCCACGGAAAACTAAAACTAGATTTAAATTTGGAAAGATGGGCTACAAGACCAGGTGCCGTTTAGGTGAACCTGTGCAGGAGTAGAACCCCATGTGTTCTTCTTTTGTAGCCCATCCACCATGTCTTGTCCAGTCTGAGATGCTTTTCTGTACACCACGGTTGTAAAGAGTGATTAGTTGAGTTAATGTAGACTTCCTGTCACCCTGAGCCAGTCTGGCCATTCTCCTCTGACCCTCTCTCATCAACAAGCTCACAGAAGATCAACTCCACCTGGCACCAAGAAATCATAGAAAACGCTGTTTGATGTGAATATTTCCTGAAGCTCTTTACCTGTATCTACATGATTTTATGCACTGTGCTGCTGCCATATGATTGACTGATTGGATAATTGGTATGGTATTCATTTGTTTGTTTGTTTTTGTTAATCAACCTGTACTTCTTGAAGGTCCTACCTGATCACATGGAATATAGCGGAGATGATGAGCTCGTTGTGGACCGCGATGGTCATGTAGCGTGGTTCATGAAAGGCTGAAGGTACCGTCCTTACAGCATAACAGAGATATACACTCCACAGGAGGAACAGGAACTCAGCTATGGGTGTGTGTGTGAGAGAGAGAGAGAGAGAGAGAGAGAGAGAGAGAGAGAGAGAGAGATTCAATACACAAAGCAAACCTTTCCTAAATTGCCTGTATACCCCGGATGCTGCTTGTCAGACGATTATAGATGAAGCCAGCCCAGGGATTTATAGATCTGCCCTCCTGCAGCCGACATGTGTCCTTTCTACCCCAATGTGTCTCCATCCATCCATCCATCCATCCATCCATCCATCCATCCATCCATTATCCATAACCGCTTATCCTCTTCAGGGTCGTGGGCAAGCTGGAGCCTATCCCAGCTGACTACGGGTGAAAGGCGGGGTACACCCTGGACAAGTCGCCAGGTCATCGCAGGGCTGACACATAGAGACACACAACCATTCACACTCACATTCACACCTACGGTCAATTTAGAGTCACCAGTTAACCTAACCTGCATGTCTTTGGACTGTGGGGGAAACCGGAGCACCCGGAGGAAACCCACGCGGACACGGGGAGAACATGCAAACTCCACAGAGAAAGGCCCCCATCGGCCACTGGGCTCGAACCTAGAACCTTCTTGCTGTGAAGTGACAGTGCTAACCACTACACCACCGTGCTGCCCCCAATGTATCTTTTACTTAAAATTAAACTGATACCAAATGGTCGCTCTTTTGCTTATTTTGTGTATTCTAGTATACGTATGTAAATATCTGAGCAGAATAGTGTACGGAGTCCAGACTGCGTTATCTATCAGAGTGACACTGCCTTACCCACTGCCATCATGTAATCCCAGCGGTCCAGCAGGCACATACTGAACTGCAGACCCTCTTGGGTGAAGCCCATGGTGATCAGTGCCAAGTGCCAGTCTGGGTTCTGGCACACAGCCAAAGTCCATGCCACCAGGAACCAGAGCACAATCAGCAGAATGATGCACAGGAGGCACAGAACCTTCCAGCTGGTCATGTACGGGATCCTCTGAGCCGTGCGAGACAGGAACACCTTCAGAACCCTGGAGGACACCCGACAAGGAACCACAAGAGCATGTTTGTTTAGATAATATAGTCATGTAAAAATATGAATTTTACATGTTCTTGCATCTGGAGAGATTGCTTTCATCATACTATAAAATAACATTGCATGAAAGTATAGTGACTCTCCAATACATGCTTGTGAGAGGAGCTTTATGTACGCAGAGGTTGAGTAATTTCCTCAAACAGCAGCTCTGACAATAGTACAGTGGCAAATCACAGGTCTCGTTTGAATATGCTATTGTTTCTATAGTAACATATTACATGGTTTGTGAAGTTTTCTGGAAGGAGATGTTTATTTTAACATTGATGGAAGGAGTCTTCAGTGTTAGTGCTTTGTAACAATCAAGGGCGCATTGCATTGGTGCATTGGGTGGCGCCGATCTCTGTTTCCGCAGCCCTCGGCCTCTCACCTATACAGCTAGAGTTACAGTGGGGGGCTAGTCCTCTGGTTACCATGAGAGTTTTTAGTAACAATCAAAGGTAAAGCTGAAACGTTCAGTTTTCCAACCCAGGAATGTGTTCAGTGCAGATAATCCACACCAGGGTGGTGTGATGGAGCTCAACATGAAATGGAGTGCCATTGCTATACTAAAGTGGATTATTTCGGTATAATACAGTCTGGAATGTGCTATTCCACTAATATACTGCAAACAATCCCTGTACAATGTTTAATTTATTGTTAAACTGTAGCTGGAGATGTTTTGCCTGACTTTTTGGTATATCGAGTTTTAATGAACTTTTATTGATTACTTTTAAATGACTTCTTCAGTGCGTAATGAGTTGGCCGAGTAGTTAGCGTGTCTGCCTCTTGACCAGGAGATTGTGAGTTCTAATCATGGTTGGGTCATACCAAAGACCATCATAAAAATGGTACCTGGTTAGGTGTGGCACAATACAGATGTGAGTAGGGAGTCAAACTCTTCTGGTTACCAGAGTACCAGCCCCCATGGTAACCCTAGCTACGTAATAGGAGAGATGCTGAGGGTTATAGAAATGGAAATCGATGCTGCCCAGTGCACCTTAAGGGCTTGGTTAGTACTGGGATGGGAGACTGCCCGGGAAGACCAGGGCATGGGAGGCACTTTGACTTTTCATTGTGTGACTTATTTTGTAAATTATTTAATGTTTGTGTGTATGGATGTATGTTTTGACTCCATGCTTTGTTAACTGTGCCAGTCTTGGCCAGGATGCTCTTGTAAAAGAGATTTTAATCTCACTGAGTCTTTCTTGGTTAAATAAAGGTTAAATAAAAATAATTTGAACAACATATAGACTCACACCCAAGACTCCTTCCATAAAAGTTAAATAAACCTCTGCTAACTATAAAATCTGTACCACATAAACAATTACACATTTTATATCGTCATAGATTATGTGGAGCATCCGCTTAAACAAGTCCCTGTTTAAGACCTGTTACTATGGAAACGATGTCAGTATATTCAGAATAGTCAGTACAACAGCACTCCGTCTTGTGTAACGTTGCTTTCATACTACAGTTCTATCAACAAGAATTTAATATCGTAGTAGTAAGTGACATTGAGGACAAAGTATGGCCATGTTTATTTTTGCTCTGCTAGCAGAAATAGATCCCAAAGAAACTTTATAACACATCAGCTAGCTACAGTGGTGCTTGAAAGTTTGTGAACCCTTTAGAATTTTCTATATTTCTGCATAAATATGACCTAAAACATCATCAGATTTTCACACAAGTCCTAAAAGTAGATAAAGAGAACCCAGTTAAACAAATGAGACAAAAATATTATACTTGGTCATTTATTTATTGAGGAAAATGATCCAATATTACATATCTGTGAGTGGCAAAAGTATGTGAACCTCTAGGATTAGCAGTTAATTTGAAGGTGAAATTAGAGTCAGGTGTTTTCAATCAATGGGATGACAATCAGGTGTTTTTTGGGCACCCTGTTTTATTTAAAGAACAGGGATCTATCAAAGTCTGATCTTCACAACACATGTTTGTGGAAGTGTATCATGGCACGAACAAAGGAGATTTCTGAGGACCTCAGAAAAAGCATTGTTGATGCTCATCAGGCTGGAAAAGGTTACAAAACCATCTCTAAAGAGTTTGGACTCCACCAATCCACAGTCAGGCAGATTGTGTACAAATGGAGGAAATTCAAGACCATTGTTACCCTCCCCAGGAGTGGTCGACCAACAAAGATTGTGTAATAGTCGGCGAGGTCACAAAGGGCCCCAGAGTAACTTCTACGTAAGCAACTGAAGGCCTCTCTCACACTGGCTAATGTTAATGTTCATGAATCCACCATCAGGAGAACACTGAACAACAATGGTGTGCATGGCAGGGTTGCAAGGAGAAAGCCACTGCTCTCCAAAAAGAACACTGCTGCTCGTCTGCAGTTTGCTAAAGATCATGTGGACAAGCCAGAAGGCTATTGGAAAAATGTTTTGTGGACAGATGAGAGCAAAATAGAAGTTTTTGGTTGAAATGAGAAGTGTTATGTTTAGAGAAAGGAAAACACTGCATTCCAGTATAAGAACCTTATCCCATCTGTGAAACATGGTGGTGGTAGTATCATGGTTTGGGCCTGTTTTGCTGCATCTGGACCAGGACGGCTTGCCATCATTGATGGAACAATGAATTCTGAATTATACCAGCAAATTCTAAAGGAAAATGTCAGGACATCTGTCCATGAACTGAATCTCAAGAGAAGGTGGGTCATGCAGCAAGACAACGACCCTAAGCACACAAGTCATTCTACCAAAGAATGGTTAAAGGAGAATAAAGTGAATGTTTTGGAATGGCCAAGTCAAAGTCCTGACCTTAATCCAATCGAAATGTTGTGGAAGGACCTGAAGCGAGCAGTTCATGTGAGGAAACCCACCAACATCCCAGAGTTGAAGCTGTTCTGTATGGAGGAACGGGCTAAAATTTCTCCAAGCCAGTGTGCAGGACTGATCAACAGTTACCGCAAACGTTTAGTTGCAGTTATTGCTGCACAAGGGGGTCACACCAGATACTGAAAGCAAAGGTTCACATACTTTTGCCACTCTCAGATATGTAATATTGGATCATTTTCCTCAATAAATAAATGACCAAGTATAATATTTTTGTCTCATTTGTTTAACTGGGTTCTCTTTATCTACTTTTAGGACTTGTGTGAAAATCTGATGATGTCTCATCTCATCTCATTATCTCTAGCCGCTTTATCCTTCTACAGGGTCGCAGGCAAGCTGGAGCCTATCCCAGCTGACTATGGGCGAAGGGCGGGGTACACCCTGGACAAGTCGCCAGGTCATCACAGGGCTGACACATAGACACAGACAACCATTCACATTCACACCTACGGTCAATTTAGAGTCACCAGTTAACCTAACCTGCATGTCTTTGGACTGTGGGGGAAACCGGAGCACCCGGAGGAAACCCACGTGGACACGGGGAGAACATGCAAACTCCGCACAGAAAGGCCCTCGCCAGCCCTGGGGCTCGAACCCAGGACCTTCTTGCTGTGAGGCAACAGCGCTAACCACTACACCACCGTGCCGCCCCAATCTGATGATGTTTTAGGTCATATTTATGCAGAAATATAGAAAATTCTAAAGGGTTCACAAACTTTCAAGCACCACTGTAGCTCACACTGACTTGTACATTCATGCTAAAGGCACTTCCGGTAAAATTAGCATCCCTTCTTTCTTTTCATCTTCATCTGACGAGCTTTCATACTTTAAGTCAAAAATTATATTCCTGAAAAGTATCATTCTCCATGTGTGCTGATGATGGTGCTAATTTTCCTGGAGCAACAGTTTTGAAATAGGAAGTGGGATTTTATGGGTAGGACACATATGAGCAGAGTGATACATATGTCAAAAGTCAAAGTCCCTCCAGCACCAGGTATTCCCAGGCAGTCTCCTGTCCCAGTACTAACCAGGCCATTAAGATACACGGGGCAGTGCCAATCTCCGCTTCTCTCACCTATATAGCTAGGGTTACAGTGGGGGGCTGGTCCTCTGGTAACTGCAAGAGTTTGACTCCCCACTCACATCTGTATTGCAGTGTGCCTTGCCAGAAGGTACCATTTTTTTATGATGGCCTTTGGTATGACACAACCACGAGTAGAACTCACAATCTCCTGATCAAGAGGTGGACATGCTAACCACATATGTCAGTGTTGTAGTTAAGTCACTAAACCTCGAGTCCGAGTCCAGTCTTGAGTCCCCAGTGTTCAAGTCCGAGTCAAGTCGGAGTCCATCCATCATCTGTAGCCACTTATCCTGTTCTACAGGGCAAGCTGGAGCCTATCCCAACTGACTATGGGCGAGAGGCGGGGTACACCCTGGACAAGTCACCAGGTTGTCAGAGACAACCATTCACACCTACGGTCAATTTAGCGCCACCAATTAACCTAACCTGCATGTCTTTGTACTGTGGGGGAAACCAGAGCACCCGGAGGAAACCCATGCAGACATGGGGATAACATGCAAACTCCACACAGAAAGGCCCTCGCTGGCCACTGGGCTCGAACCCAGAACCTTCTTGCTGTGAGGCGACAGTGCTAACCAACTACACCACCGTGCCGCCCTCAAGTCCAAGTCATTAAAGAAAATTTCAAGTCGAGTCCGAGTCAAGTCCACTATTGATCTGAGTCAAGTCCAAGACTCCAACCACCCCATTTGACAGTGGCTGTTTCAGTGCCATTAACTGAACATGACATATGAACAAGTGAATGTGCTTCTCTTTGTCAGGGAGTGTGAAGTATTCTGTCAGAGATGGTTGAGAGATGGATGTAAGTGCAGAAGGTGTGTTTATTAATACAAGTGAAGACGGTAAACAATTCCGAACAGCAGACAAAATCATAAAATGGTGAAACAGGCGATAGGTCAAGCGAGGCACAAACAGGCTATTGTAGACTCGGCAGAATCAAAGATGAGAAACAGGAAATCAGGGATCAGGAAACCAAACAAGGAAATAAGGCTTGGTAATGTGTCAGCAACGCAACTCAATACTTCGCAAAGTAAATGCATTTTCACAGTTTTTATATTGGCGCACTGATCGTGCCTTAATCTTGTGCAGGTGCAAGTCGTTTACGGCGCACACAAGAGTCCGCTTGGCATGTGTGCTGTCTGGAGTGTGCCTGTGAGTCTATCTGATGCATGCGCCAAGGCACGCAGGTGTGACACTCTTGCATGAAATTAGTATAAAAATGAATGTAGATATAAATATATTATGCCAAATTATTACGGCATGTTACAAAAAATTAAGAAAAAATTTGAGTCCTCATCTTCAATTTATGAGCCTGAATGCAGTTATTGTACAAGTCCAAGTCAAGTCATGAGTCTTTAAAATTAGGGCACGAGTCGGACTCAAGTCCAAGTCCTGGACTCGAGTACTACAAGCCTGACATATGTCCCATTATGTGAAATATCCTCATTCTTAGAATGCTGTTTGACAAATTAATTAGTGGGCCGGAACTAACTGTCATATAAGCGGGGAAGCCATGGCCTAATGGTTAGAGAAGCAGCTTTGAAGCCAAAAGGTTGGAAGTTTGGTTCCCCAGACCATCAGGAATGGCTGAAGTGTCCTTGAGCAAGGCACCTAACCCCAGGCTGCTCTGGGTATGTTAGACATCACTCTGGATAAGAGTGCCTGTTAAATGCCTATAATGTAATACAATTATTATAAAATATCACTTTTAAAAACATGGAAATATTTCAAGCTACGACAAACAAATGGTCTTCTCATTAATTGCTCATTTCTGATAATCTTTTATTTCTTAATGATCAACTCCTTTTCTTTTCTACCTTTGATTACCTGACACCACTTTTGAAGGGCATGAATATCATACATATTAAGCAGGCCATGTTTAAATAAATACATACATAAATGAATAAATATCTGTCTTATAAATCCTAAAAGCAATAATGACAAAATACATTATCGAGCCTAAAGTATGCCCTTGAGGTATGCCTTGCTGTGTGTTTTGTAATAACTGCTCTCCATTATTTCTCTATTAATAGTTTGCCATTGACTGTGGTAAATCCCTCCTGTTAAACTCGGCTCTCATCAGACCACACTGAGTCACTCCGCTCGCGTCGGGGCATCCCCATTAGCACCCTCACGCTCCGTCACATTGATAAATTGTCCTCCACACCAGCTTAATCAGGCTCGAGCTTGGCGATGTGTTAACTCTCACCTTGGTCTGGTCACCATGCTTTTGTCATGATTAGAGCTGTGTAGCTGTTCATCTCCATGAGCTTAATTATGAATCCCATTAGCCTTATGTGATACTTCCACCTGACACATTCTTCTTCAGAGCTGTATGTTCATCTCTCATCGTTACATACAGAGGGCAAAGACCTCATTATCTCTCAGCCATTATTCCCAGACTTCCTCTCTCTCTCTCTTTCTCCTTCTCTAATCTAGCTATGTATCTGTCTTTCATTTCTCATCCCTCTTTCTTCGACAGCTTTCCTCGTTCTCGAGGTCTGGCTCCAGGGTTCAGACTTCATATCCCACTAGACGAGTCTCTCTACAATCATCTCCTGCCTCTGCTGTCTTGAACCATTCGATAAACTGTAATAAATTGTGCCCATTTTGACCAAAGTGCCTTGTGTTATTTGTTTTTCTGGCCCACAGTTGCAGCCAAGCCGTCTTCTACATGCTTTAACAAGGTCGTGAATCTTCTCGAAAGTACACTCTGATCCTAATGAACTAAGCGAGGAACACATAACGTCGATTACTTTTTATAACTCGCTGACATTAAAATGGAAATAAGGGGTAATATACAGTGGTGCTTGAAAGTTTGTGAACCCTTTAGAATTTTCTATATTTCTGCATAAATATGACCTAAAACGTCATCAGATTTTCACACAAGTCTTAAAAGTAGATAAAGAGAACCCGGTTAAACAAATGAGACAGAAATATTATACTTGGTAATTTATTTATTGAGGAAAATGATCCAATATTACATATCTGTGAGGGGCAAAAGTATGTGAATCTTTGCTTTCAGTATCTGGTGTGACCCCCTTGTGCAGCAATAACTGCAATTAAACATTTGCGGTAACTGTTGATCAGTCCTGCCACACCGGCTTGGAGTAATTTTAGCCCATTCCTCCGTACAGAACAGCTTCAACTCTGGGATGTTGGAGGGTTTCCTCACATGAACTGCTCGCTTCAGGTCCTTCCACAACATTTCCATTGGATTAAGGTCAGGACTTTGACTTGGCCATTCCAAAACATTCACTTTATTCTTCTTTAACCATTCTTTGGTAGAACGACTTGTGTGCTTAGGGTCGTTGTCTTGCTGCATGACCCACCTTCTCTTGAGATTCAGTTCATGGATAGATGTCCTGACATTTTCCTTTAGAATTCGCTGGTATAATTCAGAATTCATTGTTCCATCAATGATGGCAAGCCGTCCTGGCCCAGATGCAGCAAAACAGACCCAAACCATGATACTACAACCACCATGTTTCACAGATGGGATAAGGTTCTTATGCTGGAATGCAGTGTTTTCCTTTCTCCAAAAATAATGCTTCTCACTTAAACCAAAAAGTTCTATTTTGGTCTCATCCATCCACAAAAATTTTCCAATAGCCTTCTGACTTGTCCACATGATCTTTAGCAAACTGCAGATGAGCAGCAATGTTCTTTTTGGAGAGCAGTGGCTTTCTCCTTGCAACCCTGCCATGCACACCATTGTTGTTCAGTGTTCTGCTGATGGTGGATTCATGAACATTAACATTAGCCAATGTGAGAGAGACCTTCAGTTGCTTAGAAGTTACCCTGGGGACCTTTGTCACCTCGCCGACTATTACATGCCTTGCTCTTGGAGTGATCTTTGTTGGTTGACCACTCCTGGGGAGGGTAACACTGGTTTTGAATTTCCTCCATTTGTACACAATCTGTCTGGCTGTGGATTGGTGGAGTCCAAACTCTTTAGAGATGGTTTTGTAACCTTTTCCAGCCTGATGAGCGTCAACAACGCTTTTTCTGAGGTCCTCAGAAATCTCCTTTGTTCGTGCCATGATACACTTCCACAAACATGTGTTGTGAAGATCAGACTTTGATAGATCCCTGTTCTTTAAATAAAACCGGGTGCCCACTCACCCCTGATCGTCATCCCATTGATTGAAAACACCTGACTCTAATTTCACCTTCAAATTAACTGCTAATCCTAGAGGTTCACATACTTTTGCCACTCACAGATATGTAATATTGGATCATTTTCCTCAATAAATAAATGACCAAGTATAATATTTTTGACTCATTTGTTTAACTGCATTCTCTTTATCTACTTTTAAGACTTGTGTGAAAATCTGATGATGTTTTAGGTCATATTTATGCAGAAATATAGAAAATTCTAAAGGGTTCACAAACTTTCAAGCACCACTGTAAACTTTAAATGCGAGTAAAAGGGGAGCAGAGCTGTTCGTCAGGAGTCACAGGATTTTCACCTTTATGATTTTTCTTACTTCAGGTGTTATGGTGTAGAAGGGCAAAAATACAGAGCTGACGGAGGGGATAATGTTCCAAGGGGAAAAAAAACAAACAACTCAGAATTTCCAAGATAAAAGTAATAAATTTACGAGAACAATCTCAGATATTCTCTGGGATTATAAAGTCATACATTTGTGAGAAAACAAACAAACAACAACAACAAAAAAAAACAGAAATTAAAAAGTCACAAATTTGTATGAAGAAAAAAAAACTCAGAAATTCTGAAATTAAAGTCACAAATTTATTTTTAAAAAATCTCAGAAATTCTGAAATCAAAAAGTCACAAATTTATTTAAAAAAAACTCAGAAATTGTGAAATTAAAGTCACAAATTTATTTTAAAAAATCAGAAATTCTGAAATTAAAGTCACAAATTTATTTAAAAAAAACCCTCAGAAATTCTGAAATTAAAAAGTCACAAATTTGTTTTAAAAAAAAACTCAGAAATTGTGAAATTAAAGCCACACATTTATTTTAAAAAATCAGAAATTCTGAAATTAAAGTCACAAATTTATTAAAAAAAAACCCTCAGAAATTCTGAAATTAAAAAGTCACAAATTTATTTGGGAAAAAAACCCTCAGGAATTCTGACATTAAAAAGTTACAGATTTGTTTGAAAAAAAAACCTCAGAAATTCTGAGATTTAAAAAGTCACAAATTTATAAGGAAAAAAAAACTTGGAAAAATCATGTTCTTGTCAAGGAACCACTTCGCTTCACTTTGTAAGGTTGGATGAACATCACAACACAGACACCACGCCTGAGTGAGGGTGAGAGTCTGAGGACATGCAGTCTGTCCACCTCGAGCCCTCAGTAGAAAAGAATAAAGTGCTAAGAGATTTTCAGTACATTTCCCAGAATGCACTGCAGCCCGAAGGCAGTAAGCATGTGATTGCTGTCAGAGAATATCCCAGTTTTTATTCTTGTATATTTGCGACTTTTCATCTTGGAATTTCTGAGGGGTTTATTTGTTTATTTGTTTGTTTGTTCCTCTCACAAATACATGACTTTGTAATATCAGAGAATATCCAAGTTTTTTTAATCATAATTTTATGACTTTAATGTCAGAAATGCTGAGTTCCTTTGAATTTATTACCCCCTCCCTCAGCTATCTCTTGCTCTCTCTCTCTCCCCCTTTCTCCCTCTCCCCATCTCCCTCTCTCTCACATCCTCTCCCTGCCTCTCTCCCTCTCACTCTCATCCTCTCTCTCTCCCTCGCTCCCTCCCATCCGCTCTCTCGCTCCTTCTCCCTCCCTCTCCCCCCCTTTCTCCTTCTCTTTCTCTCTCCCTCTCTCCATCCCATCCCATCCTCTCTCTCTCCTTCTCCCTCCCTCTCCCCCTTTCTCCTTCTCCCTCTCTTTCTCACATCCTCTCTCTCCTCCCTCTCTCTCCCTCTCCCCCTCCTCCCTCTCACTCTCTCATCCTCTCTCCCCTTCTCCCTCCCTCCCCTCACTCTCTCTCTCCTTCTCCCTCTCATGCTCTCCCTCCCTCCTCTCTCTCTCCCCTCTCCCCTTCTCTCTCCCTTTCTCTCTCACCCATTCTCACCCTCTGCCTCCCTCTCTCTCTCTCCCCCTCCCCCATTCTCCCTTTCTCTCCCCACCACTCTCACCCTCTGCCTCTCTTTCTCTCTCACCCTCTCTCTCCCCCTCCCCTTCTCTATTCCTCTCTCCTCCTCATTCTCCCATTCTCTCTCCCCTCCCCCTCTCTCTCCCCCTCTCCCTTTCTCTCTCACCCACTCTCATCCTCTGTCTCTCTTTCCCTCTCTCTCAGGAGGAGAATGAGGGGGAGAGAGGGAGAGAGAAGGGGAGGGGGTCCCCTTCTCTCTCCCTCTCCCCCTCCCTCTCCCCCTTATTCTTCCTTTCTCTCCCCCCTCCCTTTCTCTCTCACCCACTCTCACCCTGTCTCCCTTTCTCTTTCCCTTATTCTCCCTTTCTCTCTCCACCCCCTCTCTCCAGTATTCTAAAATAGAAATAAATACTACAGCATAATGACTTCCTCATACTTCGATTAGAGAATACAGTGGTGCTTGAAAGTTTGTGAGCCCATTAGAATTTTCTATATTTCTGCATAAATATGACCTAAAACATCATCAGATTTTCACACAAGTCCTAAAAGTAGATAAAGAGAACCCAGTTAAACAAATGAGACAAAAATATTATACTTGGTCATTTATTTATTGAGGAAAATGATCCGATATTACATAACTGTGAGTGGCAAAAGTACACTATATTGCCAAAAGTATTTGCTCACCTGCCTTGAGTCACATATGAGCTTAAGTGACATCCCATTCCTAATCCATAGGGTTCAATACGATGTCGGTCCACCCTTTGCAGCTAGAACAGCTTCAACTCTTCTGGGAAGGCTGTCCACAAGGTTTAGGAGTGTGTTTATGGGAATTTTTGACCATTCTTCCAGAAGCACATTTGTGAGGTCACACACTGATGTTGGACGAGAAGGCCTGGCTCTCAGTCTCCGCTCTAATTCATCGCAAAGGTGTTCTATCGGGTTGAGGTCAGGACTCTGTGCAGGCCAGTCAAGTTCATCCACACCAGACTCTGTCATCCATGTCTTCATGGACCTTGCTTTGTGCACTGGTGCACAGTCATGTTGGAAGAGGAAGGGGCCAGCTCCAAACTGTAAAAACAGTCTGCATGCCTAGGTGCTTGATTTTATACACCTGTGGCCATGGAAGTGATTGGAACACCTGATTCCGATAATTTGGATGGGTGAGCAAATACTTTTGGCAATATAGTGTATGTGAAGCTTTGCTTTCAGTATCAAGTATAATATTTTTGTCTCATTTGTTTAACTGGGTTCTCTTCATCTACTTTTAGGACTTGTGTGAAAATCTGATGATGTTTTAGGTCATATTTATGCAGAAATATAGAAAATTCTAAAGGGTTCACAAACTTTCAAGCACCATTGTAACTCCTGTAACTAGGTCCAGTACTACTGTATATACACTGGAGTTTCTTATATCTTATTGTACAGGGACACACCTACAGCCTGACCTACAGCACTAATGTCTCTTATAAGGTCTTATAAATATGTTTAAAAGTCAAATGCAGCTCAGTTTTGACCTTGTGGTCATTTCATTTAATTCTACTTTAATGACTACACTTAGACACTTTTACTGGTTAAATTCAGAATGTAATTTGTTTTCGCACTAACTCGGATTTACTTTGGGATGTATTCAGTATTTTCATTCACCGTAGAAATATATTTAAGTGGAAGTTAGATTTTTTTTTTGTCAACTAACCACCTCTCACAGGATCTTTTGTCCGTCAGAAATATCCTCTCTGGAAATCACTCACCATATAACGAGGTTGTAAATGATTTTTGAAGAAAATATTATTCTCTTTTGAAGCAGAATACTGCATTCTGTTATTGCACAGTAAAAAAAAAATACATATAAAAAAATCCAGGACTTGAAACAGATGTGAGACACTTTTTTTGCAGCGGAGCTTCACATGTGGTTGCAATGTGAGTCTGTCTAAAAGTGTCCTCTCTGGAAAACCACAAGGATCATCACCACTTCAGTTGTTATTACAGTCACCACTGTGTACAAACATCGCTGAACAGGACTGGAAAATTTGTACTGAACATACTGTATGTCACATCCATTTCAACAGTTTTTCACTTTGTATATCTTACTCTTGTGGACTATCAGAAAGGTGGTCAGCTTTAGAAATGCACTATGCACCTCTTCTTACTACAAGTAACACACCCTGTATATGACCTGTAGCTCTGAAATTCTGCACAGTTAATTTCCATCTCAAAAGGAAGTTTTTGGCAGCAGAGAAACACAAAAGTCTAAGGTTTGATTTTTGGACTTGCAAGTGACATCAAAGCAAAATAGAAACCCGGATGTCGGCCATGTTGGTGGAGATACAAATGCGGGGTCAAGCGACATTCCATACAAAACATATTCACGTGTGAGCAACTCTCTTTGTTTTTCCACTGCTTTAAGCATTCTTTTAGCTCTGCCATATCTTTGTGCTGTATATGGTTGTGGTCACAACAGTACTCGTGACCGATTTTTTAGAATTCCGTCCGTGATTCGGAAAGAGAGCGAGGAAACTCTGAGGCTTAGTATGGAGACGAGACGAGCATGGCTGAACAACATCGGCAGGGCTGATCTAACAAAATCAAAACTGCTTGTGTTTGAAGTAATCATTTTATCTCAGGTCAGATTCAAAAGCTTTCTTGATAAGATCATGGAAGAATTTTATTTCATGTTGCTAGAATTTTGCTATAAAATGAGCGTTCTCTCTTGTAGTGGTTCACTTGGTTGTTGTTATAATTTTAACACGTGCATTACTATTTCGCTTCTAGGAGCGCCAGCAAAATTATATGATAGAAACAATCCAGACTGGGCACCCACGCAGAACATGGGCTATGTTTTGTCTAAGGTCGGACTTGATTCTTCGGCAGTCGAACCAGATAGAACACGATATCTGGGTACTCGATGGTCAGTAGAAGTGTCTTATCTTCAGAAAAATCTGACTTTTTTAAATACTATGGATCAAAACCACACATATCTATCTATCAAAGTCTGATCTTCACAACACATGTTTGTGAAAGTGTATCATGGCACGCACAAAAGGATATTTCTGAGGACCTCAGAAAAAGCGTTGTTGATGCTCATCAGGCTGGAAAAGGTTACAAAACCATCTCTAAAGAGTTTGGACTCCACCAATCCACAGTCAGACAGATTGTGTACAAATGGAGGAACTTCAAGACCATTGCGACCCTCCCCAGGACTGGTCGACCAACAAAGATCACTCCAAGAGCGAGGCGTGTAATAGACGGCGATGTCACAAAGGACCCCAGGGTAACTTCTAAGCAACTGAAGGCCTCTCTCACATTGGCTAATGTTAATGTTCATGAGTCCACCATGAGGAGAACACTGAACAACAATAGTGTGCATGGCAGGGTTGCAAGGAGAAAGCCACTGCTCTCCAAAAAGAACATTGCTGCTCGTCTGCAGTTTGCTAAAGATCACTTGGACAAGCCAGAAGGCTATTGGAAAAATGTTTTGTGGACAGATGAGACCAAAATAGAACTTTTTGGTTTAAATGAGAAGTGTTATGTTTGGAGAAAGGAAAACACTACATTCCAGCATAAGAACCTTATCCCATCTGTGAAACATGGTGGTGGTAGTATCATGGTTTGGGCCTGTTTTGCTGCATCTGGGCTAGGACGGCTTGCCATCATTGATGGAACAATGAATTCTGAATTATACCAGCGAATTCTAAAGGAAAATGTCAGGACATCTGTCCATGAATTGAATCTCAAGAGAAGGTGGGTCATACAGCAAGACAACGACCCTAAGCACACAAGTCGTTCTACCAAAGAATGGTTAAAGAAGAATAAAGTTAATGTTTTGGAATGGCCAAGTCAAAGTCCTGACCTCAATCAAATCGAAATGTTGTGGAAGGACCTGAAGCGAGCAGTTCATGTGAGGAAACCCACCAACATCCCAGAGTTGAAGCTGTTCTGTATGGAGGAATGGGCTAAAATTCCTCCAAGCTGGTGTGCAGGACTGATCAACAGTTACCGCAAACGTTTAGTTGCAGTTATTGCTGCACAAGGGGGTCACACCAGATACTGAAAGCAAAGGTTCACATACTTTTGCCACTCACAGATATGTAATATTGGATCATTTTCCTCAATAAATAAACAGCCATGTATAATATTTTTGTCTCATTTGTTTAACTTGGTTCTCTTTATCTACTTTTAGGACTTGTGTGAAAATCTGATGATGTTTTAGGTCATATTTATGCAGAAATATAGAAAATTGTAAAGGGTTCACAAATTTTCAAACATCACTGTACCCCTAAGACTAACCTGAGAGACTAAGTCTGTGTCTGAAATCACTCACTCGTTCACTACTCCCTACTCCTTATATAGGGAATTACTATATAGAGGACTATATTGGCGGCACGGTGGTGTAGTGGTTAGCGCTGTCGCCTCACAGCAAGAAGGTCCTGGGTTCGAGCCCCGGGGCTGGCGAGGGCCTTTCTGTGTGGAGTTTGCATGTTCTCCCCGTGTCCGCGTGGGTTTCCTCCGGGTGCTCCGGTTTCCCCCACAGTCCAAAGACATGCAGGTTAGGTTAACTGGTGACTCTAAATTGACCGTAGGTGTGAATGTGAGTGTGAATGGTTGTCTGTGTCTATGTGTCAGCCCTGTGATGACCTGGCGACTTGTCCAGGGTGTACCCCGCCTTTCACCCGTAGTCAGCTGGGATAGGCTCTAGCTTGCCTGCGACCCTGTAGAAGGATAAAGCGGCTAGAGATAATGAGATGAGAATGAGATGAGAGGACTATATCATGAGCTCATTGGTAAAATGAAAAAACCCTTTCAGACACTAGTCCGTCGCACTGGTATTTACGTCATTACTGTCGCACAATTAAAACGTGCCAGATCAGTCGGCTGGTGGGTTTTCAAAATAATTAATACACCCGTGTATTTTTGTGATAAATCCATATTATACTGAGCGTATTTCCCACATTAATCAATACAAAGTACCTGCATCTTTCAGTTCTTTTAAATCAAGGCTGAATAATTTATTATTTGCCGATGCCTTTTATTAAATCAAATTTGAGACTTTTAATTTGATTTCTTTGATTTCTTTCAGCGCAACCGCAATGCATGATGGGATATATTGTTTTGGTTAGTGACCATCGTTGTACACTGCTTTTCATGATGCATTGTGGGATACTTTGAGTGCACTATATAGCATGTAATAATCCTCACTAAGGTTTCGGACAGCACTACAAAATAGGGAACTCACTATATAGTGCCCTATATAGTGAGTAGGGAGAGATTTCGGACACTGGGTTAGTCTGAAATAGTTTCTATGGAAACATGAAAAAATTTTAATTTCTCAAATTTCTTAGTATGAAAAGGCACATCTACATCACCTTGTTAACATGTACGGTATACCAAGTTTCAAATCCGTATCATGAATAGTTTTGGATATATGCTCCAGAAACAAACATTGCTCTTAGAAACTAAGTCAAAATCTATATTATATGTAAAAATTTGAAAAATACTTTTTTTTTTCAAAAATCCAAAATAGCAAAAGGCACTAGTTCACATGTTGCTTGATATGTACAGTGGTGCTTGAAAGTTTGTGAACCCTTTAGAATTTTCTATATTTCTGCATAAATACGACCTAAAACATCATCGGATTTTCACACAAGCCCTAAAAGTAGATAAAGAGAACCCAGTTAAACAAATGAGACAAAAATATTATACTTGGTAATTTATTTATTGAGGAAAATGATCCAATATTACATATCTGTAAGTGGCAAAAGTATGTGAACCTTTGCTTTCAGTATCTGGTGTGACCCCCTTGTGCAGCAATAACTGCAACTAAATGCTTCCAGTAACTGTTGATCAGTCCTGCACACCGGCATGGAGGAATTTTAGCCCATTCCTCCATACAGAACAGCTTCAACTCTGGGATGTTGGTGGGTTTCCTCACATGAACTGCTCGCTTCAGGTCCTTCCACAACATTTCGATTGGATTAAGGTCAGGACTTTGATTTGGCCATTCCAAAATATGAACTTTATTCTTTTTTAACCATTCTTTGCTAGAATTACGTGTGTGCTTAGGGTCATTGTCTTGCTGCATGACCCACCTTCTCTTGAGATTCAATTCATGGACAGATGTCCTGACATTTTCCTTTAGAATTCGCTGGTGTAATTCAGAATTCATTGTTCCATCAATGATGGCAAGCTGTCCTGGCCTAGATGCAGCAAAACAGGCCCAAACCACGATACTACCACCTCCACGTTTCACAGATGGGATAAGGTTCTTATGCTGGAATGTAGTGTTTTCCTTTCTCCAAACATAAAGCTTCTCATTTAAACCAAAAAGTTCTATTTTGGTCTCATCCGTCCACAAAATATTTTTCCAACAGCCTTCTGGCTTGTCCACATGATCTTTAGCAAACTGCAGATGAGCAGCAATGTTCTTTTTGGAGAGCAGTAGCTTTCTCCTAGCAACCCTGCCATGCACACCACTGTTGTTCAGTGTTCTCCTGATCGTGGACTCATGAACATTAACATTAGCCAATGTGAGAGAGGCCTTCAGTTGCTTAGAAGTTACCCTGGGGTCTTTTGTGACCTCACCGACTATTACACGCCTTGCTCTTGGAGTGATCTTTGTTGGTCGACCACTCCTGGGGAGGGTAACAATGGTCTTGAATTTCCTCCATTTGTACATAATCTGTCTGACTGTGGATTGGTGGAGTCCAAACTCTTTAGAGATGGTTTTGTAACCTTTTCCAGCCTGATGAGCATCAACAACGCTTTTTCTGAGGTCCTCAGAAATCTCTTTTGTTCGTGCCATGATACACTGCCACAAACATGTGTTGTGAAGATCAGACTTTGATAGATCCCTGTTCTTTAAATAAAACAGGGTGCCCACTCACACCTGATTGTCATCCCATTGATTGAAAACACCTGACTCTAATTTCACCTTCAAATTAACTGCTAATCCTAGAGGTTCACATACTTTTGCCACTCACAGACATGTAATATTGGATCATTTCCCTCAATAAATAAATGACCAAGTATAATATTTTTGTCTCATTTGTTTAACTGGGTTCTCTTTATTTACTTTTAGGACTTGTGTGAAAATCTGATGATGTTTTAGGTCATATTTATGCAGAAATATAGAAAATTCTAAAGGGTTCACAAACTTTCAAGCACCACTGTATACAAAGTTTCATGAAGATATCTTCAGTAGTTTTAAAGATATGGCCCGGAAACGAAAACTTGACCGGACGGCTGGACGGACGGAACCTGTTTCTATATCCCCCGCCAAACTTCATTTGGGTAGGGGATAATAGCTTAAATACAAGCAAATGTATTGAATATAGATTTTTTCACATTTTTTTTTATTTCAAGCTTTCAATTACGGTCCATGAGACAATTTTTATTTATCTTCTGATTTCATTTGTGAGTCAGATGACATCTTTTATCAGGCCATGGTTGGCCTTCCCTGATCTATTTTGTTCAAATTGTACATTCAGTCCATAGTTCACACACTCCTTTCTGTACACATCGCCAAACCTGATGCATTGTACGTACACATTCTACTCTTCGTTATTTCTTATCAGATTTCTCTATCGATAGGATTGATTCGTATCACAATGGTATTTTTTGGTCTTTGATGGTTCGTTGGCGTCGTCCTGCTCTCACCAATCTGTCTGATGACATTTGTTTCTCCTCCCCAGCTATCGTCCTGTGACAGATCGCTGGGAAATGGCAGAGCCCATGGCAGACTTCTGACATTTACTAACACGGCTGACCGTGAAATGCTGGTGAGTCACCCGTTGCTCGTGGGGGTGTGAAAGCGTGTGTTCGTGCATGTGAGCACGTATGTCCTGATGTTTGTGTGTGGGTGTGTGTATCTTCCGCCTCGTCTCCTACAGACAGAGATCAAAAACCTTTTGCTCATGTGATGCAATTTCAAAGCCTAGTCCTGGTTATAATTAATCTCCATGGTAAGCTCCTACTATTAAACACTGGGAAATGAGACAGTCGGGTTAAGGTGAGTCAAACCAAGCAATTAAACAAGATCAGAAGACTGATCTGTGCTGATACTATACAGTTGTGGTCAGAAGTTTACATGCAGTGACATGAATCATCTTGGATATGAATGTCATGGCAATATTTGGGCTTTCAGTAATTTATTTGAATCGTTCTTTTTCTGTAGCAGAATTATTGTACAGCATACAGCTTTAATTACAAATAACACTAGAATTTGGTGCACAAGTTTTAATTTTCTTTGGGTTTTCTGAAATCAACACAGGGTCAAAATTATACATAGAGGGTCAAAATTTACATACGCTCACTTAGATTATTAATTCAGAGGTGCTGAAACTTCCAAAATGTCTCTTATCTTGCCAAGGCCGAGGTCTCTTAACTTCCTGTTAGTGGTCATGACTGACTACAGCTGGTAGCTTCTCTGTGCCTTCATAAAAAGGGTTTGTTTACAGCACTCACTGGATTGACCAACACAGTAAAATGGGAAAGTCCAAGGAGCTCAGTGCAGATCTGAGAAAGAGGATTGCAGATATACACAACTCCGGAATGTCTCTTGGAGCCATTTCTAAACAACGGCAAATTCCAAGATCAGTTCAAACAATTGTATCCAAGTTATTGTGAGGTGAAGTCACTTTGCCAAGCCACTTTGCTTCAAGAAAACCCAAACTGTCACCCTCCGCTGAAAGGAAATTGGTTCAGATGGTCAGGAACAACCTGGGAAACACCATGGCACAGCCCTGCCATGAACTGGAAGCTGATGGATCACTGTCTACAGTTCAGATCACCATGGACTAAGAGGCTGCTATCCAAGAAATAACCCCTGCTCCAAAAGTGACACCTTCAATCAAAATAATTAGTTTTTCTTTTGTTTCAGACATGTAAAAGCTAAACTAAAGTTTGAAGCTGACCACACGGACAAAGAAAAAGCCATCTGGAGGAAAGTTGTATGGTCAGATGAGACAAAGATTAAGTTGTTTGGCCACAATGACCACCATGTACAGAGGGACACTGTACCAGTTGGTGGTGGTGATAGGATCATCATGCTCTGGGGCTGTTTTGCTGCCAGAGGAACTGGTTCATTGCACAAAGTGGATGGAATAATGAAGAAGGAGGACTACCTCAGAATTCTTCAGCATAAACCATCAGAAACTTGAACATGACTTGGGACTTGGGAGTTCCAACAGGACAATGAACATGCATCAGAGCTGGTCGTGGAGGATAAAGCAGGCTAACATTAAGCTTAAAACAAGTCCTGACTTCAACCCTATTGAATATGGATTGTGCTTATAAGTCGAGTCCATGCCAAGAAAAAAAAAAATTTGAACTCTACCAATTCTACCATGAAGAGTTGTGAAATATCCAACCAGAATCCTGCCAGAAGCTTGTTCATGGTAAACAAAACTGTTTGGTCAAGGTGAAGCTTGCAAAGAGACATTTTACCCAAATATTAGGTGTGCTGTATGGCCATGACATTCATATCCAAGATGACATTCATGTCACTGTATGTAAACTTCTGACCACGACTGTATATCCGAAAACCCATCAGATGTCACTGTGGCTGAATTCTGGGACAGTAATGCAGCATTTACATTATTGAGCTCGTTCTAATACGGTATCATTTCTGTATTTGTGTTGTGAGCGCTCCACATAAACAAGTATAATAACAGTTGTTATTCTATCCACATTCACTAGATATGAGCAATCGTACGCTCTGATTGATTGGCTACTCTACTACTAGGATATCAGCTCATATACCATGAGTGGAGAAAAACAAAACAGCGGAGCATAACAAGTCAGATATATCACTTTGTTATCAAGTATTTAAAATAAACAGAAATAGCTGAGGGCGGCACGGTGGTGTAGTGGTTAGCGCTGTTGCCTCACAGCAAGAAGGTCCGGGTTCGAGCCCCATGGCCAGCGAGGGCTTTTCTGTGCGGAGTTTGCATGTTCTCCCCGTGTTCGCGTGGGTTTCCTCGGGGTGCTCCGGTTTCCCCCACAGTCCAAAGACATGCAGGTTAGGTTAACTGGTGACTCTAAATTGACCATGAGTGTGAATGATTGTCTGTGTCTATGTGTCAGCCCTGTGATGACCTGGAGACTTGTCCAGGGTGTACCCTGCCTTTCGCCCGTAGTCAGCTGGGATAGGCTCCAGCTTGCCTGCGACCCTGTAGAACAGGATAAAGTGGCTAGAGATAATGAGATGAGATGAGAGAAATAGTGGAAAGAATAAAATGCTTTTTTTTTTTCTTCCCAATATCTCCTGTTCCACACTCCAGCCCAGTTGGTGGCGGTAATGCACCTTTAAGTTGCTTAACTGCCCAAAAAAATCCTAAAGAAGAAGAAGAAGAAAATGGCGGTGTGTGTTGCTGAACCAACCGAGGACGAAATAAAAACTCTACTCAAAAACGAAACCCCCAAAAATACAAAGCAAAAACAACAAAATATGGAATGAAAGTATTTGAGGGTAAGAACGTATCTTTTTTATTTTTCAATAATAATTATTATTATAGCATTTTTCACAAATTGCTCCTGTCATTTCACTGGTTTATTTACATTCTAAGCAGAAATTATTTTGTCAGACATTTTGTATAAAGTTTTTATTTATCGAATTTGCAGAAAGTAAAAATAAAATTGCTCTGTCTCTCCGTGCATAAAGTAAAAAATGTCGACACCTACCTGTATAATTTGAGTGTGATGGTCCCGTACACAATGGCGAAGCCAAGCATGCGCACCCATCTCAGCAGAACGCAGCGAAACACACTGGGCTGGAAGTACAGAACCACCCCCTGTACACAACAAACACACAAGAACATTTATACAGACACAGCATTTCCATAATCACAAAGATGTCTCGTGAAAATGTGCCGTTCTCAATCTGCAGCCAGCCCTGTTTTTATCCTCAGATGTGAGGTCTGTGTGAAAAAATTCATCAAAACACCTTCAGGCCTTCAGTATTTCCTTTTCATCTGTCCCTGTTAATGTTCAATTGATCACGATTAGCATTTCAATCAGAAAACATTCACATCACTGACAGCTGGTGGTGGGAGGAAATGTCAGCATGGGCGCCAACTTGGATTAGACATTGTACTTATCCAATAATTCCTGGACATTTGTGTCCAATCTGTTTCAATCCTTATTCAATGACATACAATATATAAATATGATTTGTGTTTGGGGATCAGATGCTGCTGTCAAAGTGAGACACAGCACACTCTGAGAAAATAAAGTACATTATTGTACCTTTAGTGGTACACCGGCTTGTCACTGGATCAGGATCCTTTAAGGTACTTATTTGTACCCTTTATATACTGATTAGGGACATATATGTACCTGTTTGGCCCTAAAAATGTACAGATAGTTACCTTGAGGTCCAATAATGAGCCCTAAGGGGGTACCTTAGTGTAAATTGTACCTTGGGGGATGGAAATGGACTCCTACTGTGCCCCTATTTCTGACAGTGTATTATACTACACTGGAGCATCACTATAAAACCAAGCCATTTAAAAGTCTGTTAAATACCACAGTCAGTTATTGATGAGCTACTTGAACAAACACTTTATAACCAAGGCACCACTTCTTGCATCTTCATGTCCACTAGTGTGGGTGCAATTAGACTTGAGTGATCAGTCTCATTAATAATACCATTAATTTTGGTGCTTAATAATAAATTACCAAACAGCTAAATTATGGTATATTCCAAATTATTATGATCACTACCAATGCAGCAATAATGTATTACTTACTATACTACATAGACGGCCAATAGCACTCATATACACCTTGGATAAAGGCAATTTGGAGGTCTTTGAGATTGTGTGACTTCAAGGATATATCAGCAAAAACAATCACAGTTTCAGAATAATTGAATTTATTATAACAAGTGTGTGTGTGTGTGTGTGTGTGTGTGTGTGTGTGTGTGTGTGTGTGTGTGTGAGGAGAGAGAGAGAGAGAGAGAGAGAGAGAGGGGTGCGAGGCAGAGATTTTCTCCTTACTACTACGCGAGCCACTGAGCTCTTAGGGTGTGTCCCATGCACGACTGCGCAGTATGGGAAGGAGGAGACAAAGAGAGTTTGAATGTGAGCCCGGCAGAATGCGCCGTAAAGTTTGGAATGAATCAGGGCTTGGAATGTTATCTAAGGTGTGTCTATGTGTGTGTGTATCGTCTCATGGCCTAAGGACAAGGGGGGGGGGGGGGTCACCACGTGGCTTAAAACAAAGGGATTAGCCCAGATTGCTAATTCACTAGCTTATAACATTACTAAATCCACTGAAATCTTGATGAGGTCAAAATATGTGTAATAATGAAATTAAAGGTGTTAGAAAGTATAGGAAAAGGGCATGCAACATTTATCTTTTAAACAACTGAGATAGCAAAAATAGAACAACAATGCTCAACTTAACACTCTGAGTGTCTACAGTGTGCACAATTAAACCGTTCCTGAGTTTAAATTCACACTACTTCATAAAGCTAATTCCTAAGACTAATTTTGCCCAAAATGCCAGTCTTACTTCCAGTATCTTGCTTCTATGCAAGAATGCAGAGATGTTCCGAAACTTCTGGAGTTCACAGAGGTCGTGGAGGCTTCCGTGAAAGCGCAGAGAATTTCTTGGTCCGAACTTCAGCGTTCGTGAGGAAAAGTCTCTGATCAACAATGTGCACAGCGATTAAGTCAGAAGGAATCCGGTCGCTTCTAACTTTTAATTAAACTGCTTTGGGCTGCAGTCGTAACGTTACTTATAATGAACAAATAAAAACCGGTTGTAACTCAATCTGAGTGAGATGGCGTGATTTAAGTAGTTTTACCGTGGCCAGTGGTAAACGAAAATGCGCTGAGTTTCTTTACTTGCAAGTCAGACGTCTTTATCTCGGCTGTTCTGATGAGCAGGATGTCTCTTTGTGTCTGTGTGATGAGTTCACAGCGCCAAAAGAGAAAGAGAGTAGCGTGGCTTAGTCACTTATGGAGTCGTGGAGGATGTGACGTAGGTAATCCCGCCCCGGCGTGACGTAGGCCATTGCGGAAGTTGGTTGATGGGATCTGTAGTTCTAAAAGGGTGGCTGTACCTACACTAGAAAAAAACAAATGTTATTTTACACCCGGTGTCTGCAGGAGCTCCCGGAAATGATGTTTATCATCAATATAAGAACCTTTGTTTTTGTAATCTCCTTTTATTGCACTGGAGAAAGGTGTCACACTGTATGCTTCGTCACGCATACACATGAAGGTAAGAAAATACTTATTAGTTGATCTGTCCTTAAGATCGATGAGCTGTTGCCATGGCGTCTGTCCGTCATCCACAGTTCAGTTAAATCGTATCTCCTCCGTCAGTTCTCCAAAGATTTCCGTTCCAATTGTGTAGTTTGAAAGAACTCATCATGCCACACAAAACTTGGTTGTTGTTTTGTCAATTTTTTTGCTAACGAGTTACTAATTAGGCCAAATTAACAAATTTTCCAGGCCTCTCACTAGAATTGTATGTCCTCTCTGATTTCTCATCCGATCCCAGTTCTGATCAATGTTTTGGGTCGATCTTCTCTTGAGGAACAAAACTTGATCATTTGTATGTTGATTTTTTTTCTGTTGTAAACAATTTGTTTATTTTCAATTAAATCATATCTCCTCCCTCAGTTCTCAATGGATTTCAGTTCTGATTGTTTTATTTGAAAGAACTCGAACTTCTGTCCAACAATTGGTCATTGTATTGTCAAATTTTTGCGAACAAATTAGTAATCAGGTCAACTTAACACATTTTCTTCTGACTAGAATTGTATCTCCTCTCTCATTGAGCATGTGAATTCAGTTCTGATTGATGTTTTAGATTGATCTTCCATCGGGGAACAAAACTGAGCCCTTTGTTGATGTTCCTGTTGTAAACAATTAGTCGTGGAGGTTGGTCCTCTCTCACATCGTCACATTTCAGTTCTGTTTGATGGATTGGTCATCATGGTTGTTTTGATGGCAGGCCAGATGAGCAACTACAGCCTTGACGTTCTGGTTGGTTGATACAATAGAAATGAACACACTCAAGCTAACGTTAGCACAATACTATGACTTTATTGTCAGACTGAAACAAACAAACAAACAAACAAACAAACAAACAAACAAATGTTAGACATTGTTAAGACTCAATCTACCTGAAAATAAAAATACATCACACTCCTGAGTGCAATTAGCTCATTCAAGATTATATGAATAATTATCACAAGCCATCAGATAACTAGCGGAGAGTCAGACTTCAGTTATTTTAAGACTACAAAGCATCTATCCTGACAGCAAATTTTGTTCAGCCAGCATCTGGCACAGACCATTCTTAAAATCCGGCCCGGATGCGCATGCCAGATCTGGCATCTAGGATCTAGGTATGCACAATGGCCCAAACCTGGGCCTCATCATTTGGCCCAGATGCAGAAGCCAGGTATAAACCAGATGCAAAACGCATCTATGCCAGATCTGGGCCTATGGCAGATGCAAACCAGATTCTGGACCAAATGTTCCAGTTAAAGAAGGGGGAAGTCAAGTCAAAGTCCCTCACCAGGATCTGGTCTTCTGGTCTTTTCCTGTCCCAGTACTTCCCAGCTCTTTGAGGCATATGGGTGCAGAGTCGATCTCCGTTTCTCTCGTCCTCAGCCTTTCGCCTATTATATAGCTAGGGTTACAGTGAGGGGCCAGTCCTCTGGTAACCACAAGAGTTTGACTCGCTACTTGCATCTGCATTTCCACAATAAACACTGTCTACATTGCTGATAAATTTTGCTGTATTATCGTATAGGCTGATAATATAGCCACACAATTATCATGGTTACACTCTACAAAATGTGTGCGCATGCAATCAGGCTTAAACTTTCAAAAAATAAACTATACATGTTATACATACCTTCAGTAAGGCCTAGATCTGGCCCGCATCAGGGCTGCATTTGGACCGTTGTGTATACCTAAGCTGGCCCAGATCCAGCATGAGCATCCAGGCCGGATTTTAAGGATGGTCCGTGCCAGATGCGGACCAAACAAAATTTGCTGTCAGGGTTAAGTGCAGTACTACCAATCGTTTTTTAGGCATGGACCTCAGCCAGCGTGAGTGCAGAAAACGTAGCACGGATTTGCTTTACTGAAAACAGTGCTGGGCCAAATCCCCTTGTTATGGGGGTAGACAAGAGCATTTTCACTATTCTGTGCTCTGTCTTCGCTCATCATCACACTGTCTATTGTGCATTAAGAGCTGTATATTATACACCTGTATACCATTTCTTCTTTGTGTAATCAAATAAAAATAAAATGCATGGCATCATGTACTCTTATCTTATCTTATCTTATCTTATCTTATCTTATCTTATCTTATCTTATCTTATCTTATCTTATCTTATCTTATCTTATCTATATAGTGGCTGAGTAACATAAAGAGACCAAGGTCTGTTTCCAGACCAAAGGCGATTAGTTATGATTGACCAATCACAGCAGAGGGAGGATATCTTATTTCCATCCTCAAAGTATAAAAATTCAACTTGTCTTGCTGAGAGAGCATTCACATGCATGCGGAAGCTTCTCGCAAATGTCGTTGCTTCGCACACACTCAATTCATCTCACAACAGCTCCTGCTTTCTGTGAATAAACATTGTTCCTCACGCTCAGACCGGGCGCCCTCACACTCTCAATTAACGACATTATTTCCACGATGTAGGTGTGGACATATTACAGGGAATTCCCATTCTGCTGAGGATTTAAAAATAATTACACTTACAATTAATTATTTCGAGGTTGCTGGGATGATAGTAAATATATTTCAGGAATCGAATTAAAATATATTTCAGGATTGTTTTCCATGCGCAGCTTTTCTTAATGCTGCATGAGTTTTTGCGGGGAGCCGATGACCCATTGTGTCATTAACTTCAAGAGAAAGAAACGGAGATGCAGAAGGTGAGGGAGTGAATGAATATAGTGTGACGGCGGCCCGAGGAAACTGCTGGAAGCTGAAGCAGCGCATCGCTCCTCACACAACCGCTCCTGTGGTGCTGAGAAGACAGCACCACTGTTTTGGATGGCTGAAAGCAGTGTCCCCACAGGGCAGGGCCCGCTGATTATACACAGATGGAGAGGTATAAATGGTGCCTCAATCTACCCTCCTCAAGCATCCAGGGGAGTATAAAAGGGCGTCGCAATACACAGAAGTTAGTGGAGTTTGTCACGTTTCACATGTGGGTTGCGTGCCACTTTAACATGACGTAGATGCTGAACATAAAACTTTACCCTAGGCAGCTTTCCATTAACCTGCTGTCAGAGGTGGACAAAGTACCCAACTTCATTACTTAAGCCAAAGTACAGATCCCGCTGGTCAAATGTTACTCCGATACAAGTGAAAGTTGTCTAGTCAAATTTTTACTCAACTTAAAGTACTGAAGTATTTGCTTTTAAAAATACTTAAGTACTAAAACTACATTTTCTCTCAACGCATCGTTGTATTATTGCCACAACACTTACAAAACCTAACGCCGTTACCAAAGACAGAAATGTGAATTCACAAAATGAACGCATGCTGTGCCATCATGGTGGTTTAATGTTAAGCTAGCTAGTCAGTGACGCTCCACCTGACATGCTAGCAAACTCTTTTCAAACTCGAAATCATATTAATAGTAGCTAATGCTACTAGAAAAGAAAGATTTCTACATTCTGTTTATTTGGCAAGATTATGCTGAAACATATTTCTGAAAGGACTTCAGATAAGTTAACGTTATTCATCTTAACCTAACTCCGTTTTTACATGCTAACTAACAGTGTCCACATTAACTAGCTATGTGTTAACGTTAGCCGTGGACAAGGCTACGGCAACTTGGCAGGCAAATCCATAGAAAGTCATTTGACTAACCAGACTGCATAGCTATTGCAACATTATCGCTAGCTCTAAAAGCACAGACGACTTCGTTGCAAGCTTTCTCTTGGAATAAAACATTTACATACTTCAATATGCTTCCGCAGATTGGACGGTGAGTTTTTGCAAGCTGTGATGTGGTTCGTTTTCGGCAAACAAAGCAAACATTTAAAACGAAACGAATCTTTAATCCGTACAAAAAACTCAAACATGGGTTCTAGGTATGGCCATGGGTGTGCGTGCATTCCCCAGAAGAACCGCCTCCTTCCATTCTGCATCAACTGATCGTGTTTAAATAATGCTGCTGAGAAATCATTGATCTTGATTTTATCCAGCCTATGGACGTGACGTGACCCGTTTACTGATTACTGATCGGCTGTCTCAGTGTCACCTGCGAAAAAAACTCACGTTTTAGAAAAGAAAAGAAAAAAAAATCCACTTTCAAAGCTGCTTCATAGTAACGAGGACCTTGATAGAAATGTAGTGGAGTGAAAAGTACGATATTTGCCTTTCAAATGTAGTGAAGTTAAAGTCATAAGTTTCCAAAAAAAATAATACTCAAGTAAAGTACAGATACTCAAAAAGTGTACTTAAGTACAGTACTCAAGTAAACGTACTTCATTACTGTCCACCTCTGCCTGCTGTAATGGAGGCCCAAGGAAACCGCCACCTAAGCAGTGCATCTAGGGGAGCATAACGAGACGCTGTGACACATTGAGGTTAGTGAAGCTCACTCAGGGCATATCAACTCACTCCCGCTTTCCTTCTCCACTTAGGGCATCTCACTGACGCTGAGGACAACCCAGAAGAGCTGCTCACTTTTCACCGGTGGGCGTGGCCTCCTTCACTGCCTCTGGAAGATCACCGACAGACCCAGATGCAGCCAGCCCTCACGTGTGACCTCACCACTGGCTATCTTGGGCCCTCCAGTGTTTGCACTGACTGCCCTCTTCACCCTCTATGCATTTCCCCATAACTTATATTGCCACGTATTCATTTCACCAAGACCTGGGTTCTGTGTGTGTGTGTTCTCCCCATCGTAATAGCAGGTGCCACGCAGCTTACGGTGCAATTCGAAACTACGAACTAAAAAACAAGGAGTGGAAACGTGAATTTCAGAAAAAAAAGTCTCAAATATCACAAACCACTCACGTGAGATGGATGTGCAGTCAATTCAGCCACGCAGCAACATTTTGCAGAATTCAAATGGAAACTAATTTTTCACATTTAAGTCACATGACACGATATAAAGAGGAACAAAACCAATGAAAATCACCACACCAACACTTATCAGGTCTTGGAGATCCATCACCATGTTGACTTAGAATGACTATCGCGAGAGAAGAAAACTTGCTTCAATCACATAACATCACTCAATGGAAACATGGACCATCCTTCATTGTGTTTTGTTGACTTTTTTTTTTTTTAAATAGCTTCAATGAGGCTGGAGCTCATACTGGCCACTGTTGTTGTGTGTGAGTTTGAAATTGATCAATCCTGTAGGAGGAGTAGTGATTTTTTAAATTTTGTTGAGGAATTGCACATGGCCACCTGGTGAACAATTCTTGCTGGAATATGTCTTTAGAGTCTTCTGGATGAGTTTCAGTGAAAACATCCCAGCAGTTTACGAAGAATAGCATTTAATGTGATGAGCCACCCAAAAATGTCAAACGCCCATAAAATGTTAAATATGACAGGTGGCACCACTGTCTTGACAACTTTTATACAGACCAACCTGCGGAACATTCCATATGAGTTTGATCAAAATCTGATCACTCCTGTAGGAGGAGGAGTGATTTTTGCAAAACTGCACATGACCCGTGTAGCCTCATCCATGGTAGGTGGCACCACCTGGTGAACAACTCTTGTTGGAATAGGTCTTTAGAGTCTTCTGGGTGAGTTTCAGTGAAAACGTCCCAGCAGTTTACGAAGAGTAGCGTTTAATGTGACAAGTCACCCAAAAATTTCAGTTGCTCATAAAATCGTAAATATGACAGGTGGCACCACTGTCTTGACAACTTTTATACACGCCCACCTAGGGGACATGGTATGTGAGTTTGGTTGAAATCTGATCAATCCTGTAGGAGTAGCGATTTTTGTAAATTGTGGAGGGATGACAGACGTGATCGCATAAGGGTCATTCCATGCCAAATCAACAAATATCTGACAAATTTATGCTCGACCATCTCAGATTTCAATGAAATTTGGAGGGCTCAGAGATACTATTAAAAGAAGTTAATCCCCAAAATTTGAGCTTCCTATCTCCAACGGTATCAGAGATACAGGCATTTGAATTTTTCGATTTTTTTGCATTTTGCTCAAAACATACATATTTCAAAGTGTAATATAATCTTTATTATGCAAGATAGAAACCTAAAATTTTGCACAAAGAGACTCAATGTCTTGTACTACAAGCTTCAACTTAGAATTTCAATGGTCATTGTATATTAGATGGTGATTTTAACAAGGAAATTAAAAAGACAAATTTGCATTTTTTGCATTTTTAACTCAATCTGGAAGCTTGCCTGTGGCGGTAATGCTTAAACTAAGAATGTTATTCAAATCTACACAGAAATATCTACCAATTTCAGTTTTACCAAGTCTCCACTATTCCTAGTTTGTCTGTAATAGGGTTTTGAAATTCGCCGATTTCTAAAACATGCCATTTTCAGTAGCATGGATTCCAATGTGGGATAGCAGTTAGGAACTTGTAAATTTTTTTTCAGTAATCTCCTAGACCCATATTTTATATTTCCAAGTTTTTGTTCTGTGTCTCTCAAGTATTTCTGAGCTACAGGTGTTTAAAAAATCCATTTTTTCCAAATTCGAATTTTTTATATTATTTCCATTTTATTGATGATTAAGGACTGATAAATACAACTAAATGATTTGTATAGATAAGAAAACATTTTACTTGTGTTCATGTCACAGAAATATGGTTTTAAAAATATCATTTTGAAATAATATATGAACATTTCACATTTTTCAGTAAATATATATATAAAAACTAAAGAAGTCAGTCATTTTTCATATAAATCACTTAACTTACAATTTCTGTTGTATGTTAGTTTATGGCAGTCAGAATCTTTCTTTAGTCCAATTCCTATAGAACAGGGAGGAAGTTCAGCCATTTCTAGATGTCTAAGAACAAACTCATTTATACTGATCTCAAATTGAAAGCAACTACAATTAAATTCCCTAGTCAACTATTCAAAATATCCAATCCTTGCAAAGAAACACATTCAGTTAATAACACTGGTAAATTTTCTCAGTGCTCTGTATTACAATGTATTTAATATAATCCAAGCAATATAATGTTATCTGAACAAGTATGCAGTTTACAGACTCTAAAACTATAAGATATGAGGCACCTGTTCTGGTATCAAAGGTCACCTATTGTGCTGTGTTGATATTGATAAGGCTGGCTGTTGACTGTTACACAGTAGCTGGTCATTGATTGCTAATGTTACACAGTCTTAGATTAAAATCAATTTACAAATAATTAATACTGAGCATTAATTGAAATTTTATTTAAAATTGAGGAAGAAACATGTCTCCTAACCTACTTGAGCCTTATTGAAGCATTTATTAACCCTCAAATATCAGTTATATGAAAATATATCAAAAATTCGAATTTGGTGAAAATGGATTTTTTAAACACCTGTAGTTTAAAAATACTTGAGAGACACAGAACAAAAATTTGGAAATATAAAATATGCATCTTGGGGATTACTGAAAAAAATTTACAAGTTCCTAACTGCTATCATATCTGTGAAGATACTCAGTCGTCCAGGTACATAGTAATCTGTGGTTGGTAGAAGAGAGCAACTGGACTTGCTTGAAAAGTCTTGAAGACGTTTCGCCTCTCGTCCGAAAGGCATCATCAGTTCTGTCTGTCTAATAGGGAGTATCAAGTATTTATCCTCTCATGGATCATAATAGAATCCAAATCAGAATGCTGATGGCTGCATTGAAGGTGGCTGATAGATGTCATAGACACCCACCTCTGTTCAGTGATGGTCATTCCAGGCTGACAAAATTGAACGATCCTCTCTGGCTAAGATGTCTGCCAGTTTTCTGGAAGTCCTCTCATACTCCCGCACTAGTCGAAGGGAACTCATCCCAAAGTGTGTAGAAACATATCTGTGAAGATACTCAGTCGTCCAGGTACATAGTAATCTGTGGTTGGTAGAAGAGAGCAACTGGACTTGCTTGAAAAGTCTTGAAGACGTTTCGCCTCTCGTCCGAAAGGCATCATCAGTTCTGTCTGTCTAATAGGGAGTATCAAGTATTTATCCTCTCATGGATCATAATAGAATCCAAATCAGAATGCTGATGGCTGCATTGAAGGTGGCTGATAGATGTCATAGACACCCACCTCTGTTCAGTGATGGTCGTTCCAGGCTGACAAAATTGAACGATCCTCTCTGGCTAAGATGTCTGCCAGTTTTCTGGAAGTCCTCTCATACTCCCGCACTAGTCGAAGGGAACTCATCCCAAAGTGTGTAGAAACATATCTGTGAAGATACTCAGTCGTCCAGGTACATAGTAATCTGTGGTTGGTAGAAGAGAGCAACTGGACTTGCTTGAAAAGTCTTGAAGACGTTTCGCCTCTCGTCCGAAAGGCATCATCAGTTCTGTCTGTCTAATAGGGAGTATCAAGTATTTATCCTCTCATGGATCATAATAGAATCCAAATCAGAATGCTGATGGCTGCATTGAAGGTGGCTGATAGATGTCATAGACACCCACCTCTGTTCAGTGATGGTCGTTCCAGGCTGACAAAATTGAACGATCCTCTCTGGCTAAGATGTCTGCCAGTTTTCTGGAAGTCCTCTCATACTCCCGCACTAGTCGAAGGGAACTCATCCCAAAGTGTGTAGAAACATATCTGTGAAGATACTCAGTCGTCCAGGTACATAGTAATCTGTGGTTGGTAGAAGAGAGCAACTGGACTTGCTTGAAAAGTCTTGAAGACGTTTCGCCTCTCGTCCGAAAGGCATCATCAGTTCTGTCTGTCTAATAGGGAGTATCAAGTATTTATCCTCTCATGGATCATAATAGAATCCAAATCAGAATGCTGATGGCTGCATTGAAGGTGGCTGATAGATGTCATAGACACCCACCTCTGTTCAGTGATGGTCGTTCCAGGCTGACAAAATTGAACGATCCTCTCTGGCTAAGATGTCTGCCAGTTTTCTGGAAGTCCTCTCATACTCCCGCACTAGTCGAAGGGAACTCATCCCAAAGTGTGTAGAAACATATCTGTGAAGATACTCAGTCGTCCAGGTACATAGTAATCTGTGGTTGGTAGAAGAGAGCAACTGGACTTGCTTGAAAAGTCTTGAAGACGTTTCACCTCTCGTCCGAAAGGCATCATCAGTTCTGTCTGTCTAATAGGGAGTATCAAGTATTTATCCTCTCATGGATCATAATAGAATCCAAATCAGAATGCTGATGGCTGCATTGAAGGTGGCTGATAGATGTCATAGACACCCACC
Organism: Neoarius graeffei; assembly: GCF_027579695.1. NCBI lineage: Eukaryota > Metazoa > Chordata > Actinopteri > Siluriformes > Ariidae > Neoarius > Neoarius graeffei. Next base: position 97,937,093 of record NC_083573.1, read on the forward strand.
TCTGTTCAGTGATGGTCGTTCCAGGCTGACAAAATTGAACGATCCTCTCTGGCTAAGATGTCTGCCAGTTTTCTGGAAGTCCTCTCATACTCCCGCACTAGTCGAAGGGAACTATCCCAAAGTGTGTAGAAACATATCTGTGAAGATACTCAGTCGTCCAGGTACATAGTAATCTGTGGTTGGTAGAAGAGAGCAACTGGACTTGCTTGAAAAGTCTTGAAGACGTTTCGCCTCTCGTCCGAAAGGCATCATCAGTTCTGTCTGTCTAATAGGGAGTATCAAGTATTTATCCTCTCATGGATCATAATAGAATCCAAATCAGAATGCTGATGATGTTTCTACACACTTTGGGATGAGTTCCCTTCGACTAGTGCGGGAGTATGAGAGGACTTCCAGAAAACTGGCAGACATCTTAGCCAGAGAGGATCGTTCAATTTTGTCAGCCTGGAACGACCATCACTGAACAGAGGTGGGTGTCTATGACATCTATCAGCCACCTTCAATGCAGCCATCAGCATTCTGATTTGGATTCTATTATGATCCATGAGAGGATAAATACTTGATACTCCCTATTAGACAGACAGAACTGATGATGCCTTTCGGACGAGAGGCGAAACGTCTTCAAGACTTTTCAAGCAAGTCCAGTTGCTCTCTTCTACCAACCACAGATTACTATGTACCTGGACGACTGAGTATCTTCACAGATATGTTTCTACACACTTTGGGATGAGTTCCCTTCGACTAGTGCGGGAGTATGAGAGGACTTCCAGAAAACTGGCAGACATCTTAGCCAGAGAGGATCGTTCAATTTTGTCAGCCTGGAACGACCATCACTGAACAGAGGTGGGTGTCTATGACATCTATCAGCCACCTTCAATGCAGCCATCAGCATTCTGATTTGGATTCTATTATGATCCATGAGAGGATAAATACTTGATACTCCCTATTAGACAGACAGAACTGATGATGCCTTTCGGACGAGAGGCGAAACGTCTTCAAGACTTTTCAAGCAAGTCCAGTTGCTCTCTTCTACCAACCACAGATTACTATGTACCTGGACGACTGAGTATCTTCACAGATATGTTTCTACACACTTTGGGATGAGTTCCCTTCGACTAGTGCGGGAGTATGAGAGGACTTCCAGAAAACTGGCAGACATCTTAGCCAGAGAGGATCGTTCAATTTTGTCAGCCTGGAACGACCATCACTGAACAGAGGTGGGTGTCTATGACATCTATCAGCCACCTTCAATGCAGCCATCAGCATTCTGATTTGGATTCTATTATGATCCATGAGAGGATAAATACTTGATACTCCCTATTAGACAGACAGAACTGATGATGCCTTTCGGACGAGAGGCGAAACGTCTTCAAGACTTTTCAAGCAAGTCCAGTTGCTCTCTTCTACCAACCACAGATCCTAACTGCTATCCCACATTGGATTTCTTGCTACTGAAAATGGCATGTTTTAGAAATTGGCGAATTTCAAAACCCTATTACAGACAAACTAGGAATAGTGGAGACTTGGTAAAACTGAAATTGGTAGATATTTCTGTGTAGATTTGAATAACATTCTTAGTTTAAGCATTACTGCCACAGGCAAGCTTCCAGAATGAGTTAAAAATGCAAATTTGTCTTTTTAATTTCCTTGTTAAAATCACCATCTAATATACAATGACCATTGAAATTCTAAGTTGAACCTTGTAGTACAAGACATTGAGTCTCTCTGTGCAAAATTTTAGGTTTCTATCTTGCATAATAAAGATTATATTGCACTTTGAAATATGTATGTTTTGAGCAAAAAACAAAAAAATCGAAAAATTCAAATGCCTGTATCTCTGAAACTATTGGTGATAGGAAGCTCAAATTTGGGGGATTAACTTCTTTTAATAGTATCTCTGAGCCCTCCAAATTTCATTGAAATCTGAGATGGTTGAGCATAACCTCTTGTTGATTTGGCATGGAATGACCCATAAGCTTGTCCGGCCTGGCCTACAGCTGGATGAGCTAAAAATCACTTCTGTTTTGCATAAAACTGCAATTTAAACCCAGCTACTGATGTCTCTTTATTTCTGAATAAAGGCTTGCTCACCCATTTATACCCCGATACACTTCTACACAGTATTAATACAGTATCTCAGCACTGTACTAATAAAATGCGTTCATCCATAAACTACATCATAACATCCATCCATCAGGCATGACTAACAGATTAAACCCTGGCTAATATGGTGCAAGGCAAAACTATTGGATAGACTCTGAGGAATTAGTGAGCACCAAACCATTCCATCACATCACGCCTCAGACGCTGTGCTCTCTCTCTCTCTCTCTCTGGCCCGGTGAACAGATTTTTTGTGACTCACTCTAAACCCTGATGGAAACACAAATTCGCAGCTGTGGCTCCCCATCTTCATCCTTCCTCCTCTATTTGGTTTCGAGCTTATCCTGCTTCCCTGCTCACGGTCCCTGTATATGAGCAGGAAGCTCATCTCTGGCTCAAATCTATTGACTGTATTGTGGTTCCATCTGAGGAGGAGATCCTATTGGATCATGCATGCATCATACATGCCTCTGATCGCTGATATGATCTCATGAACTCATGAAATGAACCCTCTCTCTGCCACCAGGGTCTTGAGAATTAGCCGTATCGTGTCTCAATAGCATGTGTCGATGTGTGTTTACACCATGCCACGTTGTCCATGTCCCTTAAAAACTCATCTTTAAGGGGTCATAAAGTTATTCTCATTCTTTTTCGTAGCACATCACGTTCTCTTTATAAACTAGAGCCGTGTACATCCTTAGATCCACACACAACTCTACTGACATCTCCTTTACCATAGAATGAAACATTTCTTTCCTGATGGGCGTGGTCTCTTTCTGGATGACTCCGCCCGATTCACAGGGCATGAATGCTCACTGAATGGTGTTTCATCACTGCAGAAGGCGAATTTTTACTTCTAGCTTATCCTCTGTCTTGTTACTTCTGTCAACTTTGCTGGAGGAGGTTAGGTTTTTGCATCCATTTGTTTGTCTGTTCCCAGTGTACCTCAAAAAGTAGTGAATGGATTTTCAATTCTCTCTCTCTCATTTTCTCTCTCTCTAAGTTCCAGTTCTCTCTCTCTCTCTCTCGCTCAGTTCCAGTTCTCTCTCTCTCTCTCGTTTTCTCTCTCTCTAAGTTCCAGTTCTCTCTCTCTCTCTTGCTCAGTTCCAGTTCTCTCTCTCTCTCTCTCTCTCTCTCTCTCTAAGTTCCAGTTCTCTCTCTCTCTCTCTCTCTCTCTCGTTTTCTCTCTCTCTAAGTTCCAGTTCTCTCTCTCTCTCTCTCTCTCTCTCGTTTTCTGTCTCTCTAAGTTCCAGTTCTCTCTCTCTCTCTCTCTCTCTCTCTCTCTCTCATTTTCTCTCTCTCTAAGTTCCATCTCTCTCTCTCTCTCTCTCTCTCTCGTTTTCTCTCTCTCTAAGTTCCAGTTCTCTCTCTCTCTCTCTCTCTCGTTTTCTGTCTCTCTAAGTTCCAGTTCTCTCTCTCTCTCTCTCTCTCTCTCTCTCTCTCTCTCATTTTCTCTCTCTCTTAAGTTCCAGTTCTCTCTCTCTCTCTCTCTCTCTCTCTCTCTCTCTCGTTTTCTCTCTCTCTAAGTTCCAGTTCTCTCTCTCTCTCTCTCTCTCTCTCTCTCTCGTTTTCTGTCTCTCTAAGTTCCAGTTCTCTCTCTCTCTCTCTCTCTCTCTCATTTTCTCTCTCTCTAAGTTCCAGCTCTCTCTCTCTCTCTCGCTCAGTTCCAGTTCTCTCTCTCTCTCTCTCTCTCTCTCTCTCATTTTCTCTCTCTCTAAGTTCCAGTTCTCTCTCTCTCTCTCTCTCTCTCGTTTTCTCTCTCTCTAAGTTCCAGTTCTCTCTCTCTCTTGCTCAGTTCCAGTTCTCTCTCTCTCATTTTCTCTCTCTAAGTTCCAGTTCTCTCTCTCTCTCTCAGTTTCAGTTCTCTCTCGCTCTCTCGTTTTCTCTCTCTCTAAGTTCCAGTTCTCTCTCTCTCTCTCTCTCTCTCTCTCTCATTTTCTCTCTCTCTAAGTTCCAGCTCTCTCTCTCTCTCTCGCTCAGTTCCAGTTCTCTCTCTCTCTCTCTCTCTCATTTTCTCTCTCTCTAAGTTCCAGTTCTCTCTCTCTCTCTCTCTCTCTCTCTCGTTTTCTCTCTCTCTAAGTTCCAGTTCTCTCTCTCTCTTGCTCAGTTCCAGTTCTCTCTCTCTCTCTCATTTTCTCTCTCTAAGTTCCAGTTCTCTCTCTCTCTCTCTCTCAGTTTCAGTTCTCTCTCGCTCTCTCGTTTTCTCTCTCTCTAAGTTCCAGTTCTCTCTCTCTCTCTCTCTCTCTCTCTCTCTCTCGTTTTCTGTCTCTCTAAGTTCCAGTTCTCTCTCTCTCTCTCTCTCTCTCTCTCATTTTCTCTCTCTCTAAGTTCCAGTTCTCTCTCTCTCTCTCGCTCAGTTCCAGTTCTCTCTCTCTCTCTCTCTCTCTCTCTCTCGTTTTCTGTCTCTCTAAGTTCCAGTTCTCTCTCTCTCTCTCTCTCTCTCTCTCTCTCTCTCTCATTTTCTCTCTCTCTAAGTTCCAGTTCTCTCTCTCTCTCTCGCTCAGTTCCAGTTCTCTCTCTCTCTCTCTCTCTCATTTTCTCTCTCTCTAAGTTCCAGTTCTCTCTCTCTCTCGCTCAGTTCCAGTTCTCTCTCTCTCATTTTCTCTCTCTCTAAGTTCCAGTTCTCTCTCTCTCTCTCTCTCAGTTTCAGTTCTCTCTCGCTCTCTCGTTTTCTCTCTCTCTAAGTTCCAGTTCTCTCTCTCTCTCTCTCTCTCTCTCTCTCTCTCTCTAAGTTCCAGTTCTCTCTCTCTCTCTCTCGCTCAGTTCCAGTTCTCTCTCTCTCTCGTTTTCTCTCTCTCTAAGTTCCAGTTCTCTCTCTCGCTCAGTTCCAGTTCTCTCTCTCTCTCTCTCTCTCTCGTTTTCTTTCTCTCTAAGTTCCAGTTCTCTCTCTCTCTCTCTCTCTCTGCCATAATAAACACCTTCTTGATTGAGTTTCTGGACTCAGCACATTTTTCTCCACTGGTTACTGATAACACATTGGACATTGCGTTTTTATTGATAAATGACCTTCTTATCGACACAGCAATGAAAAACGCATGCGAGTTTGTTCTCTCCCGGTCCATAAGGCCAAGATTTGCAAATTCACAGATCAAGGTTCTGCACAAGTTCTCCTTTTCCAGATGATTCAGCGAACTGTCTTTTTCTATTACATTTCTCTCAGAGGAACTGTTCATTTTTGGTCTAACTGCTGCTTCAGGGTCTTTTTTTTTTTTTTTTAAATCCTCCATGAATGCTGAATCATAGATGGTATTATCTAAATGTTGTGTTGTGATGATTGACTTGCCGCTTTCGCAATGATGAACCGTGTTATCATTCTCAAACCCTAACTCTCACTCCATCCCTGATGTTCCGTTAGAAATAAGATGCTGTACAGACCTCACACATCCAAGAGAGAAAGGAAATGCTGACTTTTGGCCAAATTCTACAAGAAAAGGGCACAAATTCAAAGAAGCACAGTGTGAATTTCATTAGACTTCATACGAATGATGTGAGAGATGCAAATGTTAACTCCTCCTGTAATCCTGAGTCTAATCTACATAACTTTTGAAAGCGTAAGGTTACGTTTTGTTATGAAAAACATTTTAAATGTCAAAAATGGAAGAGATTTATATCTAGAAGGATGTGTTTTCCATGTCAAAGGTCGTTTGTTCTTTGCTTCTATTAACCTTATCATGTTTCCAAGTAAATTTGTTTTATAAATGTGTTGTGAGAACTTTAAACTCCTGTGGTCTGAATATGTGTGTGTGTGTGTGTGTGTGTGTGTGTGTGTGTGTGTGTGTGTGTGTGTGTGCGTGCGCGCGTGTGTGTGTGTGTGTGTGTGTGTGTGTGAGAGAGAGAGAGAGAGGGATAGTGAAGAAAACTGGCTCATAATGAGAAGTTGGAGGACTCAACACCTACACTGCATCTTTCTACTCTCTCAACACACACACACACACACACACACACACACACACACACACACTGGAACTTGTTCTTCAGATGCTCAGCACTTCTGAATCAGATCGTAATGAGCGCAGCATGAGTTTAGCACTGGGAGATTTAATTACACTGAAATTATTTTAGAGCAGCACCGCCTTAAAGACATTCACAATGAGTTTCTGGAAGAACGTGACATTTAGTGAAACTGTGTTGTCGAAGCAGCAGCTCTCATTGGCTTGTGATTCATAAAACGGGGGGGGGGGGACTGTTAAAGTTGTTCAGCTGTGCAAATAATCAGGACAGCAGTGAACACGAAAATTTGATCAGCCAAACTTCATGTCACAAAAATGCTAATGTGTGTAATAATAAATGTACTGCACCTGTTCCTTCAGTTCAATAATCCCTCAATCAACGACAGCGCGGTGTGGTGAGCATGATGTGGAGTCACTGTTATCACCGCAAAGTCAACAATAACAACATGCTAACATTTTTTTTTAAAGGAGAACTGAAGGCAAGTTTTTTATTATCAAAATACTATTTCTCATTTTATTAAATATAGGAATGCATTTTTGAGAGCTATTTTGTCGCTGCTATAGCAAGTTATGAGTGTTTGAAATATGCTCTGCAATATATCAGTCCATATGTCAAAGCAATGGCCGTAAACAAGATGCGTTGAGACCTGTGCGAAACATCATAGGATGGAAGTAAAACGTACAGCGGAAATCAAAGCGACCAACATCTGCCAACGTTGTCAAAAGATGCGTGCGCCCTCTTTCGAATGCTGACGTAATCAAGCCGAAAGTTTTGTTTGTTTTGATAGCAATCAGGAAAGTTTGAAAAAAGTAGGCAGTAATCGTCATTTAAACTCATTTTTGTGCAATACTTCGTTTGGAAAACAGTTTTCAAAATGGCGGCACTGACACCTGGCTGACACTTCACGTTTCAAAGTCTCGCACAAGTCTCGTAAAGATCACACGGATAAGTGACGCCTGCCGTGGACCAAACGAACTAAATTCAACATGGCTAAAAACCGAATAGGCCGATAAGTATAATATTTAATTGCAATTAGTTGCCAAAATGAGTCACGATATAAGGTTACTAAAACCGAAAACGTCATTGAATAACACGTTAATTAAGAAATAAAGCAAGTTTAACAATACGATACGTCAGACTTTTTATCCATTTATAGTTACATTCATTGTTGTGATGATCCAGGAAACAAGTTAGTTTCTGTTCTCACAGATATTATAGCTGCTATCAACATTCATTCCCTCACCAGCCTGTCTATTTTAAATTAATAAGACAAAAAAAAATTGCAGCTTGTCATGTTACTGAGGAACCTCAAAGTGTAAACTACTCTGTTCTGATGACATCAGAAAACTTACAGCTTCATCACTTTAACAAAATAAAAATAATGAAACTGTGATGAAACAGAAATGTTTAAAATAATATAAATGAAAAACGCCATGAAACAGGTTTGTTTAAACAAAAATGGTGTAACAGAGTCGGTTAAAAATTAACTAAAATTTAACTCAGAAACATAAGATTATTAAAAAAATTACATTTTAAATATAGTGATAGAACAGATGTTATAATTATATCCATTATATTAGTATTCATTTCCCTGTGTAATTTACTTAGTTACTTTTAAAATCAACATTGACAGCTACACACAATGGCGCGACCTGGCAGCCAAAATTCTCAAAATCTTCCATTTTTTAACGACGCAAACCTGACGGCCATGTTTATTTACAAACTGTCAGTTGCTCACTAGTGTGGAAGTTTTACATCTCCGACGTGTCTCTTTTCCAGTTTTTCAATGTCCATTGGTATGTTTTTCTCTTGTAAATATGCTTGAAGAGTATTAATTAAGTTTTGATAGACTTTCAGGTGTTCAACGCGTCTTTAGTTTCAGTTTTCAGTTTGTTTATTTAGTGATTAATTATAGCATAGCTAATCCTAGCAGTAGCACTGGATTAGCCTCGTCTTCTGTCTTTCCCGGGAGACAATGAAATGCTTCTGTGCATGTGCAGCAGAAAAGTTTCTCACTGGATATTCACATCAGATCCAACAGATGATGTCATGTTGTCTTGACAACCATGCAATATCGTAAACCATATTCAACGCTCATTCTCCATTTGGTAGAGTGATGTAATACACATAGGATAAGCGATATGCTAAGAATATTGCATGCGATCAAACCAAATGAATGAAACCCACTAGAAGGGAATAGAACACATTTTTATTCCATTGAAAAAGTGTCTGGGATGGATAATAATTCTAGATATTTCACTACAATGACATCACTCCAAGTGTTTTCCCGCTGACTAGATGCGTGTAGTCGAAATGGCAAACCGGTTCAAAATTAAAATTCTTTTGATTAACTTGTGTATTTTTTTTTGTGGATGTGTCCATATAATATAAAGAACATTACATGGTTATGCGAAGATATGAAGTTCATCTTCTCGTGTTGAAAATATTTTCACTCTTTCGCTGTGCTCACTCATGAATATGTTCAACACTAGAAAATAAACTTCATATTTTTGTGCAACTGTGTAATATCCTATATATACTTATATATGAAGCCATTTTCATCAACCATATCAAACACAAAAAAAAAAAATTCATCACACTGCCTGTACCTGCCAGTTAGGGCTGTAGAAGTGACGTGAATGAAAGACATATCAGTGACGCTAACTCCTAACGTGACTCGTCTTAGTCTAATTGTTTAACCCTTTGATGCAAAACATGGGTGAAAAGTGACCCGGCTGAGTTTTTATCTTCTATATCTTTGCAATAAATTAATTCCATCATTCAGTATTCAAGGTATTCCTCAATTAACTTGTTTTTGATCATCATACATCCTTATTTTATTTTTTCCTTTCTTACTTTTTGAATAAAAACCCTTTTTGTATCACTACCCTTCTAATGCACAAGATGGGTCAAAAACGACCTGCATTCATTTTCCAGCTTATTTCATGTATGGCTGAGTGTTTCTATGATATACTTTTGAAATAAATTCATTTTGTCATTTACTTTTCCAAATATGCAGTAAATATCTTGTTTTTGTTTAGCAAAAATCATCATTTTTATTTTTCCTTTCTTAAGTTATGAACAAGCACAGCTTTTGTAATTCTACATCAAGTTTACACACATGGGTCAGAACCGACCCGCATGCATTTACTACAGCGTTTGGTGGGAACTGTGAATTGTGCTTGTGTCAGACATTTCACAGCTCAGCGCAGCGCCCTTTGCCCATCTAATACATGTAAGTAATGTTTTTCAATTGTTCGAACATTACCTTAGGAAAAAATTGATGATGTTTAGGTTCCCTTGAGAGTGAGTAGATTACTTGTCAGAAAGTTATGAGTAATTACTATTAGCTACCGAGCTGTTGACATATTCTACTTTAGTTAGCTAATTTTATTGTAGTTGGCTTAGCTAACTACATAGTTAATAAATAAATAACGGGCCCCATTCACTGCTAAAGTAATTACTTGAAACAAATTATTATTATAGTATTAAGACATTTAATTTTAAATCACACTTGGATGACCCATGTGTAGTAATATAAAAAGTATTTTTGTTCATAAAGTAGGGTAGAAAAAATTAAATTAATCTCATCTCATCTCATTATCTCTAGCCGCTTTATCCTTCTACAGGGTCGCAGGCAAGCTGGAGCCTATCCCAGCTGACTACGGGCGAAAGGCGGGGTACACCCTGGACAAGTCGCCAGGTCATCACAGGGCTGACACATAGACACAGACAACCATTCACACTCACACCTACGGTCAATTTAGAGTCACCAGTTAACCTAACCTGCATGTTTTTGGACTGTGGGGGAAACCGGAGCACCCGGAGGAAACCCACGCGGACACGGGGAGAACATGCAAACTCCACACAGAAAGGCCCTCGCCGGCCACGGGGCTCGAACCCAGGACCTTCTTGCTGTGAGGCGACAGCGCTAACCACTACACCACCGTGCCGCCAATTAAATTAATGATTTGTGGTAATTAAAAACAAGATATTTAAAGAATACTTGGAATATTCAATCATAAAATAAATTGATTTCAAAAGATAGAGCAAAGAAAAACTCAGTCAGCATGAAATAACCTGGAAAATGAATGCGGGTCATTTTTGACCCATGTTGTACATTAGAAGGGGTGTGCATATGTTTTGCATCAAAGTGTTAATTGATGCATGAGAGAGACAACAAAAGCTGAATTAACCATGGAGTGACCTTACTCGAGATTCCTGACCCCGTGTGTGTATGTGTGTGTTGCTAAGAGCGCAGCTGCCCAAAGGTGAGCCAAAACATGTGATGCATTGCGATGGCAGAGCCGCATCCAAAACGTGAAAGACAAAAAAAAAAAAAGACTAAACACCTGAGGTCGTATAATTATCAGTGCACAGCAGATGTGGTACGAGTTCCCCTGTGGGATTGTTAATGTTAATCCGATTAGTGCAGACATTAATAGTTTCCCAGTGGCAGCAGGAGAGATGCAGGAGCGTGAATATTTCAGCTGGTCGGCTCTGAATCGGTGGACGGACACGAAGGCCCCAGGAGAAAATTTCACTGCAGCGTAAGCAGAGCAGAACAGGAGAAGAGATGCTTGGGAATTACACACACACACACACACACACACACACACAACTCAGCTGCTGGATTGTGGGAGCTAAGGAAAAAAAAAAAACCTGCTGAATCAAACTGCTATAGCGCCAACTGGACCGTGTGGACAGGATATGGGTTTCAGTATGAGTTGTTGTGGCCCGCCTTCTGTTTCCCTCGTCAAGTCCAAATCCTTGGCTCCTCCTTCCTCACTGGGGGAGTGGCTTCACCTGCTTGGGAGTCTTTATTCTTGGGCTTCACATGACATCACATCCGCCTCATTAGTTATTCAGAACTTTAGCTGGTGGTCTACCAGAGCTCAGTTGACAAAGTGTTTGTACAGAGAAGGTTCATTGCTCGCATGAAAAATGCCTTACGCTTGCGTTGTTTTAGGTTGTTTGAATTGATCAAACCGTGAAACTGATAAAAGTTTCTTCAGGGTTCCCCGTGAACTAATAAAAAAGGGTGAACGAACACAGGATTTCACAAAAAGACGTGGAGAAAGGTGGCTTTCGAACCTCTCAGTGAAATCGAAGGGAGCTGAGTCGAAGCGTGCTCGAGTTTCACTTGGTGAAAGGTTTGTATTTCCCTCTCAGCTCTGTCCTTAGTGTTCTCCAAGTACTTTTCTTGCTATGTGTCGTTATTTTACGGGACTTTTTTTAGTCACAAAGCGCTAAAGTCCCCAGCTGTTTCTTTGTTCACTCCTCACAAAGTCCATATGCATGAAGGTCGCGACAAAATTCGGACCCAGCCGTACAGTTACAATGCGCCGTGATCACTTCTCCGTCTTGTTGAACTAAGATCCAGGTCTTTAAAGGGGTTTCTGATGATCTTTGTGAATGATTTAGCTGAGAGATAAGAGCCAACACAAGTGAGAGTCAAGCCAACCGTTGTTTGTTTACACTTCAACTTGCAGCGCTTCGTTGTAAAAACACGAACGAAAAGCTTAAAAAAAACATACTTACACGGGCAAAAACAATCCAAGATTCATTGGGCAGTGACTTGATCCCGAGGTCCTTTACCCAGCCACATACAAAAAAGTCGTAAGCCTCCATACTCTTCCACACTTTCATCTGTTTTGCGGTGTAGAAGGACGTCTGCAACACCAGATAGTTCGAGATGTCGGGGAACTTGACTGAAGGGTAGTTTTCGAGACCATATGACAAATCCTTCTTTCCCAGACTGTAGGGGTCGATTCTATTGCACATAGCAACCATCTGAATATATCTAAAGCCAGCAGTGGCTTCTGGATTACGAGCGTACCCTGATAAGTTATCGCTAGTTGTTTGCACTACGGCAGCCGTTTAGACCACCAGCTAGTTCACTTCTTCTGGTAAAAATTTCCAGTAAGAAAAGTCACATGACTGAAACCCAAGAATAAGCTGGTTTCCTCCCAGGATGGCGCTCTCTCTCACTGTCACACTGGTGCCTTTCAGGCTCCCACCTTGGGTTTTTTTTGGTTCAGTTTGATTGTGTTGAATTCATCCTTTGTTGAGTCACATGGAGTTTTAGGTTAGCTCTATTCAACTTCAGTTTGGATTAGTTTGAGTTATCATTAATAAATTGCTGATTTAATTATTTAATTAACCTATCGGGGACAGTCGGCGTGCTGGCACGCAGCTTATCACATGACCAAAAAAAAAAAAAAGGTCCAATCAGCGACCTCAGTGATTTTGTCAGTGCTTTTTCCAATGTGTGTTGAAAGTGTTGACTTCAGTCATCAGATAGAACTTTGTTTGGTCCTCCTGCTTCTTCATATAAAAACAATGATATAATGAATTTAATCACATAAATAAAATATACTATTTTCGATGATGTCATACTCATGCTTACTGGAATATGTGTCTTTGTCTGAAGGGGTGCACTTAACAGCTAATGCAGTGATTGATTTCAAGTTATTGGAGGTAACCTGGGCCAGTGTGTGTGTGTGTGTGTGTGTGTGTACACTACCGTTCAAAAGTTTGGGGTCACCCAGACAATTTTGTGTTTTCCATGAAAAGTCACACTTTTATTTCCCACCATAAGTTGTAAAATGAATAGAAAATATAGTCAAGACATTTTTCTGGCCATTTTGAGCATTTAATCGACCCCACAAATGTGATGCTCCAGAAACTCAATCTGCTCAAAGGAAGGTCAGTTTTATAGCTTCTCTAAAGAGCTAAACTGTTTTCAGCTGTGCTAACATGATTGTACAAGGGTTTTCTAATCATCCATTAGCCTTCTGAGGCAATGAGCAAACACATTGTACCATTAGAACACTGGAGTGAGAGTTGCTGGAAATGGGCCTCTATACACCTATGGAGATATTGCACCAAAAACCAGACATTTGCAGCTAGAATAGTCATTTACCACATTAGCAATGTATAGAGTGGATTTCTGATTAGTTTAAAGTGATCTTCATTGAAAAGAACAGTGCTTTTCTTTCAAAAATAAGGACACTTCAAAGTGACCCCAAACTTTTGAACGGTAGTGTATGTGCAAATTGAGAAATAGTATACGTGTATGTCGTTAATGTAGGGTTTCATTCACTGTCTAATACAAGGACAAAGCTGCAGCTTTTATAGCTAGCATTAGTCTGGCTGATGCAGTTTGCGTAAATATATGTTTGTGTGTGTGTGAGAGAGAGAGAGAGACACCTTGAATGAGCTGAGCATAACTATCCACATGACATTAACAAACTCTGCATAAATTGCAGAAATAGGTATGTACTCATGATGTCCACATGGTCATCAATTAAAAAAACTCAAAGTGTCCTAAACACACATTTTACTACAGATTTGGTTTGTCTTTTCTAATAAGTGCTTGAGAATTAGCAGGTCACATGAATATGCAGTAGGTTATTTATTTATTTACTTTGTCTTAGTATTTACAAAAAAATAACTAAAATAAAACTAAGACGGGGCGGCGCAGTGGTGTAGTGGTTAGCGCTGTCGCCTCACAGCAAGAAGGTCCTGGGTTCGAGCCCCGTGGCCGGCGAGGGCCTTTCTGTGTGGAGTTTGCATGTTCTCCTCGTGTCCGCGTGGGTTTCCTCCGGGTGCTCTGGTTTCCCCCACAGTCCAAAGACATGCAGGTTAGGTTAACTGGTGACTCTAAATTGACCGTAGGTGTGAATGTGGGTGTGAATGGTTGTCTGTGTCTATGTGTCAGCCCTGTGATGACCTGGCGACTTGTCCAGGGTGTACCCCGCCTTTCGCCCATAGTCAGCTGGGATAGGCTCCAGCTTGCCTGCGACCCTGTAGAAGGATAAAGCGGCTAGAGATAATGAGATGAGATGAGAAAACTAAGACGGGGAAGCCGCAACAGCCGAAGCCAATTACTGCGGGCCCCTCAAAAAACGTTTACAAATATTAACTTAAAATATCAAATAAATGTTTCAAGTTGGGCGGCACGGTGGTGTAGTGGTTAGCGCTGTCGCCTCACAGCAAGAAGGTCCGGGTTCGAGCCCCGTGGCCGGCGAGGGCCTTTCTGTGCGGAGTTTGCATGTTCTCCCCGTGTCCGCGTGGGTTTCCTCCGGGTGCTCCGGTTTCCCCCACAGTCCAAAGACATGCAGGTTAGGTTAACTGGTGACTCTAAATTGACCGTAGGTGTGAATGTGAGTGTGAATGGTTGTCTGTGTCTATGTGTCAGCCCTGTGATGACCTGGCGACTTGTCCAGGGTGTACCCCGCCTTTCGCCCGTAGTCAGCTGGGATAGGCTCCAGCTTGCCTGCGACCCTGTAGAACAGGATAAAGCGGCTAGAGATAATGAGATAAGACGTTTCAAGTTTTTAAAAGCAACAGGTAATTTTCTTTGTTATGTCACGTGCCGTATTACATCTTAAGCATATCGATTTCCATGTGCATGGATCTTCAGGATGGTAATTTGACTGCAGTGCTTGGATATAGCATTGCAGGAGTGAAGATTTGAATTTTAACAGATTCATCTTCAGTTCACGGAGTTCTTTCGGTAGAATATTCCATATCCTTGTAGATCTTATAAGGTATGATTGTTGGTATGTTAAAGTCCGGCAAAATTGTTGTTTGAAGGTAACTCCAGGTGAGTTTGTACTTCTTGTTGATCTTGTCTGTTTGATGGTAAAACTTCAGGATCAATATTTGTCAGACCAGTAATTAGTTTGTAGAAGAACACCATGTCAAGATACTCATGCCAATAGCACAATGGAAGTAGATTTGTCATTAGTAGTCGTTCTTGGTAACTAACATTACAAATGTTCGGCAGACCTAGAATGTATTTTGTAGCCCGTCTTTGCGCTCTTTCAATCTTCCTTATTAGTTCAACTGATTGTGGAGCCCATACCTGAGTAGCATACCCTAAGTGGGGGCGCACAATGGCAAGATAAATAGTACGTTTTGTGCGCTGCGACTTAAGGCATGTTGTTGATCGTTTTACGTACCCTAACAAGTGGTTTGCTTTAGCACTCTGTGTGAACACTTGTTTTTTCCATGTTAAATCAGTAGTAATCCAAACCCCAAGATCACATTCTTCATTGGTTCACTGAATAAAGGTCTTGTTCATTGAGTAGGGACAGAAGATCTTGTTCTTTTTCCTACTTATTGTCTGTACTTTACATTTGGTTTCGTTGAATGCCAGTCTAGACGTTGATGACCAATCATACAGATTTTCTAGATCTTTCTGCAGAAGGTCAGAATCTATCGGGTTTGAAATTGGTTTTATCAGCTTAGTGTCATCCGCAAATGTTGCTACTCTGGACGATGTTAATGTCTCTGGTAGGTCGTTGACGTAGAGCAGAAATAAAAGGGGACCAAGTATTGAACCTTGCGGTACACCTGATATAACTGGTAAAGGATTAGAAGTAGCCCCAAGGACAGTGACTTGTTGTTTTCGATTCGAGAGATAAGACTGGAACCATTTAAGGATGTCATCACTGAAGCCGTATTGATGAAGTTTGACAATTAGTTGGCAATGGGAGACCTTATCAAAGGCTTTAGACATATCTAGATATATTATGTCAATTTGTTTCCCTTTATCAAGTAGGCTTCCAACATGGTTAAGAACCTCGATGAGTTGAGTTGTAGATGAACAACCAGGAACGAATCCATGTTGAACGTTGCTGATGATTTCATACGCTTGATTTTTTTAAAGCTTCAAATACACAACGTTCCATGACTTTGGAGACCAGAGATAAAAGTGAGTGTGGCAGCGGGGGCATGGCCAATCGTCGGTCTGTGAATGGAGGGCGGAGTCAGGGAAGTGGCAGAATCACTGCACCTGACGTGAATTAACCTGTTTGTGTGTCTCCCCCAGTGACCGTGCCCTTTAAAAGGAGAGAGAGGGCAGAGAAAGGGAGCTCTCCCCCAACCTGGACGCTTGTGTGCGTGTGTGAGAGTGAATAGAAAAGCTGAAAAGCTAAATAAAAGAGTTTTTGAGAACTCAGTTCTGGCCTGCCGTGCTTCTGTGCTTCACCCACTTAGAACCCTTGCTACAGTGAGATTGGACGATAATTCTCCATTTGATCTTTTTCACCCTTTTTATGAACGGGAACAACATTAGCTACCTTCCAGTTGTCTAGAACAATACCAAGCCTGAGCGACTTATTGAATAAAGCACACAATGAAGACGCAATCTGATTAGATGTTTCCTTTAGAAGTCGAGCAGGTATGCTGTCAGGACCTAAAGCCTTAGATGGATCAAGTTTCTTCAATGACGTCAATACCGTATCAACAGAGATGGTGAGATTGTCTATGGAAGGAAGCTCATTATTGTTAATAGTTTGTTGGACTTCCATAATACTTGCACTGTTATCTGTATTGAAGACAGAAGTAAAATAACGGTTGAAGAGGCTAGCAATATTAGGTGGATTGTTTGCTTTGAGTCTGGTGTCGTTATCCGAGGCCATAGACATTATCTGTGGAAAACTGCTTGACTTTGACTTGAGTTTGAACAGTGACCAGAAGCGTTTAGGATTGCTCTTTATGTCTTCGTCAAGAGAGCTAAAGAATTGTTCTCTACTCTCCTTGAGAAGCTGCTTTACTAAGGAACGCTGTTCTTTAAACTTTTTTTTTTTAGATGTTCTGTAGGTGAGCGGATGAATTGTCTACGGATGCGATCTTTCTTCTTAATGGTGTGAAGAATCTCACCAGTTATCCAAGGAGGACTATTTCTGCCACTAATAGTTTTTGATGGAATGAACTGTTTAACTGCATGATTAAAGGCTATCTTCCACAGGGCTGCCAACTTTTCGAAATTCCTTGGAGTGAGATTTTTTTTTTGGGGGGGGGGGGTCGATGGCAAAATTTTTCCGCACACCATGCAGTAAGTGGGAATTTTGCATTCAGTTTGATATTCACTTGTCCCCCTGCATTCTGGTGTTTTGTTTGTGGGTCGTCCAGCTGGAGATGGACAATGGGGGGGGGGGGGGGGGGGGGGTTTGAGATTTTGGATTTAGTAGATGTTCCTGCATTCTGGTGGATTTTTGGAGTGGCCTGCTGTGCCATACCTACATTCTTACACACCCTGACTTGCCAGGCCTTCAGCTTGTGGCCAACAAAAGCACCAAGTTTTGGCTTAAAAGCCCCCACACTAGAAAACTACAGATGACTGCCAATGTTCCTGGAGCCCTATAGACCTGTGTTTCAGATTTAAAGGCAAGTTCATGTTTGAAAATATTTCATCAGCTAAGCCTAAACACCTTCTGAATTGAAACTAAATGTTAAGTTTTTAATAACTGTTGCAAAAATAAGATTGTCCCTCACTGACTATTCATTATGCATTTAAGGGCTTTCCCCACCACTGGGTTCAGCAGAAGCTTGGCATGGGGAAAATATCAACAGCAAAAGAACAAATAAAACGCTTAAACAGTAAGCAAAATGTGCATGTGCTACAAGAAACATTAAAATGATTAAGTTTGAACAGTATTGAAACACAAAAAGCTGAACCTTGGCCATAGGTGGGAATGTGCACACAAAGTTGGGCTTAAAAATTCTGGTCATACTTAAATAAGCTATATTAATATATTTCTTATTAATTTATTTCTTATCTATGTTTCTTATTAGTAATAGAGCATTCATCAGGGCCTGTTATCTGACAAATATTCTCTGCCTGTCTTGCCCTCTTTGAAACCCTGTCTCCTCAGTATATTGTTCTCTGTCTTTTTTTTAATTATTCACAAGTTCAAGTTCTTTGATATTACAGGTGACTATGCTTTATTTACTTTAACTGAGCAATTACATACATCATAAATAATTAAAAATAAATACCCTGTAAATAAACAATAGGTATGGTGGCTAATGGCTCTTCTTGCATTTGTAATATTATCTCTTACTTGCTTTATTTTACAACATTTCCAGTATGGCTTCAAATAAAGTCATAAAGTATGATAACATATAGTAAACAAACTAAAAATGCGCCTTAATAACCGTGTGCTAAGGAGGTGCTCTCCCGTGCTGCTTGTTGGGGAAGATAGAGGCTGTGGCACAGCAGTAGGCCTATAATGATTTAGCATGCCTAGTACACAGCTCTCGATATGGCATTAAATATTCTCACAACACTTATAGGCTAAAACGATTAAGAAACTTTATATAAGTTCATAATTACGCCAGTAACACGACACATTGGCGTGCATATGTACAAACCTGTCTGAGACACCCGTCTTCAACTCGGATACCTTCTTCTCTCTCCTCTTCCTCTAAATTGACGGTAGGCAATTATCCAACTTCCAGCGAGTGCAGCATCATTAGATGCGCCACCTACCATAGGGGAGTGTGTACAGAAGGGAACACCTCTCTGCCTGTTTAGCCGTGCGTAAGGTGGAATTGATCGATCGCAAGTGGTTGGCGCGATGCAATGGGTAGCCTAGATCAGATAGATAAACTAGATTTTTTTTCTAGCGTGAGAAATCGGAGGTATGGCGTGTGAGCGTGTGAAGACAATCAAATGCGTGTGTCTCACGCTCATTGCGTGAGAGTTGGCAGCCCAATCTTCCAGCTGATCCAGTCGTTGTTGATGTTTTCTTCAGTAGATATCATATTCTGAAGATTTTCTTCGGTTAAGTAAGCACGGAGACCATCAAAATCAGCAATGCGATAGTCATAAACAAACCTTTTCTGTTTTGGTGCTCGACGAATTGATGCCAGCAAGTCAAAGAGAAGAATTGAGTGGTCTGTAAAGATACCTCCTTCTTTGGGGGATAGTATTTCCCGCATTATATGTTTCTCTGGTGCGCTTGTAATCACTAAATCGAGCATGTTGTCTCCTCTTGTCTTGCCAAAATTTAATTGACTCAAGAAATAGTCGTTAAGTAGTTCAAGAAATGCAATCTTGTCAGTCCCGGTGGTATTTTCTTGAGTTTCCCAAGAGATGTTTGGTAAATTAAAGTCACCTGCAATAGGTATGTTATCATATAGATTAGAAACTTCACCCAAAACACGATTACATTTGCCAACCCATACAATATCAGCACTCGGTGGTCTATAACAAGAACAAACCAGAGTTTTTGAATTGGAAGAGCTTGTGACTTCAACCAAGATGACCTCAAGATTAGTATCGACACTGACATTATGAATAGATTTAAACGTACCGTAGCAGATTTAAGTGCCACAAGAACACCTCCACCTCTAGAGTCTCTATCCTTTCTGAATATCTGATAATCTGAGTCAGGAAGAAGTTCCTTGTTTTGAAATTACACTGAGGTTAACCCTCAGTGTAACGTGTTGGTATGCTGAGGCAGGATTCAATGTGTAAAATCAGCATGTTGTTTATTTTGGGTCAGAACACAGACAGACGACATGAGATGAAAGTAATCCATCTTCAACAAACAGGAAAACAGGCAAATTAGGAAAACAGCTACCAAACTAGGAACTCTGAAAAACAGTGAGAGAAAACCAAGGTTCAATCTCGCTCAATCACTTCTTCCAGCTTGTCCCACTTGTGTGTGGGGTATTGATCCACATGTCATATTAATTGGACCATAGTTTTACACTGCATGCCCTTCCTGCCACAACCCTCCCATTTCTGGGCTTGGGAAACAACCATTCACATCTATGGGCAATTTAGAATGAACCGCATGTCTTTGGACTGTGGGCACCCACTAGAGCACCCAGAGGAAACCCACACAGACACAGGGAGAACATGCAACTCCACACAGAAAGGCCCTCATCAGCCACTGGGCTCAAACCCAGAACCTTCTTGCTGTGAAGCGAAAGTGCTAACCACTGCAGCACCACAAAAGGGTATAAAAAAAGATGAAGGCATGGTCTAATGGTAAGTGAAGCAGCTTTGGGACTAAAAGGTTGCTGGTTTAATTCCCTAGACCAGCAGGAATTGCTGAAATGTCGTTGGGCAAGGCACCTAACCCCCAACTTCTCCCCAGGCTACTCTGGGTATGTTGTATGTTGCTCTGGATAAGAGTGTCTGCTAAATAACTGTAATGTAATATAGCTGTTATAAAATATCACATTTGGAAATATTTCAAACTACGACAAACAAATGTTCTTCCCATTAACTGCTTGTTTATGATAATGTCTTAATGATCAACTCCTTTTTCTTTTCTACTTTTGATTAGCTGACACCACTTTTGAAGGCCATGAGTATCATGCATATTAAGCAGGCCATATTTAAATAAATAAACAAAGTAATTCCATCCATCCATTATCTGTAGCCGCTTTATCCTGTTCTACAGTGTCGCAGGCAAGCTGGAGCTTATCCCAGCTGACTATAGGCGAGAGGCGGGGTACATCCTGGATAAGTCGCCAGGTCATCGCAGGGCTGACACATACCAGTAGACACAGACAACCATTCACACTCACATTCACACCTACGGTCAATTTGGAGCGACCAATTAGCCTAACCGCATGTCTTTGGACTGTGGGGGAAACCGGAGCACCCGGAGGAAACCCACGCAGACACAGGGAGAATATGCAAACTCCGTACAGAAAGGCCCTCGTCAGCCGCTGGGCTCGAACCCAGGACCTTCTTGCTGTGAGGCGACAGTGCTAACCACTACACCACCATGCCGCCCCTTAAACACATTAATTATGTTTTATAAATCCTAAAAGCGATAGTGTAAATAAAAAAAAAAACATAATTGAGCCTAAAATATACCCTTGAAGTATATTCAAGGATCCGGATACGATGTGATGCAAGTAATGATGAACTAATACAGAACAGCTGGATACAAAATAGCTGGATGTCCAAATGACAGGTCCAGGAAGTAAAAATAGATAGAGGCTGTGACTGAAGTCAAAGTAATTTGCGCTAACTCTTATAAACTGGGACATCTGGTCACCATACCCTATAGATCCAGAACAGTACGAGACAGAGAATGACGCTTATGGCCCTTTTCCACTACCCTTTTTCAGCTCACTTCAGCTCACTTCAGCCCGACACGGCTCGCGTTTCGACTACCAAAAACCAGCACGACTCAGTTCGTTTCAGCCCTGCTTAGCCCCTAAAACTTGCACCGTTTTGGAGTGGGGCTGAAGCGAGCCAAGCCGTGCCGAGTGAGGCTGGGGGCGTGAGCAGACACTCCCCTGTGCACTGATTGGTGAGGAGGAGTGTCCTCACATGCCCACACACGCCCCGCGAGCGCGCTGGGATCTGTAAACACCGCAAACCCGGAAGGAGAAGAATTACGAATTACGAGAATTTCTGAAGCCTTATGCGCCTCGCCTCATCTATACGCTCTTGCCAGTATCTGTCCGCGTTGTCGGTGACAACAAGCCACAGCACCAAGACCAGCAACACTAACGACTCCATGTCCTCCATGTTTATTGTTTACTATTCGGGTCGTGAGACTACCGCTTAAAAGCTCACTGATGTCACTGTTTGCACTGCTTAACGACATCACCTGACGTCCACCCACTTTCGCTAACTCCACCCAATGTGTCCACCCACTTCCAGCCAGCACGGTTCAGCGCGGTTGTAGTCGAAATGCAACTCCAACAGCCCCGCTCAGCCTGACTCAGCATGGCACGGCTCAGCCCGACTCAGCCGCGTTTGTAGTGGAAAAGCGGCATTAGTGAGGAAAACTAGCGCCCTGCCACCCTGAACAAAATTTAAAAAAAAAAAAAACTGATTGAAAAAATCATGAAAATTGACAGAGTTATAAGTGATTGAAAAAAATCCCATTTTTCATGGATCATTCTGGTTCAGTGATCCAGATCAGCACCAAAAGTCATAGCAACATAATTCAGCCCAGAGGTAGTCATGTGAAATTTGGTGATAATTGGTTGAAAACTGAGGGAGAAATAGTGTCCTAAAAACATAATAATAATAATAATAATAATAATAATAATAATAAAGTAGAAAGATCCTGAGTGAGAGTAAAAATTTGCGCCAGCACTGCTAGCGCAAATTAACAAATACATATCATAATGAAAGCCCAAGCATTACACATCATGCTGTGAAATGTTCTGTGTATTGAGAGGATTCGTGGCACACAATACCTCCTAGAACCATCACCGAATGGCGACCATTTACTATCACGTTTATATTTCAGTTGTGTGGCTATTGTGCATTTTACATAATTTTTTAACTATTATCAATCATTAATACTATTATACTGTTTTAATCGTGGCCTAAAGACGCATAGTGCAGTATCAGCATTAAAAGGGTTAGAATTTACTCCTAATAGATTCCTGAGACATGTACAATATCAAGCATGTCCTATTCATAGCATCCTCCAAACCTCTGCTCTCATGAAACATCAGGCATTTTCCTAAATCACGTCAGCACTGAGGCACTGTTTAAGGTACAAGTGAGACAAAGCCTCAGACTGACATCTCCTACATTTGCCTGGAGCCATTTTCTCGACTGAAACATTAGGCCATTAGTTACATCCTAATGATCCTCACTGACTTCCTCTGATGTAGTACAGAGTCTATATTTAGGTCCTTCAGGTGCTTGTGTGTATTGATGCATTAAAAAAAGGAAAGGAAGACTGGATGGCTGCCAAGAGTCCAGATGTACAGATTGATCCTAGAGCCAGGTCTCGATCCAGAGACACAGTAAGCTCTGTATGATCTCCAGGAATAACTGGAAAGAGCTCCATGCCATTTAATATATGTGTCAGTCCTTCACTGTGAATTTGCCGAATACATGATGGTCGGTATGTAAATGCTCCTGCAAATGAGTTACGAATAAAACTGTTCATATTCAGTGTGACAAATGAGATTCAGTATTTCAGAAGGTTTGTGTGCTTCAAGAACTTTAGCCATTTACTGTGTGTCAAAGAAAATTTGGTTCCCAAAATCTTCAAAGCACGATCATGAGACAGTATTTTCAAAATAAGGCGCGGAGACATTATGTATCTGAGATAAGATACTGAACAAACACCTATCTGGTTTCAGAGAAAGCTTTCAGAGTAGTAGGGCAGGCTTGGCTACTCTCTACACCATCATTACTGGGAAGAGTTTGTTTACAGAAAAAAGGCAGCAGTAGAACTCGCAATCTCCTGGTCAAGAGGTAGACACGCTAACCACTAGGCCAACTCGCGGTTAATAAGCAAAGCTAAGTGATGGAATATCAGCATAGTTCCTAAGAGAACACACAGGAACTTGGTGATAGGAAGAGGATTGCCATGGAATCGACATCTCTAAACGACATCAATATCAAGGAGCTTATTACCTGCATTTATACGGTATATACTTACAAATCGGCGGCACGGTGGTGTAGTGGTTAGCGCTGTCGCCTCACAGCAAGAAGGTCCGGGTTCGAGCCCTGTGGCCGGCGAGGGCCTTTCTGTGTGGAGTTTGCATGTTCTCCCTGTGTCCGCGTGGGTTTCCTCCGGGTGCTCTGGTTTCCCCCACAGTCCAAAGACATGCAGGTTAGGATAACTGGTGACTCTAAATTGACCGTAGGTGTGAATGTGAGTGTGAATGGTTGTCTGTGTCTATGTGTCAGCCCTGTGATGACCTGGCGACTTGTCCAGGGTGTACCCTGCCTTTCGCCCGTAGTCAGCTGGGATAGGCTCCAGCTTGCCTGCGACCCTGTAGAACAGGACAAAGCATCTAGAGATAATGAGATGAGATGAGATACTTACAAATCCCAGTGATGCTATGCATAACTCATCTCGCCATATTGGTTTTGGTTTTTTGTTGTTGTTTTTTTAACACTCTATTAATAAACAATGCAAGTCAAAGTCCCTCTCACACCAGAATCTGGTCTTCCCAGGCAGTCTCCTGCCCCAGTACTAACCAACTCTATAGAGGATGTGCAGTCACGTGACCCGTCCGTGTTTACTCCGCCATATTGGAGGGCTTCAGAATTGTTTACCTTGCGCGAGCGTAATGGATCCAGGGAGTAATCCCCAAGAAAATTCGGAAAATACCCCATCTACATCGCGCGATAACTTGTCTAAGTTTGTTCAGCATCTTGAAGGTGACGTGAGGCAGCGTTACGTGGAAAAGTGTTCCAGGTTGGGGATTGCAGATCCGTACAACTTGCCGCAATCCTTGTTCAGGGAAATTCGGAGCTGCGGTGCCGGCGATTTGCCCGATCTGGCCTAACACGACATTTACAATTTTCTTGTTAATTGTGAATCGTGTTACACTGGCAAAGCCCTCAAAGCTTACAAGAGCCTGGAAGCTTATAAATATTTTGTTGCGGGATGGGTGTCCCAACTATACCTCTGGAAGGTTCCGAAGAAGAACGTCTACTTGATAACCTCACGGGTAAGTGGCATTAATACGTTTATCATAAAGAGACTATGCATGACGTTTTATCGTAAGAATGTTCGAAATCTAAACTCAGTTCCAGATAATGACAGGGTTGTAAATATGTATGTTTTTGTCTGAAAAAAAAAAATCACAAATCACCGCTATCAATCTGAAAATCAACTTGACAGATGTACTAGGAGTATTGAATTAGAAGATTACACCTACCTGATATGAAGTGTTCACTACAAATTCGGCTGGTAGAACTGGGGTACCAGTTTTCTCTTCGCACAGCGGACACCCATTTTGCGCATCTCTCCTCGTCTGTGGGGAATCTATAAAATGACAGGCCCTCCTTTTGGCCCTGTCTATTGGTACAACCAAATGCTGAACAAGATATAACCATTCTCGAAAGATCTACTCCCACACACTTGATAATTAAAACGGGCTCGTCTAAGTTCTATGCGCGGCCATGCCGTCCAAGATGGCAGATAAACAAATATCACGTGACCGCTCTCTATAAGGCGTATGGGTGCAGCACCAATCTCCATTTCAATAGCCCTCGGCCTCTCACCTATACAGCTCAGGTTACAGTGGGGGACTAGTCCTCTGGTAACCGTGAGAGTTTGACTCCCCACTCGCACCTGTATTGCCAGACAGTAGTAGGTACCATTTTTATGATGGTCTTTGGTATGACCCAAGCGTGAGTAGAACTCGCGATCTCCCAGTCAAGGGTGGATATGCTAACCACTAGGCCAACTCGCAGTTAATAAGCAAAGCTAAGTGATGGAATATCAGCATAGTTCCTAAGAGAACACACAGGAACATGGTGATAGGAAGAGGATTGCCATGGAATCGACATCTTTAAATGACATCAATATCAAGGAGCTTATTACCTGCATTTATACAGTATATGCTTACAAATCCCAGTGAATAGAGGACTTTCACTGACATCACAGATTTTTGTTTTTCACACAGCATCTGCCATGTTGCCAGGTAAACAAAGAAACAGCTACAACAGTTAATAATGAAAATCGAGATGACTGCAGTCAGTACAATGTCTCTGAAATGATTGAAATTTTATTTTATACCAGCAGATCGTGTTACATCCAAAAGCTGAAACATGCAGGCATCATAGATCCATATAATTTACCCACAAATGTAGTTATTTATTCTTTATTCTGCACACTGCCCTCTCTCTCTCTCTCTCTCTCTCTCTCTGTGTGCGTGCACGCTTGTTCACTGCTTCAGATGGGTTAAATACAGAGGAGGAATTTCGCTGTGCTTGAGTGTACATGTAACAAAAATAAAGGCTTCTTTTTCTTAATTTACCCACAAATGTATTTATTCCACTTGAAAAGTGTTCGGCAAACCAGCTACCAGATTTGGGACACTACGACATCCTGAACTATTTAGTATTTGGACTTCTAACTACACCGGAGATGCTAAAGGCAAACAAAAGTACAGATGCCTACCGATATTTCGAGGCAGGTTTCATGCCAGAATGTTATGGGAAATTCCCGATAAAGAAAAATACCTTATTATGACAAAGGTAAGCTCAAACACAGACTTCTAATAATAATAAACAATCCAGGGCCTAGATCTAGCATATTTTATGGTGTTTAGCCAAGTCTACCGTACATTATGAGTACATAACAAACATGCTGCTAGTCGAGCCAAGCATTAGGTCTAATAAAATATATCACATCCAAATCCCACATCCAGATCTACATTTTAACATTACACAGAGCTTTGACACTAACCTGATATAAAATGTTCTCCACACACACGGGAATGTTTTTCTTCCTGTTTAACCGTAGCTCGCTGTAGCGTAGTTTGGGGGGGGGCATCGGCGCCAAAAACCCAGGGCCTCACCACTAGGGGGGGCCCCTGCCAATCACCGGACATGCTGGTCAAACTTTATTTACACTATGTGCCTGCGCCAGTGGCGTCTACACATAACGTGGAATATGGTTATATAATTATTCTATTTTCTGTGACGAGACAGCTTATATCAAGGTAAGACACACTAGGCCTACTGGCACTGACATAGGCTTATGGCTTGTTTATGCGTACCCTCCAGATTCTGAAGTTGCCCCTGCGCAGTGGTCCATGCTGCTCAGGATTCTAATGCTATGGTTACTCAAACAAAGAATTAATCTGCTAGCTGAGTTGTGGTGTGGTGATGGTACGGTTTTCTTAGCAGTGTTAAAACAAGTATGAGGCGGTTTAAATCCGGCGCACGTAAAAGGAGAGAAAGATTAGAGGAGCAACAGAGGAGAGATGCTGTGACTTCTAGCTGTGCTCCACTAACGAGATATTTTCGCCAGGCTACGGTTGATGCTACACCTGAGGTGAACGAGACAGGCAGATGTGCTGGTACTAGCACTGTGGAAAATGATATTTTGCTACTGGTTTGTACTTGTTTGCAATGCGCAGTTCCAGTGCGCTATGCAGTGCTGCAGAGTTCGAATGATATAATCACCCAGAGCGAGCTGTATGATTTATAATTGATGTGAAATAAAATTAAAGCCTGTTAGTTTGCACTTATTGTCATGCGTGAGTCTGTTGCTGAAGATTATGGTCGCATTTTCGAAATTGTAAAAATGCCTTTATCGCCGGTATTTTATTAGGCTATAGCCTAAGATATGGGTAGGGGGGCCTCTGAAACATCTACCGCCCCCCCGTCACAATACCCAAGCTACGCCCCTGGTAGCTCGCCATTTTTCTCGTCGTTATGGGTTCGCCGGGAAGCCGTGAAAAGTTAAACTAGGCTTATCTCCACATCTGTTATTACATCCAAAAGCACTACAGGTCTCTGGTGTTGTTCTTTTAGATGGAACTTCTACAAATTTATCTGTAGATGTTTACTTAATTGGGTTTACGTACACTTGTACTGGTCACTGGCAAACACAAAGCTCACCAGACAACATGGCCACGTAAACAAATCCACAGTTACGATGACATCATGTGAAAGTCCTCCATAGCTCTCATTTCAGCTAGGGACTTAAAAGGGCATAGCTTAGCATGTAGTGCACCTAGTTGTGGTCACATGCATGTATCTAATTATAGTGTATTCAGTAATGTGACATTCGCATGGATTGAAAATGTGACCTCGGCCTGTTTTGATGTTAGCAATGAGCCTATTTCACTTTTCGGGGTAAAACCTCAGGATGATGATCTCTCGTCGCTCCTATTCTTTCTTCTCAGCGACCACATACATAAAGGTTCCCCATTTAATACCATGCTCATTCACTCACATGAATAAAAGTGCTCCATTAGCAGGTGATGCTACAGTATGTGGCATACTGCTGCTAGGATATAATACTAGTTCATACAAAAACATGTTATAGTGTATTTCCAAACATTATTTTTCCAACAAAAAATGAAATGTTACAGTAGAAGATGTATATCTCAGTAAAGAAAGGAACATATTATATAATAAAGTACTTTAAAAAACTATGTAGGCTGCTTGGTTTCGCATGCAAAGAAAAAAGAAACAAGAGAGTTCGACAGTCATAACCTCCAGAAGAACTGTAATATTTATTTATATTTTTAAGTTTTGGCCAGGCACTGCCTGAACTGATAATCGCATCATCATTTTTTCGTTGGCTAATCAGGCACAAGGTACACCACCACTCTTGCCAGAGCAGTTGGGGGTTAGGTTCCTTGTTCAAGGGCACTTCAGCCAGTCCTGCTGGTCCAGGGAATCAAACCAGCAACCTTTTGGTCCCAAAGCTGCTTCTCTAAACCTTAGGCCATGGCTTCCACAAGTAATAAATTTAAAATTTATAAAGCATATAAAAAGTGTTGAAGATGGTCTGATAATAATATAAAGCAGTCCTTAAAATAAAATCAGTGCAAAGTCTTAAAATGTCAACTGCACACAACAAACAGACGCGAATACTTGCAGCTTTTGATTACTATTAGCAACGTTAGCATGTCTGTTATTTTGTTCATCTGAAGCGCAAAGTATTCAAAACTGTCTTTAAGTTGAATGGGTTGGAGGAACATCTTAGATTTCTTCACATATATATTTGAGTCACAACGTCAGCTAGTGGTCCTGTGCAAACAGCAAATCGTGGATAGAAACCTGAATAAAGTTGCTGTACTGTTTGTTCTCCTGAAAAACCTAGATAGCATATTTAGATATGTTGAATCCAGAATGAAGATGCACCTTGTTTTTAGGACAGGATGTCTTCATGCAAACATAGATACTCAACAAAAAAAAAGATAATACCCAGGGTACTAGTTTGCTAGGTTGCATGGAAACATGCTTAGTAAAGTATTAACGTGATTAGCATGACACAGAAGTGAGAATCTGGTGCAGGGATATCCAGCTGGTTTGGCTGCAGGTACACCAGCTCTTTGTGGATAAGATCAGACTCCCTTGAGTTAACGTGTCATTAGCTCTTGTTTGTTTCATGCTTTCTCCAGCTTGTGTGCCAGCTCCTCCTGCTCCACACCCTTTGATACTGTTACCGGCTGTCCCTCAGGATTAGTCTTGCTGCGTCTGCTGTGTCTCCCCTGTGTTTCATTCTGTAGTCATGGTTCATGTAGATGTGCCTGTTTGTTTGTCTGTATCTCAACCAAAGCCTTTAGCTGCATTCTGAGTATTACTACTGTATTTTGTTTCTAATACGTACACAGCCCAAGTTCCCTTGTTCAACATTCTCCTGAGATCCAATGACCTTTATTTGGATTTACCTGCGGTTGATCTTTGCCTCTACATACTGCCTAGTGAAGCATTACACCACAATAACATAATCCTCAACCCTCATATGATCAATGGCCTTGCCATACATCTGCCATTTGTAGCGTAAACCCAGTTCTTCACCCTGGTATGACCTTTGAAACAGAAAGAACAGCGTGTTCCAGTATGATCTCTGTCTTGTACATACTGCCCTCTGTAGCACAAACCCAAGAGAAACCAGAATTCCCCAAACCTGGCTTGACTTCTGGCCTACACAAACTCAGGATAACAGCATGTTCTCCAACCTGCATATACCATTTGGCCTCCATAGACTTCCCTCTGGATGGTTAACACAAAAGAACATTATAATCCAGAATTTTTTCAAGTGGAAACACCAAATAAAGAGTGTGCCATACCTCCTGTAATGACAAGCCAAGCCACGCTATCATAAGAGCTTTGTTCTCCAGATACAGCCTTCTGGAGTAAACCCTAGGACAACATTATATTACATAACCCACATATGATCACAGGCCTCCACAAACCCAGAAGTACCGTCCATTCCAAATCCTTAATATGACACTTGACCTCCACATACCACCCTGTGGAGTGTAAACCTGTGAGACCGATTATGTTCCACAACCTTCTTACGGTCACATTTTGCTTGCAAGCTTTTAAAACAGAAAGAACAGCATTTCAACTTTCATATGACCCCTGACTCTAAATCCTGCCAACTGGAGAACAAATCTGGAAAAATGTTACATTTCACCACCCAAATATGAAATTTAACCTCCACATACTAGCATCTAGAGAATACAGTGGGTACGGAAAGTATTCAGACCCCTTTAAATTTTTCACTCTTTGTTTCATTGCAGCCATTTGCTAAAATCAAAAAAGTTCATTTTATTTCTCATTAATGTACACTCAGCACCCCATTTTGACAGAAAAAAACAGAAATGTAGAAACTTTTGCAAATGTATTAAAAAAGAAAACTGAAATATCACATGGTCATAAGTATTCAGACCCATTGCTGTGACACTCATATTTAACTCACATGCTGTCCATTTCTTCTGATCCTCCTTGAGATGGTTCTACTCCTTCATTGGAGTCCAGCTGTGTTTAATTAAACTGATTGGACTTGATTAAGAAAGGCACACACCTGTCTATATAAGACCTTACAGCTCACATTGCATGTCAGAGCAAATGAGAATCATGAGGTCGAAGGAACTGCCCAAAGAGCTCAGAGACAGAATTGTAACAAGGCACAGATCTGGCCAAGGTTACAAAATAATTTCTGCAGCACTCAAGGTTCCTAAGAGCACAGTGGCCTCCATAATCCTTAAATGGAAGAAGTTTGGGACGACCAGAACTCTTCCTAGACCTGGCCGTCCAGCCAAACTGAGCAATCGTGGGAGAAGAGCCTTGGTGAGAGAGGTAAAGAAGAACCCAAAGATCACTGTGGCTGAGCTCCAGAGATGCAGTAGGGAGATGGGAGAAAGTTCCACAAAGTCAACTATCACTGCAGCCCTCCACCAGTCGGGGCTTTATGGCAGAGTGGCCCGACAGAAGCCTCTCCTCAGTGCAAGACATATGAAAGCCCGCATAGAGTTTGCCAAAAAACACATGAAGGACTCCCAGACTATGAGAAATAAGGTTCTCTGGTCTGATGAGACGAAGATTGAACTTTTTGGCGTTAATTCTAAGCGGTATGTGTGGAGAAAACCAGGCACTGCTCATCACCTGTGTGATGGTCTGCTGGCCTTGTCTGTGTTTGTCTTGCTTCGTGTGTGTGTGTATGTGTGTTCCTTGTAGGCGTGGCTGCAGACCATCCCGGGAATTGGCGACACCTGGGCCCGGTGTCGCCACGTCCTTAAAACCACTTTTTTCCCCGTTTCCCAGGGGAGCTTCTTTTTTTTCCTTCCTTTTGTTTTTTTTTTTTGCATGTAACACACACGAGCTCATTGTTCACGCATTCATGCATTTCACTTTGCTGATTTTGTTGATTTTTCTTGTATTTTGTTATTATAATAAATTAATTATTATTTGAACTTTACCTCCTGTGTCTTCCTCTTTGTCATGGTTTGAGCCAAGCCGTGACAAATGGGGGCTCGTCAAATTTAGAACCCGTTTGTTTTTTTTTAAATTGTTTGATGCAGTTTTTTTGATCTGCAAGCGTTGCGGGTCAATTTTGTGAATGGCATGTCGTCATTAGGTACATCACTTCGTAGTGGGTATTCCCTCACGTTTAGCTCAGGTTACAGGTGTAGAGCTAATGAAATGGGAAGTCTCTTGTAAGATTGTATGTGTGTTCTCGTGCATAGCTGTACTGAACTTATGACCCTTTCACACCCTGGTAAACGTGCATAATCGCGAGAACATACTCTTTTATTTTCTCTGTACCTTCTAGTTTCGCTGAAACCACATTCCTGGTTCCTCCTGTTCTAGGGGGTGTATGGTCTGCTCTTTCATGTATAATAAAAACGACTCCTTATCTGGCGAGTTGACCTTGTGCCCCCGAGCCCCTTACTTATCTTGTCACGCAAGCTTCTGATGTATATAAACCCTGCTCTCTGTGTGTATCACTGAGCAGTGCCTGAATAAACCAGATTGATTTAACTCGTGTGGTTTGCTTTAACCCTGCTCCAGAGCGCTCTTACGTCAACGCATCTGAACTGAGACAGACACAGGTTCTAACAATTTGGTGACCTCGACGTGATACTCTCAATCAGGTAAGACATGTTTGATTGACTACCTGGTTGGCAGTAGTTTCGTAGTGTCCTACGGAGGACAGTTTTCCCTGGTTCGAGTCCAGGAAGAGCGCGCTATACAAATTTGTACTATATTTGTTGTCTGTTCCTCTTCAGATCCGTTTGTTGTCATTGTACGATGGGAAGCTCGTTCCCTAAGCCTGCGCCAGGGGAAACCCCGGCCGAATGGATGACTAGGTGCGGTTTCGCTTATTATGTTTCTCCCTGGCTCGATAATTTGGCAGGTTGGACCGAGGCCAACCCTCAAATTCCTTCCTATCCCCGTCAAGGTACTTTCGATCCTGGTTATCTTGCATCAGCCTATCGCATGATTTATGAGGGATTAGGGGACCCCGGATGGGATCGCCCGTATATGCGGGAAGGATATGCCAAATGGTATGATATGAAGAAGATTTGGGATAATTTTAAACAGGCTTATACTCCCCGTTCAGTCCTGAAATCCATCCCGAAGCCTCGGGCTGCACCTGTCACCAAGGAAACGGAGGAGGCGGCGCTAGGAAAATCCAAATCTCATTCTGCTCCTCCAGCCTCGTTAGATAGTAAACCTCCACCTTATAGTAAGGCTGGAAAAATTACTGGTAAATCGTCGTCATCTGTAAAAACGATTCCTAAAATTTATCCGTCCCTGGCTGCTGTGTCTGCGTGCCCCCCCCCCACGGTTGACAGAGGGCAGCGTCCCGGAGGGATAAAGGGTGCGCCTGCATCAGCCAAGAACGGCAAAGACGAAGAAAGTAGTGACGATACCGATGATGACACTGATGATGACGATTGGGATAATCCCGATGGTGTGGGTCCAGACGCCGGCTCGCGTCCTTATCCGCCACAAAACGCTGCTTGTGTATGGGTTGCAAAGCGCAGTGGTATTGATATAACTCCTCCGTCCCCGTCGGCTCTTAAGGACATCATCTCGCTTCTTCCGTCACCCGATAAGCCCTTGCTTTTTGTTGATCAGTTAATTAATGTTTCTCGTAATTGTCAGCTTACGGGAGCTGATTACCGGTTTATTCTGCAAAATAAATTAGGAGGCGCATATGATGAGACAGCCCTGTTAGAAAACGTTCAGGTCCTCCGCCCCGTCAACGATATTGCTGTTAATGTTAGGGAGGAATTGCCTCCGGTAGGGGAAAACGGTCGCCCTCGCCAGCGCACCGTGTCTACCTTCTTTTGGAAGGACACGCCGGACGCGCTGCAGCAGCTTCGTGAGCAATTGACGCGATACCTGCTCGCCTTAAAACAAGCAAATAGAGACCTGTCACAGGTCACTAATTGCAAACAGGAGCGTTCTGAGCTGACGTCGGCTTTCTGGAAGCGCTTTGGGGAAGTTTGGCAACATTTGGGAGGTCTTGAACTTAATTTGGCAAACCCGAACCCAATGTTCTTGTCCACCTTTTTGTCTAATTGTCGCCCCGAAATACAGAGCGTTTTAAAACATCACTGGAGTGACCGGAATAATCTGGTCCTCCGTCAGGCCGGGGAGCGGGTGCGCACGTTGGAGAGCGATGGTCTCTTAGACTGTAAAACGAATAAAGCATGTTTATCCGTCGTGCCGGGCGGACGAGCGGAGGGACGACAGGAGAGGGGTCGCCGAACGGGACCGCGCGGCGGGGGAGGGAGGAGAAATGGAAAGTGCCACTATTGTGGAAAAGAGGGGCACTGGATAAGAGAATGTCATGCGAAACAGCGAGATGAGCAGGAACGCGAGAAACCCGTCATGCGCGCCGGTTCAAGCCCCACAGGGCAGAGAAATCCTGCCCGCCCATAGGGCTGCCCTCAGAGCGATGAAACCCCGACCGTTGCTATGTTAAATCTTTTATTCAGCTCCCCTCTTAACGAAGATCTTCCCACTATTGTTTTATGCCTGGCAGGGACTGAATATCCTTTTTTACTCGACACCGGGGCTACCATGTCCTCAGTGGGGAGGGAATATGCGGGTCCTTTATCTACACGGTCTGTAAGCTCTGTGGGAATAGAAGGGGTTCCTTTCCATTCCAGTTGCACGCCCCCCCTTTCTGTTACTTGTGCCCTTGATCCTTTACTGAAGTTTTCTCACTCCTTTGTTTGCATGCCTGATTGCCCTTTTAACCTGCTTGGACGGGACCTCATGAGCCTCCTAGGGCTCTCTATTTCTTTTAGTGGCTCACACATGGTTGTTGACATACCAGACGAAACCTCGTCGGCTGCTCTTGCCCTCACCTCTCTTTCTCTCCCCCATAACCTTCTCAATGCTGCTTGTGCCGTTACCTGCCTCACACCCTCTCTTTCTGATCTCCCAGCTTCTCTTTGGGCGGAACATAAGGACGAGGTGGGCTTTGTTAACTGTACCCCTTACGAGGCGGTCATTAAACACTCTTCGCCAGTATATGTAAAACAGTACCCCCTTTCCCCAGCTAAACTGTCTGGCATTGATGATGTTCTGTGTTCTCTCCTAGAGCAAGGTGTGGTTGTTCCCTGTGTCAGCCCTTATAACACTCCAGTGAACCCGGTGCAGAAGCCCAACGGCACGTGGCGTTTCACCCAGGATTTGCGTAAGATTAATGAGTTAATTATCCCAGTCGCCCCATTAGTTCCAGACGTTCCCTCTCTTATGGCCTCGATTCCGTGTGAACATGCGTTTTTCTCTGTAATTGATCTCTGTTCTGCCTTTTTCAGCGTCCCTGTGGGCCACGACACGCAGCCCCTGTTCGCTTTTACGCACAGGGGAAAGCAGTACACATGGACCAGGTTACCCCAAGGATATGTCGATTCCCCCGCGGTTTTTACAGCCGTAGTGAGGGACGCCTTGGCCGATTTGTGCCTCCCCTCGGGCTCCTCCGTGCTCCAATACGCGGATGATCTTCTGGTAACGGCGGAGGACGAGGACCTTTGCGCTAAAGCCACACTCGCTCTCCTCTCTCTTCTGGCGCAAGAAGGTTTCAAGGTCTCACGAACTAAGCTTCAGTTCTGCCTCCCCAATGTTCGATATCTGGGTCACGATCTCTCCCAGGGCTCCCGCAGGCTCAGCCCCGAGCGTGTGCAGGTCATCCTAGACACTCAGGTGCCTGCCACCAAACACGCCCTCATGGCTTTTCTGGGACTTATCAATTACTGCCGCCAGTGGATTCCTGACTGTTCCACCTATGACAAGTGTCTGCGCTCTGCAATTCTGCACTCGGACCCTTTGACTCAGCCCCTGGTGTGGTCTGATGAGATGCTGACGGCCTTCAGGGCCTTGAAACAGGCTTTATGCTCGGCCCCTGCTCTCGGACTTCCGAATTACCGTTTGCCGTTTCATTTATATGTGTGCAACCAGCAGGGAACTGCGTCTGGGGTTTTGGCGCAGGAGCACGGGGGGGGTATGCGGCCTTGTGCGTTCCTCTCTAAAACTCTTGATTCTGTGGCACAGGGTCTCCCTGCTTGCCTCAGGGCGGTGGCTGCATGTGCTGTCATGGTCACGGACGCTGAACGGCTGGTTTTGTCTCACCCGCTCGTTCTCCACACCTCACATGATGTAGTGCACGTTTTAAAGAACCTCAGTACCCAGCATTTATCTGCGCAGCGTCGCTCTGGATACGAGTCTATTCTTTTGGCCACCGAAAACCTTACTGTTAAGCCCTCCTCCTCTTTTGATTCTCTCGCGCACGCGCTTCAGCGCCTCCTCAATTCACAGGATGATTTTCTTCCTTCTGAAACACACGACTGCATTTCTAGCATTCTTTTCGAGACAAGTATCCGCCCCGACTTACGCTCCACCCCGTTACTTTCAGGTGATTCGCTGTTTGTGGACGGCTCGTGCTCACGCCCCTCTGACGGCGTCTTTGTGTGTGGTTATTCTGTGTGCCGCCTTCCTGATGAAACTGTTGAAGCTTTTTCTCTTCCTTTCTCCTCGGCTCAGGCTGCCGAACTATACGCTCTAACTCGTGCATGTGTTATTGCCCAGGACACAGACGTCACTATCTACACTGATTCACGTTACGCTTTCGGCGTTGCTCACGACTTTGGTCGGATTTGGGCTTCGCGTGGGTTCACCACTGCAGACGGTAAGCCCATTTCTCATTCTTCGCTTGTTACTGATTTAATCACCGCCTGTCTTCTCCCGCGCTCTTTAGCCATTGTTAAGACTCGTGCTCATTGTATTGGGGACTCTTTTGAGATCAGGGGAAACTCTCTCGCCGATCGCATTGCCAAAGCCGCGGCTGCCTCCGGTGTTTTTCCGCCTTCGCTTACTCTCTCCCTGGTCTCATCCAGCCGTATGATTAGTGCCGTTCTTCCGGACATTGACTTGATCTCCCTCCAGGCCTCCGCTTCGGCCTCAGACAACCATTTCTGGGACTCATGCGGCGCGCAGCCGTCTGACGGCGTTCGGATCGATGCTCAGGGCCGCCTTTGTTTGCCTAGACATTGCACTCCATTTCTCGTCCGCGAGTTTCATGGTCCCACTCACCGCGGACGAAGGGGGGTAGTGGAGGATTTATCCAAAATATTTTGCATCGACAAAATACACACCGATGTACATCACATTCTAGACAGATGTTTAACGTGCGCCCAGAATAATCCATCTAAACCAGGCGCGGTACATCAGCACCTTCCCATACCTGACACGCCGTTCCAGGAATGGCAGATTGACTTTACTCACATGCCAAAACAGGGCCCCTTTAAGTATCTCTTGGTCATGGTCGACAAATTTTCACGATGGGTGGAGGCTTTCCCTTGCGGGAAAGAAGACGCTCGCACGGCGGTAAACAAATTGACGCAAGAAATCATTCCGCGTTATGGTCTCCCGGTAGGGATAGACTCTGACAAAGGTACGCCGTTCACCTCTAAGGTGACACAAGAACTGTGTAAAGACTTAAAAATCCTTTGGCGATTCCACATCCCGTACCATCCACAATCCTCCGGCATTGTGGAGCGCGCAAATAGAACAATCAAGGGTAAGCTGCGCAAGGCAATGCAAGAAACCGGCACTAAAAACTGGGTACAAATTTTACCCTTAGTCCTCGCTGACATGCGAATGACCGCTCAAGTGGCCCTCGACAACCTGTCTCCGTATGAGCTCGTGATGGGCCGGCCTTTTCCTACACCCTGGCGCAGAGGTATGCAGGCTATAGGAACGAGTGATCTTGATGTACATCTCAGTGAGTACGCCGTGGGTCTCATGCGGGTGTTGGATGAGTACTGGACGAGACTAAATTCCAAAAAGCCTCCCATTCCTGAGGCACCCACTCACCCCTTTGAGGTAGGGGATAAAGTGTTGGTAAAGAAATTTGCGAAATTAGGCGCTCCTTTGGAGGAACCGCCCTACAGTGAACCCACGGATGTGCTCGCTGTAACTCGAACGGCTGTACTAACTGACCTTTTTCCACAGTGGATTCATGCCAGTCGAATAAAGAAGGCTCCAATGTAATAGAAATCTATATTGTTGATGCTTAACAGGTTTTTGTGTTTCAGAAAGTTGCTGTGACAATAGCTGACGGCCTTTTCAGGGATCCCCTTTCCAGCATCCGGAGTGATCCGGTTTCGGCTGATCTACAAAGAGGGGATGGTCGGTGCGTCCCGCAGACTTCTGAACTGAGGAATCTGGAAGACACGTGAGCCTGGGCTACCTTCAACTATCTACATCCTGTGGACACAGAAAGAACAAAGTCAGTGACCAGTATGACTTTCCTTCTGGTATTGGTCTTAGTGCTTGGAGCAGGGAATCCCGCTCAAGCCAGCCACGAGGACAACGTTTTTTGGCAATTTGCCAACTGGACTGCTAAACAACATACTAATGAATCATGTTATGTCTGTCATTTAATGCCTGTGAGCTCAGCATCTGTGTCTCTCGCTCCTAGGTCGCAGAACGGCTCGTTTGGCGCCTTACAACAGTTAGCTCGCTCATGTTTAACTTTGGTGTGTCTGGGAGGGTATACAGTTAATCAAACACACACTCATTCCGAATTCTCTAACCACTCGCAGGTAAAAGGCTTGCACAATTGTCACAAGAACACGTCGAATAACCTAACTGATTGCTTAAAATCTATACGAACGATGCGGAAGTTTTGGATTCCAGAAATGTTTCGACCTCAAGGGTTCTCGGCTCAGGTACCACCAAAATTTGTGTTCCCAGTGTGTGTAGAACGACAGGGAAATACGAACTTTTCATTAGGACTGCTCTCCCGACAGCATTGTGGAACAATCCTGGATGAGTATAATTCTTCGAGTACATATGAAGCCTATCTTCAAAATGCCACATGTACATCTTCCCGGAACTGCTCTGTCATTGCCCCCGACATAGTAGGCACCGACCCGTTAGGCGATGATTGGTATTGGGTCTGCGGGACAAGAGTTTATCTCTCCCTTCCATTTATGTGGAACGGACGTTGTGGTCTAACACAATTTAAAAGCAAAATCATGATTGTCTTGCCATCAGGTAAGTCTCCGGGACGTCCGCGCACCAGGCGTTCTGTAAGCGACGATTCCTTCCCGCCGCCCGAACATCAATTAGAAAGCAAATGGAATAAATTCTGGCAATCATTAGTTCCCCAATACGGTCTAACCCAGGTCTGGAATCAACTGGAAGTGACTCACTATCGTCTGGCTACCTTCGTTAACGCCACTAACGCCGCCATAGAAGGCATCCGTGTCGAGTTAACAGCATTGCGCTTAATGACTACTCAAAATCGCATGGCCCTGGACATTTTCCTCGCCAAGGAGGGTGGTGTCTGTGCTATGGTAGATGATTCATGCTGCACTTTCGTCCCCGCTAATGATGATCCGAGTTTAGGTGACATTACACGTCAGCTAGAAAAAATGCGACAAGTAGCCCATGATTTAAAAATGGACGAGCAGGCCAGCTCTACTTGGGGCTGGGGGTGGCTGCATGTCCTCTTTGGGGGACTGGCCCCATACATCTCTATGATTATTCCTGTACTGGTGATTGGTCTTCTCGTTTGCATATGTGGCCCTTTTCTGTTTCGTTGCTGTATGGATAGGATCTACAATATGATGGTTGCGCACTCTGGTTACACCCCTATGTCTGCCAATACATTAGAGTCTAAACTGTAGTTATACTCTGTAAACAAAGTATAAAAGAGGGGATTGTAAGATTGTATGTGTGTTCTCGTGCATAGCTGTACTGAACTTATGACCCTTTCACACCCTGGTAAACGTGCATAATCGCGAGAACATACTCTTTTATTTTCTCTGTACCTTCTAGTTTCGCTGAAACCACATTCCTGGTTCCTCCTGTTCTAGGGGGTGTATGGTCTGCTCTTTCATGTATAATAAAAACGACTCCTTATCTGGCGAGTTGACCTTGTGCCCCCGAGCCCCTTACTTATCTTGTCACGCAAGCTTCTGATGTATATAAACCCTGCTCTCTGTGTGTATCACTGAGCAGTGCCTGAATAAACCAGATTGATTTAACTCGTGTGGTTTGCTTTAACCCTGCTCCAGAGCGCTCTTACGTCAACGCATCTGAACTGAGACAGACACAGGTTCTAACATCTCTATTGTTTGAGGAGGCGCAGTTTTGTTTGAGGTAAAGTTTGGAAGCTCTGCCTCGGTGCGCAATGCTTAATAAGGTAAGTCTTTGACTTGTTGCACTGGTTCGATTTAAATGAGCGATGAATGTCCCTTGTTAGGTGGAGCGGCGTTGTCCCTTTGGACTTCATCAGGGGGGTTTTTGTAGTGTTGTGGTGAAAGCGGTCAGAGCAATTGTCTCGGGAGTGTTTCCATAGTGTGAGAGGAGTCGCCAGTTTCTGGTTGCTTTTTCTCCCTACTGGGCTTTGGCACTTAATTACCCACCGCCAGTAGCTACATGAAGAGCTAGGCCGCAGCTTAAATAGGTTGTGGGGCTTTGTAGGTAGCGGGACAGGCATTGTTTTTGTTTGGCCTTCAGTTTGGGGGTCTTGTGCATGGAGTCAGACACTTAATTTTGTTTGTTTTGTTTAACGTTGCACACTGCTGTATAATGCCGATGGTGGAAGTTAAAGATTTAGGGTTTAGCCCAAATGACCTTGTGTTCGCTCATTCGGTGCGGGGTCCATTAGCGGTCCTGGCAGATGCCTGGTGGGAGGAGACTCCTCCAACCAATTTGATTGCGTATGTGAATGGGTTTAGGCATCGTCTTTATTTGGCGGG
Organism: Neoarius graeffei; assembly: GCF_027579695.1. Lineage (NCBI taxonomy): Eukaryota > Metazoa > Chordata > Actinopteri > Siluriformes > Ariidae > Neoarius > Neoarius graeffei. The sequence goes on from NC_083573.1 coordinate 97,976,888, forward strand.
TATGTCGGCGAAAGAGAAGTTGGGTACAGCGCAACAAAAAATGAAGTCATGGTATGACCGAAATACTGAGCGTAGGGTGTTTGTCCCTGGAGATCAGGTGTTGGCTTTGTTCCCCCTGCTTCAGTCTCCATTCCAGGCCAAGTTTTCAGGGCTGTACTCTGTGGTGAAACAGGTCACGGAGCAGAATTACTTAATCGCTACCCTGGAGAATAGGAAGAGCACACAGCTCTGCCATGTTAACTTATTAAAACCTTATTACGCCCGTCCGTCATCCTGTGGTTCCAAAGTAAGTGTTCCGCAAGCAGCTTGTGTAGCTGGACCTGCTAACTGGGTCACCAATTATTGTGATCAACAGGAGGATGAAGTTATTGCGCCTGATCAGGCGCTCTTGCTTGGCCGTTTGAAAAACTCTGAGGTCCTTGCTAATCTTGAAGAGTTGCTGGCATACTTGCCCACATCCCATTCTGCTGAGCTAATAGATCTGATACGTAGCTTCCCTTGTTTGTTCTCTGATACACCTGGTCGTACACATCTGATTGAACATGACATTGAGGTTGGAGATGCTAAGCCAATAAAGCAAAGGTTCTATCAGGCAAATGCAGAGAAACTGAAATGTCTAGACAGTGAAATTGCATATATGCTTGAGAATGGTATAGCCGAACCTAGTTCCTCTACTTGGGCGTCTCCTTGTTTGCTGGTTCCAAAGGCAGATGGCACGTTACGCTTTTGTACAGACTTTCGCAGAGTCAATGCCGTCACCAAACCTGATCTGTTTCCTCTTCCGAGAATGGAAGATTGTGTAGATCAGGTGGGCTCTGCGAAGTTTGTCAGTAAACTTGATTTGTTAAAAGGTTACTGGCAAGTACCTTTGTCAGACCGTGCTCAGGAGATTGCTTCCTTTATAACACCTAAGGGATTGTATTCCTATTCAATTATGCCATTTGGGCTTCGAAATGCTCCAGCAACATTCCAGCGTCTTATGAATCGCGTTGTCGGTGATATGGAAGGCTGTGCGGTGTATTTAGATGATGTAGTGTGTTTTTCAGATACTTGGGATGTTCATATGCAGCGGATGCGGGAACTTTTCACTCGTTTGGCGGAGGCAAGGCTCACAGTCAACCTCGCAAAGTGTGAGTTTGTGAGGGCGACTGTGACCTACCTTGGCCGGGTGGTGGGGCAGGGACAGGTTCGTCCCATTGATGCAAAAGTCCGGGCTGTTGAGCAGTTTCCTGCACCAGCAACTAAAAAGGAGTTGATGCGGTTCCTTGGTCTTGTGGGCTATTATAGGAGTTTTTGTAAGAACTTTTCTACGGTTGTGGCCCCTCTTACTAATCTTTTGAGGGAGAAGGAAAAGTTTGTCTGGTCTCCTGCTTGTCATGTGGCTTTCCAACAGGTGAAGAGGCTCCTTTGTGATGCACCAGTTTTGGCAGCACCATGTTTTGATTGTCCCTTTAAGCTCTTTGTCAATGCTAGTTTTGTGGGTGCAGGGGCTGTTCTGGTTCAGGAGGATGATCGTGGCATAGACAAGCCTGTTAGCTTCTTCTCAAGAAAGTTTAATGCGTATCAGCGGAATTATTCTGTTGTGGAGAAGGAGACTTTGGCATTAGTTCTTGCTTTGAAACATTTTGATGTGTATGTTGGTGGTAGTACTCCTGTATTGGTTTTTACAGATCATAATCCACTCACATTTCTTAATTCTTTACATTGTCCGAATCAGAGACTAATCAGATGGTCTCTCTTCCTGCAGTCTTATTGCCTGGATATCCGCCACATCAAGGGGACAGACAACGTGGTGGCAGATGCGTTGTCTAGGGCCCCCTAGGTGTGGTGGACTTCTCTGTTCTCACAGTTCTTTGCCTTTTGCCCCTTCCTGTACTCTTAAATGTGCTTCCTAGGTGCACCGGTTGCCGAGTTGGGGAGAGGTTGTGTGTGTTGAGCTGTGGGACAGACGTTAACATCCCCAGGTTATGGTTTGTGAATTTATTAAGAGGGTTAGATAATTGTATAGTAGCTGGTCTAATGTGTCCAAATGTTCAAATTAATTTCTATTATGTTTAATTTTGTTGGGATGGTTGTTTATTTGTTAGCCCTGACTGGTGGGCGGGACTCCATTTTAGGAGCCCGCTTTTGTGGGAGGGGGTGTGATGGTCTGCTGGCCTTGTCTGTGTTTGTCTTGCTTCGTGTGTGTGTGTGTGTGTGTGTATGTGTGTTCCTTGTAGGCGTGGCTGCAGACCATCCCGGGAATTGGCGACACCCGGGCCCGGTGTCGCCACGTCCTTAAAACCACTTTTTTCCCCATTTCCCGGGGGAGCTTCTTTTTTTTCCTTCCTTTTGTTTTTTTTTTTTGCATGTAACACGCACGAGCTCATTGTTCACACATTCATGCATTTCACTTTGCTGATTTTGTTGATTTTTCTTGTATTTTGTTATTATAATAAATTAATTATTATTTGAACTTTACCCCCTGTGTCTTCCTCTTTGTCATGGTTTGAGCCAAGCTGTGACAACCTGCCCAATACAATCCCAACAGTGAAACATGGTGGTGGCAGCATCATGCTGTGGGGGTGTTTTTCAGCTGCAGGGACAGGACGACTGGTTGCAATTGAAGGAAAGATGAATGCAGCCAAGTACAGAGATATCCTGGAAGAAAACCTCTTCCAGAGTGCTCAGGACCTCAGACTGGGCCAAAGGTTCACCTTCCAACAAGACAATGACCCTAAGCACACAGCTAAAATAACAAAGGAGTGGCTTCGGAACAACTCTGTGACCATCCTTGACCGGCCCAGCCAGAGCCCTGACCTAAACCCAATTGAGCATCTGGAGAGACCTGAAAATGGCTGTCCACCAACGTTCACCATCCAACCTGACGGAACTGGAGAGGATCTGCAAGGAAGAATGGCAGAGGATCCCCAAATCCAGGTGTGAAAAACTTGTTGCATAATTCCCAAGAAGACTCATGGCTGTACTAGCTCAAAAGGGTGCTTCTACTCAATACTGAGCAAAGGGTCTGAATACTTATGATCATGTGATATTTCAGTTTTTCTTTTTTAATAAATTTGCAAAAAATTCTACATTTCTGTTTTTTTCTGTCAAGATGAAATGAAAGCTGAGTGTACATTAATGAGAAATAAAATGAACTTTTTTGATTTTAGCAAATGGCTGCAATGAAACAAAGAGTGAAAAATTTAAAGGGGTCTGAATACTTTCCGTACCCACTGTAAACCTGAGAGAACATAATGGTCCATAACCATTATGTGACATCCATATAGTACTCACAAGTCTTCTACAAGAGTGAGAACAGTATTTTAACCTTTATGTGACCTCTTGTCTTCTCATACTGGTCTTGACAGTGTATACGTGGAAAAGCGTTATGCTTCACCACCCAAATATGAACTTTACATACTGGATTCCACACACTGGCATCTAGAGAGTAAACCTGAGAGAACATCATTTTACATAACCATTATATGATCTCCATGTACTGCTCCTCAGCAGAAAGAACAGTATTGCTGGAGGAAGCCATGGCCTAATAGTTAGAGAAGCAACTTTGGGACCAAAAGGCCCCCCTTGGCCAACTGGGCTCAAACCCAGGACCTTCTTCCTGTGAGGCAAAAGTGCTAACCTTACAGCAAGAAGCCACTGCACCACCCAAAACCAAGGCTCAATCATGACAAGACAATGTAAATAAACAGAGGCACAACACTGCAAAAAATGATCTCTTGTTGAGAGAAAATATCTTTAATATGGGTGAATTTATCTATTATTTCTTATTAGAAGTTTACTAGAACTCAAATATAAGATTATTTAGCGTACTTTGAGACATTTTTACTAATTTCAAGCCTTAAATTTTCTTATTCTATTGGCAGATAATTTTGCTCATTTTAAGCATTCAATTCTAGAAAGAAGCAAAATTATCTGCCAATAGAATAAGAAAATTTAAGGCTTGAAATTAGTAAAAATGTCTCAAAGTAAGCTAAATAATCTTATATTTGAGTTCTAGTAAACTTCTAATAAGAAATAATAGATAAATTCACCCATATTAAAGATATTTTCTCTCAGCAAGAGATCATTTTTTTGCAGTGAAGTGGGTCTAAAAAGATTAAGCCATGGCCAAATGGTTAGAGAAGCAGCTTTGGAACCTGGAGGTTGCCAGTTTGATTCACTGGACCAGCAAGAATGGCTGAAGTGCCCTTGAGCAAGGCACCTAACCCCTAACTGCTCCCTGGGAGTGTTGTACGCTGCTCTGGATAAGAGCATCTGTAATGTATTTCAACCTTCACATGACCTCTAATTTCTACTACCTGGCCTCAGGAGTGTACTCCTGGTAGAACATCACATTCCACCACCCAAATGTGACCTCTGGCCTCCTCATACTGCCATCAGGTGTGTAAATATGGTAGAATGTCATGTTCCAATACTTAAATTTGAACTTTAGCCTTCAAATGTTGCCCTGTGGACTGCAAACCTGAGAGAACATCATGTACCAGAACCCTCATATGACTCCTGGCCTTCACCAATTCATAACAAAACTCCAAGTAATGCCCTAGATATAGTACACCTGAGAGAACTGTAAGTTCCTCACCCCTCAACTACCATTTGTAGTGTCCACGTGAGTGAGCAGTATGTTTCACAACTTTACTACTGTGTACATACACGTACATTCGTATGGTCCATTAGGAGCTCCCTGGAGTGTAGGTCACCCACAGGCCAGAGCCACATAAAGGGTTTTTTTATTTCCCCTTACATAACACAGGGGTAAAGCTGAGCGACTGAGTGTAATGCCTGTCCTCTTTCAGACCTTTTCAGAGACAGGCTTTCCTCACTGCTTTCAAAGAAGGCACCCGATTACATAATCTACTTTTCTTCCATACATTTCTCAGTCTTTGTGCAAAAAATAAGAAGAGGAAGAAAATACCTCAGGCACAAACCTACAAACCTAACAGACAGCATGTGAATGTGAAAGTACACACACACACACACACACACACACACACACACACACACACACACACACACACATTCATCCCAGAGGAGCCAAGGCAGAGATTTATGATAACACTGCAGTCAATCATGGTGGTAAAGGCGCTCAAATACGCGACCCTATCGGACCCGTGTGATAGAGTTCACCATCACTCTATTAGTGCTGTCATTCAAGGCTTGAATAGAGAGGAAGAGCAGAAGGAAGGCAGGCAGAGAGGAACAGAAAAGGAGAGGCGAAAAGGAGAATGTGAGAATCTGAGGGTGAGAAAGCCAATAATCACCCTGTCTCAACAGTAAATCAGCCACATTATTCATTTCCTTTTCAGACTACACATTTGTCTGTGTGTCATTGCGTACATGTCGCTGTGAATGTTTCATGGCGTACTGCATGACTAATAATCTAGACTGCAGTTCTAATCTTCGGAAATATCTGGCATCTGATTCACGAATGAAAAGCCTCTTTCCAGCAGCATCAAACAGACCAAATGACACATCGATGAACTTGCACGCTTCAAAATCAGTTCATGCCCAAGTCTTACCCTTGCTTTAGTGGATAAATCTCACCTGGATTCTGTACCAAAGAGCTGCTGCTGTAATCAGAAAGACAGTCCTGTACTCATCCCAGGACTCTTATTCACAGTCTGCTCACAGTGAACAGGTTTCTATAGATATGACCATCTATAGACCATCTTGTGCTAGTTTCTAGCCAGCTCATTGAGTCTGTGCTGAGCTGAATGTGTGCTGCCTCGTGAGTCAGTGTGAAGCCAGACAGCACAGCTGGGCTCTGAAAGCATGGAGATGCAGAGTGACTCCATTCACCATAACGACAGCTTAATGGACTTATTCATCACAGTGCATCATTGTTAGTTGTCAATCATCCTATCTCCCCTTCCTAACACTAACCACAAAACAAAACAAAAAAATCATAGCTGTGTTTCAAATATCATACCGAAATATTTAATTCAATTCACTTTTACTTATATGGCATTTTTATTTGTCGCCTCACAGCAAGAAGGTTCTGGGCTCAAACCTCGCGGTCAACTGGGGCCTTTATTGAGTTTACATGTTCTCCCCATGCTCGTGCTTGTGTTCTTTCCTCCGGGTGCGCCAGTGTCTTCTCACAAACCAAAGTCATACAGATGAGGTCAAGTGGCTTCTCTAAATTGCCTACCTGTGTGAATGCAAGCATGAATGGTTGAGCCTCTTGGCGTTTGCCCTGTGATAGATTGGCAACCTGCCCAGGGTGTACCCCGACTCTCACCCAAAAGTCAGCTGGGATTGGCACCAACTTACCCCACAACCCTGATGGTTAAGCAGTGTAGATAATGGATGGATGAATGGATGGATAGATTACATGAGGAAGGAACCTTGAGAGGAACCAGACTCAAAGGGAATCTATGCTCTTCTGACACCAGATAGTTCTCTTAGACAGTTCTTAGGTAGAAATCTACAGTATCCAGGTGAACTTGTCCACTGAAGCAAGAACATCTGAAGCATGAGTTAGGATGAGTCACAAGTGAAAACTCCAAGGAGAAGTATCAGGATGAATCCAGCAGGTCCAAAGGGCAAGATGAGCAGAAGTGTCAGGACCAGGCTCCTTTAGGCAGTGCTTTACACTGTGCCAGTATATACTATGAAAGAAAAAGTCCCTCCCATGCCAGGACCTGGTCTTCCCAGGCAGTCTCCCATCCTAGTACTAACCAGGCCCTTACGGCACACTGGACAGCGCCAGTCTTCATTTGTATAGCCCTCTGCCTCTTGCCTATTACACAGCTAGGGTTATAGTGGGGGGCTGGTCCTCTAGTAATCACAAGAGTTTGACTCCCTACTCACATTTGTATTGTGGCATGCCTCGCCAAATGGAAGTAGGTACCATTTTTATGATGGTCTTTGGTATGACCTGACTGCAAGTAGAACTTGCAGTTGAGAGGCAGATATGCTAGCCACTAGGCCAGCTTGTGGTCAGTATATACTATATGCTACATGCTATTCAGTTTAGTAGTATACAATCCAATTATACACTGATTTAGCCTTATTTTTTAAAATAATGTGCAATGTAAACATAGCAAACCAATATACATCCTTTCATGGATCAAGATATTGTCAAAATGAAGGGGCTTGTTTACTGAAGTGAAGCTCAGCACTATTACACTCAGAGTTTAATTTTCCTAGTATGGACATCCTTGGTGAATAGTTCTGAGGTTAGAGATCAGACAGTGAGTGATCCTAAATACCCCCATGAAGGGTACAAAAAAGACCAAGTGTACTCTGCCTGAATTATGGTTAGCACTGTCACCTTACAGCAAGAAGGTTCCGGGTCCAAACCTCATGGCCAACGGGGGCCTTTCTGTATGGAGTTTGCGTGTTCTCCCCGTGTCTGTGTGGGTTTCCTCTGGGTGCTCCGATTTCCCCCACAGTTCAAAGACATGCACATTAGGTAAAATACCCAGCCACTGGGGTTGCACAAGCCAGTGCATACTTATTGCCATTCCCAAACCTGGATAAATTGGGGAGAGGGTTATGTAAGGAAGGGCATCCGGTGTAAAACCTATGCTACCGTAAATCAAATATGCAGAACAGATCCGCTGTGCCAACCCCTAATGGGAGCAGCCAAAAGAAGAAGAAGACTCTGCCTGGGTTCCTGAAACTGACCACTGAAACTAGGTCTGAAGTTGGTTTCCACAGGTGAGTGTCTTGCAACTGGGTTACCTGTCAGGGCTATCTGGGTCAGCCTGAAAGGAACTAGCAAGATAAGGAGTGGGGATCAGGTGCGATGCTGTAGTGCTACTGGGAGAATTCAAAACTGGGAATAATGGAGACACTTAAAGGGGAGACACTAGAAGGAATGGCCTCCCAAATCTGAACCATAGTGATTTCATATTATTAGACTGCTGTGCAAATAACAAGTTTACACAAACACACTGCTCAAAAGTGTACTTAGTATCACAGCACCTTAGGCCAAAGTTCAGTGATCAGTATAGTGAATCATCGGACTTGAAGTCATATGTTTTGGACAGTCAGGTTCAGGTACCGGCCAGATTTACCAGGTAAATTATGGTACAGAGAATACCTTAAGAGGACTATGGACTATGTTCAAGCTCTCAATCATAGAAACAGCTGCAAGTTGCTGTACCTGGAAGGATATCAGTGCCTATCATGGTGGCAACTCTCACTGGGAAATTCAACCTGAGTTACATTACATTACAGGCACTCTTATCCAGAGCAACATACAACATACCCAGAGCAGACTGGGAAGCAGTTGGGGGTTAAGGTGCCTTGCTCAAGAGCACTTCAGCCATTCCTGCTGGTCCAGGGAATCAAACCAGTAATCTTTTGGTCCCAAAGCTGCTTCTCTAACCATGGTTTCCCCATCCAGTTGAACCAGTATGTCCAGGTCTCCTTGAATACTGGAAACATTTGTGTTCACAAAGTCTGTTGTTCTACAGACTGCCTTTGAACAGGGTTTAAAAAGTTATAGAACAATAGGACATTTTTGGAATTTAGTTATTTGACAATTTCCACCCACTTGCTCTATCGCACAATGACAACAGCTACCAAGTGGGGGATGGTTGGCATATGCTTCCTCTGAGACTCATGAAGCCAGCACATTTTTTTCAAACTGTTCTTCATGCGATATCACAGGGCAGCTGAACATGACCTCACCATGATGCATAGTGTCACTCTGATTGATAGGGGAGTGACTAATTCCATCCTTTCTGCCAGTTTGCTATCTTGGAATCCCAGCCATGAATGGCTGTGGCATCATTGGGATTTGAACTCGCAATCTCCCAACAATAGGTTTACTGCTTTTCTTCGGCACCATTCAGGAGACCAACAATGTGCAATTTGGAACACAGATAGCTTCCTCACAAATTAGCCTAGTCTGCCTCATATTAGAAGGCAAGTATTGTCCTGAGTTGCACTGTCTGATTAATGATGCATGAGTCACCTGTCCTTCAGATAACAAAAGCATGCCATCTACAGTTTTTGATCTGAAAACGCAAGCAGGTTTCTTTTTATTCCATTACCACAACCTGGGGAGCAACAAATATCTTATACTCTATGGCCTAATATACCTTCGCTAAACATCACAAGATGTTTACTTTTGAATAGCAGGACATGAGTGCAGAATACCCTTACAAAACTAAAAAAAACCTGCTATGAAATGCAAGAGAAGCATTTTCAAATACAATCACAATTTATAAGCCTTCTCGAGGTAAGTATATCCCAGCATCCCTGCCAAAACATACTCTTTATTACAGTATTATGAATCAAATCAAATCTTTGTAAGTGCATCTCAGACTGTCTGCACTAAGCAGAGAAAGATATGACAAATATTTTCTAAAAGTTAAAAACGTGGCTGACTGTAAGTGCTGTTCTTTAGTCAGTTTTTTAATTGATAATGCCATTTGCTATTGTAATTTTGTTAAGTAGATCATATTCACATTTGTGATGTGTGACAATCACATTATACCGAATCAGATTATATAGTTCGGATTGAATTATCTCCATTAGTCTGTTGTGATAGACATATCACAGAAGACATATTGGCTTTTCAGTGATGCCCTTGATGCAAAGCATGGAGCAGTTTATTATTTTACTTTTATTGTTAGCATTAGCATTAGCATTAGACTATAAAACGAGTGTTGAAAGGACAGACATCAACTCAGCTCCTGGTCCGTCTCTGTATCAAGAAAATCTGCATCATAAAGCATGCTAACTGTAGAAGGAACTGTAGTGGTTAGCACTGTCAGCTCACAGCAAGAAGGTTCTGGGTTCGAGCCCAGGGGCCGATGGGGACCTTTCTGTGTGGAGTTTGCATGTTCTCCCCGTGTCTGTGTGGGTTTCCTCTGGGTGCTCCAGATTCCCCTACAGTTCAAAGACATGCAGTTAGGTTAACAAGTGCCCTTGAGGAAGGCACCTAACCCCCAACTGCACCCCGGGTGCTATAGCATAGCTGCCCACTGCTCTGGGTATGTGTACAGTATGTACTCATTGCTCGTGTGTGTGTGCATGTGTGTGTTCACTGCTTCAGATGGGTTAAATGCAGAGAGGAATTTCACTGTGCTTAGGTGTACATGTGATAAATACAAGTTCTTCTTCTTCTGTGTGGCCGATCTACTTCTTGAAATTCACCTGGAAGTCTTGAGTATTTGATCAATCAAATAACAGATATATCTTGCTCAGATATCGACTCTGAAGCTAAAGAGCACAGAACTATCCATCCATTATCTGTAGCCGCTTTATCCTGTTCTACAGGGTCACAGGCAAGCTGGAGCCTATCCCAGCTGACTATGGGCAAGAGGCGGGGTACACCCTGGACAAGTCGCCAGGTCATCACAGGGCTGACACACAGAGACAAACAACCATTCACACTCACATTCACAACTACGGTCAATTTAGAGCTACCAATTAACCTAACTGCATGTCTTTGGACTGTGGGGGAAACCAGAGCAATGGAAGGAAACCCACACAGACACGGGGAGAACATGAAAACTCCATACAGAAAGGCCCTCGCCAGCCACTGGGCTCAAACCCAGGACCTTCTTGCTGTGAGGCGACAGCGCTAACCACTACACCACCATGCCGTCCAGCACAGAACTAATTGAAGATAAAGATGCTAAAGATAAAGGAGTTGAACCTGATGTGGTTTTCTGCCATTGTAACCCTTCCTCCTCAAGGTCTGATGTGTTGTACTTTCTGAGATGCTTTTCTGCTCATCACGGTTGTAAAGAATGGTTATTTGAGGTACCATAGCTTTCCTGTCCTGTCAATACAGAATTAACACAAACCAATTTACAGTGTCTGTTATCTAGAACACTTTCAGTTGCGGGTCTACTTCAGTTTTCTTATTCAGCCCTTGGCTTTATTTTCAGAAGGTTAATAACCAGATTAGCTCTTGCTAATCTCACACTTCAAATTTGGCATAGGTTTTACACCGGATGCCCTTCCTGACGCAACCCTCCCCAGTCTATCCAGGCTTGGGACCAGCACTAAGTATGCACTGTCTTGTACAACCCCAGTGGCTGGGTATTTTACCTAACTTGCATGTCTTTGGACTATGGGGGAAACCGGAGCACCCGGAGGAAACCCACACAGACATGGGGAGAACATGCAAACTCCACACAGAAAGGTCCCGTCAGCTGTGGGGTTTGAACCTGGAACCTTTTTGCTGTGAGACAACAGTGCTAACCACTGCACCACCGCCCCTAAGAGCTAATAAGAGCTCTCTGCTGCATGAATGCTTACAGAGCTTATAGATACATGAAAGACACTGTTGTTATCAGCAGGGCCACTTGATTGCATACGGTGTTACAGCGATTTCCTGAAAAAATGCTGCTGGAAAAGCAGCGCTATTGTGAGATCAAAGACCAAACCTGCTCTGCTCTATTCAGACGTGGACCTTTCGTGAAGCAAAAAGTCATCGTCGTCATCTGGATGCATGCTAACCTCCAGGGTTCTTTCATACGTAAGCAAAGCATGAAATGACAGGAATAATAAAATGGGTCTTACTAGCAAGAAATGATGTCAAGATCACACACGTAGACAGATCTATGAAAGGTCACGTTGAGAGTTTAATAGCAATTTCTCTTCTATCTGGTACAATCAAGAAAAAGAAAAAAAAAACTAAAAATAAGTGTGCGTCACTCAGGTCAAATGATCAGACCATTTTGAGGCAGTGCTAACATTAATCTTCAGGGTGATAATGTGAAAATGTGAAATCACAGCTCTGGGATGCTGGCTGTCACAATAACATCACTGTCAGCACACTCAGCCTGTGTCTTACACAAGTCCATTACATTTTGTAAGACACTAACTCTGTGTGTGTGTGTGTGTGTGTGTGTGTGTGTGTGTGTGTGTGTGTTGGCACTTTGTGGCAAAAGACAATGCAGGAATGACTTTTGTCCCCTGGGTTGAGTTTGGTGTAAATTACATGTGTTTTAGTCTCGGGAGGGTGACCCGATCTCACCGTAAGAACAGCATACAGCATATAGACAGTCATTTTCTGTCTTCACGTGCTCCTGAGAGATGGCACACACACTCACAGAGGTGCTTCAGGTTAATAGAGATAGAACCAACATGCTGAATGTGAATGTATGCAGGTCTGTGTGCATGCGTGTGCAATAGCATTTGTGTGTATACAGTATGTGTATGTCCTGTTTGAGACAGCTGAAGCAAACTGTCCTAATTTCCCCGGTGTGTAACTCACACTGCTGTACAGAATTCTATAAAAGGATATAAGAAAAAGATGAGGGAATCTGTTCCACACTCCACCACACACAATAAGTGCACAGCGAGCCAAACTGTCATGAAGAGGTTGCTAATAACAAATGAACCTTGAAATAAATAAAGCATCTAAAATCCAAAAGAAGAGCTGCCATTGCTAAGACTCGTGTACTTCCGCACTCTGCCAGCTGTAGTTACAAATCTGTTCATATTTGCTTTTTACAGGAAGTTGCATTGTGTCCTAAACCACATCAGCAAGTCTGCATGCCATCCCTGAAGACCTGGATACACACATACACAGTATTTACACTATTTACACTGTATGGATATGTTTTTATGGAAAAGATTCACCACAACTTTTACATATTAATCATAATAAGCCCTATAGAAATTGCATTTATTATCGGTATATCCAACAAAGTGGACTTTCATGCAAATATCCTTTTCGACTCCTCACTACTAGTGCATCTCAAACAATGAGAATATCCTGAAAAAGTTAAATATTTTCCATCAGTCATTTAAGAAAGTGAAAATTCAACATATTCTCGACTTATTATGCGTAAACTAAAATGTTTCAAAGATTTTTCTGTTTTAATGTTGATAATTATGGCCTACAGTACAAAAAAAATAAATTAAAAAATCTCAAAATATGAGAGTATTTCATTTCAAGTTTCAGTAAAACAGTATAAACATTGTGTATCCCTTGGTCTAGTTCAGTACACGCAGCCACAATCATGGGGAAGACTGCTAACTTGACAGTTGTCCAGAAAACGATCATTGACACCCACCACAAGGAGGGTAAGCCACAGAAGGTCATTGCTGAAAAGGCTGGCTGGAAAAGGTGCGCAAGCAACAGGGATGAGCGCAGCCTTGAGAGGACTGTCAAGAGAAGTCGATTCAGGAACTTGGGAGAGCTTCACAAGGAGTGGACTGAGGCTGGTGTCAGTGCATCAAGAGCCACCATGCACAGATGGCTTCAGGAAAGGGGCTACAACTCTCACATTCCTAATATGAAGAAGAAGAAACCTTTATTTGTCACATGCACACTTCAAGCACAGTGAAATTCATCCTTTGCATTTAACCCATCTGAAGCAGTGAACACATGCGCACACACACCCAGAGCAGTGGGCAGCGACACTACAGTGCCCGGGGAGCAGTCAGGGGTTCGGTACCTTGCTCAAGGGCACTTCAGCCCAAGGCCGCCCCACGTTAACCTAACTGCATGTCTTTGGACTGTGGGGGAAACCGGAGCACCCGGAGGAAACCCACGCAGACACGGGGATAACATGCAAACTCCACACAGAAAGGCCCTCGCCGGCCACTGGGCTCGAACCCAGAACCTTCTTGCTGTGAGGCAACAGTCCTAACCACTACACCACCGTGCTGCCACTCCTGAACCAGAAACAACATCAGAAGTGTCTTACCTGGGCTAAGGAGAGAAATAACTGGACTGTTGCTCAGTGCTCCAAAGTCCTCTTCAGATGAAAGTAAATTTTGCATTTCATTTGGAAATCAAGCTCGTAGAGTCTGGAGGAAGAGTGGAGAGGCATAGAATCTAAGGTGTTTGAAGCCCAGTGTGAAGTTTCCACAGTCTGTGATGATTTGGGGTGCCATGTCATCTGCTGGTGTTATTCCACTGTGTTTTATCAAGTCCAAGGAGAGTTTAGAGCACTTCATGCTTCCATCTGCTGGCAAGCTTTATGGAGATGCCGATTTCCTTTTCCAGCAGGACAGAGCACCTGCCCGCAGTGCCAAAACTACTACCAAATGGTTTGCTGACCCTGACATTACTGTGCTTGATTGGCCAGCCAACTCGCCTGACCTGAACCCCTTAGAGAATCTATGAAGTATTGTCAAGAAGAAGATGAGAAACACCGACCCAAAAATACAGACTAGCTGAAGGCCGTTATCAAAGCAACCTGGGCTTCAGTGACACCTCAGCAGTGCCACGGGCTGATCGCCTCCATGCCATGCCACACTGATGCAGTAATTCATGGTAAAGGAGCCGCAACCAAGTACTGAGTCTATAAATGAACAAACTTTTCAGAAGTTGGGCATTTCTGTATTGTAAATCCTTTTTTGATTGATCTTAAGAAATATTCTAATAATCTGAGATCCTGGACTTCTGATTTTCATGAGCTATAAGCCATAATCATCAAAATTAAATTTGTCTTTTATATTTTGTGTAATGAAGAAGAGTTCAAACTGGATATAATGGAAAAAACTAGCAAACTTTTCTCTGCTCTTTTTTTTTTTTATAAATCGTAGCTCATTGGTTAAAGGAAATGCAGGAAATATTTTGTACTTGTCCCAAAAGTAGTCCATCAGCCATATTTGATGAAATAGGTTTAATTCTATTCAGTGTCCTCAACTTAAGTTCAAAGTTTACATTGGTGCTTAACACTGCTACGAAAATCTCATCTCATCTCATTATCTGTAGCCGCTTTATCCTGTTCTACAGGGTCGCAGGCAAGCTGGAGCCTATCCCAGCTGACTACGGGCGAAAGGCGGGGTACACCCTGGACAAGTCGCCAGGTCATCACAGGGCTGACACATAGACACAGACAACCATTCACACTCACGGTCAATTTAGAGCCACCAGTTAACCTAACCTGCATGTCTTTGGACTGTGGAGGAAACCGGAGCACCCAGAGGAAACCCACGCGGAGAACATGCAAACTCCGCACAGAAAGGCCCTCGCCGGTCACGGGGCTCGAACCCGGACCTTCTTGCTGTGAGGCGACAGTGCTAACCACTACATCACCGTGCCGCCTACTACGAAAATGTCTTCTTTAAATCTTTAAAGGTGCAATATGTGGGGGTTTTTTTTTATTTATTTATTACTCATACAAAAAATGTGAAAAAAATATATAGAAGATGATAAAAAAATTATGTTTTATGTTGTCGCCTCAGCACAACCGTATTACATGGCTTTAAAAAATGCTTAGAAAACTGCCTTCTGGTCCAGAATGCTACAGTAGTTTGTATTTGGATGGGCCTTGTGTGGAACTTATTATTACCTAGCATTGTTTTCTCAGTGTATTCCTGTATATGTCTGACTGTTTCTGTATGTGTATGTGTTCCTGAGCCGTGTTGTACCTCGTGTTTACTCAGAGTTGATCATTTTCTTCTCCTGACATTTATGTTCCTGTTTGTGGATCATTATGGATTTGTTTGTGAAGGCTGGGTTTATCGGGTTGTTTGACCAGGCTTCTGATTCCAGACATGAAAAATATAAGCACACAAGCTGTGTGTGTATAACTAACATTCCCTGGCATCCAAGTGTTGGCAAGAAGATTTTGGTCAAATGGTACATTCAATTTAACTCAGAAATGGAAAGTCAGATCTGTGAATGATGCCATTTTCAGCCTCAAGCTGCAAATTGGGGGGAAAAAACATGGATGCCTCCATTTTCATATTTTGTTAGCAACAGGCTAGCCAGCTAACTGTTATGAGTGATGTACCGTATATTTAACTAATTCAAGACAGCAAACCATACAGTCAGTGATATCAATTTAACAATCAAATGGTCACTTGATGTTCATACTTCTTGCATTGTCCATCCCATTCCTCCAGCTTCAGACGTTATCCACCCATTTCAATCTGTGTATTCATCAGATCCATCATCATGAGAAACTAAAGGCTAAAATACACTCACCAGCCACTTTAATAGGAACTCATTGTTGATTCGAAGGTTCCTGTTCTTGGCTGCAGGAACAGGAATGTTCCCAGTGTGTTATTCTGTTCTGCTGTTGCCTGCTGAGATGCTTTTCTGCTCACCACGGTTGTAAAGAGTAAATATATGAGTTACTATATCCTTCTTGGCAAAAAAAGCTCAAACCAATCCGTCCATTTTCTGATCTCGGACTTCTCTTATCAACAAGGCATTTGTTTTTTCCACCCACAGAACATTTTGTTTGAACATTGTGAGTACTGATTAGAGAATGGCATAAAACAGCAGGTGGATGGGTGTGTATGCCTTCATTGGCTCTCCAGAGCCAACACCCTTGATAAAGATCTCATATTTAATTCCATCAGGACGTCCATCCACCCTCCTCACGATACTCCAAGGAGAAGGTGAGTGAGCCAGTTTAGTCGCCGACGACCCGACCCTGCAGCAGGTAGTACTGGATTACCAGGAGACCAGTAGAAGATCTCCTGACCTGACACCAAAAGAAGAGCTACTTTGTTTCCTGTCATTTTGTGAGCAGCAGTGTTAATTTGATGTGACGTGCCTGACTCGGGGAATCCTGACGAGACCTTTCTGAGTAGGAATTCCAAATTGAGAGGGCATTTCATTTAGCTTTTACTAATCAGAAAAAGCTTGTTTTGAGTTTTAGTCAAACGTAGCAAAAATACAAACGCTGCTGTTACAGAGACTTCCTGTTATCCACAGCAGTCATCTACACTACACCATGATGAAGGAGTCAGTTCAAGTTAAATTATTTGCTTAAAATATGAGAAATCAGTTCAAGATACTCTGCTAGAAAAAAAAAAATCAAAGGAAGAAATAGGTAAATGTGAACTGAAAAAAAAAATTATGATGTTTGATGTTTTCTGCTGCACTTGTGGTGGTTGAATGTTTTAAGGTTCTGTGTCAGTCAGTATGGTTGGTGTCGAGTCTTAGTGTTGTTGCTGTCTTTTTATAGTGTCCTGCAGTGTCCTGGTGTCCTGTTTAGCGTGTTGTTTTGTTTTTTATTTAAATTTTTATTTCCAATTTGGCTTTAAAGAACAACCGGTCAATCAATTGGTTATCAAAACATCTTGCCAAAGGACTATAGTTGAAAATTAGCCTGCTGGCTAACACTGGCACACTGACAGAAATGTTGATTAATGTGTGCTATCCTTATAAATAAATAAATTAATTAATAAATTAATTCATTAAGGGGCGGCATGGTGGTGTAGTGGTTAGCGCTGTCGCCTCACAGCAAGAAGGTCCGGGTTCGAGCCCCCATGGCCGGCGAGGGCCTTTCTGTGTGGAGTTTGCATGTTCTCCCCGTGTCCGCGTGGGTTTCCTCCGGGTGCTCTGGTTTCCCCCACAGTCCAAAGACATGCAGGTTAGGTTAACTGGTGACTCTAAATTGACCGTAGGTGTGAATGTGAGTGTGAATGGTTGTCTGTGTCTATGTGTCAGCCCTGTGATGACCTGGCGACTTGTCCAGGGTGTACCCCGCCTTTCGCCCGTAGTCAGCTGGGATAGGCTCCAGCTTGCCTGCGACCCTGTAGAACAGGATAAAGCGGCTAGAGATAATGAGATGAGATAAATAAATTTAAAAAACGAAATTTTTTTAAAAATTTTATTTGGGGAAAAAAGCTAGCTTGAGCCTGGAAATGAGGATCATGCTTTGACGATTGATGAATGAAGTGATTTTCTTTAATTGCCGGTTTACTGGATCTTGATTGTATTATGTGATATGGAGAACACACACATTATCACACAGCCTGTTCTAGTATTGTAGTCGAGTCACTAAACCTCGAGTCCAAGTCCAGTCTTGAGTCCCCAGTGTTCAAGTCCAAGTCATTAAAGAAAATTTCAAGTCAAGTCCAAATCGAGTCCGAGTCCAAGACTCCAGCGCACCATGCGATGGTGGCTGTTTCAGCATCATTAACATTAGTTTGTTCCTGAACACGGCGTATAAACAGGTGAATGTGCTTCTCTTTATCAGGGAGTGTGAAGTATTCTGTCAGAGATGGTTGGGAGACAGATGTATGGGTAAGTGCAGAAGGTGTGTTTATGAATACAAGTGAAGACAGAAACAATCCAGAACATCAGGCAAAATTGTAAAACGGTGAAACAGGCAATAGGTCGAGCGAGGCACAAACAGGCTATCGTAGACTCGGCAGAATCAAAGACGAGAAACAGGAAATCAGGGATCAGGAAACCAAACAAGGAAATAAGGCTCGGTAATGTGTCAGCAACTCAACTCAATACTTCACAAAGTAAGTGTGTTTTCACAGTATTTATATCGGTGCGCTGATTGCGCCTTAATCCTGTGCAGGTGCGAGCCGTTTACGGCATGTGCGAGAGTCTGCTTGGGGTGCGCGCTGTCTGGAGCGCGCCCGAGAGTTTATCTGATGCACACGCCAAGGCGCGCAGGTGTGACACTCTTGTGCGAAATTAGTACAAAAATTAATGTAGATATAAATATCTTACACCAAATTATTATGGCATGTTACAAAAAATAAGGAAAAAATCAGAGTCCAAATGCAGTTAATGCACGAGTCTGAGTCATCAGTGCTCAAGTTCAAGTCAAGTCACGAGTCCTTAAAATTAGGGCACGAGTCGGACTGGAGTCTGGGTCCTGAACCCGAGTACTACAAGCCTGGTCTATTCTAGAATTCAGCCAAGATGTTATTGGAGTTGTTTCTAATAACAGTGTGATGAGTAATATCCTTGAAACGCTGGTGAAATAAACTTGAAGCCAAACCTTTCAATTTCAATTGCATCCACCCACTCTCTCTCTCTGTCTCTCTCTCCCTCTCTCTCCACTGTCCGGCACTCGGCGTCAGTCTGCCCATGCTGAGATTCACACCCAGGCGCCCTGCTGAGTCCTCGCTACCATATGGAAAGCAATCAGAGCAGAAGTTTTGGTCAGACAGACTGCAGGTCTACAGGAGTTCTCTAATCCACTTAAAATCGGAGAGGCCGCATCAGCTGAAATGTGAGCTGAACAAAAACAAAAGGCAGCGTGTCATCCGGGGCCAGTGGAGGCACTTTAGAACAGGGCCACACTGTTTCTCATTAACCTCCTGATGAGCAGTGCTGCTGAGGAAGGGCCAGGAAGAGGAGGTCACCAGAAGGAGAAGTGCCAGGGAAGAAACGGGGTATTTACCTGGTGTGAGAGCTTCATATACACACACACACACACACACACACACACACACACACACACACACACACACAGAGGAGTCTGAAGTGAAGCCATTATTACTGAGACAAAAAGGTTATTCAAGACTTCCTGAGAGTGTTAAATGAAAACTCCGCCCTGAATCATTTTTCCGTCTCAGTAAGCACACTGGAAACACTGGAAACACATTATTCCATCGTTATTCCATCACAAGTCAGGACTTGGCGTCACGACAAAGCTGTTTCCGCTCAAGCTGTATTTTTGTCTTATTAACTTCAGCAAAGGAAAAAGAGACGTCGATAAACAGGGAATGACTGTTTATAGCTGCTATAATGTCAGTAAGAACTCATTTCAGGACCTTCCTCAACATTAATCAGTGCTTATTGTTTCCATATGGCCCTTTTCCACTACCCTTTTTCAGCTCACTTCAGCTCGCTTCAGCTCACTTCAGCCCGACATGGCTCGCGTTTCGACTACCTTAGAGCAGCACGACTCAGCTCGCTTCAGCCCTGCTTAGCACCCAAAACTCGCACGGTTTTGGAGTGGGGCTGAAGCGAGCCAAACCGAGCCGAGTGGGGCTAGGGGCGTGAGCAGACACTCCCCTGTGCACTGATTGGTGAGGAGGAGTGTCCTCACACGCCCACACACGCCCCGCGAGCATGCTGGGATCTGTAAACACCGTAAACCCGGAAGAAGAAGAATTACGAATTACGAGAATTTCTGAAGCCTTATGCGCCTCGCCTCATCTATACGCTCTTGCCAGTATCTGTTGGCGTTGTCGGTGACAACAAAACGACTCCATGTTTATTGTTTACTATCCGGGTCGTGAGACTACCGCTTAAAAGATCACTGATGTCACTGTTTGCGCCGCCTAACGACATCACGTGACGTCCACCCACTTTCGCTAACTCCACCCAATGTGTCCACCCACTTCCAGCCAGCACGGTTCAGCGCGGTTGTAGTCGAAATGCAACTCCAACAGCCCCACTCAGCTCAACTCAGCCCAACTCAGCACCGCACGGCTCAGCCCGACTCAGCCGCGTTGGTAGTGGAAAAGCGGCATTAGTAACAGCCACAAAAACAGATTTAAAATAACCTTGTGTAATTGTGGACATGGTGAAGTTATTTTGTTTAACATTTACAGAAGGAGTCTCTAGTGTCAGAGGAGTCGTGTGTTTTCTCATTAACATGACAAACTGCATTTTCAGACTTACAGACTTTAGAGTTCTCTAATCACCTGATCCCTCGATACATAAAATCCTACAGATCCAAATCAAGAGCTTCAGTTAATGTTCACAATGTTCAAACATCAGAATGGGAAAAATTGCGATCTGAATTTTTGTGAGACTTTCTTTCTTTCACTGTGGCATGGGTGTTGGTAATTGAGCCAGATGGACTGAGTATTTCAGAAACTGCTGCTCTCCTGGGGTTTTCACACACAACAGTCTCTAGAGTTTACTCTCTAGAATGGTGCGCAAAACAAAAAACATCGAGTGAGTGAGTGAGTGAGTGAGCAACAGTTCTGTGGGTGGAAACAAACAAGCGCCTTGTTGATAAGAGAGCTCAGAGGAAAATGGACAGATTGGTTCGAGCTTTTTTGCCAGGAAGGATATAGTAACTCAGATAATCACTCTTTACAACCGTGTTGAGCAGAAAAGCATCTCAGCATGCAACAGCAGAACAGAAGAACACACTGGGTTCCACTCCTGCAGCCAAGAACAGGGATCTTAGAATCAACACAAGTTCCTATTAAAGTGGCCAGGGGCTATTTTTTGCTGGTATAAGAGGAATAAAACACATTGGAATGTGATGTTATTGAAAAAAATAACCGACCTCAGAGTGATAAAAGTAACTTTGCTTCTTAAAACCACAGATTTTTCCTTATGCCTTTAAGTCCATTATATTCGGTGAATTTAGGATGGAAAAAAAATATATTGATCATGACTGTAAGTACAATTAATTGTCGAGCCCTAAACCTCACATCAGTTATTTACAGTTTACCAAAGAATTAAAGAAATAAAAACAACTACAAGATCATAAACAGTGTGTTCTGAAAAACACACACACACACACACACTGAGGTTTGGAAACCATTTACTGCCAACACTTAAAAGAAGTACTCACTCTCTCGCTTTCACTCTCTCTCTCCCCTTCTGTCTCTCTCTACTTCTGTCTCTCTCTCCTTCTGTGTCTCTCTCTCTCTCTCTCTCTCTCTCTCTCTCTCCTTCTGTCTCTCTCTCCTTATCTGTCTGTCTCTCTCCTTCTCTCGCTCTCTCTCTCCTTCTGTCTGTCTCTCTCTATCTCCTTCTCTCGCTCTCTCTCTCCTTCTGTCTGTCTCTCTCTCTCTATCTCCTTCTGTCTCTCTCTCTCTCCTTGTCTGTCTGTCTCCTCTTGCTCTCTCTCTCCTTCTGTCTCTCTCTCGTTCTCTCTCTCCTTCTGTCTGTCTGTCTCTCTCTTTCTGTTGCTCTCTCAATCTCTCCTTCTGTCTCTCTCTCCTTCTGTCTGTCTGTCTCTCTCTCCTTCTGTCTCTCTCTCCTTGTCTGTCTGTCTCTCCCCTTCTCTTGCTCTCTCTCCCCTTCTGTCTCTCTCTCGTTCTCTCTCTCTCTCCTTCTGTCTGTCTCTCTCTCCTTCCGTCTCTCTCTCTCTTTTTCTGTCTCTCTCCTTCTCTCACTCTCTCTCTTCTTCTGTCTCTCTCTCCTTCTGTCTGTCTGTCTCTCTCTCCTTGTCTGTCTGTCTCCTTCTCTTGCTCTCTCTCCCCTTCTGTCTCTCTCTCTCGTTCTCTCTCTCCTTCTGTCTGTCTCTCTCTCTTTCTGTCACTCTCTCAATCTCTCCTTCTGTCTCTCTCCTTCTGTCTGTCTCTCTCTATCTCCTTCTGTCTCTCTCTCTCTTTCTGTCTCTCTCTCAATCTCTCCTTCTCTCTCTCTCCTTCTGTCTGTCTCTCTCTCTCTCTATCTCCTTCTGTCTCTCTCTCTCCTTGTCTGTCTCTCTCTCTCCGTCTCTTGCTCTCTCTCCCCTTCTGTCTCTCTCTCGTTCTCTCTCTCTCCTTCTGTCTGTCTCTCTCTCTCTCTTTCTGTTGCTCTCTCAATCTCTCCTTCTGTCTCTCTCTCCTTCTGTCTGTCTCTCTCTCCTTCTGTCTCTCTCTCTCTCTATCAATGAAAACCTGGCATGCCATGGACCGCCTGTGTGTGTGTGTGTGTGTGTGTGTGTGTGTGTGTGTGTGTGTGTGTGTGTGTGTGTGTGTGTGATTTAATTCCCACTCTCACACACACCACAACCCCTGTCTCATTGCAGATGCCAGGAAGAAGTGAAGTTCTAACACTGTGGACAGAAGAGCAGAGAGAGAGAGAGACAGAGAGAGAGAGATGTATTATTCCTCTCTGAATAACATCACTGTTCATGCTTGGAATTATTTAAAGCAGGAGGACAGTAAGAGAAAGAAGTGGAGATATATAAAGACATATGAAGATGTGGATAGAGAGAGATTCAGACGGAGCGAGGGAGCGTGATGTCGATGCTATTTTTAGACTGGAAGTCATGGAGCATGAGCAGACAGGGTAAGCCTCCTCCCCATCTCTCTTTCTCTTTCTGTGCGTGTGTGTGTGTGTGTGTGTGTGTGTGTGTGTGTGTGTGTGTGTGTGTGTGTGTGTGTGATGGGCTTTGAGTGAGCATATCTATTGGCCTTTGAACATGTACGACATCTTGCCTGTGGCCTCTTACATGCACTAAGGAGAAAGCAGTGACACAGAAACGCACCTGAATCTAAATCAGACATCACTACTGCACCCCGTCTCCAAACAAAACAATCACGCCATCCCGCATTGACTCATGTGACTCATATCATAAATAAATGAAACAGGAATATTTTTAGATGTGCCATGTTTTTTTTAAACCCCACACTGATCTAACAGACATTTCTTCACCTGATTTCCTTTTATCCTATCACACCATGTCAGTGAAATGTCCTGCTTTCTCACGTCTGAATCAGTTCAGTATAATTACATCGCCCTCAGCATCAGGCCCACGGCTCACAGAATTACTGTTTAATTGTGATTATTGAGGAGCTGAACACCGGACCTTCATATCAAGAACCTCTGAATGAACAGAACTTTGTCACGACAGTGAGTCGTTTTCACGGAGACGTTCACCTCAGCGGATCCCGATGTGTGGTCTGAAAAGTGTCCTGCTGTCGCACAGGGATAAGCGCTAAAGGGGACGACAGAATTAGCCTGCGGAGGGAACGCAAAACGATCCAGAGCTCAGTTATTATCCATACACTACCGTTCAAAAGTTTGGGGTCACCCAGACAATTATGTGTTTTCCATGAAAAGTCACACTTTTATTTACCACCATAAGTTGTAAAATGAATAGAAAATATAGTCGAGACATTTTTCTGGCCATTTTGAGCATTTAATCGACCCCACAAATGTGATGCTCCAGAAACTCAATCTGCTCAAAGGAAGGTCAGTTTTATAGCTTCTCTAAAGAGCTCAACTGTTTTCAGCTGTGCTAACATGATTGTACAAGGGTTTTCTAATCATCCATTAGCCTTCTGAGGCAATGAGCAAACACATTGTACCATTAGAACACTGGAGTGAGAGTTGCTGGAAATGGGCCTCTATATACCTATGGAGATATTGCACCAAAAACCAGACATTTGCAGCTAGAATAGTCATTTACCACATTAGCAATGTATAGAGTGGATTTCTGATTAGTTTAAAGTGATCTTCATTGAAAAGAACAGTGCTTTTCTTTCAAAAATAAGGACATTTCAAAGCGACCCCAAACTTTTGAACGGTAGTGCATCTCCACCACGTTCCCAGTCTGGATGTGAGAATGGAAACTACAACCTTCTGCACTGTATACTGTATACTACAATGTGTACATACTCACGATACACTACTTATACCACAGTGGTAAATCAGCTCTGACTGAAAACAAGGGCAGGTCACAGGTTCTATTACATTACTGTTTCTATAGTAACAACCTGGACTTGTACAGCTGGACACTCCACATTACAAACAGTTTAAAAACATGCTGTAAAGAAAACGTTGATGGAAGGAGTCTCCACTCCCAGTGATTTATAGCAGTCTGTAGAATTCCAGTTTTCTGACAGAGGAAGGACTTCAGGTCAGAGACCATCCTCACTCTCAACCTCACATCAGTTATTTATAGTTTAACAAAGAACTAAAGTAATAAAAACAACTAAATAATCAAAAACAGTGTGTTCTCAGAAACACAGACACACTGAGGTTTAGAAACCATTTACTGCCAATGCTCAAGAGAAGTACTCTCTCACTCTCTCTCGCTCACTCTCTCTCTGTCCTTCTCTCTCTCACTCTCTCTCACTCTCTGTCCTTCTCTCTCTCTCACTCTCTCTCACTCTCTGTCCTTCTCTCTCTCTCACTCTCTCTCACTCTCTGTCCTTCTCTCTCTCTCACTCTCTGTCCTTCTCTCTCTCATTCTCTCGCTGTCCTTCTCACACTTTCTCTCACTCTCTCTCGTGCTCTCTCTATCTCTCTTGCTCTCTCTCACTCTCTCTTATGCTCTCTCTGTCCTTCTCTCTCTCTCTCGCTCTCTCTCACAATCTCTCTCCTTCTCTCTCTTGCTCTCTCTCTCTCTTCTTCTCTCTCTCTCACTTTCTCTCCTTCTCTCTCTCTTGCCGTCTCTCTCTCGCTCTCGCTCTGTCCTTCTCTCACTCTCTCTCCTTCTCTCTCTCTCCTTCTCTCTCCTACTCTCTTGCTCTCTCTCACTTTTAGGTATGTCTTTACATGATAATCTGAATGTTTTATCATATAAACTTCAAAAGCTTTTAAAAACAGCTAAAAGTGGATAAAAAAGGTCAAAAAGGTCATTCATTATTAGATTTTACAGCTGAAATCGTTGGTACAGTTGAAACTGGTGTGGAATACAAGGAATAAATGATATCAGGATGTGCTGTTAGAGGAAAAGAATCAATCACATACCATTCCTCAGCTGGCTTGATTATCTGGAGCAGAGTGTAACATCACACTTATTATCTCATATTTATAAGACTGAGATAATTACTATTGCTCCATTTATCACAAAGTAAAACAGTGTGTTGAGATAATTATTGTTACCCCTTTATTGCTCACCAGATTATCTCATTACCATTAGGGCAATTATCTTATTATCTTATGACTAAGCAAAATTTGAGATAAAAATATCTGCCCATCCACCCATTATCTCCTAGTTTGACAAATTATGAGTGTAAATACAACCCACCTATTATCTCTATTATCTCATAGTTTAACAAATTATGAGATAAATTACTTCACCTTATAACCTCCTACATTCACAGACTCTTATTTACTACCAACCACAACTATCTCATAGTTGACAAGATACAAGATAACAACAAGATAATTACAGTCTATCCATTATCTCATAGTTTAAAGGTGGGGTATGAGATTTTGGAATAACGGTTCCCGCAAGCCATATTTTGAAAAGAAACATGCCCGCCCTCGCCATGCTCCCACCCCCCACCCCCGCGTCTCCACCCCTCCTCCCCCTTATAAAGCCTGAGAAAATCAGCCTTTATAATGGGTGTCTATTGCGTTACACACCAGTGGAGCAGAGTGTAGAGAGCTTGGAAAAATAGCTCAAACTTTCTCATTTAAACTGTGTTTTCAGCCCCAATTTTCACTCCACACACATAATTTTCTCAAAAGTAGTAGCCACACTTGTCCTGATTCACACAATGTGTCTACCTACACAATAGGACTTGCAGTTTTTGAATGAGAAGCCTGAAAGTGAAGAGAGGACAGGCGCTCAGCCCATAGACTGCCATTATAAACTTGGCAGAAAAGTCACTCATTTTTAACTCACTCTAGTGACCTCATTTTTTACACTACAGACAAAAAAATTACATCAGTGTTTTCAGGAGAGCCTTGTGGCACTCACTGTGAAATAATTTTGTGAATATCTCCTTCCGTTTTCGTGTAAATCACCATTGTTTGGAGGGAGCGCACTGAGAAAATCCTGCGCTCTGTGTGACACTCTGCTCACAGCGCGCAGGTTGGGGGAGGGGCTGCAGAAGGGACAGGCTGCTCGCGGGCTTCAGTCTGATTGACGTGTCAGTATCCAATCATTTTGAGGTGGTACCTCGATATGATTGGATGGCGTTTTTCCTTTATTTTACACTGTAGACTGGGTTAAAATATTTCGTTTTTGGGTCAAACCTTCTATTGTACTGCTTGCAACATGGGTGTGAGGAGCTTTTCAAGCAATATGGTAAAAAATACTCCTGAAAAAAATCTCATACTCCACCTTTAACACATTAGGCTGAAATTACACCACTTCATAATCACATAAATAATTAAACTGATAGCTACTGTCCACCATGATCTCATAGTTTAGGAGACTATAAGATAATTTCTGTCCACTAATTATGCAAATTGTTATTTTTTATCTCTAAATTTGTAGTTTATTTATTTTATATATATCCTTTTTTGTATACTTAGTACTTTTGCACTACTCCTTCACTGCCTTATCTTTTTCTCTTTATATGTTTTGCTGCTGTAACAATGTAAATTTCCCCTTGTGGGATAATAAAAGGCTATCTTATCTTATCTTATCTTACTGTTTAACAAACCACAACATGATATAATTACTATCGACTTATAATCTCATACTTTATCAGACTGTTAGTTATTATACCCAGTGTTATCTCGTACTTTAGCAGACTATGAGATAATTATTGTCGACCTACTGTACATATTATCTCATACTTTAACAGACTATGAGATCATTAGCATCACATTATAGCCTCATACATGAGCAGGCTCTAAGCTATTACCTATACCATTATCTCGTAGTTTAGCAGACCATGAGATAATTACATCACCCATAATATTTCATAAATTACCACACTATTACCACACTACCTGTACTGTATTTGAGGAGACAATGATATCTTTACAGTACTGTTTCCTGGATTAGAAGATAACTACCATCACTTTAATTATCTCAGCATGCACAGTATAAAATAATTACCATCAACCATTGTATCTCATTTGACTTTTAGATCATTGCCATGATGCATTATCTCATACGTTAGCATATTATGAGCGTATCTTCATCATTTTATCGTCCATGAGATTGTGAAATGATTACAATCCATACTACTGTCTCAAACTGGATCAGATTATGATGTAATCCTGATCCATGCTATTGTCTCATGGTTGACCAGAATGAGATATTCACCATGCTTGCGAATGGAGGTGGCAGTTTTTCCACTTAATTATCTCTTACAGCCCAGGAATTACATGAAGTCAATCAGAGCAAAGGTAAAGGATGGGAGACTTACAGGGAAGTAGAGAAGGAGCGCTCCAAATAAGATGGCTTCCAGTAGAACCAGACCTGAAGCCCTGATGCTCTAGAAGACAAAAGATGAACAGGAAACGCATGACTCATTAGAAATTCATTTATTCTATGTATTTTCCAGTGGTGTATTGAAGGCAAGTCCTTTGTAACAATGGTGCAGAAATCAAAGCATAAAAGACAGAAATGGAAGATATAACAAAGAAAATAGGAGCATGTTCTGTATACATTGCATTGAATGTAGTATGAGTGTGAGAACCTGTTGGGTTCTTTCAAGGGTCAATGATGAGCAGAGGTGGACAGTAATGAAGTACATTTACTTGAGTACTGTACTTAAGTACACTTTTTGAGTATCTGTACTTTACTTGAGTATTATTATTTTTTTGGAAACTTATGACTTTAACTTCACTACATTTCAAAGACAAATATACTTTTCACTCCACTACATTTCTATCAAGCTCCTCGTTACTCATTACTACGAAGCAGCTTTGAAAGTGGATTTTTTTTCTTTTTTCTAAAACGTGATTGGTTGTTTCGCAGGTGACCCTGAGACAGCCGATCAGTAATCACTAGGGTCACGTCACGTCCATAGACTGGATAAAATCAAGATCAATGATTTTTCAGCAGTATTATTTGAACATCAGTTGATGGCAGAATGGAAGGAGGCAGTTCTTCTGGGGAATGCACACGCACCCACGGTTCTATAGCTAGAACCCATGTTTCAGTTTTCTGAAAGGATTAAAGATTTGTTTCGTTTAAAATGTTTGCTTTGTTTGCCTAAAACGAACCACATCACGGCCTACAAAAACTCACCGTCCAACCTGAGGAAGCATACTGAGGTATGTAAACATTTTGTTCCAAGAGAAAGCTTGCAATGAAGTTGCCTGTGCTTTTAGAGCTAGCGATAACATTGCAAATATAGCTATACAGTCTGGTTAGCCAAATGACTTTCTATGGATTTGCCCACCAAGCTGCCATAGTTTTGTTCACGGCTAACATTAACGTATAGCTAGTTAGCTTGGACACTGTTAGTACGTAAAAACGGAGTTAAGCTAACATGAATAACGTTAACTTATCTGAAGTCTTTTCAGAAATATGTTTTAGCATAATCTTGCTACGCTAACCAAATATCGGCAAGTGGCCTAGTGGTTAGTGTGTCTGCCTCTCGACTGGGAGATCGCGAGTTCTACTTGCAGTCAGGTCATACCAAAGACCATCATAAAAATAGTGCCTACTAGCAAGGCATGCTGCGATACAGATGTGAGTGGGGAGTCAAACTCTTGCGGTTACCAGAGGACCAGCCCCCCCACTGTAACCCTAGCTATGTAATATAGGCGAGAGGCTGAGAGCTACAAAACTGAGATTGGCGCTGCCAAACGTGCCATGTATGGTGCAGGAAAGACTTTGACTTGCCAAATAAACAGAATGTAGAAATCTTTCTTTTCTAGTAGCATCAGCTACCCAATATGATTTTGAGTTTGAAAAGAGTTTGCTCGCATGCCAGGTGGAGCTTCACTGACTAGCTAGCTTAAGGTTAAACCACCATGATGGTGGTTCATTTTGTAAATCCAGTCGGTTGCTTCAGAGGCATTTGATTTTGTAAGCGTTGTGGCAATAATACAACGATGCATTGACAGAAAATTTACTTTTAATACTTAAGCATTTTTAAAAGCAAGTACTTCAGTACTTTAACTGAAGTAAAAATTTGACTGGACAACTTTCACTTGTCTCAGAGTAACATTTGACCAGTGGGATCTGTACTTTGACTTAAGTAATGAAGTTGGGTACTTTGTTCACCTCTGATGATGAGGCACTGAACTTGTGGTTATGAGATCATTTCATCTCTTGTAGATCCAGTGACACTATAATAAACCTGAATCACGTGTTATACTCTGTCTGGGGTACCTTCTATCACACGTCTATAAACTATCCTGGTTTTCCAACAGGTGAACGGTGAGAGCAGTAGGACTGGAACTCAACAGCACTGTCTGAATCTGGGCTACAATGCTACGAATATCTCTACCTGTAGCAACATTTGGGTTTACACTTCACCCTCCGAGGTCTAAGCCATCTTTTCCTTTTTTTTTTCCTTCGCGTGGTTTCCTTGTGTAGGAATGCTTATATAAGCTCAACCCTGGAATGTACAATCAACATATACATCTTTTTTTTTTCCAGAACACCCTTACCTGGGCTATCAGAATATGTAGGCTACAGTGATGTCACATGAACATATAAATAGTTTCATGACCAAAAATACAAAAGAAAAAATAAAAGCTGAATCTCACAGAGCTTTACTCAAATCACATAGAGAACAATAATACAAAAGGTTTTTGGTTTTTGAAAATTGTTCTCGCAAGTTTTGGCATCGGGGGAAAACGCTCGAAATTAACACAGAAAAAAAACCTATTTACATTACAGAGAAATACTTTGTTTTTGTTTGCACTGTAAAAAATGTCCGTAGAATTAAGTGAATTTATGTAAAATCATGACATAAAAAAACTGTAAATACAAAAACAATGAAGCAGTGTGTAATAACCAAATACCACTGTTAATTTAACAGTAAGAATATGTTGAATTGATCATATTTTTTGTAGAATTTACAAGTTGTTGTAGTTTAAACACAGACAAACTGTAATACTAAAACAGAATGTGATAGTTAAAATTACATCATTGCCCTGTTAAAAAAAAAAAAAAATGTCAGTAGAGGCTCTCCGGCGCATTTCGTAAAACTCTAAATCAAATAAAATATCTGTCTAGTAGATCATTGCTTGTAACCATCATTTTGGAGCCACAAAAACCAATAATCGAGAACACTCGCAATTCATTCCTAGATGCTTTTTTATAGTACAATGAATATCCGTAAAATTAACAGTTATGTATTGATTATTGTACACTGAATACCTGTAAAATTTACATTTAGTTATCATTAACTGTACATGGAATCCCAGTGAAATGTACAAGTTATTCTGTAATGTTGTTTACATTTCACTGTATTTTTAACAGGATTATTCTGGCAACCACAGCTGCCAGTATTTTTCCGTAAAAACAACGGATTTTTTTTTTACAGTGTGGCTGGTTTTTTTATTACAACAACCACGAGTTGGATAATGTGGATTATTTAGATCTATATAAAGGTGGTATAATGGTAAATTTATTTCAATTAAAGGTTGGATTTTTCTCTCTTTTTTTTCAATGTGAGATGAAGCGACTTCACCAAAAGGTGGATTTTTTTAACCCTTTTTATTAATCTTTACAAGGGGTGCCAATAATTGTGGAGGGAACTTGTATATTAGAGGATATTGCACAGTTGCGTGAAGATATGAAGTTTATTTTCAAGTGGTGAACATATTTTCAACACAAGAAGACAAACTTCATATCTTCGCTCCACACTGTAATGTTCTTTATATTATATGGACACATCCTCAAAAAAAAAAAGTACATCAAAAGAATTTTAACTTTGAACCGGTTTACCATTTTGACAACGCGCATCTAGTCAGCGGGAAAATACTAGGAGTGACATCACTGTAGTGAAATATCGGGAATTATTAGACATACAGGAAACTTTTTCGATGGAATAAAAACACGTGTTCTATTCCCTTCTAGTGGGTTTCATTCATTTGGTTTGATAGCACGTAATATTGTTAGCATATCGCTTATCCTGTGTGTATTATGTCCCTCTATTTAATGGAGAATGAGCGTTGAATATGGTTTACGATATTGCATGGTTGTCAAGACAACATGACGTCACACATCGGAGATGTAAAACTTCTGCACTCGCGAGCGACTGGGACAATTTGTAAACGAACATTGCTGCCAGGTTTGCTGCGTTAAATACGGAAAATTTTGAGAGAATTTTGAAAGAGAAAGGCACGTCAAACACCCGAAAGGAATGTGTATGTATAATAATAATAATAATAATAATAATAATAATAATAATAATAATATTGGCTGGCTTTTTTCATGGTAAATCAGATATATTGCATTCAGCTACTCGTCTTCGACTCGTTCAGTATCATGCTAGCTGAATGGAATATATCTGATAGACCACTCAACACCAGCCAATATTATTTAAATATGTCACTCAGATCCGCGATGTATTTCATATGAAAATTGCGAATTTTCCAACACGAGAAGATAAACTTCATATCTCCAAGCCAATATGTGATTTTCTTTTTATTATATCGACACATTCACAAAGAAAAAGTCCCCAAATTTGTCGAAACAACTCACTCATCGATTCCCTCACAAGTCACAGATAGAGATTTATGTCACGGTTTTGGTTCTCCGTGTCCTGGATGGAGCTCGGATGAAAAATATGAGTGGCGTATTTCCCACTAAAACACTTGTGTCCATATATAAGCAGCCTTGGGCTCAAAAGGTCATCGGTTCAATTCCCTGGAATGGCAGGAACAGCACTTTCCCCTCCTTCGGTATCATGGCTGAAGTGCCCTCGAGCAAGGCACCGAACCCCTAACTACTCCCCGGGTGCTATAGCATCGCTGCCCACTGCTCTTTGTATGTATGTGTGTGTGCGCTCATTACTCACTTGTGTGTTCACTGCTTCAGATGGGTTAAATGCAGAGGAGGAATTTGACTGTGCTTGAGTATAGATGTGACGAAAATAAAAGGCTTCTTCTTCTTATATTACTGTTATCTAATATGTATTATTGTATCCATGGAATGCTCAGAGCACTTCACAATCCTGTACAACTGCACAAAGAGGAAATCATATTCGGTTACACCTCTACAGCTGTCTATCTCAGATCGGAATGAACTTCATTAAATACATCTTCATTAAATAAAAACGCAAATGATGGCATCCACAAAACCGAGGTTCAGATCTCCTCTGATACAGCACATTTCTTCTTCACGACTCCTAATGTACGCCCCACAGGCTAATGCCATCTCTGTGAATAAGACCTTCCCCTTTATGCGAGAGCTTCCGAATAATATGATTGAGCAGAAGCGACTGGAGGGCAAGCAGTGATGCATGTGAAAAGATTTTCTTGACGCACAGCCGTGTTTCATGAGAAAATAGCACCAAAAATAACCGCTGAGCACTCGACTCCAGATTATGGTCTATTTCAGACACAGGGGAAAATAACTCTTCTTCTAACACTCAATGCAAGCACGAGTTCTGAAGGCAAAGGAGAGGACATAAGAAAGGAAAAATAAGGCTTTTCATCAGTAAGCAGTGTCAAAGACCTGCCAGGCACTCGGCACTCAAACGACTGATAGAGACCCCAACAGCACTGACTAAAGTAGAATTTTTAAAAAACAGTTCAATCTGAAAGCTGTCCTCTTCACTCAGACTTCATACCTTCACCAGATAAATGCAGCATATCTTCTCCAAAACCATCACACATCCATAGTGAATCTAAATGCTGACGTTACAGATATAATGATAGAATAGAGTTGTTAATAATAATACATCGTCTTAAAGCTAAGTAACTATTAATTTCATGTAACATGTATTAAAAGTTTAAAGGGATTCATATATTTTATTATTACATAGACACGAGTGTTTTACTGGGAAATACGCCACTCATATTTTTCATCCGAGCTCCATCCGGAACATGGAGAACCAAAACCGTGACATAAATCTCTCTATGTAACTCATGAGGAAATCGATGGATTGTTTTGATAAATTTGGTGTCTTTTTGTTTGTGAATGTGTCAATATAATAAAAAGAAAATCACATGTTGACTTGAAGATATGAAGTTTATCTTCTCGTATTGAAAAACTAACATTTTTCATACGAAATACATCACGGATCTGAGTGAGATATTTAAATAATTTGGCTGGCATCGAGTGGTATATCAGATATATTCCATTCAGCTAGTATGATACTGAACGAGTCAAAGACAAGTAGCTGAATGGAATATATCTGATAGACCACCGAAAATAAGCCAGCCAATATTATTATTATTACAACCCCGATTCCAAAAAAGTTGGGACAAAATACAAAGTGTAAATAAAAACGGAATGTAATAATTTACAAATCTCAAAAACTGATATTGTATTCACAATAGAACATAGACAACATATCAAATGTCGAAAGTGAGATATTTTGAAATTTCATGCCAAATATTGGCTCATTTGAAATTTCATGACAGCAACACATCTCAAAAAAGTTGGGACAGGGGCAATAAGAGGCTGGAAAAGTTAAAGGTACAAAAAAGGAACAGCTGGAGGAACAAATTGCAACTCATTAGGTCAATTGGCAATTGGTCATTAACATGACTGGGTATAAAAAGAGCATCTTAGGGTGGCAGCAGCTCTCAGAAGTAAAGATGGGAAGAGGATCACCAATCCCCCCAATTCTGCGCCGACAAATAGTGGAGCAATATCAGAAAGGAGTTCGACAGTGTAAAATTGCAAAGAGTTTGAACATATCATCATCTACAGTGCATAATATCATCAAAAGATTCAGAGAATCTGGAAGAATCTCTGTGCGTAAGGGTCAAGGCCGGAAAACCATACTGGGTGCCCGTGATCTTCGGGCCCTTAGACGGCACTGCATCGCATACAGGCATGCTTCTGTATTGGAAATCACAAAATGGGCTCAGGAATATTTCCAGAGAACATTATCTGTGAACACAATTCACCGTGCCATCCGCCGTTGCCAGCTAAAACTCTATGGTTCAAAGAAGAAGCCGTATCTAAACATGATCCAGAAGCGCAGACGTCTTCTCTGGGCCAAGGCTCATTTAAAATGGACTGTGGCAAAGTGGAAAACTGTTCTGTGGTCAGACGAATCAAAATTTGAAGTTTGTTATGGAAATCAGGGACGCCGTATCATTCGGACTAAAGAGGAGAAGGACGACCCAAGTTGTTGTCAGCGCTCAGTTCAGAAGCCTGCATCTCTGATGGTATGGGGTTGCATTAGTGCGTGTGGCATGGGCAGCTTAAACATCTGGAAAGACACCATCAATGCTGAAAGTTATATCCAGGTTCTAGAGCAACATATGCTCCCATCCAGACGACGTCTCTTTCAGGGAAGACCTTGCATTTTCCAACATGACAATGCCAAACCACATACTGCATCAATTACAGCATCATGGCTGCGTAGAAGAAGGGTCCGGGTACTGAACTGGCCAGCCTGCAGTCCAGATCTTTCACCCATAGAAAACATTTGGCACATCATAAAATGGAAGATACGACAAAAAAGACCTAAGACAGTTGAGCAACTAGAATCCTACATTAGACAAGAATGGGTGAACATTCCTATCCCTAAACTCGAGCAACTTGTCTCCTCAGTCCCCAGACGTTTACAGACTGTTGTAAAGAGAAAAGGGGATGTCTCACAGTGGGAAACATGGCCTTGTCACAACTTTTTTGAGATGTGTTGTTGTCATGAAATTTAAAATCACCTAATTTTTCTCTTTAAATGATACATTTTCTCAGTTTAAACATTTGATATGTCATCTATGTTCTATTCTGAATAAAATATGGAATTTTGAAACTTCCACATCATTGCATTCTGTTTTTATTTACAATTTGTACTTTGTCCCAACTTTTTTGAAATCGGGGTTGTATTATTATTATTATTATTATTATTATACATACACATTCCTTTCAGGTGTTCAACGCGTCTTTCTCTTTCAAAATTCTCTCAAAATCTTCTGTATTTAATGAAGCAAGCCTGGAGGCCATGTTTGTTTACAAATTGTCACAGTCAAGTCAAGTTTATTTGTATAGCGGTTTTAGCAATAGACATTGTCGCAAAGCAGCTTTACAGAATTTTAATGACTTTAAATATGAGCTAATTTTATCCCTAATCTATCCCCACTGAGCACACCTGTGGCGACAGTGACAAGGAAAAACTCCCTCAGATGACATGAGGAAGAAACCTCTAGAGGAACCAGACTCAAAAGGGAACCCATCCTCACAGTCGCTCGCTAGCATGGAAGTTTTACATCTCCAACATGTTTTACATCTCCGACATAAACCATATTCATCGCTCATTCTCCATTGGGTAGCATATTTGCCAACCCTCCTGATTTCGGCAGGAGGCTCCCGATTTTAGCCTCCATCTCCTGCCTCCCGATCGTATTTGTTAAAAAATGGATAATCTCCCGGTTTGGGGAAATCCCTACCGCCAAGTTAAAAATACTCCTGATTATGTCCAATCAGAATCGCATGAGAAACACTGCTGACGTCAACTGATTTTTAACCAATCAACGAACAAAACGACAGTCACTTCTGTCATGTAGGATTCACCCAGGCTGTCCGACAAGCAGTCATTCATTCATCATGGCCACTAAACCCAATACCAAACGGCAGAAATATGAATGCAAATACCAGGTTGCATGGGAGAATGAGTTTCCATGGATAAGCAAATGTTCAACCAGCCAGTTACACATTTTAAGGTAAAGATACCTTAAATCAAAATATAATGGACATTTGAGTGTGAAATTAAACTAGTCTTCCATACCATTTCAGAAACAAACTGTACAACTTCTAAAGTGTTGAGTGAAATTTTGCATGACAGAGAATGTGTTTGGTGAGTGTATTTGAATAGTGTGGGAGTGTCTTAGTGCTATTTTGAATTTATGTTTGAAAGTTTTAAGTGAAAGTTTACAAGTGAATTATCTGGAAAGTGATTGATTTTGATCGAGTTTGGAGGTTTTAAGTGAAAGATTACTAGTGAGTGTATTTTGGTCGGACTAAAATTTTGCATTCGAGTGAATTTCTTTGTGGAGTATATTTTGATAGTATGGTAGTATTTATAGTGACATTTTTACATTTTGTTTGAAAACTTTCAGTCAAAGTTTGCAAATGAGCAAATTCCTTTGCTGCATTCCGATCGGATTTTGATAGGATTTCTAGTGCTTTTTAAAAATTCTGTTGGAAAGTGTTTAGTGTGAGAGATGCATTTTAGTCGTACTAAGACAGTGCAGTATTTATGTAATTGAGTTGTTACTATTTTGGTTAAATCTTATTAAAATTTAATTTATAAATGATATTATAGTTCTCTGTAATTTTACATGAGCTTACAGAAGGAAAACACATTTGATACAATCCAATAATACTTTCATTCACTGTGGCTATTTTAAGAAATGATAAACATTCTTCTAAAGCATCACTTGTGTTATTTTCTGTGGGTCTCTGTATGGATACAATATTCAGGCAGGAGATTTTTCAGCTAAAAATCTGATTTAAGACTTCCCTTTCATTGTTATTATATTAAAATTCAAGACAAGTATTATTTCAGATTTTTCACTCTGAGCTCTCTCATGCCTGATACATGAATCCCATAACCTATAGTAATTGATCGAACAATATCAACAATTCAAAAACTCTTTAATTGTATAAATTTCAAATGGTTTGCAATTAATTGGGATCCACTGTTTTTATTGTTTCAACCGCGCATCAGACCCTCGTCCAATTGAAAATGTCGTTCACACACTTTTCTCCCCCATGAGAATTTTGAAAAAGTTGGCAAGTATGGGGTAGAGTGACATCATACACGTAGGATAAGCAATATGCTAACAATATTGCATGCTATCAAACCAAATGAATGAAACCTGCTAGAAGGGAATAGAACACATGTTTTTATTCCATCGAAAAAGTTTCCTGTATGGATAATAATTCCCAATATTTCACTCCGATGATGTCACTCCCAGTGTTTTCCCGCTGGCTTGATGCACACTATCAAAATGGTGTTGTTCAAAATGAAGGTTCTTTTGATTAACTTGCATATTTTTTGTGTGGATGTGTCCATATAATATAAAGAACATTATACAGTGGCGCAAAGATATGAAGTTTATTTTCTCGTGTTGAAAAATATATCACTCATTCACTTCGCTCATTCATGAATATATACATTCACCACTCGAAGATAAACTTCATATCTTCACACAACCATGTAATATCCTCTATTAAATTAAATTAATATTCTTATTCATTCATATAAAATCAAAGGAAATATAAATGCCTCACTCTCATTAGCTGTAAATTGGATAGAAGCAGTTAAAATACTGTAATACCTATTCATAGATTTTTTTTTCTTTATTATTAATATTTGCCTTAGACAGGTTCATCTGGTTACTTATTTAGTGAGTTAGCTAGTTATTTAATTTGTATTACTGGTCTAGCTATAGAGTTGGCTCGATACCATTTTTTCTATTATCTTACTGAAACTAGAAGGGCACACAATAGAGTACGTCCCTCCACCAAGAAACATGTTATCAACATCAAATTCAAATAACTTCAACTTAGGATGATAGTAAAGCTGTACACCAAATTTCATCCAAATCTGTTCACTACTTTTTGAGTTACGTTGGGAAGAGAGAAAAAAAATCCTGAATTTGCATACATATCTGGATCTGCATCAACATCTAATCAGTTGTTCTTTGGTCCATGGCTCATCTTTTCTCCAACGTTTATCAAAATCCGTTCAATAGTTTTTGAGTTACATTGAGAACAAACAAACAAACAGAGGCAAAAATATAACCTCCTCCAACAAAGCTGGCAGACGTAATGAAACCTTGAGAATCAGCCAATAACAACAAATATCTGACCTCTATGTAGTTTTCATAATGAGTCACTTTTAATTCAAGCACTGATAACACTTATATCCTAAAATTGAATAAAACACTCTACTATGCATTATTCAATATAAATATTATGTACCTATGTATTACAGGACAGAACACATAAATCCACATAAATACAGTGGTGCTAGAAAGTTTGTGAACCTTTTAGAATTTTCTATATTTCTGCATAAATATGACCCAAAACATCATCAGATTTTCACACAAGTCCTAAAAGTAGATAAAGAGAACCCAGTTAAACAAATGAGACAAAAATATTATACTTGGTCATTTATTTATTGAGGAAAATGATCCAATATTACATATCTGTGAGTGGCAAAAGTATGTGAACCTCTAGGATTAGCAGTTAATTTGAAGGTGAAATTAGAGTCAGGTGTTTTCAATCAATGGGATGACAATCAGGTGTGAGTGGGCACCCTGTTTTATTTAAAGAACAGGGATCTATCAAAGTCTGTCTTCACAACATGTTTGTGGAAGTGTATCATGGCATGAACAAAGGAGATTTCTGAGGACCTCAGAAAAAGCATTATTGATGCTCATCAGGCTGGAAAAGGTTACAAAACCCGGACCTTCTTATGCAGAAATATAGAAAATTCTAAAGGGTTTACAAACTTTCAAGCACCACTGTATATGAACTTCACTTCCATAAAACCATTTAGTTATCTTAATCAACTCTTCCTCAGAAATCAGTGCAAATGTGAGCAAAATCAAATAAA
Source organism: Neoarius graeffei (assembly GCF_027579695.1). Classification (NCBI taxonomy): domain Eukaryota; kingdom Metazoa; phylum Chordata; class Actinopteri; order Siluriformes; family Ariidae; genus Neoarius; species Neoarius graeffei. The sequence continues at coordinate 98,015,558 of NC_083573.1, forward strand.
ACAACCGTAATGTAACTGTAATTCCACAACAGTGCTGCTAAATAGCTATGATATTACATTCACGTAGGTGGTTAATGTATTTGTAGCATCCCAGTCTATCAGCCTGATACCTTCAGGACATTGGACCAGTGCCATCTCTATCTCTCTTATCATCTTTCTCCATAGAACCTTTTAGACTTTCAGATATCTTCCCCCCCAGCTTGTCAGTTTGTGCAGTCTTTTACACTTAATCATGCCTCACTGTATCCTTAAACCTGAGATTATGAAGACGAAGCTGTGCTTTCCGTGTAGATTTAACCATCGTTGTGTAATGGGGTCCAAGCGTGAGAGATGACCCTAGGTGAACCATTCGTTCTGTGACAGAACATGAGCAAAGAAGCGATGAGCAAAAAGCACACTGTAAACTCGCATAGCTATTAAACTAAACAACATGATCAGCAAAAACACACAAGGCTACTCATCAAATATTAAAGGCGCTTGGATTTTTATGGTCTAATGCACCGAAAGGTCACACCAAATCGATGGGAATCATTACATGAGCCGCTGACCGGCATTGATGGCCGTGGTGTGTGTTGCTGTTCCTGCTACGCTCCAGCCCGAGCATTTCCGAGCACATTTTCAAGAAACTGACTGTGTACTAACTGTGTTCCACATGGTAGCACCGAGTTTACGGCTTTAGTCTAATTTGATAAATGTTAGTGAGTCAGCGTATTAATGTGAAGAGCTTTCCCAAAATGTAATTCCTATAGAAATCTCACTGTATGATAGAATCTGCAGGTAGAAAGAAAAAGAAGTGCGTGCTCAAACCACAGAAATACATTGGCTACAATAAGCATTTCACCTATTATTCAACCACACACATACCTTTTCACAAGAAATTTAACAGAGTTTCAATCCTACAAAGACCGAAGAGACACATAACGTGAGGGGGCGGAGCTTTCTCTTACAAAGCCGTACATACCTGTACTGATTATAAAATACTACAATTGAACTTTAAAGCACTGAATGGTCTTGTGCCACAGTACCTGAGCGAACTTCTGGTCTTTTATGGCCTGCCATGCCTACTTAGATAAAAAGGTGCAAGCTATTTGTTGGTACCTCAAATAGTGAAGGCTCCATCAGAGGGTGGAGCCTTTTCTTACAAAGCCATACAGTTATGGAACAGCCTTCCAGGTAGTGTTCAGGACTCAGACACAGTCTCAGTGTTTACAGTAAGTCTAGGCTGAAAACACATCTGTTTCATCAAGCCTTTTGTTAATAGTTTTTATTGGGTAAAGGAGTAGATCTGGAGGGTCCTCAGTCATAGAGTGTTTTGGGAAACTGGGACATATGGATGCTGTTGCACCTCTAACTCTCACTCATTCACTCAGGTTTGTTGACAGTGTACTGGCTGGCTGCTTTATGTCCCGGGGCTCCCTCATGACCGTGTTACCTTCTGACTCTCCCTTTTAGTTATGCTATTATAGTTAGTCTTGCCAGAGTCGCTGCCTGCACTCAGCGCAAAACCATTAGGGGACACTGGGCATACCTAACAACCTGTTCCCCCTGTCTCTTCTCTCTATCTGTCTCTCTCCATTGAGTTACATGTCGATCCTGAGATACCAATGGTGCTGACCTTTCCTGCTCCTCAGACCTGCCTGATCCATCCTGATGCCCTACTTCTGGCTGGAGTCTCATCACATTGCTCCTGTGAGGACAGCTCTATACGGACAGTCGCACTTGGAAGACAACTCTGAACACTTACAGTTTTGCTATAATGGCTGAGGACTACAATCACCATGATAACTTTAGGACTGTAGTTGTCATGAACAGTTTTGCACTCAAGTCTCCATCAAAGAACAGTTTATAACTTCAACAAAACAGACTTCATGTTAAAACTGTAATGAATTTCCTGGTTACACAGTTATACTTTGTGACTCTATAGGACACAGTTATAGAAGCAAGTTATTTATAATCACACTATCTATTATCACCCAGATGAGGATGGGTTCCCTTTTGAGTCCGGTTCCTTTCAAGGTTTCTTTCTTATGTTGTCTGAGGAAGTTTTTCCTTGCCATCTTTGCCACAGGCTTGCTCATTGGGGATAAATAAATTTATTAGGGATAAAATTAGCTCATGTTTAAAGTCTTTCATTTTCTGTAAAGGTGCTTTGCGACGTCTGTTGTTAAAAGCGCGATACAAATAAATTGACATAACGGATGAGATTCAATACTGTCAGGAGGCTCATGTGTGAAATGAAGCCAATATGTTACCAGGAAAAGTCTTCATCATTATTTTGAGAGTTTTTTCTACGGTCGCTGTTGAATGCTGGTTTCTGATTGGTCAGAAGGTGTTGATTAATTTCCTAAAACAGCAACTATGTTGTCAACTATGGCAAGAGTGCAGCTACAAAAAGGTTTATATTAGCATGCCCATTCTAATATGTTAGCATTGCTATAGTAACGGCTCATTCACAGGTACTTGGACGCTGTTTGCTCCACATACAATAATATCACTGAAAATGGAATCATTGATAAGGTGATGTTTTAATATTTATGGAAGGAGTCTCCAGTGTCAATGCTTTGTCAGTTTTCAGAGATGTAAAAGTCTTCAAAAAGTTTCCTTAACTTCAAGAAAGAGAAAAAAGTGAGGTAATGTGTGATACACCTTGCTGGAATGAAGACATTGTGAGCAATTCAGCTGAGAATTAGGGATGTGAATTTGCATCAGCTTGGTCATGTATTGGCGGGTTTTGAGTGGTATGTCAGATATATTCCATTAATCCAGCCACTGGGGGTGCATAAGCGTACTCTTGGTGCCGGTCCCAAGCCCGGATAAATTGGAGAGGGTTGTGTCAAGAAGGGCATCCGGCATAAAACTGTGCCAAATCTAACATGCGGAATGAAAAGAGAAATACCATACCGGATTGGTCAGGGCCTGGGTTAACAACGGCCGCCTCTGGTACTGTTGGTCAACAGGGTGCCAGTGGGAAGTGTGCTACTGTTGCGCCAAAACGGAGAAGGAGAAAGAGAGGGGGGAGGCGTGTTAGGAGAGAGCGTGAAAGATGGAAGGGAAGGAGCTTAGAATTGAGGGTAGGAACACTGAATGTGGGAACATTGACTGGCAGAGCGAGAGAGTTAGCAGGTATGATAGAAAGAAGGAAGTTGGACATTTTGTGTGTGCAGGAGACGAGGTGGAAAGGAAGCAAGACCAAGAACATTGGAGATGGATGCAAGTTGTTCTATTATGGAGTCGATGGAAAGAGAAATGGTGTTGGTATTGTTTTGAGGGGAGAGTTGGTCAACAGTGTGGTTGATGTGAAGAGGGTGTCAGATAGAGTGATAGGCATGAATTTGGAGATTCAAGGAGTGGTAATCAATGTTGTGTGTGCGTATGCCCCACAGGTTGGATGTGAGAATGAAGAGAAAGAGTCTTTCTGGGAAAAGATGGATGAAGCGGTCGAAAGTATACCGAGGGAGGAGCGCGTGCCGATAGGAGCAGATTTCAATGGACATGTTGGCGAGGGAAACAGAGGAGACGAGGACGTGATGGGCAGATATGGTGTAAGAGAGAGAAATGTGGAAGGGCAAATGGTGGTTGATTTTTTCAAAGAGGATGAATTTGGCAATAGTCAATACATACTTCGAGACGAAAGAGCAGCACAGGGTGATGTTTAAGAGTGGAGGAAGATCTACACAGGTGGACTACATACTCTGCAGAAGGGGTAACCTGAAGGAGACTGGAGACTGTAAAGTGATGGCAGGGGGAGAGTGTAGCTAGACAACATCAAGTGGTCGTGTGCAGGATGAGCTTGAAAGTGAAAAAGAGGAAGCGTGAAATAGTGGAGCCGAAGATTAAGTGGTGGAAACTAAAAGAGGTTGAACATCAGAAGGAGTTTAGGGAAGAAATGAGACGAGCATTGAGTGGTCATGGAAGTCTGACGGAAGATTGGAATACTACTGCTGTACTACTAAGAAAGGCAGCAAGGAAGGTGCTAGAGTGGTCATTGGGAAGGAGGAAGGAAGACAAGGAGACATGGTGGTGGAACAAAGAAGTACAGGAAATTATAAAAGAGAAGAGGCTCGCAAAGAAGAATTGGGATGAGCAGAAAGACGAGGAAAGCAGGTGGTTATACAGAGAGACGAGACAGAAGGCAAAAAGAGCGGTAGCGAAGGCGAAAGCAGATGCATACCAGGAGTTGTGCGAAAGACTGGAGACCAAAGAAGGACAGAAAGACCTGTACAGACTAGCTAGGCAGAGAAACAGGGAAGCGAGGAATGTACAGCAGGTAAGAGTGATGAAAGATGGAAATGTGCTGACAAAGAGAGTGTATTAAGAAGGTGGAAAGAGTACTTTGAGGATTCATTAAATGAGGAGAATCCAAGAGAGAAAAGGTCAGATTCATTGGAGACAGCAAATCAGGAAGCAGAGTTGGTTAGTAAGGATGAGGTGAGGGCAGCCATGAAAAGAATGAAGACTGGGAAAGCAGTCAGACCAGATGGTATCCCGATTGAGGCTTGGAGATGTTTGGGTGAGACGGCTGTGGAGTTCCTAACGAGATTGTTTAATAATATCCTAGAGAATGAGAAAATGCCAAATGAATGGAGAAAGAGTGTGCTAGTTCCAATATACAAGAATAAGGGAGATGTACAGAGCTGCAGTAATTACAGAGGAATAAAATTGATGAGCCACACCATGAAGCTATGGGAAAGTGTATTGGAGGCGAGATTGAGAAGAGAGGTAGCAATCTGTGAACAGCAGTATGGGTTTATGCCAAGGAAGAGCACATCAGATGCAATTTTTGCTTTAAGAAATGTTAATGGAGAAGTACAGAGAAGGCCAGAGAAAGCTACATTGTGTGTTTGTAGACCTGGAGAAGGCATACGATAGAGTGCCGAGAGATGAGTTATGGTATTGTATGAGAAAGAGTGGAGTGAATGAGAAGTATATTAGAGTGGTGCATGACATGTATGAGAACAGTGAAACAGCAGTGAGGTGTGCAGTTGGAACAACTGAATGGTTCAAGGTGAAGGTGGGACTTCATCAAGGATCTGCTTTGAGTCCTTTCTTGTTTGCCATAGTGATGGATAGCTTGACGGACGAAGTGAGGCAAGAGTCACCATGGAACATGATGTTTGCGGATGATATTGTGATATGTGGTGAAAGTAGAAAGGAGGTTGAGTTGGGTTTGGAGAGATGGAGGTATGCATTGGAACGAAGAGGAATGAAGGTGAGCAGGAGCAAAACAGAATACATGTGCATCAATGAGAATGGGGATGAGAGTGTAGTGAAGATGCAAGGAGTAGACGTAAAGAAAGTTGGTGAATTCAAGTACCTGGAGTCAACTGTGCAGGAAAATGGGGGCTGCGATAGTGAGGTGAGAAAGAGAGTTCAGGCAGGGTGGAGCAGTTGGAGAAGGATTTCGGGAGTCATTTGTGATAGGAAAGTCCCAGCAAAAGTGAAAGGTAAGATGTATAAGACAGTAGTGAGACCAGCTGTGATTAGAGACCGTACCCTTAACGAAGAGACAGGAGGCAAAGTTGGAGGTGGCGGAGTTAAGGATGTTAAGGTTTGCGATGGGAGTGGCAAGGTTGGACAGGATAAGGAACGAGCACATCAGAGGGACAGCACATGTAGAGAGCTTGGGAATTAAGCTAAGAGAGATGAGACTGAGATGGAATGAGCACATCCTGAGAAGAGATGTTGGAAGGAGAATGTTGAGGATGGAGCTGCCAGGCACACGAAAACAAGGAAGGCCAAAGAGGAGATACATGGATGTGGTGAGAGAGGACATGAAAGTGGTAGATGTGGAAGACAGGGAGCAATGGAGACGAAAGACCCGCTGTGGCGACCCCTAATAGGGAGCAGCCAAAAGAAGAAGAAGATCAGATATATTCCATTCAGCTAGCATGATACTGAACGAGTCAAAGACAAGTAGTTGAATAGAATATATCTGATATACCATGAAAAAAGTAATTATTATTATTATTATTATTATTATTATACATACACATTCCTTTCGGGGGCAGCATGGTTTTGTATTGGTTAGCACTGTCGCCTCACAGCATGAAGGTTCTGGGTTTAAGCCCAGTGGCTGACAGGGGCCTTTCTTACATGTTGTCCCCGTGTCTACGTGGGTTTCCTCCGGGTGCTCCGGTTTCTCCCACAGTCCAAAGACATGCAGGTTAGGCTAACTGGTGGCTCTAAATTGACCATAGGTGTGAATGTGAGTGTAAATGGTTGTTTGTCTCTATGTGTCAGCCCTGCGATGATCTGACAACTTGTACCCCGTCTCTCGCCCATAGTCAGCTGGGATTGGCTCCAGCATGCTTGCGACCCAGCGCAGGATAAGCGGTTACAGGTAATGGATGGATGGATGGATTCCTTTTGGATGTTCAACCTATCTTTCTCTTTCAAAATTCTCTCAAAATCTTCCACATTTAATGAAGCAAACCTGGTGGCCATGTTTGTTTACAACTCGTTACAGTCGCTCGCTAGTGCAGAAGTTTTACGTCTCCAATGTGTCTCTTTTCCAGTTTTTCAATGTCTATTGGTGTTTTTCTCTTGTAAATATGCGTGAAGAATATCTACTGAAATTTTGGCAGCCTTTTGGGTGTTCAAAGCGTCTTTCTCTTTCCAGGTGAACAAAGAAGTGCTTCAGCTCATACACAGCAGAAAAATTTCTCACTGGATATTCACATCAGCTCTGACATGTGACGTGATGCTGTCTTGGACAACCATGCAATATCGTAAACCATATTCAATGCTTATTCTCCATTGGGTAGAGTGATGTAATACATGTAGGATAAGTGATATGCTAACAATATTGCATGCTATTGAGCCAAATGAATGAAATCCACTAGAAGGGAATAGAACACGTTTTTATTCTATTGAAAAAGTGTCCTGTATGTATAATAATAAATAATATTATTTAATGGGCGGCACGGTGGTGTAGTGGTTAGCGCTGTCGCCTCACAGCAAGAAGGTCCTGGGTTCGAGCCCCGGGGCCGGCGAGGGCCTTTCTGTGTGGAGTTTGCATGTTCTCCCCGTGTCCGCGTGGGTTTCCTCCGGGTGCTCCGGTTTCCCCCACGGTCCAAAGACATGCAGGTTAGGTTAACTGCTGACTCTAAATTGACCGTAGGTGTGAATGTGAGTGTGAATGGTTGTCTGTGTCTATGTGTCAGCCCTGTGATGATCTGGCGACTTGTCCAGGGTGTACCCCGCCTTTCGCCCGTAGTCAGCTGGGATAGGCTCCAGCTTGCCTGCGACCCTGTAGAAGGATAAAGCGGCTAGAGATAATGAGATGAGATGAATATTATTTAATGTTCATTATCACATGACTATATATCACTCTTTCATTGTGCTATTGTATTTCAGTGACATCGTCACCCGTCTCTCACCTTGTTCCTGCGAAAGTGGTAAAGCAGCACCATGCTGATGAAGTCCAGTAGCATGCAGATGCCCTGGAAGGCCAGCACGGCGAGACGGAGATATCCTTCACCCTGAGCCACACACGGCGTATCGTCCTTACAGTGAACACAGCCCTCCTGACAGGGCAGACACAGGCTGGGACCCACGACACCCTGTGTGCTCATTGCCTTCCCTAAAGAGGAAAAGAGGGGGAAAAAAAACTCATATTAAAGAAAAGTTTTGGTGAAAGTCTTTAAAAGGTGAAACTCTGGGGTTTCTAAAATGTTTAGACCACAGTGAGGAATTTATCAATACAGTGGTAAAATAGCTTTCCCTAAGTTTTAAATATTTAAAAAACTACTCCATTTGGAAGTTGCGTGCTCCTGAACAGATGCCCTAAAAGCATTATTTTTACTCCAGGCTAAATAATTTAACTCACAGGCCCTCGTTCGTCTTTGTCTCTTTTCTCCTCTCTACAGCGCTCGTTAAATCTCCAGCATTTCTGATCCATTTTCTCGAGTGAGTGTGAGAATCTGATTGGTCAGAAGGTGTGCGTAATTTGTGTGTAACAGCACATAATATAAATAGCATGAACAATACACTCATTCTAATACGTTAGCGTTGCTATGGTAACAGCTTATTCACAGGGACTTGGGCGGTGTTTGCTTCTCGTAATATCATTGAAAAGTGTGTTGAATCATTGATATGGTGACGTTTTAACATTTATGGAAGGAGTCTCTGGTGTCATCGCTTTGTCGGTTTTCAGATACTTGTTCTAACACGTTAGCGTTTCTATAGTAACAGGTCATTCACAGGAACTTGTAGAGTCGATGATCCACAAAATCGAAGGAGTTGTACGTGTCAGCACTTTGGAGCAGTTTTGTAAAGAGTTTTCTCTCCGTGCTTCCACGGAAGGCGGTCGCATTTTCTGCTCTCCCTCTCCCTCCTTTTTTCCCTGCTTGTGCTTCTGTGTCTTGTCTCGTCTGCTGTACTTTTTGAAGAGACTCTCCCTGCATTACTTTCTAAACTAAAAAAAAGCATGGAATTGATAAACTGGTCTCCTAACGAAATTGACACAGTTTTCTTGACGAGAAGTTTGGGTTCGGGGGAACCCATCTGTCCTGCCGGAACGTTTGCGGCTGGTTACATGATGGACACATGGGAGTGGTGGCGGGTCATGTGCCTGGCAATTCTTTCTGTGGAGGACATTGAAGATATCTACCTATTCGGAACCATGATTACAGGACTTTTGCTGATTGGATTAGGCATTGCCCTGGTATATCGAGGAAATCAGACAATGGTGACAGCTGTTCAAAGCCCCACAAAGCTGCCCGATATGTTTGGAGCGGTGGGCAAAGCTGTTGGCACTCGGACTGTGGACATTCAGAACTTGAACCACAAAATGGTTGTTATCTCAGAGCAGCTTTTAGCTTTGCAAGGAATACGTTTTTCGGAGATCAATTTAAATAGAATGGACGGAATGGACAGATATGGATGAGCGGTGTGGATGTGCAAAGACTGCGTCTGGAAAGACCAAACAATTCATATCTTATCGACATTCGGCTCCCTGAGACAGCACCGGCCTTGGTTCAGGCCGTTGCTGGGACAACATTTCCCCCTGAAGGTCACTTCCGGGAGACACTCTCGCATTCCTCACATTCCTTCTCTAACTTTACGCGGTCACCATTTTTACCCCCAGTGTGACAAGCGGGTGCATGACCAGCGCCTTCATGGCTGCAGGAGCAGACGGCTGCTTGCTTGCGCTGGATTACCTCCTCCCCTCCCCCCTCCCCCTCCCTCCTTACCCCTACCCCTGATTCCCCCCCTCAAGTCCCGTGTTTAAAGTGTACTTGTGTTGTTGTGTGCTTATGCAAAGGTTTTTTAAATGTTCCCACACTGTACTCCTGACAGGAGCATAGTGGGGGGGGTGTTCTTTTTTTCCTTATCTCTCCTCATGTTGTGTTTCCTTTTTATCTTTATCCCTGTCTTCCTGTCCTGTCTACCCTATGTCAATTGTATGTTGTATATGTACGGACAGGTTGACGGCTAATTTCGCTGGTACATGTGACAATAAAGGACATCATCATCATCATCATCATCAGACATGGGAAAGTCCTCAGGACAGAGGATAGAGGACTTACGTTTTCCTGTTTCTCAGTAACATGACAAGCTGCGTTTTTTGTGTCGTTAAGTTCAAGAAAGAAAACCTTAGAATTATTTATTTGCCTTTGCCATAACATCATTGAGAAGGGGAAATGACTTGTCTTTAAACATTAAATGTAACAATAAAATGTTAAAAATGTGCAATTCGTCATTCAGTAATCACTGGCAAATCCATCTGGTAGAAGCAGAATAACACACTTCAGAGGGTGCAGTTATAGAAAAATAATCCACTTCAGGACGGTAACGGGGTGTGTGTTTACGGCTTATAGAATCGCTTATGATTTATATTTCAGTTGTAGTGTTTAAAAATGTAGAAATGTTGAGACACTGAGAGAGCAGCACCTCCGTGTAAGAGTATCGGTTTCAGTGTTATTGTATCACAGCGCTGTAGAGTTACAGTGTTTTGAGTATTACAATACCTCAGCATGACTAGTTCAATTTTATATCGCAGTGTTTCTTACTGGTGCATTGGAAATTTTTTCAGAAGAAGAAGAAATATTTTCTCATTATCATATAATGTTGAAGATCACCCAGTTAACTGGGATCACTTGGTTCAGTGAAGTGGAAGCCAGTCATTTTCCGAACAGTACATTAACGAGATCATCAGTGACGGCGTAGCTCACTCCGGCCCTGTCTAGTCCAGAAGGAATGATCTAAAGTGGGCCAGCTTCTGGGTGCAATAAACGCTTCACGCTATAAACACGATATAGAAGCTATATATAGAAGCTATATCCACCCTAGGAATACCAATCTATTTACCAGAAAGAATCCAAAACGGCAAGGAATTTACCTTTTTTGTTGAACTGCTCATTAAGGCTTAATTAGTCCATAACTTCATTAATAATTGTAATGAAGCAAGTCTGGGTAGAAGCTATATGCACACTAGGTACCACCTTCATGCCAGAAAGAATCAAAATTGGTGAAGAACTGAGGGATAAGAAGCAATTTGTGTGGAAACTCCTCATTAGGGATTGATTAATTACTCCATATCTTCATTACTAATTGCAATTATGCAAATGTGGATAGAAGCTATATGCATCCCAAGCAGTCCTACATTCCTGCCAAAACTAATAAAAATCAGTGAAGAATTGAGAGAGAAGAAGTGATTTTCATGAAATGTGGACGAAGCTGGATGGACGACGGACAACACATGATGACATAAACTCATCACCTGTCGGCCGGATGAGCTAATAATCAATGATGGGATGGTTGAGTTACTGGAATCACTCTCAAGTTGTTTACCTTGCCATAAAAGGTATTGCTTCTTCTCCTTCAATTCTTCACTGATTTTGATGCTTTCTGGCATGAAAGTAGGGGTACCTAGGGTGCATATAACTTCTACCCAGATTTGCTTCATTACAATTATTAATGAAGTTATGGACTAATTAAGCCTTAATGAGCAGTTCAACAAAAATCACTTCTTCTTGGTCAATTCCTCACCGTTTTGGATTCTTTCTGGCAAATAGGTCAATATTCCTAGGGTGTATATAGCGTCTATATATAGCTTGTATATAGTGTATACAGCTAGCAACATTTATTGTGCCCATAAGGTGGCCCACTTTAGATCATTCCTTCTGGATTAGATGGGGCCAGAGCAAGCTACGCCATCATTGATGGTCTTGTTTTCCATCCATCCATTACCACTTATCCTGTGTAGGGTCACAGGCAAGCTGGAACCTATCCAAGCTGACCATGGGCAAGAGGCGGGGTACACCCTGGACAAGCCAGATCATTGCAAGGCTGACACATAGAGACAAACAACCATTCACACTCACATTCACACCTACGGTCAATTTAGAGTCACCAGTTAACCTAACCTGCATGTCTTTGGACTGTGGGGGAAACCGGAGCACCCAGAGGAAACCCACACAGACACGGGGAGAACATGCAAACTCCACACAGAAAGGCCCTCGCCAGCCACTGGGCTCGAACCCAGAACCTTCTTGCTGTGAGGCAACAATGCTAACCACTACACCACCATGCCACCCCATATATAGCTTGTATATAGTGTATATAGCTTGCAACATTTATTGCGCCCATAAGGTGGCCCACTTTAGATCGTTCCTTCTGGACCAGACAGGACCAGAGTGAGCTATGCCATCACTGACGGTCTCATTTAACTATAATATCGTCCCAAAGTGTTATATTTCTCTTATAACACCAATTGTCTAACATCAATGCTTTTTTATATGTGTTAAAGTATGACACACCATTGTTTCCATTATGTGGAACATCCAACTTGTGAAACAAGTTCGTTCTTATTATCATGTAACACCAACTATTAAGCATTATTTACTGTAAACAGTATGAACCAGAGTTTATGATTCTTCAATCCAAGTAACATTCGATGTCTGGATGATGTTGTGATGATGAGGAAAGGTACTTTTAATAAAGAGCTAGTCTGGGGCTCGAAGGAGAGAACGGCGCAGAAGAAAGAGTTTGTCAGAGCATCTCAGAATAACACCATTCTGTCAGACGGGTCCTCTGACATCTTTAAACCATCACTACATCCTAAATCTGTGAGTAAGAGAGATGAAGTTTGTTTTATTTCAAACCAGAAATCTCAGGCTAACTTGTAAGCCACCATTTGTCAGAGTGTTCTAGTTCCTTTCCAGCTTATCTTTCTGCCTGGTGCTTTGCATATAAACCATCTTTAGTATGTTACGCCACAGCCGATCCAAGCATCTTATTCAAAGTGTGAAAAGTGCAGGAGTATTTTATCTGCTCGAGAGGAAGTACCGGTACAGTGAATCACTGGGCCTTCTGATTAGTTATTCTAGTCAGAAGTTATTCTACTAGATTCTGTACTGAGTGTATTCCCTGAGATCCACTGAGACCCTGACCAGAAAAAACTTCTTACTGAAGATCCATCCATCCATTACCTGTACCAATGGATGGATGGATGTAGGATCAAGGGCAAGCTGGAGCCTATCCCAGCTGACTATGGGCGAGAGGCGGGGTACACCCTGGACAAGTCGCCAGATCATCGCAGGGCTGACACACAGAGACAAACAACCATTCACACTCACATTCACACCTACGGTCAATTTAGAGTCACCAGTTAACCTAACCTGCATGTTTTTGGACTGTGGGGGAAACCGGAGCACCCGGAGGAAACCCACGCGGACACGGGGAGAACATGCAAACTCCGCACAGAAAGGCCCTCGCCGGCCACGGGGCTCGAACCCAGGACCTTCTTGCTGTGAGGTGACAGTGCTAACCACTACACCACCGTGCCGCCCTCTTATTGAAGATGAATAAATTAATTAATTTAATTGTGCAAACCCGTTACAATACTGTAAACTCTAAATTTTCCCCCTCATGGTGACTGTAGTCTAAATTACAGTGTGCACAGTTGAATGCAATCTGTGCGTGAATTTTTGGGGGGATTTTACAGGACAAGGAAGGAGAAGTGGAGAATCAGCAGGTAATGAGTGAGTGGCTACACCCATATACAGTGCCTTGCAAAAGTATTCATCCCCCTTGGTGTTTGTCCTGTTTTGGCACATTACAAGCTGAAATTAAAATTGATTGGGGGGGGGGGGTTTAGCATCATTTGATTTACACAACATGCCTACCACTTTAAAGGTGCAAACAGTCTTTTTATTGTGGCACAAACAATAATCAAGATGAAAAAACAGAAATCTGAAGTGTGCATAGGTATTCACCCCCTTTCGTATGAAACCCCTAAATAAGAGCTTGTCCAACCAATTCACTTCATAAGTTACATAATTAGTTGATTAAGATCCACCTGTGTGCAGTCAAAGTGTCACATGATCTGTCACATGATGTCTGTATAAATCAACCTGATCTGGAAGGACCCTGACTCTGCAACACTACTAAGCAAGCAACATGAGAACCAAGGAGCCTCCAAACTGGTGAGAGACAAAGTTGTGGAGAAGTATAGATCAGGGTTGGGTTATAAAAAAATATCCTAACTTTGAATATCCCACGGAACACCATTAAATCCATTATAGCAAAATGGAAAGAATATGGCACCACTACAAACCTGACAAGAGAAGGCTGCCCATCAAAACTCATAGACCAGGAAAGGAGGGCATTAATCAGAGATGCAACAAAGACACCATAGATAACACTGAAGGAGCTGCAAAGATCCACAGTGGAGATGGGAGTATCTGTCCATAGGACCGCTTTAAGCTGTACACTCCACAGAGTGGGGCTTTATGGAAGAGTGGCCAGAAAAAAGCCATTGCTGAAGAAAACACATTTGGAGTTTGCCCAACAGCATGTGGCAGACTCCCCAAACACATGGAAGAAGATTCTCTGGTCAAATGAGACAAAATTTGCTCTTTTGGGCCATCATAGGAAATGCCATGTGTGGCACAAACCCAACACCCTGAGAACACCATTCCTACAGTGAAGCATGGTGGTGGCAGCATCATGCTGTGGGGATGTTTTTCATCTGCAGGGACAGGAAAGCTGGTCAGGACTGAAGGAAAGATGGATGGCACTAAATACAGGGCAATTCTGGAGGAAAATCTGCTTGAGTCAGCCAGAGGTTTCAGACTAGGACGAAGCTTCATGGTCCAGCAGGACAATGACCCTAAACATACTGCTAAAGTGACACTGGAGTGGTTTAAAGGGAAACATTTAAATGTCTTGGAATGTCCTAATCAAAGCCCAGACCTCAATCCAATTGAGAATCTGTGGCATCACTTGAAAATTGCTGTACACCAATGCAACCCATCTAACTTGAAGGAGTTGGAGCAGTTTTACCTTGAGGAATGGACAAAAATGGGGATAGATTAGGGATAAAATTAGTTAATGTTTTAAGTCATTCAAATTCTGTAAAGCTGCTTTGCGACAATATTTATTGTTAAAAGCGCTATACAAATAAACTTGACTTGACACAAATCCCAGTGGCTAGACGTGCTAAGCTAATAGAGACATACCCCAAGAGACTTGCAACTGTAATTGTAACAAAAGGTGGCTCTACAAAGATTGACTTTGGGGGAGTGAATACCTATGCACACTCCAGATTTCTGTTTTTTCATCTTATTGTTTGTCACAATAAAAAACCAATGTGCACCTTTAAAGTGGTAGGCATGTTGTGTAAATCAAATGGTGCTCACCCTCCAAAAATCCATTTTAATTCCAGCTCGTAATGCAACAAAACAGGACAGTCACCAAAGGGGATGAATACTTTTGCAAGGCACTGTACAGAGTGAACTGGTGAATGCCAGATGAGAGCGACTGCTAGAAATTCTGAACCTAGCCCAGCGCAAAAGTCTTAGGAATTAATGTAAACAAATGCTGTAGACCAAAAATGGCTTAAAATAATGAAATGAAATGTTTCAACATTTAAAAAATACTATGAACAGTCATCAGTAAGCTTTAATAAATGAAACAAAGTCAGTATTTGGTGTGAGACGACCCTTTATTTAAAAAAAAGAAAAAATAGTAGTCTGAGGTCCAGTGAGTGCAGTTTGATAAGGAAATGAGCTGTAGGTTTTACTGAGCATCTTACAGAACCAGCCACAGTTCTTCTGGACACTTTGACTGTCTCACTTGCTTCTTCATTTTGCACCAAAACCCAGTAGCCTTCATGATATTTTATTTTTTCAATCTGAAAAGTGGGCGGCACGGTGGTGTAGTGGTTAGCGCTGTCGCCTCACAGCAAGAAGGTCTGGGTTCGAGCCCCGTGGCCGGCGAGGGCCTTTCTGTGCGGAGTTTGCATGTTCTCCCCGTGTCCGCGTGGGTTTCCTCCGGGTGCTCCGGTTTCCCCCACAGTCCAAAGACATGCAGGTTAGGTTAACTGGTGACTCTAAATTGACCGTAGGTGTGAATGTGAGTGTGAATGGTTGTCTGTGTCTATGTGTCAGCCCTGTGATGACCTGGCGACTTGTCCAGGGTGTACCCCGCCTTTCGCCCATAGTCAGCTGGGATAGGCTCCAGCTTGCCTGCGACCCTGTAGAAGGATAAAGCGGCGAGAGATAATGAGATGAGATGATGAGATCTGAAAAGTGCTCTCTTATGGAACATGCTGCTCAGATACGCACTTTTTTTATAGCATTTAATTTTTTGCTGGGAAAAAAAAGAATGTTTGGAACTCTAAAATGTTTTTGTAATGTTCTGACTCGATAATGTAGAAGTCATAAAATAGAAATCTATAACACAGTTTGTATGAAAAAAATAGGATGCTGAAGACTTTTACACAGTACACTATGTGTCAAAAGGTTAGTTCAGTATTATTTTCTTTTAATTTATTTTCTCTCTCTTTGTTCTTTTTCTAAGGTGTTTGTCTGTGGACTTACTCTTGACACCGTTGATGGCGACTCTGCTGGGGTGGTAGAAGCCGCGCCTGCACTGGCATTGGTATTTGTCCAGGATGAAACCGTGACCCGGCATCGGGAGGCACTAAGAGACAAACAAAAGATGAACTTAAAGGTTTGAACGCAATCGTACATGCAGCCTGATCAAAGCAAAATGAACATTAAAGAAGAACATTCAGCCTCTCATCACTTTCCCCAAGGCGGGTGTTAGCATTGTTTTAGGCGTAAGCTCAAACAAGCTGAGGAACTCTCTCAATTACAGGATCAAACAGAGTTTTGTACAGAGCTCGGATTTGGAGAAGTCAGTCTTAGCGTGCAAATCAGTGGTGAATTTCTCATCCTTCTGGAGAAAGATGGCAGGCTACAATGCTACAATGTGACTTTTGAGTTTTTTTGGCAACCTTTGTCAGCATACCCTGAGTCCCTGAGTCCATGATGATAGATGACATTCATGATTTCATGATGGACAACCTACAATAACAGAGCTTCACCCTGATTGATCTAGGGTGACCAGATTTCCCTAGTCTGAAACCGGGACACTTTTGCACGCGACCATGCTCGTGCACGCACACCTTTTTTTTTACGTAAACGTGACACTCGGAGAGGTGCTCTTATCATTTTGTTGAAGCTCACATTTATCAACATCTCACATGAAATAAAACAAACAGGCATTTTGTTATCTAGTAGCATAGTGGTATACAGATCAGTTAAATTATGGTCAGACAACAGATTTTGTAATGGCTGAGAATAGGCCAGGCTATGTCCATAGGCCAAATTTAAACTGATTTATTTCACCTGTTTGTGAGAACACCAAGAAGAATGCATATGCACATTTAGGCTATAGCTCTAAAATTGTATGCACTATAGCATGAACTTAAAAAGTAGATATGTGACCTCAACATAGCCTAGGTCAGAATCAACCTTACTAACCATTCCCCACAACTGAATGAATAAAGCAAGAAGATGTGTACAAAAGTGAACACTTTAATGGAAGCTGCAACAAGCTGTTCAACACAGCAATATGGCCAAACTGTCAGAATGGTATGTTAAACAGAAACAAAAAAGAGACAAGTGATTTGAGAATATATACGGAAGCCGAGAGAAGCCCTTCATATAATCCTTTTTTTTTTATTCACCTTGTTATCCTGAGATAACAACATAATTAATTCAGGATCTTGAGAAAACAACACAACTAATTCGAGATCTCGAGAAAACAAAACAATTATTTCATGATCTTGAGTAAACAGCTGAGAAATGGTTCATTCAGGAACGCCAAGAGACTTGTGATATGCTGACTTTGGGGCTATTTCTCATTCTGTATAGACGCAACTTTGGTCATTAGAATGTCTGGAATAATCGATCACCTAATAAGGCAATATTTTGATCAGGGCCTGATACAGGGAGAGATTGCATTAAGTCTTTTAATAAGGGATAATTTCAAAATTAGTCCGCGGCACCTCCGCAGAAGACTGGCCCGGCTTCGTCTCTACCGACGGAGATACAGTGATCCAGCTGAGATCATGAAATAATTGTTTTGTTTTCTCGAGATCTCGGAATAACGGTTTTGTTTTCTCGAGATCTTGAATTAGTTGTGTTGTTTTCTCGAGATTCGAGATCCTGAATTAATTATGTAGTTATCTCGGGATAACAAGGTGAATAAAAAAAGATTATATGAAGGGCCTCTCTCGGCTTCCGTAAAATATACACTCAAACAAAACAGCAATAAAGGAGGAGAGGGGCGACAGCCCGAGGAAAGCCCCCACAGGAGCGCACATCATTTGCAACATAGGCTACCCAACTCAGTACAAGAACAAAGCACAGGAACAAAGCTAAGGTGACTGTCAATCCACCCACCCTAAACAAAATGCATTAGCCTATGTATATTTACAAGAAGAGTGGGCTACGGAGAAGGAACACTTACAGTGTGTGCAGTAGGCTTCGTGGGCATTGTTCTGCACCTCTTGGAGGAAGGGGTAGGTGCCCTGTAAATCTTTGGAAAAGGTACATTTTCTTTTCGGCATAATTGCTGCGGCATTACTGCTGCTAGCTGCTAGACAAAGAACATTCACGCCAGTTAATGTTTATTTTATTGTTGCATGGCAACACGTTCTGTTGTCTGGAATAATGTGGCTAAATAAACACCCATGCCACAGGGCCAGGGGGCAGTAACCAGGAAAGTTTGCGATTCCTGTCAATTCATCAAAATAGTAAATGCAGACATTTCTCCGCTAATGAGTCCCACGCTGCTCAGTTGCAAACGTCGCGAGTGGCGAAAACCGGGACATATCCGTGTCCCGACAGACTTTTGTCGGGACTCGGGACACACAACCCCAAATTGGGACTGTCCCGGTAAAACCGGGACGTCTGGTCACCCTAGATTGATCAGACCTTCAATAATCAGCATCAGGGTGCTATGACAAAAGGAAGTTCCAGTTACCATTGTTAATAAGAAGAATTACACAACATTTAATGTAATTACAAATGGATAAAAAAAAGTGTCATTCTTAAATTATTATTTACAAATGTACAACCTCAATTCCAAAAAAGTTGGGATGCCGTGTAAACTGGAAATAAAAACAGAATATGACAATTTGAAAATCTTGGAAACCCTATATTTCATTGAAAATAGTTCAAAGACATCATATTAAATGTTGCAACTGAGAAATTTAATTGTTTTTTGAAAAATATTTGCTCATTTTGAATTCAGCAACACGTTTCAAAACAATTGGGACAGGGGCGTGTTTCCTACTGTGTCACATCACCTCTACTTTTAACAACACTCTGTAAATGTTTGGGAACTGAGGAGACCAATTGCTGTAGTTTTGAAAGAGAAATGTTGTCCCATTCTTGCCTCATATACAATTTCAGCAGCTCAACAGTTCGGGGTCTCCTTTGTCGTATTTTGTGCTTCATAATGCACCAAATGTTTTAAATGAGAGACAGGTCTATCTGCTGGTACCTCGTATAGTGAAGGCTACATCAGGGGGTGGAGCCTTTTCTTACAAAGCCCCACAGTTATGGAACAGCCTTCCAAGTAGTGTTCGGGAATCAGACACAGTCTCAGAGTTTAAGTCTAGGCTGAAAACATATCTGTTTAGTCAAGCCTTTTGTTAATGGTGTTTATGAGGTAAAGGAGTAGATCTGGAGGGTCGTCAGACAGAGTGTTTTGGTAAACTGGGATGTATGGATGCTGTCAGTCCCCACTCGCTTGCTCACTCGAGTTTGTTGACGGTGTAGTGGCTGCTGCTTTATGTCCCGGGGCTCCCTCATGCCTGTGTTACCTTCTGGCTCTCCCCTTTTAGTTATGCTGTCATAGTTAGTTGCCGGAGTCCCTGCTTGTACTCAGTGCAAGATGTATACTGTTCCTACTTATTCAGGTGACATTGGGCATACCTAACAACCTGTGTTCTCTCTCTCTCCCCCTCCCCCCCCAATTCTGTCCCTCTGAGTTACATGTTGGTCCTGGGATCGAGATGCTGACCTCTTCTGCTCCTTGGACCTGCCTGATCCATCCTGGTGCCCTGTGTCTGGTTGGAGTCTCATTACACTGCTCCTGTGGAGGACGGCCCCATGATGACAGTTAAAAGTCACACCTGGAGGATGCTCTGGACTCTTACAGTAATGCTTTTATGGCTGAGGACTACAGTTGACTTGCTAACTTTAGGACTGCGGTTGTCATGAACAGATTTGCACTCAAGTTTCCATCAATGAAGAGTTTATCACATCAACGAAACTGACTTCATGTTAAAACTGTTAATGTTATAGTCATGTTGTCTGTTGTTGCCCAAATGAGGATGGGTTCCCTTTTGAGTCTGGTTCCTCTCGAGGTTTCTTCCTCATGTCGTCTGAGGGAGTTTTTCCTTGCCACCGTCGCCACAGGCTTGCTCATTGGGGGTAGATTAGGGATAAAATTAGCTCATGTTTTAAATCATTCAAATTCTGTAAAGCTGCTTTGCAACAATGTTTATTGTTAAAAGCGTTATACAAATAAACTTGACTTGACTTGAGGTCTGGACTGCAGGCAGGCCAGTTTAGCACCCGGACTCTTTTACTACGGAGTCATGCAGTTTTAATATGTGCAGAAAGCAGTTTGTCTTGCTGAAAGAAGGAAGGCCTTCCCTGAAAAAGATTTTGTCTGGATGGCAGCATATTGCTCTGAAACGTGTATATATCATTCAGCATTAATGATGCCTTCCCAGATATACAAGCTACTCATGTCGTGTGCACTAATGCACCCTCATACCATCACAGATGCTGGCTTTTGAACTGTGCACTGATAACAAGCTGGATGGTCCCTCTCCTTTTTAGCCTGGAGGACGTGGTGTCCATGATTTCTCAAAAGAATTTCTACTTTTAATTCATCAGACCTCAGGACAATTTTCCACTTCACCTCAATCCATCGTAAAAGAGCTCGGGCCCAGAGAAGGTGGTGGTGTTTCTGGATATTGTTTATATCTAGTTTTAACTTGCATTTGGGGCGGCACGGTGGTGTAGTGGTTAGCGCTGTCGCCTCACAGCAAGAAGGTCCGGGTTCGAGCCCCGTGGCCGGCGAGGGCCTTTCTTTGTGGAGTTTGCATGTTCTCCCCGTGCCCGCGTGGGTTTCCTCCGGGTGCTCCGGTTTCCCCCACAGTCCAAAGACATGCAGGTTAGGTTAACTGGTGACTCTAAATTGACCATAGGTGTGAATGTGAGTGTGAATGGTTGTCTGTGTCTATGTGTCAGCCCTGTGATGACCTGGCGACTTGTCCAGGGTGTACCCCGCCTTTCGCCCGTAGTCAGCTGGGATAGGCTCCAGCTTGCCTGCGACCCTGTAGAACAGGATAAAAGCGGCTAGAGATAATGAGATGAGAATGAACTTGCATTTGTGGATGCAGTAATGAAGTGTCTTCACAGACGATGGTTTTCTGAAGTGTTCCTGAACCCATACAGTGAGTTCCACTACAGACACATGTCTGCTTTTAATGCAGTGTCTCCTGAGGGCCTGAAGATCACAGGCATCCAATGTCAGTTTTCAGCCTTGTCTCTTGCATACAGAGATTTCTCCAGATTCTCTGAATCTTTTAATGATATTATGGACCATAGATGATGTGATCCGCAAATTCTTTGCAGTTTTACATTGAGGAATGTTATTCTTAAATTGTTGCACTGTTTCCCCACACAGTCTTTCACAGAGAGGTGAACCCCGCCCCATCTTTACTTCTGAGAGACTCCGCCTCACTGGGATGCTCTTTTTATACCCAGTCATCTTACTGACCTGGTGACAATTAACCAGGTTAGCTTTTTTTTTCACATTACACAACTTTTTCAGTCTTTTGCTGCCCGTCCCAATTTTTTTTTAATGTGTTGCTGACATCAAATTCAAAATGAGCATATATTTTTCAAAACAAAAAAATACAATTTCTCAGTTTCAACATTTGATATGTTGTCTTTGTATCATTTTCAATGAAATATAGGGTTTCCATGATTTGTAAATTATCACCGTCTGTTTTTATTTATGTTTTACACAGTGTCCCAACTTTTTTGGAATTGGGGTTGTCCTAGTTGGCAAATCCCTGTGGTATAAAAGGAATAAAACACTTCAGGCCATGCAGTTATTGTGGTAACAGTGACTTCAGTTCATCACTGATTATTTTTCTGGAACAGTAGGACATGGTGTGATTTATTCTTTACATAAAATAGATTTGTTGGTAACCTGTTGCATGACATTATTATTATTATTATTATTATTATTATTACATAAAAGTTACATACATTATTATAGGTAAGAAAATTAAAAGGAAAACTAAACAGACCTCATGTGTTACAAGATACTGCACTGCTATTAGTATTCACAGTAAGATCAGAAGGTCTTGAACATGTCTCTATCAGCAAGTTAAGAGCAAACACTCCAGCACTCCCTGAAGGTCTGCTTTAATGAAGCAGCAAACTCTAGGATGCTTATAGAGACCAAACTTTTCAAAGTGAAACTTTTGAGAGGAGGCTATTCCTGGTGTTCTTCATACCTCTCCAGGAACGACAGCTCTGCGTTTAGGTGACGTGCCAGACCAACATGGGAGAATAGCCCTACTTTCAGAGTTTGGAAACGAATACTATTCTACTTTCTATTCACACCAAGGATGACGACGAGATTGGATGCTCAGCGGGACTCGAGACTCAACTCCATATTAATTAAGAAGTGTTTTAATAGATTCCTATTAATTTGGGTGCAGATTACTTGATTAGCTTAAAAATTGCATTTGTGCTCTAGTCAATGCAGCGTGACAGATAGACGCTGTTGTGTGCTGGGAATTCATTTGGGCATTTTTAGCTGGAGGCGTTTATGGAAAAGTACAAAATGCAATCTGGTGTTTGTGAAACTAATCACCCCAAAGAATTTAAATGTTTTAAAAAGTCATAAGCTGCTGATCATTATCATTTAAGACCACACAGTACCTAATTACCAAATTAAAGAGTTCTAAAGAAATCTCATATGAATATATCTCTAGGCAAAGGTTCATATTGGCAAATTCTGTAATAAATATGAAATATCATCAGCCATAGCATTTTGTTCTTAGCATTAAGGACATCATTAACACTGATATAGAAAGAGTCAGCAATCAGCTCAGGAAAATGGATCCAAATTCATCTCACAATATTAGAGTTTGTTATGTTAAACGTGTAAGACAAATCTAAAAACTTTTGAAATAATGAGATAGCAACTTGAATTTAGGAACAACTCATTTGAAATAATGGGGTCAGTCAAAATAACATCGTATAATATTATCCTGAAATAATGAAATTCCAAGTCAAAATAATGAGACCAGAACATCAAGGGTGTAGGAGCTCATCTGGCCTGCCATCAAAACAATCATGACGACCAAAACATCAAAACAGAACTGAAATGTGACGATGTGAGAGCGGACCAACCTCCACGACAAATTGTTTACAACAGGAAAATCAACAAAGGACTAAATTTTGTTCCCCGAGGAAAGATCGACCTGAAACATCGATCAGAACTGAATTAGCATGAGAAATGAGAGAGAAGATACAATTCTAGTGAGAAGAAAATGTGTTAAGTTGACCTAATAACTAATTTGTTAGCAAGAAATGGACAATACAATGACCAAGTGTTGTACAGAAGGTCGAGTTCTATCAGAACTGAAATCCATTGAGAACTGAAGGAGGAAATACAATTTACTGAAAATAAACAAAGATGTAAACAGATTGTAGATTGTAACAAACTGCTACAGTGGTGCTGAAACCTGGGAAAAAGTGGAGCACCAGCCAAACAGCCCCATGGAGTCCTCCCCGTTCGCCGACCTGGTCCACGCCCTCGCCACGGCCCAGCAAAGCCAGCACCAGGCGCTCGTCACCCTCCGGAAGGAGCAAGAGCGACGCTTCGAGGCCCTGGTGCTGGCCCAACAAGAAGATCGAGAGGCGTTCTGGCACCTCCTCGCGTCGGCGGGGTCCACCAGCGCGCCTACTGCGGGCCCGTCTCCCCTCACTGTCACCAAGATGGGCCCACAGGACGACCCCGAGGCGTTCATCACGCTCTTCAAGCAAGTCGCCGAAGCCTCGGGGTGGCCGGTGGAGTAGCGCGCGGCGCGCCTCCTCCCCCTGCTAACGGGAGAGGCACAGCTGGCCGCGCTACAGCTCCCCGCCGACCGCCGGCTGGCCTACGCGGACCTCCGCCGGGCCGTCCTCCAGCGCGTGGGGCGCACCCCAGAACAGCAGCGCCAGCGCTTTCACGCGTTGCACTTGGAGGAAGTCGGCCGGCTGTTCGCGTTTGGCCAGCAGCTCTGGGACACCTGCTGGCAGAGGTTGAGGGCCGACAACCGCTCAGGTGGTGCTGGAACAGTTCATCGCTCGCTTGCCAGCAGGAACCGCGGAGTGGGTCCAGTGCCACCGCCCGGCGTTGCTGGATCAGGCAGTCGAGCTGGCGGAGGACCATTTGGCGGCTGTCCCGGCAGCAGGACAGCAGACGGCATCTTCTCTTCTCTCTCTCTCTCTCTCCCCCTCCTCCTGTGTCCCGTCCTCACCCCATTCCCCCACTGCGGAGGCGGGGGCCGGCACCTCCCCAGCCGGCCCGCCGCACCCACGGTGCCCTCCCGTTTCTCCCTTCTGTGTCTGTCTCTCCCCCACCTCAGGTGAGTGAGCCCCAGAACACCGGTGCAGAGGGAAAGCCTGGGCCGGTCTGCTGGCACTGCGGGGAGCCGGGCCACCTTCAACAGCAGTGCACGGCGATGGAAGTGGGCACGGTGGTTCGGATCCCCGACGCGCCAGAGGCCGCCCTCGATCAGGCCAGAGCGTATCGCATACCGGTGAGTATCCAAGGGGATACATATCAGGCGTTGGTGGATTCTGGTTGTAACCAGACCTCAATTCACCAAAGCCTGGTGCAACATGAGGCATTGGGGGGAGCACAGGGGGTGAAGGTGTTGTGTGTGCACGGGGACGTTCACAGCTACCCTTTGGTGTCGGTCCACATTTTTTTCCAAGGGGAAAAATTTATAGTGAAGGCGGCGGGTAATCCTCGCCTTACCCACTCTGTAATTTTGGGGACTGATTGGCCGGGATTTCGGGATTTAATGACATGCTTAGTAAAGAGTGGGTTCTGCCATTTGACAGGGGGAGGTCCCGGTGTCGCTTTGGCGGGAGCAGCTGTCATAGAGCCGTCCACGTCATCTCCGCATCAGAGTGAGGAGCCGCCGGCTCCTCCTCTCTCTATTGGGGAATCCCTCGCGGATTTCCCATTAGAACAATCGCAAGACGAGACTCTGCGACGTGCGTTTGACCAAGTGAGAGTAATCGATGGTCAAACGCTCCAGCCAAACGTCACCCCGTCCTTCCCCTACTTTGCGATTATGAAGGATAGGTTATACCGAGTGACGCAGGACACTCAAACTAAAGAGCGAGTCACGCAACTTTTAATTCCAAAGAGCCGCCGGGAATTGGTATTCCAGGCGGCTCACTTTAATCCCATGGCTGGACACTTAGGGCAGGATAAGACACTAGCCCGAATAATGGCCCGATTCTATTGGCCGGGCATTTGCAGCGATGTTCATAGGTGGTGTACGGCGTGCCACGAATGCCAGTAAGTGAATCCAGCGGCCATTCCAAAAGCGCTTTTGCGCCCTCTACCATTAATCGAGACCCTGTTCGAAAGGATTGGGATGGATCTCGTCGGGCCATTAGATCGGTCAGCACGAGGGTACCGCTTTATATTAGTTCTGGTGGACTATGCAACGCGATACCCGGAAGCAGTGCCTCTGCGCAATATCTCAGCACGCAGTATTGCAGAAGCGCTCTTCCGCGTTATCTCCCGAGTTGGAATCCCGAAAGAGATTCTAACTGATCAAGGCACCACATTTATGTCACGGACACTGCGCGAACTGTATGGGTTATTGGGGATTAAGCCGATCCGCACCAGCGTGTATCACCCACAAACGGACGGTTTAGTGGAACAGTTCAACCGCACCCTCAAAAATATCATTAAAAAATTCGTAAGTGAGGACGCACGTAATTGGGATAAGTGGCTCGAGCCCCTGTTGTTTTCAGTGCGAGAGGTTCCCCAAGCCTCCACAGGGTTCTCCCCGTTCGAATTATTATATGGGCGTAAGCCGCGCGGCATTCTAGACGTGCTGCGGGAAAATTGGGAGGAGTGACCTTCACAAAGTAAGAACGAAATTCAATGCGTTATGGACCTGCGCGCAAAACTCCACACGCTCACCCACCTAACCCAGGAGAATTTGCGGCAGGCCCAAGAACAGCAAGCCCGCCTGTACAACAGGGGTACGCACCTTAGAGAGTTCACACCGTTGCCCACGTCGAGCTCCAAATTGATTGCCAAGTGGCAAGGACCCTTTGAGGTCACACGGCGAGTCGGGGACGTCGACTATGAGGTAAGGCGAATGGACAGGGGTGGGGTGCTACAGATTTACCACCTCAATCTGCTTAAACTCTGGAATGAGGAGGTCCCCATGGTGTTGGTGTCGGTGGTTCCAGAGAAGGAGGAGCTGGGGCCGGAGGTTCAAAAAGGGGCATTGACATCACGTACCTCTCCGGTCCCCTGTGGAGACCACCTTTCCCCGACCCAACTCACGGAGGTCGCCCAGTTGCAGACCAAGTTCTCGCCCCTGCCCGGTCGCACTAACCTCATAGAGCATCACATAGAGACGTCCCCGGCGGTAGTAGTGCATAGCCACCCTTACAGACTACCCGAACACAAAAAAAAGGTGGTTCGGGAAGAACTTGAGACCATGCTCGAAATGGGCATCTTCGAGGAGTCCCACAGTGACTGGAGCAGCCCGGTGGTCTTGGTACCCAAGGCCGACGGGTCGGTCTGGTTCTGTGTGGACTACAGAAAAGTCAACGCGGTGTCTAAATTTGATGCGTACCCAATGCCTCGTATTGATGAGTTGCTCGATCGACTCGGCAATGCTCGCTTTTATTCGACACTGGATTTGACAAAGGGATATTGGCAGATCCCCTTGACTCCCCTATCCCAAGAAAAAATGGCCTTTTCCACACCGTTTGGTTTACACCAATTCGTCACCCTTCTGTTTGGGCTGTTTGGGGCACCCGCTACGTTTCAGCGGCTGATGGATAGAGTCCTCCGCCCCCACGCCACGTATGCGGCCGCGCATCTAGATGATATCATCATCTATAGTAATGACTGGCCGAGGCACCTTGAACATCTGAGGGCCGTCCTTAGGTCGCTGAGGCAAGCGGGGCTCACAGCCAACCCAAAGAAGTGTGCGATTGGGCGGGTGGGAGTACGGTATCTGGGCTTCCACTTGGGCAACGGGCAGGTGTGTCCCCAAATTAATAAGACGGCAGCGATTGCGGCCTGCCCGAGGCCCAAGACCAAAATGGGGGTGAGACAGTTCCTGGGGCTGGCTGGCTATTACCGTAGGTTTATACCCAATTATTCGGACATCACCAGCCCGCTGACTGATCTCACTAAAAAGGGGGCCCCAGATCCGGTCCAGTGGATGGAGCAATGCCAGCGGGCTTTTTCAGAGGTAAAGGCTGCACTGTGTGGGGGGGCACTTCTACACTCCCCTGACTTTTCTCTCCCCTTTGTGTTGCAGACCGATGCATCGGACAGAGGGCTGGGGGCAGTTTTGTCCTAGGAGGTGGAGGGGGAGGACCGCCCCATCCTCTACATCAGTAGGAAGCTGTCAGTGCGTGAGGGGCGCTACAGCACCATTGAAAAGGAGTGTCTGGCAATCAAGTGGGCGGTCCTCGCCCTCCGTTACTACCTGCTGGGGCGCCCGTTCACCCTCTGTTTGGACCACGCACCCCTCCAGTGGCTCCACTGCATGAAAGATGCCAACGCACAGATCACCCGTTGGTATCTGGTACTCCAACCCTTCAACTTTAAGGTGGTCCACAGGCTGGGGGCGCAGATGGTCGTGGCGGACTTCCTCTCCCGTCAAGGGGGGGGAGTCGGCTGCGGGCCAGACAGCCACCCGGCCTGAGTCGGGCGGTGGGGGTATGTGGCAGCGGGGGCGTGGTCAAGCGCCGGTCTGTGACAGGAGGGCGGAGTCAGGGAAGGTAAGTGGCAGAATCACTACACCTGACGGCAATTAACCTGTTTGTCTGTGTCTTCCCAGTGACCGCGCCCTATTTAAGGAGGGAGAGCAAGAGCAGAGGAGCTCAGCCCCGAACCAGACGCCGGTTGTGTGTTTGATGAAAGTGTTCGCTGAAAAGTGTGACAATAAAACAGTTATCAACCTGCTCTCTGTCCTGCCGTCCTCTGTGCTCCACTCACCCCTAACGAACTGCTACAGATTACAATACCTCACCCCGCTTACCCTAGGCTGACACTTGCACGACTTTTGGCCACGATTTTGTCGTGGCAAGTTGTGCCATTTTGGGGCACGAACTGGGAGGCTCCCGCACTGTTCACGACTAGTTCACGCATAGTTCACGACGAGTTCACAAATGCGTGCCCGTCCACATTCACGAACTGGCACGACGAGTTCACGCATAGTTTGCGCATAGTTTACGCACTTCCCGCATTGGCACGACGAGTTTGCGCAATTCGGACGGTATCGTGCCGACTTGGGCACGCCTGTGTCATGCACAACCTCATCCTCATCAGATACCCACATGCAATTTCAGAAGTGGACCGCGAAGATCCAGACACACATGATCTGATCCCTGGTGGATGGAGGACTGACCGACACCTGCAGGGGCTGCTGCCTCTAACCGGCCATCATACCCAGAAGGATGCAAAGGATCAGCGAGACTACCTGTCATTACTACATGTCCCCTGCTGGTGCTGTCCCTTGGCAAGAAAGAATGGTAGTAGCTTCATGAGCTGCATCCACAGTTGTTCCATTTTTGAAATAAAAGAAACGAAACTCCCCCCCCCAAAAAAAAGTCATGAAGGAATAGAAAATAAAAGACATTAAAGAAAAAAGCAAGAAAAAAAATTGCGAATGGCAAGAAGTGTCCGGGAAGCCCTATATATACCCCCGCACCGACGCGAGCGCCACTGTCGCGCAGTAGTCGTGAACTGCTCGTGAACTCATCGTGAACTGCTCATGCCATGCGCAAACTGTTCGTGAAGTGCGTAAACTAGTCGTGAACTGCTTGTGCCATCAATGCGTGACCGTGTCAGTGGGAAGGCACAGCCACGCTGCGACACGCACCAATTCGTGAACATGTCGTGAACTACTCGTGAACTCGACGTGAGCTGTTCGTGAACTATTCGTGGCAGTTCGCGACAGTTGTGGCATGGCGCACACTTCCACGCACTGGCACGCATCCTCCCACATCGTCCCGACGAGTTCACGACGAGATCACGAACAGTTTGCGCATAGTTCACGACCCGGTTGCGAAATTTTGTCGTGACCAAAATTTTGAACATTTCAAAATTCTCGTCCCGACATGGCACACAGTCACAACGGGTTTACGCACACTTCATGCCAGTTTACGACTAGTTTGCGCACTGGCACGACTTGAGTCCTGCCAATGCGTGCCACGGAATCGTGCAAGTGTCAGCCTAGCCTTACTCTGTCACGGGCGAGGTAAATATCACCTTTTTTAAATCTAAATAATAAGATATTTTGTTGTGACACTATATCTTGAAATAATGTGTTATTAAGTCAAAGTAATGATGTGTAGAAATGTACGTAAGTAGAAATCATAACAATGCATTGCGCAATTAAGTCAAAATTCTGTATATCAAAACAGAATAATGAGATTTTAATTCAAAATAATGAAACAATATCTGGAACTGACATTATAAATGGAAATAATGATCTTCATATTCGAAATATCTTAAAGTAACAAGCTATTCGGTCAAAGTAATGAAGTGTTAAGTTAAAATAATGGCATACAACCACAAAATAACATGTTTAGTTTGCTTAATATAAATTCAGCTTCGATGAAATAAACTAAGAGATGTGTTCGTTTGCCAACTGGAGCAGGTAAAAATGGAGGAATCATACTGATGACTAATTATAGCGAAATTAATATCCAGGACATGAATATAATAAAGTGCCTTTTATGTGTGTTGTGAAAAGCACCAATTAACTGTCAAAAATATTTCAGGGGGTTCAAAACTGTAATCCTGCTCTAGCTGCACTTCTGAATAGCATAGATATGTGGAATCAAGGCAAGGACATGGGTGAGGATGGCACAGATGGTGCTGGCTCTCTACAATTTCCCAGTTGACAAACTTTCCACCATCTGAAGGGATGCAGGATGGATTCAGGGACTCAAAAGCTTGCCGTTTGTAATCCACTCAGTTTCAATATGAGAGAGAAAAGGGAAAATGAGGGATCAGTTTCAAATCGAGAAAACTAGGAAGAAAGCGCTAAATAATAAACCACAAAATTTATATGGTGTAATGTGTAACCAGAAAATGTAACTTTGCCTGTAGTAGGTTCATCTAAGGCAAAATAGATGCAAAATGCAAACTGGGAGCATGAAGCGGAATGGAACATGAATGTTTCCTTCCTTGGCAAGCAGGGTCTGGGTTCGAACATGCTGGAGGAGTCAGGACTTTCAGGGCCCGTTTACACGAGGACGCTGTCGGGTAAAAACGACTAAATATTTTATCAGAAGTGCCTTTCGTCTACACGGGGACGGCGTTTCCGAGGCTGAAAAACGGAAAAAATTGAAAACGCCTTCCAAAGTGGATAAGTTAAAAACGGCCCCCGTTGCATATCCGTCTAAACTACCCAATACGCGAAACTCTGCTCGGATCTGCTCACGTCGGGTACGCGCTTACGTCATACATATGCCATATACTGTACATGCCAGCCTGGGAAGTAAGAAAGTAAGTAAAAAAGTAAGAGCATGTCTGATTACATCGATCCAAAGGACCTTCAAGCTGCTCTGGCAGCTTTAATAAACGTCCAGGAGTCCTTCGAACATCTATACCGAATCTGCACGTATACCGTTAATGAACAGAGGCGGGTATAGTACGCTCTTACTTTTTTACTTACTTTCTTACTTACCATAGCCAGAGTAGTCAAAGTTTTCGCGGCGCAGATGTGCAGATCAGACAAGACGGAAGATGTTGCGCATGCGTGCAGACATAGCGGAGGTCTTTCACAGCACCGCCTGGCATGCACATCTGTGACAGAGCGCAATGCGTCTGTCACTAAACAGCGGTTCCTCCCGCTGGTCATGTTTCAATGGTCAAGTGCAATGGACTAAACCACAGTTGCAAAGACATTCCAAATACAATCTGTGTTGTATGTTTGTTGTGGGTTTGGTAATGGGGGCTTTACAAGTATGTTTTGTTACGGGTACATTTGTTACAACTTTTAGATATGTAAACCTGAAATGTTTGGTCCATGTGTTCATAGTAAAAGACGCGATACAGGTTTAAACAGCACAAGCATTTATTAGTTTTCACTATAAACAATAGCGTGTAAAGATTCATTAAGTGTGCACGTTTAACATCTGAATCCTTTTCTGTTAGAGTTTATCTAACATCAGCCAGAAATGTTTGTAGCCATTTACCTGCTGTAGTCTTCCGGGTGCGGGACCAAACCAGAATGCAGGTCTGAAAGCGCTTTTCAAGGTTTCTTCCGCGATGCGCGGGAAAGCAGCTCATTAGAGCGGAGAGAAATGGTCTAAAAATCTTACGCAAGTGTTTGTTGTAATATTTAAGGTCTGCACATTGTTGTAGGAGTGTAATGCATGCAGTGAAAATGTTTAGAACTGTTAAAATCTGTCTAGATGTGTTGATTGATTTTAATTGTGTTAAGACTGTGCCATAGTCTTTTAAATATGCGCTGCACTGTTCATTCAGGAGACGGCCTCGGCAGGGAGAGAACGCATGACTTGAGCTCTGTGTGAGTAATGCCAGAGTAGCCTAGCTTGCGTGGGCATTTTGTCCCAGAATTTTTTTTTTTGGTTGGTTTTGTCATCAGTGTTTTTTTTTTTGTTTGTTTGTGTTAACTGCCGGCTTAAGAATAAAAAGAGAACTATTTTTGTACAAGAATTTTCCTTGTTTTGCTCATCATTCTGACTGACTACTCCATCCACTCGGCACACTCTACAACATCCAATTGAATTCCACACATTTATGCGTCACCGTATAGACGCAGATTTCCTCCTTGAAAACGATCGTGTAGACGCGGAAAAAAGTGAGAACAAAAACGGACTTTTGCGTTTTTGTTTCAGACCGTCCCCGTGTAAAGTGGGCCTCAGTCTGGTGTTTGCATGTTCTTCCTGTGTGGGTTTCCTCTGGGTGCTCTGGTTTCCTCCAAAGACATGCAAATTAGGTCAGCTGGCTACTCTAAGGCCCTGTCCACACGGCAACGGATTCAAGTGAATCTGATAAAATTGTTTATCGTTTCGGCCTGGCGTCCACACAGCACTAGCATTTTGGGTGCCCCAAAATGATATTTTTTGAGAACGGGTTCCAGAGTGGAAAAATCTGGCAACGGCGCCATTGCGAAGTCGTCTGGATGAGTAGAACGGATTTGTTTATGATGACGTCACAACCACATGACTAGAACAAGCAGCACTCTCACTGTTTTGTATGAACCACTGCATTGCATTCACTTTTGTATACAGCTTTTCTTTTAAATGAACAAGTAACTGAACCATTTCTTGAATTTCTTTTTTTTATGGGATAAGACTGCTTTTCAAAATGTTCACACACAATATAAAAAGTTATATAAATTATATAAAAATGCTTTTCAAAATGTTCACACACAATAAGAAAATTAAGTTATATAAAACTATGCACACTAATAAAACTAATTTGTACACACAGAAGGCACGATTTCCTCGTGTAGTCGCAGCCATCTTCTTCCTGTTGTTGTGTGTTTGTTCCTGTGAGTGCTTCACGCCGGGTAGAAGAAGGGGTTTATGCACATGCATCCTACTTCTTCTATTGTTCTGGTGTCTCTGATGGGACCGTCTTACAGCGCACGTAGAGGTGTGGCATGTGTATTGCATCGTTTTCAGCAAGTGTTGCGTTGCCATATGTACCTGATATTTTACTGATCCGTTGCCCATGTGGACGCGATAATTTTTTAAATAAAATCTCGTTGCCGTTGTCGTGTGGATGTAGCCTAAATTGCCCCGGAGTGTGAATGTGAATCGCTATCTGTCTCTCTGTGACTTGTCCAGGGTGAACCCCACCTCTCCCTCAGTGTCAGCTGGGATTGGTTCCAGCATACCCATGATCCACAATGGATAAGCAATATAGAAAATGGATAAAAGAATGAATGAATGAATGTTGCATCCCTTGAGAAGTTTAAACAAACAATGAGCACATTTAGAAATATCTTTAAAAAATTAAAGTCCCAGGACTGTTGAGCCACTGAGTGAGACCCTTAACCAACGGTGCACACAGGACTGCTGTTTAAACTTACATTACTGCCCACTCCTATATACCGCACACTCCTACAAAAAGTCTGACTGATCTGACTTGTTCCTCCAGAAAGTCTGACTAAAAAAAGTTCTGCCCACTCCTTTAGAAAGTTTGACTAATCCCACCCAATTCTACAGAACATGAGACCAATGCCACCCATTCCTTCAGAAGGTTTGACTAATCTCCCCCACTTAAGGTATTAGGCAGAGACCCGTCCACCCGTAAATTTGACGGGCGATTGCCGATTTCAACGGGCAAGTATACACACAGACGGATACTGAAACGGACAATAATGCCGAAAATTTTCGCACATGAATACTCCCACATGTCATCTGATAAATCCAGTTATGTTCCGCCATCATTTACAAATCGTAAGAAACACAGTTTAATACGAAAAATACTGAAAACTTGAAATGAAAAATCAGAATATTTCATCGCTTCCCTCTTCGCTCGCCGCTACTGAGGGAATCCTGGTTAGTTTCTTTTCCTCCGCTTAGTAATATGCTTAAATTCAGCGGGTCGTCTCGTCTGATCTGAGGTCGCGTTCGGATGGGGTTTTCGAAAAAGGGAGAGGGGGCCCTTCCCTTCAGGCGGCCCCTCGCCTCTCATCGTTCCGACCACCCCCGGCCTCAGCCTGAGCCTCTCGCGCCCGTGGCCGCGACCCCGTCTCGTCCCGGTCCGGGGCACGCGCGGGCAGCCAGAGTGGAAGGATCCACTGGCAGCCGCGCACGTCCGCGGGGGGTGGGCCGAGGCGTTCGCACGGCGTGACGCGGGAGGCGCGTGTCGGGAGGTCGGGGGAGAGAGCCTTGAGAGGCGCGAGGCGCATCTGGGTTTAGGAGGACGGAGGTGCCTAGCGGGCGCCTGCGAGCCTCCAGCCGCGGAGGCGGCCCCCCCACACGTGTGTGTGTGTGTGGGGGGGGGGGGGGTGTCGCCGTCCGATCGATTGGGATAGCGACCCTCAGACAGGCAAGAGGAGAATTTCTTGTCTTCAAGCGACTAGTATACCAGAACAGGTTCTCAACAGATGGTGATGATGAATGGCAGGAAGAGGGTCATTTTGCAAGACCAACTCAGCTCATGATGAAGATATTTGGAGGTCCAAACATGCCAAATCAGCGGCTCTATCCAAGCATGTTTCACCTCATGTCAATGGCAATATGTGTGCTTGTTGGCAATGCAGAGGCTGAGCGAGTCTTTTCTGTTCAGAACAGGATCAAAACCAAGTTGAGAACAAAATTAAGTATAGTTAGGCTGGAGCAGCTTATCAGACAAAGCTACGAAAAGTTAGATCGTCAGGAATTTGACTTTGATGCAGCAGCAGACTGATTCTTGCAGGCCCCTAGACGTCTGTAATCTTTGTGTAAACCAAAGAAACTCAGTTCCCGTTCTTTCAAAGTTAATTTTAATTTTTGAGTACCATAGTTTGGTCAAAATATTATGGATGACAGTCAGTGACAGACATTCTGCGATTTAATTTGTGCCACGTAAAATAGAATACTGTTGGGTTTTTTTTTATTCAATACTGTAACTACATCAAAAGATTGTATACAATTCATTGTTGTTTATTTTCTTTTCACTTTTGTTACCAAATCAAACACCGTACATACATCTGATACATTCAGGAGTGAAACTGAAAAAAATACAAAGTAAAAATATGCAATATTTCTGATCAAAAATTACACGCCATTTCACCCTGAAAATGTCCTAGAATGCAGGAAATGAAGTCTAAATTTCAAAAATTTTCTGGGGGGGCATGCCCCCAGACCACCCTAGAGGGGCTTCGCGCCTGCGGCGCTCGTCTTCGCGCCTGCGGCGCTCATCAGGATTATATAAAATATTATTTTTGACTGGTAATTTTCTTTTTCTGCCTAATACCCTACCCCCACTCCTCCAAAAGTGTGACTAATCCCATCCACTTTTATAGAACACATGACCAATTTCACCCAAGCCTTCAGAAAGTTTAACAAATCCCACCCACTTCTACAGAACGTGAGACCAATCCCACCCATTCTTTCAGAAAGTTTGACTAATCTCACCTACTACTCCGAAAGTTTGACAAATCCCACCCTATAGAACATGAGACCAATCCCACCCACCCTTTCAGAAAGTTTGACTAATCTCCCAACTGTTCCAAAAAGATTGACTAATCTCACCCACTCCTCAACAATTGACTAATCCCACCCACTTCTATATAATGTGCACCCAATCCTGCCCACTCCTTCAGAAAGTTTAACAAATCCCACCCAATTCTATAGAATGTGTGACCAATCGCACCCACTCTTTCAGAAAGTTTGACTAATCTCCCAACTGTTCCAAAAAGATTGACTAATCTCACCCACTCCTCAACAATTGACTAATCCCACCCACTTCTATAGAATGTGCACCCAATCCTGCCCACTCCTTCAGAAAGTTTAACAAATCCCACCCAATTCTATAGAATGTGTGACCAATCGCACCCACTCTTTCAGAAAGTTTGACCAATCCCACTCACTCCTTTAGACAATTTGACTAATTCCACCACTCCAACTTATGACTAATCCCACAAACTGTTATGGAACATGAGACCAATCCCACCCACTCCTTCAGAAAGTTTGACCAATACCACTCATTCCTTTAGACAGTTTGACTAATCCCACACACAATTCCGAATGTCTGACTAACCCCAATTCTGAATGTTTGACTAATCCCATCCACTTCAGTAGAATGGTTGGCCAATCCCACCTACTCCTTCAGAAAGTTTGACCAACCCTATGCAATCCTTTAGACAGTTAGACCAATCCCACCCACTTCTACATAATGCGTGACCAATCTCACCCACTCCTTCATAAAGTTTGATCAACCCTGTTCACTTGTTTCAACAGTTTGGCTAATCCCACCAGTTCATAAAGCTGAGACTAACCCCACTCACTCCTTCAGAAAGTCTGACCAATCCCATCCACTCACTTAGACAGTTTGATTAATCCCTCCCACCACTCAGTAATGTTGACTAACCCCGCCCATTTATATAGAGCATGAGACCAATCCCACCCACTCCTTCAGAAAGTTTGACCAATCCCATTCACTCATTTAGACAGTTAGACTACTCCCACCCACCCCTCCAAGAGTTTGACTAATCCCATCCATTGCTACAGAACATGTGACCAATCCCACTTATTTCCATGGTTACTATTGTTTGCAGCTGCCTGTAATCTTGTCTGATGAATATTGATCTAGTTCTAAAAATATAAACAAATGAGTCATTTAATCCACCATGGCCAGGGCAAAGCCGTTTCTGATGATGAATGAATAAATGCATCAAAGAGCACCACACTCTCATGGTAATAAATGTGGCCTTTCTACAAGAAAGTAAAAATGCCCACTGTGTTGACTTTTCCCCCTATGGGATCCCAGTCCTGATGCCCTCCTTTACCTTTAATCCTCAACTGCTCAACTCAGACTGTATCCTCTTCCTGTATTTGTGGTATATTAGAATGATATATCTTACAAAAGGCCATGATGAAACACAACCCCCTCCATTTACTTCAACCCAACATTTTGATATCGATTCTGTCCTATAAATAACCTTCTAATTAACATTTCCTGAACTCATCCTTCTTCGATATATCTGAGATACATTACACTTCCTGCTCTAAGCCACAGAAGAAGCCTGCATTAGATGGCTCAAGCTAGCATCCCAATGGGAGAACAAAACTGTACGGCTGTGATGTAGATCTGCTTTCAAAGTGTTATTTGGAGCAACAGGAGAGCACTTTTGAACGTCTTGGTAAATATAGCATTGTGCACAGCAGTTTTCTGAACCCTCACAGATGGCCAGAGATCTAAAGGGTTCGAGATTTATGTAGCTTACAGGCCATGGGTCAGTCTGGGGCAAAGGGTCAAAAACTGAGCATGCTCAGTGAGGGCATAAGATAGAAAAAGAGATGGATATAGAAAAAGTGAGAGAGAAGGAGTGGGAGGACTTGTTATACAGAGATAGAACTTGAAATGATGATGAAGTGGGAAAAAGTTTGCAAGTGGGATTTGAAAATGGAGTGAAAAATAAAAAGATAGCGAGAAAGCAGCAGATAAATAAATGACAAAGAACAGTTGGAGAGAGTCAAAGCCAGAACGAGAAGCATGGAGAGGGCACAAGTCCAGAAATATTTGTTGACACCACAAAGCCAAGGCTCAGCATGACCATAGTGTGCATGTGTCCTCTCCTGACCTTTCACTATTTCTCTCCTCTTTTCAGAGTGACTGCTTTCCTCTAGTACATAATTCTGCTGCATTTTTCCCTATCCAGGTATTAGATTTATGTCTTTCGAGTTCATGCACCAGGAGTAAAAGTCCAGAACTTGTGTGACACAAAGAACTGTAATAAAAGCACTATCCACTTTCCTTTCCTGCTAGCATGATATGGTTGAACTTTCCCATTATTAGTGCAATCAGGGGCTGCTAAGCCATGCTGTCTTTCAAACATAAAAACTTGTCAGTATAGGATTTCATTGTTGGCATCCGCATCAGATTTTGTGGATTCAAGCACAACACCACAACCACCAGGAGCAAAGGTCAAGTCAAAGTCCTTCCCAGGCAGTCTCCCATCCCAGTACAAACCAGCTCTTGAGAAGAAAAAGCCTTTATTTGTCACATGCACACTCAAGCACAATGAAATTCATTTCACCCATCTAAAGCAGTGAACACACACGTGGACACACACCCCTAACCCAGAGCAGTGGGCAGCTATACTATAGCGACAAGGGAGCAGTTGGGGGTTAGATGCCTTGCTCAAGGGCACTTCAGCCCAGGGCTGCCCTATGTTAACCTAACCACATGTCTTTGAACTGTGGGGGAAACCAGAGCACCCGGAGGAAACCCACGCAGATACGGTGAGAACAGGCATCCACACAGAAAGGTCCCTGTTGGCTGCTGAACCTTCTCAGCTCAGAACCTTCTTGCTGTGAGGCAACAGTGCTAACCACTACACCACCATGCCACCTTGAGTCAAGGCATTGATCTCTGTTTCTATCACCCTCAGCCTCTCACCTATTATACAGCTAGGGTTACAGTGGGTGGCTGGTCCTCTGGTAACCGCAAGAGTTTGACTCCCTACTCATATCTGTATTGCAGCCTGCTTTGCCAGATGGCAGTAGGTACCATTTGGTATGACCCGACCACAAGTAGAACTCACAATCTCCTGGTTGAGAGGTGGACATGCTAACCACTAGACCAGCCCGTAGTACCACCACCACCAGCAGTTGTTTCAAAAACACACAGGATGGTATCAAGCAGGCTGAGGTTGATTTCTTTCCGCCTCAAACTGTAGATTCATTCAGCTAATCAGCAGGGTTCTAAGTAGGCCTTTTCAGTGTATCGGGCTGATACACTGATGTTTCCTTACCGTTACACCCACAATATTGCTGACACGCCTGTAAAAGTTGCCGCTACGCTAATAAAAAAGACTTATCAATCTTGAAAGTGTGGTCTGTTGTTTAATTTTCTCTTGTTATCCCCACGCGGTGGCGACAGCGTGCTGCCATGCGAATGTTCTACATACGGACATACTCCACTCCCTGTCCAGTGCATAGCTGCCCGAGTAGTTCCATGTGGAGATTGTCACTGATCATGCTAGTCAAGTTTACCTCCTTCCTTATGCTATATTCACGGTAAAGTCCCATCTGTGTTAAGAGGCACTTTTGCGCCATGCATGCAATACATGCTGGTCCCCAGCAATTTCTTTTATGACGCAACATGGTGCATTGAAACCGTCAGTGTAAAGGTCAGTAGGGGAAGGGATGACGTGAGTTAGATCTGGATAGTCATGTGTTGTAATTGAATGGCTGAAGCTGAAAATAAAGCTGACACTTGAACAACAACTGGTTGTTTTATTGTTATTCCATAAATATGTCACTCATATCCATCCATCCATTATCCGTAGCCACTTATCCTGTGCAGGGTTGCAGGGCAAGCTAGAGCCTATCCCAGCTGACTATGGGCAAGAGGTGGGGTACACCCTGGATAAGTCACCAGGTCATCACAGGGCTGATGCATAGAGACAAACAACCATTCACACCTATGGTCAATTTAGAGGCACCAGTTACCCTAACCTGCATGTCTTTGGGGGAAACCGGAGCACCCGGAGGAAACCCACGCAGACAAGGGGAGAACATGCAAATTCCACACAGAAAGGCCCCCGTCAGCCACTGGGCTCGAACCCAGGACCTTCTTGCTGTGAGGCAACAGTGCTAATCACTACACTGCTGTGCCGTCCTCGTCACTAATATACTTGAATATTAACTATAATAAGTCTTCAATCACAAACAGTCACAACAACTTTTGGCAAAAAAAGAAAATCTCATTAATATTACCAAAAAAGAGTGACTTTCAGGGAGGCCTGTACTGTAAGTCCCAGGAAATGCACTATAATGCATCTGTGAGCATGTAGAACCCGTGAGCTTTCAGGGGCCTAAGGTGGCCCCGAACCCCTGGCAGTTATGACTGGTGCCACTATGCTGATACTTTGGTCTAGTTAGAACCCTGAATCAGTGACATATATGTCATGTGATTACACAGCATGACACGCCCCCTAAACTTGATCTCCATTTGTGCTGATATTTTTCACACCCATGCGTAACATATCATCAGTATAGTTCGACAAAGCACATGTAAAACACACTGCAGATATCAGTGTATAACTCCTCCTCTCTAAAATCACGACCAACTGTCACGGAGTGAATTGATGGCACTGAGTGAAATTTTGTCACTTGTTTTTGGCTCTCTGCACAACACACAGAGAAGTAATTCTCATTTAGTCCATTCATTCAGCAATTACAGCAAATGAGCTGAATCCAAAGGAAAATTTGCATATTTGATTTTCTGCAGTTTAATTCTGAAAGGCATGTGTATCAATCTTCAAAATATTTCCATGTAAAATCAGCACTGAAGGATGCAAAGACTGGTTTTGAGAAAGACTTGGAGGCTGCAGCTTAACAAAGACGCATCTGACAAGTGCTTCGATGTAATATCTCGTCTCCTTTTAAGTGTTATATCAGCTCATGATTATGAGGAACACAGGAGGTTTGATTTGTTACACAGGTGAGGCTTTCAGAGATTATTAGATCACAAACTGTTGTCACTTGTAATCTGCGAAATACTCAATGACAGTTGACCAATCTTGAATCATTAAATGTTAGCTTTAGCTTTGCAGGTTGATACTGTATTTCATAAACACATCTCGGAAGTAGTTTTCCGATCACTATGATTTGTTTCTTAGATGTTGCAGAGATTGTGACAGAAGTTGAGACAGCAAATTCTAAGAAGACAACATCATGTATCAGTAGAGGGTTTTTTTTTTTGTCACAAGGTAACAGCGTTGAAATATTGAGCACACTCCAGTGTTCGGACAGAAATAATATATCAGACTTTATCTCCATGGGAAAAGAAAATAAGAGACAAAACCATACGTCATTATGTATCGAGGATTCATACAAACAGGTTCATTTCAAGGTTCCTTACATTTATATTGGTAGAAATCTACAGTCGGGTGGCACAGTGGTGTAGTGGTTAGCACTTTCGCCTCACAGCAAGAAGGTCCTGGGTTCGAGCGAGGGTCTTACTGTGTGGAGTTTGCATGTTCTCCCCGTGTCTGTGTGGGTTTCCTCCGGGTGCTCCGGTTTCCCCCACAATCCAAAGACATGCAGGTTAGGCTAATTGGTGGCTCTAAATTGACCGTAGGTGTGAATGTGAATGGTTAACTGTCTCTGTGTCAGCCCTGCAATGACTTGTCCAGGGTGTACCCTGCCTCTTGCCCATAGTCAGCAAGCTCCAGCTTGCTTGCGACCCTGTAGAACAGGATAAGTGGCTACAGATAATGGACAGATGAATCTACAATCGTAATATACAATTATATATAGCTGTAACTGAGCTTATCTTCAGCATCTGGCTACTTTAATATCTGTACTTTGGATCTTTTCGACTTGAGATCCAGTTGCTCTTTGCTTTGACGTAGCAGGATCTTCAAAAACCTTAAAGTAATGATGGATGTCATTTCTCTTTACTTAGTCGATCAGTTCTTGACGTGATATGGATTATTACAGTTGTGGTGTGGAATTGGGCTATTTTATTATCTCATCTCATCTCATTATCTCTAGCCGCTTTATCCTGTTCTACAGGGTCGCAGGCAAGCTGGAGCCTATCCCAGCTGACTACGGGCGAAAGGCGGGGTACACCCTGGACAAGTCGCCAGGTCATCACAGGGCTGACACATAGACACCCATTCACACTCACATTCACACCTATGGTCAATTTAGAGTCACCAGTTAACCTAACCTGCATGTCTTTGGACTGTGGGGGAAACCGGAGCACCCGGAGGAAACCCACGCAGACACGGGGAGAACATGCAAACTCCGCACAGAAAGGCCCTCGCCGGCCACGGGGCTCGAACCCAGACCTTCTTGCTGTGAGGCGACAACGCTAACCACTACACCACCATGCCGCCCCTGGTATTTTATTATTTATATTTTTATTATTTACTATTTACTATTTGATCTCAAACGCATTAAGAAGGTAAGAAACTCGTCCACTAATTGACTTTTGACAAGGCACACCTGTTAACTGAAAAGCATTCCAGGTGATGACCTCATGAAGCTGGTTAACATAACGCCAATAGTGTGCAAAGAGTCATCA
Source organism: Neoarius graeffei (assembly GCF_027579695.1). Taxonomy (NCBI): domain Eukaryota; kingdom Metazoa; phylum Chordata; class Actinopteri; order Siluriformes; family Ariidae; genus Neoarius; species Neoarius graeffei. The sequence goes on from NC_083573.1 coordinate 98,056,898, forward strand.
AGGTAAACACTGGATACGCTGAAGAATCTAAAATATCAAAAGTGACTTTTGTTTTTAACACTTTTTTGTTTGCCACTCTTATTGTTCATCCGAGCTCCATCCGGGACATGGAGAACCAAAACCATGACATAAATCTCTATATGTAACTCGTGAGGAAGTCGATGAATTGTTTTGATAAATTTGGGGACTTTTTGTTTGTGAGTGTGTCAATATAATAAAAAGAAAATCACACGTTGGCTTGAAGATATGAAGTTTATCTTCTCATGTTGAAAAACTCACATTTTTTATGCAAAATACATCACAGATCTGAGTGACATATTTAAATAATTTTGGTGGCATTTTTTTCACGGTATATAAGATATATTCCATTCAGCTAACATGATATTGAATGGAATATATCTGATATACCACGAAAAAAAGCCAGCCAATATTATTATTATTATTATTATTATTATCCATACACATTCCTTTCGGGTGTTTGACACGTCTTTCTCTTTCAAAATTCTCTCAAAATCTTCCACATTTAACAAAGCAAACCTGGCAGCCATGTTTGTTTACAAATTGTCCCAGTCGCTTGTTAGCGCGGAAGTTTTACGTCTCTGAAGTTTGACGTCATGTCATCTTGACAACTATGCAATATCATAAACCATATTCAACGGTCATTCTCCATTGGGTAGAGTGATGTAATACACGCAGGATAAGCGATATGCTAACAATATTGCACGCTATCAAACCAAATGAATGAATCCCGTTAGAAGGGAATAGAACGTGTTTTTATTCCATAAAAAAGTGTCCTGTATGTATAATAATTCCTGATATTTCACTCAGATGATGTCACTCCCCGTGTTTTCCCGCTGACTAGATGCTCATTGTCAAAATGGTGAACTGGTTCAAAATTAAAATTTTTTTGATTAACTTGTGTATTTTTTTTCGTGGATGTGTCCATATAATATAAAGAACAGTGCATGGTGGTGCAAAGATATGAAGTTTATCTTCTCATGTTGAAAATATTTTCACTCGTTTGCTTCACTCACTTGTGAACATGTTCAGCACTCAAAGATAAACTTCATATCTTCGCACAACCATGTAATATCCTCTATAGATATGTTCCATATATTATTTCATAGTTTTGACATCTTCAGTATTGTTCTACAATGGAGAAAATGATCAAAACACAGAAAAAACGATGAGTATAAGGAGTGGGTGTGTCCCAACTTTTGACTGGTGCTGTATATCTTGCCAGTTTTAGCATCATTCTCTATCTACATCTGTAACATGTGTAAACTCAGTGTTGTGTTTATTAGGACACATCCAAAATGTGTCAACATCCATTGCAAGAGTCATAACGCATACATCAACGCACAAGGACAATCCATAAGGAGGCAATGACCAATGACAAGATGAAGCACAGCTGAGACTCAGCTCAAAACAATACACACAGGGACAGAGGTCAAAACCGAACAAAAAAAACCCTGTTCTAACAAAAAACTTTCCAGAGCAGGATATAAACCCTGGATTGAAAATGTTGATGAGGTTTAATAAGGCATCCTAGTTTCAGCCTTCGATGCTCCACAAGTCTGGTTTGCAAGTTTCCAGGTTGCTGTATGTGGGCCAGCTTTTGTTCTAGCACCATGTTCTCCATCGCACTCCCCCTACAACGTGTGCAGAAACAGCAGGCTATGGTTGGTCATCTGAAGTGTCAAACACAACGGTAACTTCTTGTGAAAGTAGGCAGTTCTAAGCCATGATGAGTAATGACATCCAGAGATAGCTAGAAGTCTGATTTGTGAGATTTGACCACTTCATTCATTTCTATTCAGTAATTGCTTTATCCTGGTCAGGGTGATGGTGGATCTGGAGTCTATCCCAGCCAGGAACACTGGGTGTATTGGACACCAGTCCATCATTGGACACCATGCACACACTCATTTACACCTTAGTCCACTTTATAGCATGTTTTTAAGAAGTGGGAGAAATCCAGAGAACCTGAAGAAACCTCATGTAGATACAGAGAGCATGTGAACCTCGACAAAGACAGTAACACGAGCTCAGGATCAAACCAATGGACCCTGAAGCTTTAAGACCATGAAGGCTTTGCCACTGTGTGTCCTTGTTTCTTATTTAATTTATATTCAAATCTTCACACTTGACACAAAGACTCACCGTTCCTTAATTATTCAACAGTGTCTAAAGTAACACTTTCCCATTCTGATCCTGTCAGATAATCATAGCTACTGAACCTTTGAGGAACAAAATCGTATGTCGATATTGATATCATAACTACAGAAACTTAGGAAGGGTGAATGCTGGTGTACTCAGTCTTTTCAAAGGACACCATCAGGGTCAACATGGATACTTTAGTGTTCATACAGAGACTGCTTTGTGACAGCAGAAGCAGTGCTAATCTCACATCATCAGATGTCATTTTCTGATAAATGAGCTATTTTCTTTCCTGAAGTGTTATACTGTATATGTATTTCTGGGTAAATATAAGCTCATCAGCACATTGCTTGTGTTATTATTAAATGTCCGTCCCTCTAATTAACTTCACTCGGTATCTGAAATAGACACACAATTACCCGCAATTTGTCTCTCTAAATAGATTTCCAAAAATATCTATTACGATGTAGACTCGCCACTGAGATCAGTATAACTGCCAGATATACTAATTACAGAAACTAGTCGGCTTAATGGTTTTATTTTTGAGGGTAAACAATCCAATAAAAAAGCAAGCATTCATCTCATTATCTCTAGCCGCTTTATCCTGTTCTACAGGGTCGCAGGCAAGCTGGAGCCTATCCCAGCTGACTACGGGTGAAAGGCAGGGTACACCCTGGACAAGTCGCCAGGTCATCACAGGGCTGACACATAGACACAGACAACCATTCACATTCACGGTCAATTTAGAGTCACCAGTTAACCTAACCTGCATGTCTTTGGACTGTGGGGGAAACCGGAGCACCCGGAGGAAACCCACGCCAACATGGGGAGAACATGCAAACTCCACACAGAAAGGCCCTCGCCAGCCACGGGGCTCGAACCCAGGACCTTCTTGCTGTGAGGCGACAGCGCTAACCACTACACCACCGTGCCGCCCAAAGCAAGCATTTATTATGGTAAATGTAACACAATTAATGATCCAGTGTGATCAGTTTGATATATTGGTATCCCTTTATTTTACACTCTGAGTATCCATGACTTAACAGGTATATTATTTAATTGATATGAGGTCATTATGGTAATTTCTGGTCCATGCTTTGCGTATGAAAAGTATCCACATGGTTCCTACAGTAGTGTTTGGTCCTACAATGCAATAATTACCCAGAATATTTATAAGTAATACTTTGCAACTTGGTGGCACGGTGAAGTTTGCATGTTCTCCCTGTGTCCGCGTGGGTTTCCTCCGGGTGCTCCGGTTTCCCCCACAGTCCAAAGACATGCAGGTTAGGTTAACTGGTGACACTAAATTGACCGTAGGTGTGAATGTGAGTATGAATGGTTGTTTGTCTCTCTGTATCAGCCCTGCAATGACCTGGTGATTTGTCCAGGGTGTATCCCGCCTCTTGCCCATAGTCAGCTGGGATAGGCTCCAGCTTGCCCGCAACCCTACACAGGATAAGCGGTTACGGATAATGGATGGATGGACTCTGCAATTTGAATATCGAAGTAAATAGTAACTACTGTGAAAATCCATTTGTTTTAATGTGAGAAATATAACACATATATATATAGTACCAATCTGCTCCAGTAAATAAATGCAGCTCATCTGAATGTTTTTACCATTGATTTACAGTTATTGATAATATTGTCTCCAAATATACATCTTGACATCAAACACTGGTGTATACCTGTTGTTCTTCACCCAGTGATAAGAACCTAGGGATTGTGTTCGACGACAAACTCCTCCTCAGCAAACATTGCTGCAGTGACCCGGTCATGTAGATTCCTCCTCAAAAACATCCAAAGGATCGACCCTTTTCTTGCCACCTACTCTACTCAGCTCCTGGTCCAAGCGCTGATCCTGTCCCTCTTGAACTACTGCAACTCTCTCCTTACTGGCCTTCCAGCTTCTGCCATCAGACCCCTGCAGCTCATCCAGAATGCTGCAGCTTGCCTGGTCTACAACCTCCCTTGTTCTTCCCATGTTACCCCTCTGCTTGATGACCTGCACTAGCTACCTATCACAGCTTGTATCAAATTTAAGACATTAGTGCTAGCTTACCAGGCTCTCAAGGGATTAGGGCCAGTATACCTCCAGAGCCTCCAGAGTCTGATCTGCCCCACATGCCAGTCAGATCCCTATGCTCTACTACTACTGGTCGCTTGGCCCCTCCTCCTCTCCGCTCCTGCCCAGCCTGTTCAAAACTGCTATCTGTCCTGGTTCCCCGCTGGTGGAAGGACCTTCCCACTGAGGTCAGAACTGCCAACTCCCTGACCACCTTCAAGCGGAGACCGAAGACTCGCCTCTTCAAGCTGCACCTCTCCCCTTCTTCCCTGCCCACTGGGTAACTGCGGATCAGTCTTGACCAACCCAGGCTGTGTACTGTCTCGCCTGGGGTTAGTTGTTTTGAGTTCTCTATTTAGTTGTACTTTATATGGTTGGTTTGTTTCCTTGGCTATTTGAGTATTGATACTTCAACAGGATATTACACTAGGCATTGCTGTCACTTGTTCAGCTGGCACTAGAACTTTCTTGTCTAGAAGTTCAGCACTTTGTGTACCTGACCTCTGCACTCGTTGTATGTCGCTCTGGATAAGAGCATCTGCTCAATTCCATGTAATGTAATGTTCTATTTTCCAATTTAGTACTTTCCAAACTGAAAAGTCTGAACCTGGTATTTCTTGTGGGAACTACAATAATATCCAATGTATGCGTTGTATCACTCACTCTGGTTTTCATACGTTACTCTGAAGTGAAATAGCCAGCATGCACAGTTGCAGATGTGGCATGTAATTACTGCTATTTATCAAATCCTAGGTCATTATCACACTGGAATGTGCTACTTTTTATGAGATGATTGTCAATTCCTCATTTATCCTCTGAATGTCAGGCATTTAGGACATTTTGTATTAAAAAAAATAAAGAGGAAGTGTTAATTTGCTGAGGTGAGCATCATTAGTACCATCACTGTACATTAATCTTGAGGTGAATATAGGTGAAGGTACACTTGTAGGTCATACTACTGTATTTGGATCGAACAATGCAACTACTAGTTTAGTCCTAGTTTAGTTTTAGTGTGTCCTTTTGCTATTGAAATATATAAATATAATTAATATATTTCTGTAAAGCTGCTTTGTGACAAGGTCTATTGTTAAAAAATTCAGTTGAACTGAATTGAACTTAATTGAATACTATGCTAGACGTGCTCCCTGTGTTGCCAAATTAATGACTCTGTCGCTAGATTTGGTGACTTTTTAGACCCATTTAGTGACTTTATTTATTGTGCAAGGTGATAAATCTTTTTTTTTTAGCAGACATTAGTAATTGTCCTGCACTCGATACATCTCTCTGGTTCATATCACAGCTGCTAACTGTCTTATAATTGATTTTTAATTACCTCCACCAACTTTGTTGGAGAAGGTTATGTTTTCGCCTCCATTTGTTTGTTTGTTTGTTTGGTTGGTTGGTTGGGTAGTTGCTTGTCTGTTCCCAATGTAACTCAAAAAGTAGTGAACGGATTTTGATGAAATTTGTGGAAAGGTGAGCCATGGGCCAAGGAGCAATTGATTAGATTTTGATGCAAATCCGGACATGTATGCAGATCCAGGATGTTTCTGTCTCTTCCCAATGTAACTCAAAAAGTAATGAACAGATTTGGACAAAATTTGGTGGAAAGGTGAGCCATGGGCCAAGGAACAAATGATTAGATTTTTATGCAAATCCGGATATGTAACATATCAGATCCAGGATTTTTTTTGTCTGTTCCCAACGTAACTCAAAAAGTAGTTAACAGATTTGGATGAAATTTGGTGGACAGGTTTAGTATTATCCTCGGTTCAAGTGATTTGATTTTGATGTTGATAATATGTGGCTTGGAGGAGGTATACACTCTACTGAGTTATTACTCTACTAGTTATTCTATGAGTTTGGTAGCAAGTAACTGTAAATTGTATATCTCACAAGAACATGCCCCAAATCTACCCCACCCTTCCAGCATCATCAAATTACAACTTTGTCACCCCATCACACCCAACACCCCACCCACGCCTCACCCCACCCCATACATTAACTTTAGACTGTTGAAAAACACTGGCATTATTATTACTGCAATTTTCTATTGTAAGACTGTTTCATAATTAGTTTAACCAAACTCAGCTCAGCTCATCAGTGACCTCGTTCGGACATCCACCACAAATTTTCTCCATAATTGACAATCTTCCATAGCTTTCGGGAGCTGATCTTTGCTCAATCTTGTATCCTCTGTTAGCTGGTAGATGTACGTTCGGGCCGGGCATCCACGACTCCGTTTTCCATGAGGTGGATCACATAGTATCACTTTATGAATAACCTCCTGCTTGCTATGCCAACAGTGACCGGAGAACCATACCCTTCTTTCTACAGTGGTGTCTTTTATTTTTTGCAGGTCACCATAGAGGTTTGCATTGGTGATGCCATTTGATGTTCTGTGCTACTCTGAGCATTTTTGTGTATACACCATCTAACTTCTTACTGAGAGCAACAGTGAGAGTCCATGAACTTGATCCATACAGTAAAACTGACTCTACAGTGGCTCTAAAGAATTAAACTTTTATGTTCCTTTGTAGTGATGACTTCCACACATTGCCCAACCAGTCTGTGGCTAATTGATAGCATTAATGAGGACTACAACTTAAATTTAGGACAATAATGGCTCAATGGTTAAGATTCTGGGTTATTGATTTAGAATGTGGGGCAGCACCATGGTGTAGTGGTTAGCACTGTCGCCTCACAGCAAAGGCCTTTCTGTGTGGAGTTTGCATGTTCTCCCTGTGTCTGTGTGGGTTTCCTCTGGGTGCTCCGGTTTCCCCCACAGTCCAAAGACATGCAGGTTAGGCTAATTGGTGGCTCTAAATTGACCGTAGGTGTGAATGTGAGTGTGAATGGTTGTTTGTCTCTGTGTCAGCCCTGCGATAACCTGGTGACTTGTCCAGGGTGTACCCCGCCTCTCGCCCATAGTCAGCTGGGATAGGCTCCAGCTTGCCTGCGACCCTGTAGAACAGGATAAGCGTAATGGATGGATGATTAGAATGTTGTGGGTTCAAGCCCAGTACTGCCAAGTTGCCCTTGTTGGATCCTTGATCAAGGCCGTTAAACCTCTCTGTTACCCTGGATCAAGATTGACCATGCACTAACAAGCTAAGATATGCAAAGAAATTAATTTTGCTGTAATGTACATTTGACAAATAATGGCTTCTCTTGCATTTATTGTTGGTGTACTCGTGATGTTTTCTATACAAGACAAGCAATACTTTAATAGCAGCTGACTTTAGCATATTTATAACCTAATATGTAGAGAGCCCTGGATGGTCCTTGAGATAGCCAAGATCTGATTTGATCAACATGAGGCAATTATGAGCCTTTTCTGCTGACAGACATTTTTAATACGTCTGAGCCCTGCTGCTTCTACTGCTTCTGCTGTGGTGGCAGTGCCGTCGGTGATGGAGCAGATTTACTAGTCTGGAATGCTGAATGAAGACAAATGGCCTGGAAGCCGTGCCTGTTGTGAAGATGGACGCTGTCATTTACTGCTTCTCTTCTGACAGCTGATGGATGAATGCGTAGAAAAGCTGTAAGCTTTGAGCTATGAGTAAAGCACAACCTAGTGCTCATTCCTATCACGGGAAGAGCACCTGCATAAGTCATATCTTTTTGGATAAGCATTAGCATCGAGCACCTGCACTGCAGTGTGATGAGCTAGCAATAAACAAGCTGCCTGCATTCATCCCACCCTCTTCACATGGATCATAATAATCATGTCAATGTTAATGTGTTTAAGGATCTATAGGTGTTTGGGAATTTTGGAGGTGGAAATTTCCAGCTGGCAAGGACTATGTGTGTGCCAGCTACTTTTTCAACATCGGTCCCCTGACTCAGTCCAGAGCTGGAAGAAAAGACAGATGAAGAAAAGACTCGCCCTGGCTCTGTGGGTTGAGCTTGGCGGCTCCCTAAGCTGGAGCTCGAGAGCTCGTCCCATGCCCGAGTGACTACAGAGAGTCTGAGAGCAGAGCAATCACTCACTTTCACACAATCCACTCACAACTTGCACTGATGCCAAAGCACTCGTAGCCTGAGCAGGACACGGCAGTTAGACAAGAGCAGAAAACACATACACTATAAACATAGGAATAAACACGATTAGCCATGCTGTTAAAGAAAAATAATCAATAACAGGGTGGTGTGATGACATGGAGGTTACTTTAACCACCCTGAAATAATTAGTTTCCAACAGCAGCATGTTCTGAAGTGTTTATTCCTCTTATACTAGACGAGAGCAATGACTGGGGTTGCATCGTAGTATTTATTAATTTGTGCTAGCAGTGCTGGTGCAAATCGTTACTCTCACTCAGGATCTTTCTATGTTATTATTATGATTATCCATCCATCCATTATGTGTAGCCACTTATCCCGTCCTACAGGGTCGCAGGCAAGCTGGAGCCTATCCCAGCTGACTATGGGCGAGAGGCGGGGTACACCCTGGACAAGTCGCCAGGTCATCGCAGGGCTGACATATTATTACTATTATTATTATGTTTTAGGACAGGGCGGCACAGTGGTGTAGTGATTAGAGCTGTCGCGTCACAACAAGAAGGTCCGGGTTCGAGCCCCGTGGCCAACGAGGGCCTTTCTGTGCGGAATTTGCATGTTCTCCCCGTGTCTGCGTGGGTTTCCTCCGGGTGCTCCGGTTTCCCCCACAGTCCAAAGACATGCAGGTTAGGTTAACTGGTGACTCTAAATTGACCGTAGGTGTGAATGTGAGTGTGAATGGTTGTCTGTGTCTATGTGTCAACCCTGTGATGACCTGGCGATGTGTCCAGGGTGTACCCCGCCTTTCGCCCGTAGTCAGCTGGGATAGGCTCCAGCTGTTATGTTGGCTCTTCACCATACTTTCAGGAATCATTCGATATGGGGTCCAGAAGTGGCATACAAGGTTTGGTCCCGATCCACAGTTGCTACATGTTGCCACAATGCATAATCCTCCTCTGTCTTCATTTCCTTCAAGTTATGACACGGAAAAATCCCCAAAGCCGTAATTCATGTACGGTCCACTCCACATACAATCTGTCAATCTCTGTTTGATAACAAAACAATAAAGGTTTCCTGAATCAACAAGTCAGCAACTTCAAATCAATATTAGTGTCCCCTTCTGCTGATTTTCTGCATTGAGCCGGAAAATTCGTCTAATCCATCAATGCCGCCATGACTGAAAATCACGTGATTGCATTCTTGCGCACTGAATGTTCTAAGGTTCTAAAACATCTGTGAAACAACTCCCCTCTCCCTTACATACTGGCAGCTACAAACAGTTGCTCCCTCACCAGCACCTTGTTTTTTCTCTCATCTCATCTCATTATCTGTAGCCGCTTTATCCTGTTCTACAGGGTCGCAGGCAAGCTGGAGCCTATCCCAGCTGACTACGGGTGAAAGGCGGGGTACACCCTGGACAAGTCGCCAGGTCATCGCAGGGCTGACACATAGACACAAACAACCATTCACACTCACATTCACACCTACGGTCAATTTAGAGTCACCAGTTAACCTAACCTGCATGTCTTTGGACTGTGGGGGAAACCGGAGCACCCGGAGGAAACCCACGCAGACACGGGGAGAACATGCAAACTCCGCACAGAAAGGCCCTCGCCGGCCACGGGGCTCGAACCCAGACCTTCTTGCTGTGAGGCGGCAGTGCTAACCACTACACCACCGTTGTAAAACCCTTGTTTTTTCTCTCTCCTGACAAAAAAAAACAGCTTGTTACAGAGAAAGAGGAAGAAGAAACAAAAACCTTCATTTTTCTGAAACAGCAAGATGCTTTTTTTACTGGCTCAGTCTAAACCAATTCTCATCTGTTTTTCTGGAGTGTTTTTGGCTTTCAGACTTTGTGATGACCCTCTGCATCACTGGAGTGTCTTTATAAAGGCATTAGAAAGTAGCTGTGTGGTTATATATAGTCTTTCCTGATCGTGAATCCACATCAAGATTGAAAGAGGATGTCAAAGCAGAGCAGAAAAAACCTGGATGGACACCTCAAGCATAAGGAATAGCTGGAGTTTACTGCTGACAACAGGAGAGAAATTGTCTTTATAAAAACATCTGTGAAACAACTTCGCTCTCCCTTACATCCTAGCAGCTACAAACAGTTGCTCCCTCAACAGCACCTTGTTTTTTCTCTCTCCTGACAGTAAATCAGCACTGAGGAATTCAACCACTGATATCAACCGGATCTTTTTCCTAAAGCATGAAACCAAAGCAGGCATGGGTTCATGCATTTCTATACATTTGCTGCTCCAACACACCTGAATTTTATTAAATATATTTCATTATTGCTTTCAACAGATCTTTGTTAAGTGTGTATCATTGACACAATCTGTTTTATTTTCTTTCCATAAAATCTCATCTCATCTCATTATCTCTAGCCGCTTTATCCTTCTACAGGGTCGCAGGCAAGCTGGAGCCTATCCCAGCTGACTACGGGCGAAAGGCGGGGTACACACTGGACAAGTCGCCAGGTCATCACAGGGCTGACACATAGACACAGACAACCATTCACACTCACATTCACACCTACGGTCAATTTAGAGTCACCAGTTAACCTAACCTGCATGTCTTTGGACTGTGGGGGAAACCGGAGCACCCGGAGGAAACCCACGCGGACACGGGGAGAACATGCAAACTCCACACAGAAAGGCCCTCGCCGGACCCGGGGTTCGAACCCAGGACCTTCTTGCTGTGAGGCGACAGCACTAACCACTACACCACCGTGCCGCCCCTTCCATAAAATCATGCATGAAAATGTATCTATAGCAGTTTCTCTAGTCTTTATAACATATGACCCAATCTGGAGGGTTGTAAACCTATAAACAATAAAAAGAACAACAAAATAAAAACCTTCTTGCAGAAGATTTCCAAACTGTCAGTGCTTTTGGAACAAGTAGCAGCTGAACTGCATGAAAAAGACTAGGACACTCAGTAGAGAGCATATCTCCATCAAGCAACATATTATCTATATCAAAACCAGATCATTTGAACCGAGAATAATAGTAAAGCTGTCCACCAAATTTCATCCAAATCCATTCATTAGTTTTTGAGTTACGTTGGAGAGAAAAAAAAATCCTGGATCTGCATACACACTGCAAAAAATAAAAATCTTAGGAAGTTTATTTGTCTATTTTCAAGTCAAAACATCTAGCCACCCTTATTATAAGACATAATTGTCCAACAAGCAAAACCTCATTTAGCTAGAAAGGCTAGTTTTTAGACAGTCCATCTTGAAAATCTTGTATAGACAAAATGCCTTGAAAAAGTCTTATTTGGAGCACCTTTGAAAATAAAACAAGTTTTTTTTTTTAAAACAAGTAAGTACATTTTGGACATTTATCAAATGCGGTTCATCTTGTTTCAAGAAAAAAAAAAACAAAGTATGCTTGTTTTGGGAATAAATGAACTTTACTGAAATCTTTGAATCTTTCATTACAATTCAACTCCACCTTACAGATCCTAAGTTTACTGCGACTGTTTTCTCAGTCATTCAGAGTGAGCTCCTTCTAGATGCTGTACAGACTCTAGACCAGACAAGTGCCTTCAAAAAGGCTATGAGTGAGTGGAGGGCGTTTTAGTGAGGTCTTTTTGGAATGCTGTGAGTTAAGTTCAGTGTTTGTTTGTTTGTTTGTTTGTTTGTTTGTTTTGGGGGGGTTGTGTCTGATCTTGTAAACCCCTCATACACATGAATAGTCAGTGCCCCCAAAATGCACTGTTGCTTTGGCGTTGTGTAAGCACTGTAAGTCAAAATGCGTAGACTTTTTTTTATTTATTTATTTATTTATTTATTTATTTATTTTTTTGGTGCCTGAGGTCCTGGGGAAGTGGAATCTTAAGAGATGTTTTAATGTTTGAATGTTGAAATGGGAAAAAAATAAACTTGTTGCAATGCTACACGTGTCATCAACTTGATTCAAGATAGTCTCTGGTCTCATATCTAGAGTATTTTACTAATTACAGGTCACAAAAGGAGAATCTTTTAAGCTAGCAATGCTTAGTTGTAGAATTTAACAATCCTAATATTAGTATATTTATCTTAAATTCAGTTTTTACTGCTAAGACTTTGTCATGAATTTAAGTGAAATACCCTTAAAATGAAATAAATAAAAATGACTTGAATGGCTAAATGTAAGAAGTACGATCTTGTTATAAGAACTATTTTGATTATTTTGAGTTAATCAGATCTCGCATAATAAGTTCCCCAATCTTATTTTGGAATTATTTAATCTAAAAACAGGTTAGATTTTTCATCTTACTTTAAGAAATCTTACCAAGTCAAATTTGACTAGTTCCATTGGCAGATTTTTTTCACCTGATTCAAGCAAATATGCTTTGTTTTAATCTTTTATTTCTTATTTTTGAAAGGCCATTTTTTGCAGTGCATATCCGGATTTGCATCAAAATCTAATCATTTGTTCCTTGGGCCATGGATCACCTTTCCGCCAAATTTCATCAAAATCCGTTCATTACTTTTTGAGTTACATTGGGAACAGTTAAACAAACAAAGAAACAAACAGAGACAGAAACATAACCTCCTCCAACAAAGTTGGTGGAGGCAATAATTAAAATAACACATCCTCTGTCTTTTCACTCACCCATTACAGTAGCTTGGTAACAAATAAAACCAAAATGCACTGAATTAAAAAAAAAAAATCACACTTTCATAATGATTAAAAGATTCATTTTTAAACCTTGGTGTAGACAGACATGGCTCTTACTCTTACAGCTGGCCAGCGCTGTAGGCAGTGTGCACTGACCGTTGCATCTGATTTGATTATATTGTGCATGATCCACAGCCATTTATAGTTCAGACATTAATGAGTACATATTTTTATACAGTACTGTGCAAAAGTCTTAGAGCAAAGATGCCTTAAAAATAATGAAATGTTTCTACTTTAAAAAACATAAAGATCAGTAAGCATTAATGCATGAAAAAAAGGCAGTATTTGGTGTGAGATGACTCTTTGCTTTAAAAATAATAGTAGTTTCAGGTCCAGTGAGTGCAGTTCTATAAGGAAATGAGCTGTAGGTTTTACTGAGCATCTTACAGAACCAGCCACAGTTCTTCTGGACACTTTGACTGTCACACTCGCTTCTTCATTTTGTACCAAAACCCAGTAGCCTTCATTATGTTTTCTTTTTTAATCTGAAAAGTGCTCTCTTATGGAATATGCTGCTTAGATACACACTTTTTTTTCTGTAACATTTAATTTTGTGCTGGAAAACGAACGCTTGGACTCTAAAATGTTTTTGGACCGACTCAATAATGTAGAAGTCATAAAATAGAAATCTATAACAAAGTTTGTATGAAAAAAAATGAAACCCCTAAATAAGAGCTCGTCCAACCAATTCACTTCATAAGTCACATAATTAGTTGATTAAGAGCCACCCGTGTGCAATCAAAGTGTCACATGATCTGTCACATGATGTCTATATAAATCAACCTGTTCTGGAAGGACCCTGACTCTGCAACACTACTAAGCAAGCAACATGAAAACCAAGAAGCCTCCAAACAGGTCAGAGACAAAGTTGTGGAGAAGTATAGATCAGGGTTGGGTTATAAAAAATATCCCAACTTTGAATATCCCAGGGAACACCATTAAATCCATTATAGCAAAATGGAAAGAATATGGCACCACTACAAACCTGACAAGAGAAGGCCCCGCCCACCAAAACTCACAGACCGGGGCAAGGAGGGCATTAATCAGAGATGCAACAAAGACACCAAAGATAACACTGAAGGAGCTGCAAAGATCCACAGCGGAGATGGGAGTATCTGTCCATAGGACCACTTTAAGCTGTACACTCCACAGAGTGGGGCTTTATGGAAGAGTGGCCAGAAAGAAAGCCATTGCTTAAGAAAACACGTTTGGAGTTTGCCCAACAGCATGTGGCAGACTCCACAAACACATGGAAGAAGATTCTCTGGTCAAATGAGACTAAAATTGATCTTTTTGGCCATCAGGGGAAATGCCATGTGTGGCACAAACCCAATACCCTGAGAACACCATCCCTACAGTGAAGCACGGTGGTGGCAGCATCATGTTGTGGGGATATTTTTCATCTGCAGGGACAGGAAAGCTGGTCAGGATTGAAGGAAATATGGATGGCACTAAATACAGGGCACTTCTGGAGGAAAGCCTGTTTGAGTCAGCCAGAGGTTTGAGACTAGGACGAAGGTTCACGTTCCAGCAGGACAATGACTCTAAACATACTGCTAAAGCTATACTGGAGTGGTTTAAAGGGAAACATTGAAATGTCTTGGAATGGCCTAGTCAAAGCCCAGACCTCAATCCAATTGAGAATCTCTGGCATAATTTGAAGATTGTTGTGCACCAATGCAACCCATCTAACTTGAAGGAGTTGGAGCAGTTTTGCCTTGAAGAATGGGCAAAAATCCCATTGGTTAGATGTGCTAAGCTAATAGAGACATACCCCAAGAGACTCGCAGCTGTAATTGCAGCAAAAAGTGGCTCTACAAAGTGTTGACTTTGGGGGGTGAATACCTATGCACACTCCAGATTCCTGTTTTTTTCATCTTAATTATTGTTTGTGTCACAATTTAAAAAAAAACAATTTGTACCTTTAAAGTGGTAGGCATATTGTGTAAATCAAATGGTGCTCACCCTCCAAAAATTAATTTTAATTCTGGCTTGTAACGTGACAAAACAGGACAAACACCAAGGGGGATGAATACTTTTGCAAGACACTGTTTAACAGTTATTCCACGAAATTGAGTTGTACATGAGCTTATAGCTGATGAGGCACATAGCACCGAGTTGTCTATAAGCCATGTACCGTACGATGAAATTGAGTGGAATAACTGTTTTATTCGATCCACATTCACTGGATTTTGAGAAGCAGAGCTTTTTTTTGTTTGCAAATTCAATAAATAAAAACTTTATCCAAAACGTCAGACAAAATAATTTCCGCTTAGAAAGTAAACAAACTGGCGAAATGACAGGAGCAATTTGTGAAAAATGAAATAATAATAATAATAATAATTCTTGAAAAAAAAATAATACATTCTTAACATCAAATACTTTTATTCCATATTTTGTTGCTTTTTTGTATTTTTTGGGGTTTTGTTTTCGAGTAGAGTTTTTATTTCGTCCTCAGTTGGTTCAGCAACACGCCATTTTGTTTTTCTCGACTCACGGTATATGAGCTGATATCCTAGGAGTAGAGTAGCCAATCAGAGCGCGCGATTGCTCATATCACATACAGTGCTCAGCGTAAATGAATACACCCCCTTTGAAAAGTAACATTTTAAACAATATCTCAATGAACACAATTTCCAAAATGTTGAAAAGACAAAGTTTAATATAACATCTGTTTAACTTATAACGGGAAAGTAAGGTTAATAATATAAACTTAGATTACACATTTTTCAGTTTTACTCAAATTAGGGTGGTGCAAAAATGAGTACACCCCACAACAAAAACTACTACATCTAGTACTTTGTATGGCCTCCATGATTTTTAATGACAGCACCAAGTCTTCTAGGCATGGAATGAACAAGTTGGCGACATTTTGCAACATCAATCCTTTTCCATTCTTCAACAATGACCTCTTTTAGTGACTGGATGCTGGATGGAGAGTGATGCTCAACTTGTCTCTTCAGAATTCCCCAAAGAAAATAATTTCTTTCCACCACAAAGGTGAAGGCTACAAGAAGATCAGCAAAGCTTTACTTATCAGTCAGAATACTGTAGCAAAAGTGATACAAAAATTTAAGAAAGATGGAACTGCAACCATCTCACAGAGACGTCCAGGTCGTCCACGGAAGTTAACACCTCGACAGGAGCATCTTCTGATGAGAAGGGTTGAAGAAAATCGGCATGCAAGTTCACTGCAGTTATCTAAAGAAGTAGAAAGCCAAACTGGGGTGACTATTTCCTGTGACACAATACGGCATACACTGAAGAGGAATGGCATGCATGGATGCTGTCCACGAAAGAAGCCTCTCCTAAAGCCCAGGCACAAAAAAAGCCCGCCTAGAGTTTGCCAGGGCCCATGCTGACAAAGATGAAGACTACTGGGACTCTATACTCTGGAGTGATGAGACCAAGATAAATGTTTTTGGAACTGATGGCTTCAAAACTGTATGGCGTCGCAAAGGTGAGGAATACAAAGAAAAATGCATGGTGCCTACAGTGAAACATGGTGGTGGCAGTGTCCTTATGTGGGGCTGCATGAGTGCTGCTGGTGTCGGGGAGCTGCATTTCATTGATGGCATCATGAATTCACAGACGTATTGCTCTATACTGAAAGAGAAGATGCTACCATCACTCCGTGCCCTTGGCCATCGTGCACTTTTCCAACATGACTAAACACACATCTAAGGCCACTGTTGGATTTCTGAAGAAGAACAGGGTGAAAGTGATTCAGTGGCCAAGTATGTCTCCTGATCCAAACCCAATCGAACACCTATGGGGAATTCTGAAGAGACAAGTTGAGCATCACTCTCCATCCAGCATCCAGTCACTAAAAGAGGTCGTTGTTAAAGAATGGAAAAAGATTGATGTTGCAAAATGTTGCCAACTTGTTCATTCCATGCCTAGAAGACTTGGTGCTGTCATTAAAAATCATGGAGGCCATACAAAGTACTAGATGTAGTAGTTTTTGTTGTGGGGTGTACTCATTTTTGCACCACCCTAATTTGAGTAAAACTGAAAAATGTGTAATCTAAGTTTATATTATTAACCTTACTTTCCCATTATAAGTTAAACAGATGTTATATTAAACTTTGTCTTGTCAACATTTTGGAAATTGTTTGTGTTCATTGAGATATTGTTTAAAATGTTACTTTTCAAAGGGGGTGCGCTCATTTATGCTAAGCACTGTATATATACAGTATGAAGATAATGAGGGTAACATATATTAGATGAATTTTATGAAAAGATCCCTTATTTGCTACATTGATGACTTGATAAACTGAGGAAGGTTTACCTCAAGATTGGATTTATCTAATCGATAGATAGATCTCTCTCTCTCTCTCTCTCTCTCTCTCTCTCTGGAATAAATTGTTCTTTCTCAAAATTCCCTTGTTCATTTCACAGTCAGTCTATAAATAGAGACGCTCCAATGGCGAGAGGACAGAAAGGGCAGAAAAACAAACAGAAAGCAATCTGTTTTCCTCGTTCCTGATGCAGTGCCACATAAATGTTCAGCTGCAATATTACATTGTGTAAAACTGCTATCACACTCCAAAACAGAGGGACAAAATATCAACACCACTTTAAAATGGGTTTAAAGAAAATCAGTTGACAGTGTTGCCAATTTAGTGTCTTTATCACTAGATTTAGTGACTTTAGACCTTCCCTAGTGAATAAAAATCTTCCCTACTAACTCTTAACAAATTTACCGACTTCTTGCAACTTTGTTCTTGTTGTCAATCAACACCAAAAATCACCTTTCAATGATTTGTGAATGACGCAATCCAGCGAATTATAGTGACATTTCAGAGAGCTACTCGTGACTTCTGGTGAGATTTTTTTTTCTTTTTTTTTTTAACCAACACTGAACGTGACACATGCAAATTAGACGTGGTGAAGTATTGCTTGTCATTGTCAAGCAATCTGGTGACATTTCGCGACATTTCAGGGAGCCAATATTGACTTCTGGTGAGATTTTTTTTTTTTTTTGGCACTTGACCCTTTGCAAAATTACAACTGATACAAAGAGTCATAAATCTCTACCGTGATACAATTTTATTAATTTACATGCACAAAAAAATTACATTTCAATCAACAGTTCTCAGGCTCAGTGCTGTTGTCCAGACGCATGACATGTTATTTGTATTATTCCTGCTCGGTATAGCTCGTAAGGTAATTGATCGCACTGTAATGGTGTAATGTCCATCTTTTCAGTTCTTAAAGCCTTGCAAAAGTATTCATACCCCTTGAACTTTTTCACATTTTTCCACCTTACAACCACGAACTTAAAAGTTTTTTATCGAGATTTTATGTGATAGACCAACACAGATTAGCACATAATTGTGAAGTGAAACGAAAATGATAAATGGTCTTCAAAATTTTAAACAAATAAAAATCTGAAAAATGTGGTGTGCATTAGCATTCAGCCCCCTGTACTCTGATACCTCTAAATACAATCCAGTGCAATCAATTGCCTTCAGAAGTCATCTAATTAGTTAATAGAGTCCTACTGTGTGTAATTTACTCTCAGCATAAATACACTTGTTCTGTGAAGGCCTCAGTGGTTTGTTAGAGAACACTGAAGAACAAACAGCATCATGAAGACCAAAGAACTCACCAGACAGGTCAGGGATAAAGTTCTGGAGAAGTTTAAAGCAGGGTTAGGTTATAAAAAAATATCCCAAGCTCTGAACATCTCAAGAAGCACTGTTCAATCCATCATTCAAAAATGGAAAAAGTATGGCACAACTGCAAACCTACCAAGACATGGCTGTCCACTTAAACTGACAGAGCGAGCAAGGAGAGCACTGGTCAGAGAAGCAGCCAAGAGGCCCATGATCACTCTGGAGGAGCTGCAGAAATCCACAGCTCCGGTGGGAGAATCTGTGCACAGGACAACTATAAGTCATACACTCCACAAATCTGGCCTTTTTGGAAGAGTGGCAAGAAGAAAGCCATTGTTGAAAGACAGGCATAAGAAGTCCTGTTTACAGTTTGCCAGAAGCCATGTAAGGGACACAGCAAACATGTGGAAGAAGGTGCTTTGGTCAGATGAGACCAAAGTTGAACTTTTTGGCCTAAATGCAAAGCGCTATGTGTGGCGGAAAACTAACACTGCTCATCACCCTGCACACACCATCCCCACTGTGAAACATGGTGGTGGCAGCATCATGCTATGGGGATGCTTTTCTTCAGCAGGGACAGGGAAGCTGGTCAGAGTTGATGGGAAGATGGATGGAGCCAAATACAGGGCAATCCTGGAAGAAAACCTGTTGGAGGCTGCAAAAGACTTGAGACTGGGAAGGAGATTCACCTTCCAGCAAGACAATGAGCCTAAACATACAGCCAGAGCTACAATGGAATGGTTTAGATCAAAGAATATTCATGTGTTAGAATGGCCCAGTCAAAGTCCAGACCTAAATCCCATTGAGCATCTGTGGCAAGACTTGAAAATTGCTGTTCACAGACACTCTCCATCCAATCTGGCTGAGCTTGAGCTATTTTGCAAAGAAGAATGGGCAAAAATTTCAGTGTCTAGATGTGCAAAGCTGGTAGAGACATACCGCAAAAGACTTGCAGCTGTAATTGTAGCAAAAGGTGGCTCTACAAAGTATTGACGCAGGGGGGCTGAATACTAATGCACATCACATTTTTCAGATTTTTATTTGTTTAAAATTTTGAAGACAATTGATCATTTTCGTTTCACTTCACAATTATGTGCTACTCTGTGTTGGTCTATCACATAAAATCTCAATAAAAAACTTTTAAGTTTGTGGTTGTAAGGTGGAAAAATGTGAAAAAGTTCAAGGGGTATGAATACTTTTTCAAGGCACTGTACAGTACTTGACTACTTTACAAACTTAGGTGTAGTTTGTTAGATAGCCGTTCTATATATACTGTATACTTAACAGTTATTCCATGAAATCGACTCGTACATGAGCTGATAGCTGACGAGGCGCGTAGCACCGAGTTGTCTATAAGCCATGTATGATGAGATTGAGTGGAATAACTGTTTTATTCTATCCACATTCACTGGATTTTGAGAAACAGAGCATTTTTATTTTTTGTAAATTTGATAAATAAACACTTGACACAAAACATCCGACAAAATAATTTCCGCTTAGGTGGACTTCTTAAAAACCTATCGATGGCGGCACAAATCGACTTTAGTGTTGTTTTTTTGTAGAAAGTGCCGTCTTGCTGTCGTGCCGAGGTATAGAATAGCTTGAGACATTTATTTAACTCAGCAGCATGGTGGCGTAGTGGTTAGCACTGTTGCCTCACAGCAAGAAGGTTCTGGATTCAAGCCCAGTGGCCAACAAGGGCCTTTCTGTGTGAAGTTTGCATGTTCTCCCCATGTCTGTGTGGGTTTCCTCCGGGTGCTCCGGTTTCCCCCACAGTCCAAAGACATGCAGGTTAGGTTAACTGGTGACTCTAAATTGAATGTGAATGGTTGTTTGTCGCTATGTCTCAGCCCTGCGATGATCTAGCGACTTGTCCAGGGTGTACCCCGCCTCTCGCCCATAGTCAGCTGGGATAGGCTCCAGCTTGGCCGTGACCCTGTACAGGATAAGTGGTTACGGATAATGGATGGATGGATGGATTTATTTAATTCTTCTTTGGACATTTCAGTTCTGTAATTTTCAAACTTCTTTGAGCTTTTGAACCAGTTTAAAAGAAATTCAACAACAAATTTTAATGCTTAAAGATGAAGAATGTAAACAAAACAGCGAAATGACAGGAGCAATTTGTGAAAAATGCGATAATAATAATAATAATAATAATAATAATAATAATAATAATTCTTGACAAATAAAAGATACGTTCTTACCATCAAATACTTTTCCATATTTTGTTGCTTTTTATTTGTATTTTTGGGGTTTTGTTTTCAAGTAGAGTTTTTATTTTGTCCTCGGTTGGTTCAGCAACAAGCTCCGACATTTTGTTTTTCTCTCCTCACGGTATATCAGCTGATATCCTAGTAGTAGAGTAGCCAATTAGAGTGCGCGACTGCACATATCTGGTGAATGTGGATAGAATAATAACATATCAGGATCAGAACTTACCCAGCAGGCAATGTCATCTGACTAAACAAACTTTTAATATAATATTTGATATTTTAAACATGTCTAACTTTTTTTTTTTAATCATGTTCAGATGTGCTCCTTAAACTCGGGGCTGTTATATATCTCCATTTTGAAATAGCACAAAACTTGCATCTCGGTACAGCCAGACAGCAACATTTGTTTGTTTCAGTCTTACAATAAAGTCGTAGTGTTGTGCTAACGTTTGCTTGAGCGTTCTTTACTATTAATAACTATGAATCTTAACTTCTTAATTGATGTATGATGAAGTGTCCAGTCTGACACCTTTCTCCAGTTTACTAAAAGGAGCTTTACAAATCTTCTTACACTACCGTTCAAAAGTTTGGGGTCACCCAGACAATTTTGTGTTTTTCCATGAAAAGTCACACTTTTATTTACCACCATAAGTTGTAAAATGAATAGAAAATATAGTCAAGACATTTTTCTGGCCATTTTGAGCATTTAATCGACCCCACAAATGTGATGCTCCAGAAACTCAATCTGCTCAAAGGAAGGTCAGTTTTATAGCTTCTCTAAAGAGCTCAACTGTTTTCAGCTGTGCTAACATGATTGTACAAGGGTTTTCTAATCATCCATTAGCCTTCTGAGGCAATGAGCAAACACATTGTACCATTAGAACACTGGAGTGAGAGTTGCTGGAAATGGGCCTCTATACACCTATGGAGATATTGCACCAAAAACCAGACATTTGCAGCTAGAATAGTCATTTACCACATTAGCAATGTATAGAGTGGATTTCTGATTAGTTTAAAGTGATCTTCATTGAAAAGAACAGTGCTTTTCTTTCAAAAATAAGGAAATTTCAAAGTGACCCCAAACTTTTGAACGGTAGTGTACATTTATGATGAAGCTTCTTTTTTTGGGGACCACCCGCACTCTCAGAAATAGGGGTACAGTAGGAGTCCGTTTCTGTCCCCCAAGGTACAATCTACACTAATGTGCCCCCGAAGGCTCATTATTGGACCTCAAGGTAACTATGTGTACCTTTTTAGGGCCAAAAAGGTACATATATGTTCACAAGTAGTATATAAAGGGTACAAATAAGTACCTTAGACAGGACTGATCCTGTGACAAGCCGTTGTATTGCTAAAGGTAAAATAATGTAATGTATTTTCTGAGAGTGTGCAGACACTGGATATAAAATCATGGACCAGTTAGAAGCAGAAATGCTGCTTTGGTTGTAATGCAGAAATTTTGGTACAAGTCGCCTATTGGATTAATATTTGTTGCAACATGCTGGATCCAGATGTGGAGTTACGATGGCTCCTGGATCAGCGACAGATTCAGAAATGATAACGAGAAAGACTGTATATAAAAGTACAACCGCATGATGTCTAATATCTAAAAGCAGTACAAAAACATGAGAATTTGCTCAGACTGAGACAGAAAAGAGCACCTTGCTATTTCAGAAAAAAAAAATTCCTGAATGTTTTGTTTTGTTTATTCTCATCTCTTCACTCATGCCGCTCAGTCTGAGTCTCATGCCAGCTTCACACTGGTCATCTGTCTCAAGAGTTCATTCCCATTGAAAAAGAACAGATCTGTGCACACATTTTATTGCATTACACACACTCCGCATTAACATCACGACGTTTACATCGTTCTGTTTCAGACACATCGTGCAACATGTGACGACAAACCTAATGCCAGTCTCCGTTTTAATCATTATACAATATTTATTATTATTATTATTACTGTTATTGGTACCATTATAACCCCACCCCTCCCCTCCCCACCACTGAATTCTCAATTCTGATTGGTCAGAAAGTGTTGATTCATTTTCTCGAATCGGATAGTAGCATCTCGTTCACAGGGACTTTTACAGAGGACGCAACACATAACACGCGTAATCGTTCATAAGGAAATGTTTATTTAATGTTTACAGAAGGAGTCTCCAGTGTCAGAGGCAAAGATTGTAACTTTATGCTTTCTGACATCTTCAGGACAGGGGAGTTTACATGACAAGCTGCGTTTTTTAATTTATTTTTTAGCTTTTTAACTTCAAGAGAGAACATAGAGGCTGTTTAATGTAAGTGATAACAGGAAGTAATTCGTTTTACAGACGTTCCACAATGTTAAATGGATAAAAATAAGTATAACATGATATTCTGTAAGAAATAAATGAATTAAACTGTAATTGTTGACAAATTGCTGTGGTGTAAGAGGAATAAAATATCGCGGGATGTGCTGTTATGGAAAAAAAAAAACTTTGGGGAGGGAAGAGTAGCTCCTTAGTAACTCCACACCACCCAGCTGTTGATTATTAAAAGTAGACTGCCTTTCAGATTTTTCAAGTGTAGGTCATAAAAAGAATTTTCCCCGACACCCAATTATTTTTGTTTAGTGGACCGAAAGCTATTCAAATCACAGACTTCCAATTTTATTCTTTTTTTTACTCATAGAACAATTAATGACTTTAGGGCCACATGGCCCTAAATTCTCCGCTGTTTTTTTCCTGCTTCACCATGACACAATTCAAGATACTACGTCATGCATCACATCACGTGGTGGGCTTTCCCCGTTCACGCAAGGCATTGTGGGATACAAATTTGAAACAGGAGAGAAAAATGGAGGACGTGAGTGTGCGAATGAAACGTGAAAGACCGACTACAGTAACGGAAAGAAAGCGAGAAGAAAAGACATTATGTTATATACGAAGGAAAGGAAACGCAGGACCAAACTAATAAATATCGGCACTCAGCGAGCACCTCGGTGTGATCAGCTGTTCGTTTAGAGACAGAATGATGGAACTGTCAGTGCACGCTCAAAGGGAAACCTGCGCATGCGCACACACACACACGGACTTCCTCTGTCTACTTGACTGCGTGAAGAAGCGAGCGATTTCCTGCACATTATTTGCTTTAATCCCCTCAAATTAAATAACTTCCCAGCCACAGAATGGCCTGATATTTTGAGAGATATTACAGAAATAAACATCTATCACAATGACCACATTTCAGACGGAACTCAATTTCACCAATTTTATGAAATCGAAAGGCCGTCTAGAGGCTCAGACACATCGTGCAACATGTGACGACAAACCTAATGCCAGTCTCCATTTTAATCATTATACAATATTTATTATTATTATTACTGTTATTGGTACCATTATAACCCCACCCCTCCCCTCCCAACCACTGAATTCTCAATTCTAATTGGTCAGAAAGTGTTGATTCATTTTCTCGAATTGGACAGTAACATCTCGTTCACAGGGACTTTTACAGAGGACGCAACACATCCATGTGGCGCCTTGGAAAGAAAGTCCGTAATCACCCACGGGCATTACAGAAAAATACTACCTGCCAAGGAAGCAATCAGAGCACACGATTTTACCAGAAGTAGCTTGTGCTATGTCATAATTTCCGATAATAATCCTTGTAGCTATTGCTAATATTCAATCTATTTGAGGCAATTATAGTTTTACGCATTTAAAAACTAAACTTTAAAATAATTTTTGACGGATATTGAAAGCCCTTGCATTTGACAGTCTCCTGTTCCACAGGTTATTTGTTTTCTAGTTCCATGTCGGATATCTAGTTTCCTGTTACCGCTGCTTACTGTGTTGGACGAGGTTAGGTTTTCACCTCTGTTTGTTTGTCTGTTCACAACGTAACTCAAAAAGTAGTGAATAGATTTGGGCAAAATTTGGTAGAAAGATGAACCATGGGCCAAGGAACAATTGGTTAGATTTTGATGCAAATCCAGATATGTATGTGGATCCAGGATTTTTTTTTATCTTTTCCCAACGTAACTCAAAACAGATTTGAATCAAATTTGGTGGAAAGGTGAGCCATGGGCCAAGGAACAACTGATTAGATTTTGATCCAAATCCAGATATGTGGCTTGGTGGAAGTATGCAATCTACCAGGCAATCTTCTAGTTGCATTCTGGAATTTGTGTATTTGGGGTTTTTTTTGTTGTTGTTCTCAGCATGGAGGTGTTGAAATAATGACTGTGTGATATCCAAATGCCTGTGTTCTCACTCCAGCCAGTTTGAGCATCATGTCCAATAATAATTCCCGAAAATAACCAGAGTCAGCAGCACTCACAAGTTTTGCAGCATCTGATGAGTCTCTGGTTGCTCTGGTGCTTCTGGAGCATTCAGTAAACTAATTTAGCAGTACGTGCTGCAGAGCTGGAGATAACGAGAGAGAATCATGGCTTGTTTGCATAAGAAGGGCTCCGGGCACAATGAGACGGCTTTATCGCATTACAACACGAGTGCACAAACTCCTGATTACCGCGTGGTCCTGAGCTCTATTTATAACTGGCAGTGTTAAAAGGAACAGCAGCGCTTTTCCAACCACCAGCTGCCTTTCTGCCTGCTCATCACCACTGATGAAACGGAAAAATCTCGGAGAGACCGAGATCAGAACACTCAGCTATTGACTCCAGGCCACTCAGAACAGAGTTCAATTACACACCGTAAGGGAAAGAGGAAAGACAGAGGATGTAGAGTGATGCAGCTCACAGATACTCTATGTACACAATCTCTGTTTTTATTGCAACAGTTCATAAAAAGTGATGCAAACCTTCTCTCAGTTTAGACGGATTTGACAGCAATCTATTGGAGGAATCCCTGAACTGGGGTGGGTTTCCTGAAAGCCTTTTAAGGCTAAGAGCATCTTTAACTGCCTCTTAAGATCCTTCGTTAAGCTAACATGGTTTTCCCAAACAATGTCGTAGCCAAAGTAGTCCTTTAGTTCGCTCTGAACTTATGATGAACCTGGATCACTCTTTCACAACAAAGAGCGACTCCTCGCAGCCAAATACACAGAATGCGCTGTGCCTCCGAGGGACTTTCACAGTCAGCGGGCAGAGACTGGTGTTGAATCTGCTTCCGGTGTTAAAGTCTTTTTCTTGTACACTGCAAGTACATCGAGTTAATTATTAAATGAATATATGCAAAACATCTCATTCATCTCATCTCATTATCTCTAGCCGCTTTATCCTGTTCTACAGGGTCGCAGGCAAGCTGGAGCCTATCCCAGCTGACTACGGGTGAAAGGCGGGGTACACCCTGGACAAGTCGCCAGGTCATCACGGGGCTGACACATAGACACACAACCATTCACATTCACACCTACGGTCAATTTAAAGTCACCAGTTAACCTAACCTGCATGTCTTTGGACTGTGGGGGAAACCGGAGCACCCGGAGGAAACCCACGCGGACACGGGGAGAACATACAAACTCCGCACAGAAAGGCCCTCGCCAGCCACGGGGCTCGAACCCGGACCTTCTTGCTGTGAGGCAACAGCGCTAACCACTACACCACCGTGCCACCCTATATGCAAAACATTACGAATATATTTCAATATGTTATGGAATTATGTATGGATATCGTAATGTCACATTGATATTGCCACATTTTAATCAAATTTAGCTCCATTAGGTGAGTAATTATCTCATTTAGTGTCATAAATGAGACAAATTTCTGCCCCTCTAATGTTGTGTGTGTCAGAGGGGAACCGTCAGGGCCTTCTAGTCCTTCAGAGAAGCCCAAACATATCAGCATTTCAAATATTATATTTAATTTCTTTCATTCTTTCATAATTTCATGATAATTATTCTCTTCTAATTTGGCCTCATTTTCTCTCAAATGTGCGTCAGAAATGAAAGGGAAACTGTCCTGAAAACATTAAAATCGAGTTATCCAGTGAGATTGTTTTGTTTGTTGTGTCTAGGCTGAGAAGAGTTTAGAGTTGCTCACTCATTGGTTAGGACTTCATTGCTGGGACAGAAGGCCGTGGCAGTGTATGTTTATGTCGGAAGTGACAGATGAATTAACCAATCAGATTTTGACTTATAGTGGGAGGGACCAAAAATGTATCACCCTCGGCCTTCTCGAAGGCCAACGCGAGCTTAACCGCAAGTCGGCGCCATCAGTGGAGCAGTGAAGTCACTTTCCAGCCGGTGTAGCATTCATCAGTAGTGTTAGTGAATGCTAATAAAGTGGTCAAGCCAGTGCTATCTATCGAGAGCAAGTAGCCCAGGCTAACGACCGAGAAACTCAGATTTCTGTCTCCAGACTCTTCTTCCATGCACATGTAGCAATGTCATAATTTCATATGAATAAAGTGTTGGGGTTTTTTGTGAACTTCCTCAAATCCCTCTATTGTAAAATATGTTAATTGGTTGGGTTTGGTTAATGGTTTCACGATTGTTTCTGATGGGGCATTAATTAGTGTAACACACTTGTGGATCGTGCTTGGGATGTCTGGAAAGGGGGAAGCTAGCTTTGTGAATCCTGCATGGACAGTATTCATTAATACAGTGCCCCCCCCCCAAGATATGATGTTTAATTTTTGATGTAAGAATATTTTGACATACGTCTGCTGTTTGTATCGGATCAAATATGTAAATTAGTGTCAGAAAATTCCATGTGAAAGGTCGAGTGTTTATCTGAGTAGCCATTTGGCTGGGTGCTACTGTAAGTGGTGTATTATGTTGTCGGGATGCCAAAATTCTTTCCCCTGTCTCCGTGTGTTGATCACACAGTCATCCATTGTTTTCCAGGTATGTTTACCTGACTGTGCTAAGAAAACTCTTAAGATCTGGCAAATATTTTATTAATTACTGTATGGTTTATTTTATTTATTATACATTGTAAACTACACTATACAATCAATATTAAGTGCACGACTATTAGAGTCTGTTTTATCTCACACAGTGTCATGTAGCCTACTGAACAGTATGTAGCCTACAGTATGTAAATGGTTTTTTGTTGTTGTTTTTTTTTAATCATGTTTGGGACGTCTGGAAAGCGGGATGCCAAAAATCTTTCCCCTGTCTCCGTGTGTTGATCGTTCTGTCATTCATTGTTTTCCAGAATAAATGCTGACAGATGAACTCTTTGCCTCCTCTACATCATCTATTAGCCACACAGAGACTTTCAGTTATTATTAGAGTAACTATTATAGTCAGTTACACACACTCGCCCCAGTATTTTTCACTCAGACTTAAGTATTCATTTCCCGGTGTAATTTACTGAGTTACTTTTAAAATCAACATCAACAACTACACACAACGGAGCGGCCTGGCAGCCTGACGCTAATCCGTTACGAAATCCCAGTTCTCATAGTAACAGTTCGCCACTGGTGTGAGAAAAAATTTAAAATAGTTTCAATTATTATTTACCACATTATATATGTAATGCTTAATGACAATACAATATATTAACATATTTTAAACACTTTATACTGGTTTTTGGTTAAAAACGAATGCTACGTGACCTCATCGACTGGATTTAGCAACTACTAATGCTTTCAGAAACTACAATACGAATGCCTTTAGCAACTACTAATGCTTGTATCAGGGACATGTATTGCAAAGATGCTCTTAGCAAAGTGGCCCTTTAGACTCCTTCTTACAAGTGAGATTGGGAAAGCCACATACAGAGACAATGTTTGTTGCTTAAGAGCATCTTTAAACTCACTCTTTAGCCTTAAAGTGCGACATTATCGGGAAACCCACCCCGTGTGTTTATGTACTTTACACCACGGCGCTGTTGAATTCTCGAATCTGATTGGTCATCAACAGAGGTGAACAAAGTACCCAACTTCATTACTTAAGTCAAAGTACAGATCCCACTGGTTAAATGTTACTCCGATACAAGTGAAAATCTCCTCTCATCTCATTATCTCTAGCCGCTTTATCCTGTTCTACAGGGTCGCAGGCAAGCTGGAGCCTATCCCAGCTGACTACGGGTGAAAGGCGGGGTACACCCTGGACAAGTCGCCAGGTCATCACAGGGCTGACACATAGACACAGACAACCATTCACACTCACATTCACACCTACGCTCAATTTAGAGTCACCAGTTAACCTAACCTGCATGTCTTTGGACTGTGGGGGAAACCGGAGCACCCGGAGGGAACCCACGCGGACACGGGGAGAACATGCAAACTCCGCACAGAAAGGCCCTTGTCGGCCCCGGGGCTCGAACCCAGGACCTTCTTGCTGTGAGGCGATAGCACTGACCACTACACCAACGTGCCGCCCCACAAGTGAAAATTGTACAGTGAAATTTTTACTTAAGTTAAAGTACTGAAGTACTTGCTTTTAAAAATACTTAAGTATTAAAAGTACATTTTCTGTTAACGCGTTGTATTATTGCCGCAACGCTTACAATAACTAATGCCTTGAAGCAACCAACTGGATTTACTGATGAACTTGTAGAACTTGTAGAGCTGAATCTCCACCTGACATGCTAGCAAACTCTTTTCAGACTCAAAATCATATTGGGTAGCTGACGCTACTAGAAAAGAAAGATTTCTACATTCTGTTTATTTGGCAAGATTATGCTAAAACATATTTCTGAAAGGACTTCAGATAAGTTAACGTTATTCATGTTAGCATAACTCCATTTTTACATGCTAACTAACAGTGTCCAAGTTAACTAGCTATCTGTTAATGTTAGCCATGGACAAGGCTATGGCAATTTGGCGGGCAAATCCATAGAAAGTCATTTGACTAACCAGACTGCATACAGTAGCTATTGCTACGTTATTGCTATCTCTAAAAGCACAGACGACTTCATTGCAAGCTTTCTCTTGGAATAAGACGTTTATATCCCTCAATATGCTTCCGCAGGTTGGATGGCGAGTTTTTGAAGGCCATGATGTGGTTCGTTTTAAGCAAACAAAGCAAACATTTTAAACAAAATGAATCTTTAATCCTTTCAGAAAACTGAAACATGGGTTCATGGGCCATGGGTGTGCGTGCATTCCCCAGAAGAACCGCCTCCTTCCATTCTGCCATCAACTGATCGTGTTCAAATAACGCTGCTGAGAAATCACTGAACTTGATTTTATACAGTCTGTGGACGTGACGTGACCCTAGTGATTACTGATCGGCTGTCTCAGTGTCACCTGCGAAACAACCAATCACGTTTTAGAAAAGAAAAGAAAAAAACATCCACTTTCAAACCCACTTCATAGTAATGAGTAATGAGGACCTTGATAGAAATGTAGTGGAGTGAAAAGTACGATATTTGCCTTTCAAATATAGTGAAGTTAGTCATAAGTTTCCAACAAAAATAATACTCAAGTAAAGTCCAGATACTCAAAGTGTACTTAAGTACAGTACTCAAGTAAATGTACTTCGTTACTGCCCACCTCTGGTCATCAAGTTATCCTTCTATAGTCACGACTTACACCAGGTGTAACAGCTGATATGGTGAAGTTCTCAATAACATTCTGAAGCTTTATTCTGACATCTTCAGAACAGAGGAGTTTACACTTTGTGGTTTTATAGTCACATGTCAAGCTGTAATTTTGTCAAGAGAGAGAAAAAAAGATTCTGGTGAAAAAGCATCATTCGCAAAGTGCTCTTGTATAAGCAGAAGAAACGCTGAGCTGTTGTGGGAAAATAATCAACTCTGCTGAGGTAACAGTAACCCTTCTTCCCTTATGCCTCGGTCACAACCGGCCGTACGTGCTCCTACGGCCGGTCTACGTGCAAAAAACGCAAGAAACACACGGAGGGCGCGCGTGTGACATGCTGATTTTCGAGCTGCAGACCGGCCGCAGAGGTTCTTTGTCATGTCAAACAAACTCTACGGGTGCTTACGTTTTTTTCAGGTTGCAAGACAAACTTACTGCCAACGTGCGTCTTTCTCCACGAACAAAAAAAACCACAGCGATTTGGGAAACGCCAAAAATCGCACGGCCAAAAAATCGTACGTCCGGTTGTGACCTAGGCTTTACACTACACCACTGTTGATTTTTTTTCCTGCAGCAGCACAACACAGAGTGCTTTATTCCGTACTTTAGTTTATTCTTGATGCAATGTGGAGATTCGGTATTGTTTTGACGGCTGTCAAAATCTAAAAAGATAGTATTCGTGACATAATTATACTCCTTAGATGCAAATTTATTGGAACAAAAATATATTTTATAAGCAGATAAACTTTCTGCCAAGACAATTATTACAGATTTTGTCCATTTCTAAGTCTTAGGTTTGAACGCCAGCTCTAGGAACGGTTTTCTGGACATTCAGGAGAACCTTTACGAACATTCCTACAACAATCCTGCAACATTTGCAGTGGAAACCCAGTAAAACTGATTTACTAACAGGATCTACACGGCATTGTATCTTTAATATGTGTAAAACAACCCGACAATTTTGTGTTTGCTTTAATGAACGAGCAATTTTGTGATGTTATTTTGTATATGGACTACAAAAAGACAAGAATTGTATTGTTCATTAATGAGAGTTGAGAACCAATGGAATAGAATCAGTTCTTGATACTAAGACTTCAGTACATCAGGGAACACACACACACATGCACACACACGCTTCCTTTGAGTGGTGGCATGTCTAAGAAGAGACAGTGCAGACAAATCGTGTGCTTAATTATTCAAAGAGATTCCTGCAACCCATTACATGTCATCCATTATAGAGCAGCTGAGCTTCCTTTTGTACCCTGTCCTGCTCTTAATAATCATCCTCAAACACCAGGTTAACAGCATCCACATGCCCCACCCTTAAACCCTTCACCTGCTGAATTCTCGGTGGATTAACACAACAGCAGAGGTATACTCCTAGAAGCATTAGACATCAGGTGTGATGTTGTATATCAAGGGTATTTTAATAGCTAGAACCTCCTGCTGGGGTGTAAGGGTGTAGGTATTGTATGGTGGAATGCCTGGACATGTTTGTGCTGTGTGGTGTGTGTCCTGTAGCCATAGTTGCTTTCTATACAGCCTGTTGTGACTATAGTGGTAGCTGTGGTTTTTGGTTCTCACTCTTTTTTCACAGCATGTCACGGTGTGGACTGCCGTACCTGGTCTAGGTTCTACGCCAATAGAGCTGAAAAGGGTAATAAAGGTACCCTGACCTGCTCTGCACCAAGCCATCTTCACCTCCTCGCAGCACACCCTGGGACCACCAGTTATTTAACTGGTGCTAACAAGGCTCTAGCAGGGGAAGACTGTAGCTCCTTGAAGACCTAATCCTGCAGGACTGGTCAGCTACAGCCCAGCTATGGATTAAATAGCACCACTGCCTTGTGGTTATCTTTGGGAGAAAAGAAGGCTAAGGGAGTAAACCCTACAGAAATCCAGAGTGGAGTCCCTAAGACGGCTGGATGGCGCATCTTGTCACCTTCCGTCAACTCCTGCAGCTGTGCTGGTACCAAACTCTATTGGTTCACCCTTTCCTTTAGATCCTACCAGCAACACCAAGACAGGGATCTTGACGCTTGGCCAACTCAAGTTCTCCATAGTCCTCATCCAGGCTTTAACACCCTGGAGAGTCGACCTCTTAGTGTTATACCATTGTCTCCCGAGATGGATGGATGCCAACAACAACAACAAGAACCTCCTGCTGTTCTCTTGTTCTACCCAGACACTTCTCATAAAGCATAAAGCAGTCTTTCATGGATAAGCGGAAATATGAATTTCATTTACAATTAATTTTATGACAAAATACATGACGACAAGGTCTATAACATTCTATAACACAGTATTCCATAAAATAATTTCTATTCGAAGTCTACATCCTCCTGGAAATTTCAACCTTCACTGGCTGACTGATTTTCAGCCTCTTCTCCTTATATATACACTATATACTATACTTTCGATATTCTATAACATTCCATAACATGCTCATCTCATCTCATTATCTCTAGCCGCTTTATCCTTCTACAGGGTCGCAGGCAAGCTGGAGCCTATCCCAGCTGACTACGGGCGAAAGGCGGGGTACACCCTGGACAAGTCACCAGGTCATCACAGGGCTGACACATAGACACAGACAACCATTCACACTCACATTCACACCTACGGTCAATTTAGAGTCACCAGTTAACCTAACCTGCATGTCTTTGGACTGTGGGGGAAACCGGAGCACCCGGAGGAAACCCACGCAGACACGGGGAGAACATGTAAACTCCGCACAGAAAGGCCCTCGGCGGCCACGGGGCTCGAACCCGGACCTTCTTGCTGTGAGGCGACAGCGCTAACCACTACACCACCGTGCCGCCCTCCATAACATGCTATTCTGTAAAAATAATTTCTCTTCCATTCTCATCTAAATCCACAACTTCTTGGAGACTTCAGCCTTCACTGACTGACTGCTGACTGATTCTCAGCCTTCAGCTGCTCAGCAGTCTGGGGTCTCTGTTGTATTTTGCACGTTGTAACGCACCACACATTTTCAATGGGAGGCAGGCTAGCCAGTTTAGCACCTGCACTCTTTTATGAAAGCATGCTGTTCTAACATGAAGAATGTGGCTTGGCATTGTCTCACTGGAATAAACAGGGATGTCCAATGAAAAAGACCTCAACTTATATTTTATTCTATTTCATTCTTTTCCATAACATTCAACTCTATTCTTCCCTTTATTCTATTGTATTCTGTCCTGCTCTAATGCATTATATTACATTTAAATAATATTGGCTGGCGTTGAGTGGTCTATCAGATATATTCCAGTCAGCTAGCATGATACTGAATGAGTCGAAGATGAGCATGGAATATATCCAATATACCACAAAAAAGCCAGCCAATATTATTATTATTATTATTATTATTATACACTCAGTTTTTCAATGTGTGTTGGTATGTTTTTCTCTTGTAAACAGAGGGGAACCATCAGGGCCTTCTAGGCCTTCAGAGAAGGCCCAAACATATCAGCATTCTTGAAGGCCATCGATAGCTTACCCGTGAGTCAGCACCATTAGTGCAGCAGTGTAGTCACCTTCCAGCCGGTGTAGCGTTCATCAGTAGTGTTAGCGAATGCTAATAGAGCAGTCAAGCCAGTGCTATCTATCGAGAGCAAGCAGCACAGGCTAACAACCGAGAAACTAAGGCCCTGTCCACACGGCAACGGATTCAGGTGAATCTGATAAAACTGTTTATCGTTTCGGCCTGGCGTCCACACGGCACCGGCGTTTTGGGTGCCCCAAAACAAAATCTTTTGAGAACGGGTTCCAGAGTGAAAAAATCTGGCAACGGAGCCGTTGCGAAGTCGTCTGGATGAGTAGAACGGATTTGTTTACGATGACGTCACAACCACATGTGCTTCACGCCAGGTAGAAGTGTAACGAACTCGATGCAAGTTGTCAACAAATCCTATAACTTGGTTCATGAAACGCGCTTACAAAATATTTTCACTGTGAATATGTATTGTGTAATGGTGCAAAGTGAGAGAGAGAGAGAGAGAGAGAGAGAGAGAGTGAGAGAATAGCCCTTAGGGCAGAGTCAATCCCGCCAGCAAAAATAGGGAAAAAAAAGCAGCGATCTCACCTCTTCAGATGTTTATTCCGGACCATTAAAGAATTCTGGAGGATATCAGAATGTTGGCGTACCGGCTTCCATCTACCCCCGTTCATTCCTCTTTCCGCGTCTCCATTCAAACAACGAGCACGTAATTTAAAGGGACTATATCCATAGGATAGGGAGTGAGAAAGTGTGTGCGTGTGACAGTGACAGGGATAGTCACTGTGCGCATGCGCAGTTATGCACATGCGTCTACTTCTATTGTTCTGGTGTCTCCGATGGGACCGTCTTACAGCGCACGTAGAGGTGTGGCATGTGTATTGCATTGTTTTCAGCAAGTGTTGCGTTGCCATATGAACCTGATATTTTACTGATCCGTTGCCCATGTGGACGCGATATTTAAAAAAAAAAATCTCGTTGCCGTTGTCGTGTGGATGTAGCCTAAGATTTCTGTCTCTAGACGTTTCTTCCACGCTGCACGCTCACTACAGTATTTTTCACTCAAACTTAAGTATTCATTTTCCCTGTGTAATTTACTGAGTTACTTTTAAAATCAACATTGACAGCTACACACAACGGAGCAACCTGGCATTCTGCCGCTAATCCCTTACAAAATCCTTTGCCCTGTTGCTTTTTTGGTGTCTGGCTGAGCTCAAGTTCCAGCTCTAATAGCAATGGTTCGCCACTGCTTGTAAATATGCATGAAGAATATCTAATGATGTTTTGGCTGTCTTACCAAATGCGTCTTTCTCTTTCCTGGTGAACAAAGAAATGCTCCTGTACATGCACAGCAGAAACCTTTCTCATTGGATATTCGCATCAGCTCTGACGTGTGGTGTCATGTTGTCTTGACAACCACGTAATATCATAAACCATATTGAATGCTCATTCTCCATTGGGTAGAGTGATGTAATACACGTAGGATAAGCGATATGCTAGCAATATTGCATGCTATTGAACCAAATGAATGAAACCCGCTAGAAGGAAATGGAACACGTTTTTATTCCATGGAAAAAGTGTCCTGAATGTATTAGATTAGATTAGATTAGATTAGATTAGATTAGATTAGATTCTTATCTGCTCTTTTACAGTATATTCTACACATTCTTCATAACATATGAAAGCTATTTACCATACTATAAGCAGAAACAGACATTCTAATCATGCTGTTTACAGGAGTGTGAATAAAACCGAATCATTTAGAGGTGTTAAATGTGCTTCTTCTTGCATGAGACACACTTCTGCTTCTTTCTTCATGAAGCTTAACAGAGTAATGAGCTCCCAATGCTCCTTCAGTTCAGAGATAATTGTTCTTTCTTTTTTTCTTTCTTTCTTTCTAACTTCTGCCACCTGAAATCACAGGAAAACACCTAGAACAAGAAGTCTCACCTCCATGCTGGTCAGGTTGCACCTGTGAGTTCCTGCGAACCAGCCGTCAGTGGAACACTGATCGATATCCACATCCTGCAGGCTGATATCCAAACGAACAACTCCCCTATGAGAGAGAGAGAGAGAGAGAGAGAGAGATCAATTATAACCTCAGGAGAAGAGAAGCCAAGTCAATCAGCTGGAACAACATAAATGTCTTAAGTGAAATGTAAGCTTTGCTCCACTGAGCGTTCTCAGTCCTTACGGCCGCTATCAGGCGTTAAATGTGTCGCCTGAAGCCTGAAAGGTTCTTTATGAGAGCAACAGCTCTTTGAGACAAAAGCACGAGAGCCATGACAGACTAATACCCCATTCACACTCACAGTGAAAATTTCCAGCTATTATGCTGTAATTGTGTCGTGTTGGAAAGGGAGTAGAACAGTAAAGTCGAAACATTCATCTATCCCCTGGCGACCTGGTAACATTTACAGTAATCTTTTTCCATGGCTCAAGTGGGAATTGGATCAGAACCGTCAGATTTACATGTTGTAATTAGTTGTGATGTTGCTGGTGGTGACACAACTGATGTAGTGATACTGAAAGAGAACTAATCATACTGCCTCAATGTAAAGCAACCGGCAGTGAATTCAAAACAACAAGCAAAGAAAACTTCAGGAGATATCAGCAAAAATGTTATAAATGACCTTTGCTTGAACAAAACAAATGTTCAGAAACAGGAAGAGAAATCTCTCAACAGAGATGTCATGTAGCTCAATTCGTGCCATGTTGCTAACTAGCTAATAAATTATAAATCATACCCGTTTTCACATGGTTTGCATGTCTTGTGTAGGTTTGTGCACCGTAGCATTCCGTTAAATACAGTCAGGTAGGAATACGCAACATTCGTTAGTTTTCTGTTATAGAAGACTGAGGCCCTGTCCACACGGCAACGGATTCAGGTAAATCTGATAAAATTGTTTATCGTTTCGGCCCGGCATCCACACGGCACCGACGTTTTGGGTGCCCCAAAACTAAATCTTTTGAGAACGGGTTCCAGAGTGGAAAAATCTGGCAACGGCGCCGTTGCGAAGTCGTCTGGATGAGTAGAATGGATTTGTTTACGATGACGTCACAACCACATGACTGTCAGTGCTTCATGCCGGGTAGAAGTGTAACGAACTCGATGCGAGTTGTCAACAAATCCTATAACTTGGTTCATGAAACGCGCTTACAAAATATTTTCACTGTGAATATTTATTGTGTAATGGTGCAAAGTGAGAGAGAGTGAGAGAGAGAGAGAGAGAGAGAGAATAGCCCTTAGGGTAGAGTCTTTAGTCCAAACACTGCGGAAGCAGTATAACCAAAACCGCGCACCGCCCGTGCGCTTTCCAAAAACAAAAACAATCCTGCCAGCAAAAATAGGAAAAAAAAAAGGAGCGATCTCACCTCTTCAGATGTTGGTTTAAGTCCAACAATACATTCCTCAAAAAGGGCGTAGAAGAACAAAGTAATCCATCAACGTGTAGCATTCAATTTATTCCGGACCATTAAAGAATCTGGAGGATATCAGAATGTTGGCGTACCGGCTTCCATCTACCCCCATTCATTCCTCTTTCTGCATCTTTCGTTTTACGCTACTGATTAATAATCAAAACTTTATGTGGCTGATGCTACAGAAGAAGGGGTTTATGCGCATGCGTCTACTTCTTCTATTGTTCTGGTGTCTCCAATGGGACCGTCTTACAGCGCACGTAGAGGTGTGGCATGTGTATTGCATCGTTTTCAGCAAGTGTTGCGTTGCCATATGTACCTGATATTTTACTGATCCATTGCCCATGTGGACGCGATATTTAAAAAAAAAATCTCGTTGCCGTTGTCGTGTAGATGTAGCCTGAGTAGGAATTAAAATTTGCGATCTATACCACGTGATTTTGTCTCATACAATAACAGATTTCAGATGTGAGAAGGGCTTTACAGTCAGAAACGCAGCCACTACTACAGACGAGGACAAACAGACAGCTAATGAAAATAAAAATGAAAGTCCTGCATTGTTGGAGGAAGGGATTGATGTTTCATAGTGTACTCATCCCAAATTCCAATCAATCATCTCAAATACTGCATGTTAGATTACAGCAAAGCTACGTTGAACATGACTTTATTCCAC
This sequence comes from Neoarius graeffei, assembly GCF_027579695.1. Lineage (NCBI taxonomy): Eukaryota > Metazoa > Chordata > Actinopteri > Siluriformes > Ariidae > Neoarius > Neoarius graeffei. The sequence continues at coordinate 98,094,649 of NC_083573.1, forward strand.
ACTCACATGACAGTTTTACAAAATTAATTACATCAGCATTTATTTTTATTTTTTAGTTATTTTTTAGCTGGTGGGTGGGTGTGAGGACAATTATGAGAGTATTTGGGGGGGGGTACATTTATTTTAGCTTTTCAGCATGGAAATATTTCAACTTCAGTGAATCTTTAAAACACACACACACACACACACAGCTCAGACCACCTCACTGCAATATAAAAAGAGCAACATTGATCACACACAGGTGTACGCTCACCCACTCCTTCTCCAAGACTCCACCCCTTTCATATGCAACACTCAACCCTGTGTCTGAAATCGCTCACTCGTTCACTACTCCCTACTCACTATATAGGGAATTACTATATAGAGGACTATATAGTGAGCTCATTGATAAAATGAAAAAACACTTTTGGACACTCCTCCACCGCACCGTTATTTACATCATTACTGTCGCACAATTAAAACGTGCCAGATCTGGTGGGTTTTCAAAATAATAAATGCATGCCTTTATTTTTTTCGCGGTGCAGTTTCCATTAAATTACTGCGCTCTGATTGGCTGGCGAGCAGGTCCGTATCCTACGGTACGGTCCCCGGTTACGGACTCCTGGCGACTCGCTTATTCACAATAACAACAAACATAGTAGCATTTTTTTGTCAACATTTATCTTTTTTTCTAAGATTTATTTATAAGATTATCAAAAATCTTAAATTTTTGCCAGCATTTCTCAGGAGAATAGCATTAATTTTACAGCATGGACAGTGATAACGACAGTGTTCACAGCGAAAGTGAGTTTTACTCCCCTGAGGAAGAAGAAATAAAAGAAAACATTTCAGGAGAAAGATAAAAACCTCTAACTTGCTAGCGCCGAGCAAAAACATGGCTGAATCCTGAATGACTCCTATTTGTATAAATAGGGGACTACATAGGTGGCAAAATGTATTTTTTTCCTGCCATGGAAGTGCACTTGTATACCGAGGAGGAAGCAATTTGCATTACAGCCGTGAATGAGGATTCAAAATGGCGGCTCAGCTCGGTTTTCCCTTTCAGGCGCTCTCGTTTTCTGTTAGAATTTGGTAAAGAAAAAAATAAATATATTATTTACCAGCTTAAGGTCGGTCCGTATGGTGAAATACCGTGACCTCTGCCTTAAATACTGACCTCAGCCCAGAGGGCCTTGCTCAGTACTTTCAAGACCTCGGTCATGGTATTTCACGATAAGGACCTTCCAGCTGGTAAATAACACATATGTATTTTGGTGATAAATCCATATTATACTGAGCGTATGTCCCACATTAATAAGTACAAAGTACCCGCATCTTTCAGTTTTTTTTTAAAAATCAATGCTGAATAATTTCTTTTTTGCCGCTGCCTTTTATTAAATCAAATTTGAGGTTTTTAATTTGATTTTTTTTTTCAGCGCGACCACAATGCATGATGGGATATATTGTTTGGTTAATGACTATCACTTGTACACTACTTTTCGTGATGAATTGTGGGATACTTTGAGTCCACTATATAGGGTGTAATAATGCTCACTATACATTCGGACAGCACTACAAAATGGCGACCTCACTATATAGTCCATGATAAAGTGAGTATGGAGTGATTTCAGACACAGAGTCAGTCATGCCCCCTATACTACACCTTTATTTAACCAGGATATTCACATTGAAACAAAATCTCTTTTTTAAGTGATCGTATCTGTTATAACAAGTACAGTAACACGCATAAGAGCACTGTGAAATGATTAAAAACAGGAAACACTTCACTTATACTGCAAATATCTGACAATATTATGAAATGAAATTAATTGCATAAGGTTTCAATGTTTCTGTAAGTCGTTCTCTGATGACGGGGCGCTATAACTAAAAGCAGTCTGACTGAATTCTGGTCTTAATGATGGAACATCAAAATTAACATGATAATAAGAACATTTTAATTTTTTTTTTGCAACAATAGTGTTACATACCAATGAAGTTGACAAAGAACTGCTTCATATTCAAAAAATTTTTAGTGTACCTGTTCACACTTAAAACTTCTGCCATTTGTTATGGACCTTAAAGTATTATGAAGAAAATCCAGGGATATTTTCTGAAGCGTTCAAGTGAAAATATCACTATAATACACAGCCGTTTGTCATTCTTTTTGTAGGACACTTGATGTCATCCAACAGTTGTTGAGTGATATTCGAAGGAGTTAATGATCATCCCGGTCAGTGGAGAGTCGTTTTCACCCTCTGCCAGTCTGTAACTTTGTTGTCTGGGGAACAAAAATAAGGGGAAAAAAAAATAAGAGACCACGTCAATTTTTTTTGTAAATCAGCATCTCTCTGTACGGCAGCCATCTCATTCCAGTGTCTGTGCTGGAAGTCCAACACAATCCCACCTCATTTTCCTGAATGAGGTACTGATGTGGTGATCACCTGAACCAAATCTTATTTCACAAGGAAAAATATAAAAACCACTGCTGTGGTCGTCACTATCCTCTTGCAATAGGGCCAGTTTGGATGGCGAAAACAGTGCGAGTACAACCTTAAATTTAACTGGAATACAAAAATATCTATTCATCATGCCAAAAGAGTTAAAAAGAAAAATTTTGAGTGAGAAAAGGAAGGGTTCCGTTCTGTCTTTACTGACAGAGGGATACAGTGAGCGTCAGGTTGCTTCCATCCTCAAACTGTCAAAACTGGCAGTTCATAAGAACAAGGTCAAGCAGCAGACACCGGGGACAACAAAGTTACAGACTGGCAGAGGGTGAAAACGACTCTCCACTGACCGGGATGATCATTAACTCCTTCGAATATCACTCAACAACTGTTGGATGACATCAAGTGTCCTACAAAAAGAATGACATGGCAGCTGGGGTTAAGTGCACGGCAAGGACGGTTCGAAACAGGCTCCTCTGGGCGGGCTGAAGTCATGCAAAGCTAGAAAAAAAGTGCTTCATCAATGAGAAGCAAAGAAGATCCAGGCTGAGGTTTGTGAAAGACCATAAGGATTGGACTGTGGAGGACTGGAGTAAGGTCATCTTCTCTGATGAGTCCAGTTTTCAGCTTTTCCCATCACCTGGTCATCTAATGGTGAGACGGAGACCTGGAGAGGCCTACAAGCCATAGTGTGAAATTTGGTGGAGGCTTGGTGATGATCTGAGGGTGCTTCAGCAAGGCTGGAACGGGGCAGATTTTTGTTTATGAAGGACACATGAATCAAGCCATGTACAAGGTTATCCTTGAAGAAAACCTGCTTCCTTCTGCTCTGACAATGTTCCCTAACTTTGAGGATTGGGTTTTCCAGCAGGACAATGCTCCAGGTCAATGAAGGTGTGGATGAAGGACCACAAGATCAGGACCCTGTCATGGCCAGCCCAATCTCCAGACCTGAACCCCACTGAAAACCTCTGGAATGTGATCAAGAGGAAGACGGATGGTCACGAGCCATCAAACAAAGCTGAGCTGATTGAATGTTTTGTGCAGGAGTGGCATAAAGTCACCCAAGAGCAACGTGAAAGACTGGTGGAGAGCATGACGAGACGCATGAAAGCTGTGATTAAATGTCAGGGTTATTCCACCGAATATTGATTTCTGAACTCGTCCAAAGTTCAAGCATGAGTATTGTGCTTAAAATTGAATATGATCTTGATTTCTATGCTTTATTCAAGGTCTGAAAACATTTCATCTTTTTTGGTATTTTTGACTAGTTTTTCAGTTTATGCAATTAAATGCTCTAAATGAGAATATTGTGATGTGGAATAAATTTGGGGGGAATGTTGTCAGTAGTTTATGAAATAAAACAAAAATGTTCATGTTCCTCAAACACATACCTATAAAGAGTAAAACCAGAGAAACTGATCATTTTGCAGTGGTCTCTTATTTATTTATTTTTTTCCAGAGCTGGACATTGATTCATCTAAGAACAATAAATAATCAAAACAAGTTCACATTTTATATAAATATAAAATGCAGCTAAGAAAAGTTATAACAATTTAAAAAACAGAAATAAAAGAAAGATCATCTCTAACTCCGCATTTTAAAATTGGTATTAATGATGGGATAGGAGATGTTCTGTACTCCCCCAGTCCTTGTTGTGGGGATCTGTTATTGGTTACACTTCCTGTATTCCCACAATGACAGAAATGTGACAGAAAATAATAAAGCTGCATGAGTAAAGGAAGCGGTTTGTAACGAGCTCTCATTTCAGTGAAGAGGAGTGAAGTGTGTCGATTTATGAGTTTCTATTATTAATGTCCTTCACCCCTTACTGCTGCGACAGATCGTTAGATATCCCATAATGCTCTGAGGTCAATAAAATGCCACCCAGGTTCTGTACCTGTAATAAAGTCATGAAACGCCTCTTAGAGAGAGAGAGAGAGAGAGAGAGAGAGATGATGATAATAATAATAATAATAATAATACCTTCCGGGAGGCACGGTGGTGTAGTGGTTAGCGCTGTCGCCTCACAGCAAGAAGGTCCGGGTTCGATCCCCGTGGCCGGCAAGGGCCTTTCTGTGCAGAGTTTGCATGTTCTCCCCGTGTCCGCGTGGGTTTCCTCCGGGTGCTCCGGTTTCCCCCACAGTCCAAAGACATGCAGGTTAGGTTAACTGGTGACTCTAAATTGACCGTAGGTGTGAATGTGAGTGTGAATGGTTGTCTGTGTCTATGTGTCAGCCTTGTGATGACCTGGCGACTTGTCCAGGGTGTACCCCGCCTTTCGCCCGTAGGCAGCTGGGATAGGCTCCAGCTTGCCTGCGACCCTGTAGAAGGATAAAGCGGCTAGAGATAAAGAGATGAGATGAGATAATACCTTCCAAACCGTTTGCTTATATTTTGCATTTTATTGCTCGTCACAGCACTAATAACATGTTCTGTTCTTACAGCACACACTTTTACACTTTTACACATTTACACTGATGGTGTATTTGCTGTGCTGCATTTTTGAGCACTGTTCTTTTTTAGTCACATGCTGTTCCCAAGTACAAAGTGTAACTGTGCTGAGAGTGTAAAGCTCCAGTGCTGTGAGACTGGGCAGTGACAGGACGTCTCTCCCCACAGGTGATCACACCCTCTCACACACACACACACACACACACACACACACACACACACACGATCTACAGGAGAAATGGAGCAGCAAACACAACAGCTCCTCCCACAGTTTAACTACACATCATATACCTCACACACTGCACCGAGCTCAGCTTAACTACACATCATATACCTCACACACTGTACCGAGCTCAGCTTAACTACACATCATATACCTCACACACTGCACAGAGCTCAGCTTAACTACACATCATATACCTCACACACTGCACCGAGCTCAGCTTAACTACACATCATATACCTCACACACTGCACCGAGCTCAGCTTAACTGCACGTCATGTACCTCACACATGCACTGAACTCAGCTTAACTACACATCATATACCTCACACATGCACTGAACTCAGCTTAACTACACATCATATACCTCACACACTGCACAGAGCTCAGCTTAACTACACATCATATACCTCACACACTGCACAGAGCTCAGCTTAACTACACATCATATACCTCACACACTGCACCGAGCTCAGCTTAACTGCACATCATATACCTCACACACTGCACCGAGCTCAGCTTAACTGCACATCATATACCTCACACACTGTACCGAGCTCAGCTTAACTGCACATCATATACCTCACACACTGCACCGAGCTCAGCTTAACTGCACATCATATACCTCACACACTGCACCGAGCTCAGCTTAACTGCACATCATATACCTCACACACTGTACCGAGCTCAGCTTAACTACACATCATATACCTCACACACTGCACAGAGCTCAGCTTAACTACATATCATATACCTCACACACTGCACCGAGCTCAGCTTAACTACACATCATATACCTCACACACTGCACCGAGCTCAGCTTAACTACACATCATATACCTCACACACTGCACCGAGCTCAGCTTAACTACACATCATATACCTCACACACTGTACCGAGCTCAGCTTAACTACACATCATATACCTCACACACTGCACAGAGCTCAGCTTAACTACATATCATATACCTCACACACTGCACCGAGCTCAGCTTAACTACACATCATATACCTCACACACTGCACCGAGCTCAGCTTAACTACACATCATATACCTCACACACTGCACCGAGCTCAGCTTAACTACACATCATATACCTCACACACTGCACCAAGGTCAGCTTAACTACACATCATATACCTCACACACTGCACAGAGCTCAGCTTAACTACACATCATATACCTCACACACTGCACAGAGCTCAGCTTAACTACACATCATATACCTCACACACTGCACCGAGCTCAGCTTAACTACACATCATATACCTCACACACTGCACCGAGCTCAGCTTAACTACACATCATATACCTCACACACTGTACCGAGCTCAGCTTAACTACACATCATATACCTCACACACTGCACCGAGCTCAGCTTAACTACACATCATATACCTCACACACTGCACCAAGGTCAGCTTAACTACACATCATATACCTCACACACTGCACAGAGCTCAGCTTAACTACACATCATATACCTCACACACTGCACAGAGCTCAGCTTAACTACACATCATATACCTCACACACTGCACCGAGCTCAGCTTAACTACAGATCATATACCTCACACACTGCACCGAGCTCAGCTTAACTACACATCATATACCTCACACACTGCACCGAGCTCAGCTTAACTGCACATCATATACCTCACACACTGCACCGAGCTCAGCTTAACTACACATCATATACCTCACACACTGCACCGAGCTCAGCTTAACTGCACATCATATACCTCACACACTGCACCGAGCTCAGCTTAACTGCACATCATATACCTCACACACTGCACCGAGGTCAGCTTAACTGCACATCATATACCTCACACACTGCACCGAGCTCAGCTTAACTGCACATCATATACCTCACACACTGCACCGAGCTCAGCTTAACTGCACATCATATACCTCACACACTGCACCGAGCTCAGCTTAACTGCACATCATATACCTCACACACTGCACTGAGCTCAGCTTAACTACACATCATATACCTCACACACTGCACCGAGCTCAGCTTAACTGCACATCATATACCTCACACACTGCACTGAGCTCAGCTTAACTACACATCATATACCTCACACACTGCACCGAGCTCAGCTTAACTGCACATCATATACCTCACACACTGCACTGAGCTCAGCTTAACTACACATCATATACCTCACACACTGCACCGAGCTCAGCTTAAATACACATCATATACCTCACACACTGCACAGAGCTCAGCTTAACTGCACATCATATACCTCACACACTGGACCGAGCTCAGCTTAACTGCACATCATATACCTCACACACTGCACAGAGCTCAGCTTAACTGCACATCATATACCTCACACACTGCACAGAGCTCAGCTTAACTACACATCATATACCTCACACACTGCACAGAGCTCAGCTTAACTACACATCATATACCTCACACACTGCACTGAGCTCAGCTTAACTACACATCATATACCTCACACACTGCACCGAGCTCAGCTTAACTGCACATCATATACCTCACACACTGCACTGAGCTCAGCTTAACTACACATCATATACCTCACACACTGCACCGAGCTCAGCTTAACTGCACATCATATACCTCACACACTGCACTGAGCTCAGCTTAACTACACATCATATACCTCACACACTGCACAGAGCTCAGCTTAACTGCACATCATATACCTCACACACTGGACCGAGCTCAGCTTAACTGCACATCATATACCTCACACACTGCACTGAGCTCAGCTTAAATACACATCATATACCTCACACACTGCACAGAGCTCAGCTTAACTGCACATCATATACCTCACACACTGGACCGAGCTCAGCTTAACTGCACATCATATACCTCACACACTGCACAGAGCTCAGCTTAACTGCACATCATATACCTCACACACTGCACCGAGCTCAGCTTAACTACACATCATATACCTCACACACTGCACAGAGCTCAGCTTAACTACACATCATATACCTCACACACTGCACTGAGCTCAGCTTAACTACACATCATATACCTCACACACTGCACCGAGCTCAGCTTAACTGCACATCATATACCTCACACACTGCACAGAGCTCAGCTTAACTACACATCATATACCTCACACACTGCACTGAGCTCAGCTTAACTACACATCATATACCTCACACACTGCACAGAGCTCAGCTTAACTACACATCATATACCTCACACACTGCACCGAGCTCAGCTTAACTGCACATCATATACCTCACACACTGCACCGAGCTCAGCTTAACTGCACATCATATACCTCACACACTGCACCGAGCTCAGCTTAACTGCACATCATATACCTCACACACTGCACCGAGCTCAGCTTAACTGCACATCATATACCTCACACACTGCACCGAGCTCAGCTTAACTGCACATCATATACCTCACACACTGCACTGAGCTCAGCTTAACTACACATCATATACCTCACACACTGCACCGAGCTCAGCTTAACTGCACATCATATACCTCACACACTGCACTGAGCTCAGCTTAACTACACATCATATACCTCACACACTGCACCGAGCTCAGCTTAACTGCACATCATATACCTCACACACTGCACTGAGCTCAGCTTAACTACACATCATATACCTCACACACTGCACTGAGCTCAGCTTAACTGCACATCATATACCTCACACACTGCACTGAGCTCAGCTTAACTACACATCATATACCTCACACACTGCACAGAGCTCAGCTTAACTGCACATCATATACCTCACACACTGGACCGAGCTCAGCTTAACTGCACATCATATACCTCACACACTGCACAGAGCTCAGCTTAACTGCACATCATATACCTCACACACTGCACCGAGCTCAGCTTAACTACACATCATATACCTCACACACTGCACAGAGCTCAGCTTAACTACACATCATATACCTCACACACTGCACTGAGCTCAGCTTAACTACACATCATATACCTCACACACTGCACCGAGCTCAGCTTAACTGCACATCATATACCTCACACACTGCACAGAGCTCAGCTTAACTACACATCATATACCTCACACACTGCACTGAGCTCAGCTTAACTACACATCATATACCTCACACACTGCACCGAGCTCAGCTTAACTACACATCATATACCTCACACACTGCACCGAGCTCAGCTTAACTGCACATCATATACCTCACACACTGCACAGAGCTCAGCTTAACTGCACATCATATACCTCACACACTGGACCGAGCTCAGCTTAACTGCACATCATATACCTCACACACTGCACAGAGCTCAGCTTAACTGCACATCATATACCTCACACACTGCACCGAGCTCAGCTTAACTACACATCATATACCTCACACACTGCACAGAGCTCAGCTTAACTACACATCATATACCTCACACACTGCACTGAGCTCAGCTTAACTACACATCATATACCTCACACACTGCACCGAGCTCAGCTTAACTGCACATCATATACCTCACACACTGCACAGAGCTCAGCTTAACTACACATCATATACCTCACACACTGCACTGAGCTCAGCTTAACTACACATCATATACCTCACACACTGCACCGAGCTCAGCTTAACTACACATCATATACCTCACACACTGCACCGAGCTCAGCTTAACTGCACATCATATACCTCACACACTGCACCGAGCTCAGCTTAACTACACATCATATACCCCACACACTGCACAGAGCTCAGCTTAACTACACATCATATACCTCACACACTGTACTGAGTGTACTGTATGCTTTTTTGCGCTCAAGCTGTGATTCTTTTTTCTCTTATTCAGATCTTGTTTCACAGCTGTTCCTCTAAATGGATAAAAATTACAAATAAAAATGGTGCTCATTTGCAAATTGCTGTGGTATAAAACAAATAAATCACGTTCATGAACACAAGCTGAATCACAGCGAGAGGTTTACGGAGTGTGTGTTCATTCACATATTGAAAAACAGAGAGAGAGAGAGAGAGAGAGAGAGAGAGACCTGAGTGCACCTGCTCTTATTAATAACTTTGAGCATGGCCTTGCCTCAGGGTTTTCTGACCTCACTTTACTTCTACTCTCTTTATTCCTGCTCTCTAAAGTACAGAACAGAGCAAAGAGTAAATCCGAGTGCGTCTTCGACTACATTACCCTTACTTACCTTCTTTCTCTGTCGACTTACATAATGGTACAATACACTCCAGTGTATTTTAGTCCACACACACATACAGTATGAGTCAAAAGTTTGTACACCCCTACTCTACTCATTAATGTACAGGTTTTTCTGTATTTTGTAGCTTTTAAATTGTAGAACGATACTGAAGACATCACAACTATGAAATAACATCTGGAGCAGATATGGAATTATGTGGTAAACAAAAACGTTTGATATTTTAAATTCTTCAGCATATCCAGCATTTACCTTGATGGCACTGACTGTACACTATTGGCATTATCTTAACCAGCTTCATGAGGTCGTCACTTGGAATGCTTTTCAATTAACAGGCGTGCCTCGTCAAAAGTTATTTAGTGAATGAGTTTCTTAACTTCTTAATGCATTTGAGACCAAACAGTAAATAGTAAATTATAAAAATACAGTAAATAGCCCTATTCAACACTACAGCTATTGTAATCCATACAGTATTATGTCAAGAAGCGCTCAACTAAGTAAAGAGAAACGACATCCATCATTACTTTAAGACATGAAGTGACTTTAAAATGACCCAGGATCACATATGCAATGACCCAGGATCATGTAGAAAATAAGGAAAAAGGGGGGGGGGGGGGGGGGGTTCATTTTGACGATTGTTCATAAAGTATTCTTAAGTTCCATATAATTTAACTCCTGTATGTATTAACTAAATGAGTATTACAACAAACGAATAGCTCCATGAGATCCCTGGTGGGGGTTTTTTTTAAACCACCCCTGTGCTTTATACAAACTCTTCTGAACACCCACTTTGTACGGCCCTGATAAATATATACACATAAATGGAGATATCTGTTATAGTTCACATGCATATAAAAGCATTTTCTGTATCTCTGTATACATTAAAGTGTATATATAATGCAATAAAGATTTTACGTATAACGTGTTTATTTATTGTGTGAACATTTTGTAATTTTTACTTTATTTTACAAAGTTGTCAGAACAATAAAAAAGTTTTTTTTTTTGGAAATAGCCTTTTGTTCATTGACTTTTTAAACAGTTGATAAAATGTACACAGAGCAATTTTTGCTTTAACTGGGGGTCCCAGATGGGATGATGTAAAAAATAAATAAATAAATAAATAAATAAATTAATTAATTAATTAATTAATTAATTAATAATAATAATAATAATAATAATAATAATGGGGGTCTACCACGCTAAACTCATGCTTAAATCACGATTTATATCCCCTTCGGACACAAGGAAAAATGCTATGGAACTTCATGTGTACACTTGTACACGTTTTGTCCGAGGGGGATAAATCTAATAACCTATATGTATCTCCCACATAATTGCTGGGTTTCACTTGACATCACATCCGCCTCATTAGTTATTCAGAACTTTAGCTGGTGGTCTACCAGAGCTCAGTCGACAAAGCGTTTGTACGGAGAAGGTTCATTGCTCGCATGAAAAATGCCTTACACCTGCGTTGTTTTAGGTTGTTCGAATCGATCAAACCGTGAAACTGATAAAAGCTTCTTCAGGGTTCCCCGTGAACTAATAAAAAAGGATGAACGAACACAGAATTTCACAAAAAGACGTGGAGAAAGGTGGCTTTTGAACCTCTCACTGAAATCGAAGGGAGCCGAGTCGAAGCATGCTCGAGTTTGCAGTGATCACTTGGTGAAAGGTTTGTATCTCCCTCTCAGCTCTGTCCTTAGTGTTTTCCAAATACTTTTCTTGCTATGTGTCGTTATTTTACGGTACTTTTTTTAGTCCCGAATTGCTAAAGTCCCCAGCTGTTTCTTTGTTTACTCCTCACAAAGTCCATATGCATGAAGGTCGCGACAAAATTCTTCCCCAGCCGTACAGTTACAATGCGCCGTGATCACTTCTCCGTCTTGTTTAACTAAGATCCAGGTCTTTAAAGGGCTTTCTGATGATCTTTGTGAATGATTTAGCTGAGAGATAAGAGCCAACACAAGTGAGAATCAAGCCAACTGTTGTTTGTTTACACTTCAACTTGCAGCGCTTCGTTGTAAAGACGCAAACGAAAAGCTTAAAAAAACCAAACTTACACAGGCAAAAACAATCCAGGATTCATTGGGCAGCGACTTGATCCCGAGGTCCTTTACTCAGCCACCTTCAAAAAAGCTATAAGCCTCCATACTCTTCCACGCTTTCATCTGTTTTGCGGTGTAGAAGGATGTCTGCAACACCAGATAGTTCGAGAGCACGGGCGATTGCTCTAAGACAACGAGGGAGGCTCAGCCTCCTCTAAAATGACGAACATCGTGTAGAATGAATTGCGCTAGGCTTATGTTATAGCCGACCTTATAACATTGCTATTTCAGATCCAGAATCATAGAAATATATGTGCTCAACCCACTACAGTGCGAAATCATTCCGTTATAACTTTAATGTGTGCGTGAGTTTTTCCCCCTCGTGACAGCGCGATGCAACGCAGCCTCAGTGGACTTCAATGGCATTTGGGAGCTATGCGCGTTCAATATCAAAATGCAAGACGGTTATTGGACAAATACTGCGAAAATGCCTGCCTATGGACTCCCAGCCTCACATGGGAGGGACATGGCAGTTTCCGCGAGGAGACTGGTGATTGGTGAAAGCGGCCGGATATTTGCTTTGATTGACAGCTCGTTTCAACTATAGACAGGCAGCGGCGAATTTCAGTTCAGTCCCATGCGGATTCGCAAGTGCTGTGGTGTATTGTAAGAGATCAGCTTACATTTCGATTTCATTCATTACATACGGTTTCTACCAGCTTTTTTAGTTTGTATATATTCATCTCATCTCATTATCTCTAGCTGCTTTATCCTTCTACAGGGTCGCAGGCAAGCTGGAGCCTATCCCAGCTGACTACGGGCGAAAGGCGGGCTACACCCTGGACAAGTCGCCAGGTCATCACAGGGCTGACACATAGACACAGACAACCATTCACACTCACATTCACACCTACGCTCAATTTAGAGTCACCAGTTAACCTAACCTGCATGTCTTTGGACTGTGGGGGAAAACGGAGCACCCGGAGGAAACCCACGCGGACACGGGGAGAACATGCAAACTCCACACAGAAAGGCCCTCGTCGGCCCTGGGGCTCGAACCCAGGACCTTCTTGCTGTGAGGCAGCAGCGCTAACCACTACACCACCGTGCCGCCCTAGTTTGTATATATTTTCATTGTAAATAAAGTGTAAATATAGTGTTGTCAAGTTTGCTATCTTAGTTCCAGAAATGTCATTTATTTGAGTGACTGAACTTGAACTTGAGGGGGCTAGTCAGCTAGCAAGAAAGCTGCGCACGGATGCCAAGCATTGCTGATTTAATTTTGGCGAAGCCATTTGCCAGTCTTCCTTTCGAGGAAAAAATTAAAATTAAAGAGCAGGGTAGACCAACGCCTCAAATTGACTTGGTGAAAAAGGTAGGGAATAATACTCATTCCTTTCAGCTCCCCTGGTACGAGAAAGTGAATTGGCTAACAGCAAGTGACCCACATCAACAACAGTAAATAGGCTACTTTAGTAATATGTCATGGATGGACCAAAAATATAGAATCTATTTAAAATGTTTATGCTGAGTATATTATATTGGAATATATATTTCTCTGGATATGAATTAAACACAGCTACAATTTGGAAAACATTTTTAAACAAAAACACAGCCGAGAACATTTCACACTACAGACCTGGATTAAAAGTGAAGGGTTATCAAAATTGTCAATAAAACATTTCTCAGTCAAAATAAGTAAAATATAGGGAAAGTGTCACTGAATGAAATGTGTGGCACCCAGCTCTACTGCTGAGGTTCCTGACAAAGAGCTGCTTTCAATAATGATCAATTTTTAAACAACATGCCACAATTTTAAAATATAAAATGTTAAAATATACCCCCCTCCCAACACCACCATCATGTATATTGGACAGTAGGCTAATGGGCCAAAAGAACCTGTTATTTCACAGTTTGTGACGCTGCCAACAATCAGCCAGATCAGAGGCAAGAGTATGGGCAAAATTGATATTTTTTCTTTTAAAATCTGGAAATATCATAACCGACCAGCCTCCCCTGTTTGAAAGACTACCAGCCGCCACTGTTTGAGATGTCGGGTAACTCGACTGAAGGGTAGTTTTCGAGATCGTATGACAAATCCTTCTTTCCCAGACTGTAGGGGTCGATTCCATTGCACACAGCAATCTTCTGAATATATCTAAAGCCAGCAGTGGCTTCTAGATTACGAGCGTACTCTGATAACTTATCACTATGTGTTTGCCCTACGGCGGCCATTTAGACCACCAGCTATTTCACTTCTGGTAAAACTGCTAAGAAAAGTCATGTGACTGAAACCCAGCAATAGTTAGGGCCCAAAAAAAGGATATCTGGCAAATGTGAGTCGTGCGAGTATAGATTTTCTATGTAATTTGGTCTAATAAAAACGATCTCTCCCCACAAGCGGCCCCAGCCAAACGCACCCCCTTCACTGCTTCCCGTCATCTCCGGTTTCGTTTTCATTTTGCAATGGTGGCCCCCAACATGTGCAAGGAAGGAGTTTTTGCCAGATATTTCTTGGATTTTACATGAATACTAGGTAGGAACCCATTGTTTTGACCACACTTGGCGAGAAAGGCGAGTCTAGGGTGATCTTTACTCGCCATTAGATTTCACAACTCGCATTTGGCGAGTGGCAAGTAGTTAAACTACACGCTGTACACTTATTTAAAAACTGATCAATTCAGTAAAATACCTGTAAAACTAGCAAAACTATGATGTAAACAGAGAATATAAACAGCTGAGTTGCTCCAAGCAACCACTACCTGATGTCATCGCATACGTCACTACCACAGAAAGCCCATCTGGCATTCATCTCATCTCATCTCATTATCTCTAGCCGCTTTATCCTGTTCTACAGGGTCGCAGGCAAGCTGGAGCCTATCCCAGCTGACTACGGGCAAAAGGCGGGGTACACCCTGGACAAGTTGCCAGGTCATCACAGGGCTAACACATAGACACAGCCAACCATTCACACTCACATTCACACCTACGGTCAATTTAGAGTCACCAGTTAACCTAACCTGCATGTCTTTGGACTGTGGGGGAAACCAGAGCACCCGGAGGAAACCCACGCGGACACGGGGAGAACATGCAAACTCCACACAGAAAGGCCCTCGCCGGCCACGGGGCTCGAACCCAGACCTTCTTGCTGTGAGGCGACAGCGCTAACCACTACACCACCACGCCGCCCCCATCTGGCATTTTAAAGAAAATTTATTTTTCTTGAACACTATTTGGTCTCTGAAAATGAAAGTTTTATTTTTGAAATCTGCAACTATTTTTACTGAAAATAAGTTTGAGAATAAATCCACTGGGAGGATCCCTTTAATAAAAATAAAGGGGAAAAAAAAACATTGAATTAGGAGGCGTGTCTAAACTTTTACCTGGTCCTGTAATATATAATATATATATATACACACACACACACACACACACACACACACACACTGGGGTCCAAAGGTTTGAGACCACATTTAAAATCGGGGATTTTTTTTCTTCTAAAATGAAAAATAAACAGAAGGTTTTAGAATTGTGAAATATTTAAAACAAAGACAATTTCTTGAATATTTAATACTCAGATTCTACACTATTTCTCAGTCCCTATTTCAATCCTAGCAAATGTGTGACATCAGCTGCTCTGTACAAAAGGTCAGATTTTCCTCATGTCTAATCTCTTGTGTTGAAGCATGTGATCAGATGTCACTCCGATGGATTTGATCTCAAATATATCACAAGGTTTTGCACAAACTGATGGAGTCCATGCCACATGGACATGGAGTCGAGTACACACTGTCATAAAAGCAAAAAAGGGGACGAACCAAATACTAAAACTCTCTGAAATTCATGTCAGTATTTCAAAGATTCTCATTTTCACTCAGGTTGTTGTCAGTTATATAATGTCCAAAGAAAATGATTGTATTAAATTTGAAAAATAAAAATGCAAAATAGAAGCATTGTCACTCGTGATCTCAGACTTCTGAATCCCACTGTCTATCTTTCATGTATCTACTTGAAACTTATCACTAAAAACCAGCCAATATCTTATCAGGCTAAAATAAATAAATGAAATAGTTCAACGGTAGCCAGGTTTCCATTGCAGTTTTGACAAAACACAACTGTGAATGTTCTGTTTCCATTGAGTGATGTTTTGTGATTAAAGCTGTTTTCTCTCCTCTTGCTCTCTTTTTTTATACCCCCGCTCCAAAGGACCTCTGTCTGTCCGTCTGTATTTCCATCCATCCGAAACACCCTTGTTCTCAGCAACCACAAATCATAGCCACTTGGTACGAAACTTCAGCTTGGGGTTCTGTACCATGTATACCGTTTTCAGGTCTGTCGTACATCGACTTCCTGTTTACCAACTGAATGTATTTACGAAACATATAGGGTGGATTTACAAAATTTTCATAACACTTTTCTCAGCAACTACAAAATCACAACTGCTTGATATTTGGTACCGAGCTTCAGCTTGGAGTTCTATACCATGTATACCATTTTCAGGTCTGTCACACATCAACTTCCTGCTTACTGACTGAATATATTTACAAAACATATAGCGTGGATTTTGATGCCATTTCAAGAAGCAAAATGCTTTTTCAAAATGCCAGTTTACCAGGATGCTGTTTGAAATCCCTGGGGAGAGACACTGCTCTTTACTTACTCATTTCAGGGTTCATTATTTGTTGAAGTCAACATTCAGAATAAGTGTCCTATTCCTTCGATTGCTTGCGTTCTGATATAAGTGAGAGCAGGGGATATGTAAGTGAGCAGTAGCTCACAGTTGATCTTGCTTTTTCAGAAAGGTAGTGTTTCCATTTGCTCTTCATTTCATGTCATGTCACTTAAATACAAAAAAGTGTTTCCATTTCGCAAAATTTTTATTGAATATCTGAAAAGCGACCTCATGTCAGCGTAAAAAAAAAAATAAAAATATATATATATATATATATATATATATATATTTTTTTTTTTTTTTTTTTTGCTATATGTGAGAGGTTTTTTTCCCGAATTTAACTTTCCATTACTTGTTTTTAGTTCACGTTTTCAAATTGCACATTAAGCAGGTTAATGTAAGCAGGGCTAATATATTTATTTCAATTCAATCTTACACAAACAATAACCAGTATAGGACGTTCACAATCAACAGATTATTGTTTATTAGCTGTCTAACATTAGCTAAACTTCTGGAAGAGCTATAGATTCACTAAAATGGCAGAAAGCTACATGCAGTAGTTCAGTATGCAGGTAAAATTTATTACCAAATGCCAGGGCCGGTTCTGGAGGGGTAGCAACGGTAGCATTTGCACCCGGGACTGGTGTGGAGAGGGGCCCCAAAAAATAAGATAAAATAAAAAATAAAGAGTTCTCTCTGCTCCTGAATAAGTGCATTACTGAGTGTCTCTGAGCAAAGGAGAGCCTGAACATTGCAACCTCCCTATTGGCTGTTTATTGGTTGTTTGTAAAAATGTATCAGTTGTTGCCCCTCCCACGGGAATCATTGCGGGCTCGAGAGACGAGACCTGACGAGTTAGTTCGTTGGTAGCAGAACAAAATGTCTGGACACAAATCGGGTTTTCAGAAAAGGAAAGAAAATAAACGCAGGGTCGAAAATACAAAAAAGGAGGCAGAAAATGCAAAACGAGTTTACTGTATACTTCTTGGCTTAGTAGACGAACAGAAGAAATCGAGGACACAGGGATGGTTACTTTTTAAGGCAGCCCGCCGTGGCTGCGCAGGCTGTCAGTTGTGTCATTGAACGGTTACTTTTTAAGGCAGCCTGCCATGGCTGCAGGCTTATTTATTATAGCCCATTTAGTTAAAATAGTTGATGTAAAATGTTTATAGTTATAGTTATGTGATAGTTGTCCTGATTTAGACTGGTGTGTGTGTGTGTGTGTGTGTGTGTTTTTGGGGGGGGGTTGCGCGATGTTGCACCCGGGCCCAGATTAGGGCAGAACCGGCCCTGCCAAATGCACACTTAATATGAGTCCTAATCTAACTGGACCCATGTTCTTATTTGAGCTCAAATCCACCTGCATTGTTTTCCATTTCGAATAAAACTACTGCACTAAAGCTTGTGGAAGTTGCTCCCTTCAGGACTGGCTGTTAAGAAAGATCCGGTAAAGCAACTGTTTTTCAGTACTTCAGGCTGAAACAACTGCAAACGGCTGCTGTAAGTAAAGTCCCCTGTGTGGGCTTCGGTTATTTGGTTTTGACTGTACTACTGGAGGCTCACTTTTCAAGCACTTCTGCTTTTAGTGTATCTTGTCTCATGTGTGAAGGGTGTAAGAGCTAGCTCATGGGATAAATCAGGTGTTAGAAGCAGCAGCAGCAGCAGTGGGAACTTTTCCTCACCACTTACACCTTACCTTGATATATGATACTTGACTGGGTGATACGATGACATAATATTGGCTAGTACTGTCTCTAGAAGGTTCTGGGTTCAAGCCTCATGGCTAACTCAACTTGCAACTTTCGTGCAAGAGAATGCCCATTCACCTGTTCATACGTCATGTTCAGGAACAAACTAACATTAATGGCGCTAAAATGCCTGGAGAGAACGCCCCTAGGATTGTCCGAAGCTTTGCTTATACAGACTTCTCATGCAGTGGGAAAAAAATGCACTGCTATGTGTTTCATATGTAGAAGAACTATTGAGGAGACGACGGGGACAACCTTGAACTTCAGTCGTCATTTGGCGAGACTCCACCCAGAGAAGGAAGTGACACACTATGTTCATTGCTCT
Organism: Neoarius graeffei; assembly: GCF_027579695.1. NCBI lineage: Eukaryota > Metazoa > Chordata > Actinopteri > Siluriformes > Ariidae > Neoarius > Neoarius graeffei. The sequence goes on from NC_083573.1 coordinate 98,113,727, forward strand.
GTTGATAGTGGGTGGGGCTTGCTTGCTGAGTGATGAACTAGCTAGTGTTAACCCTCTCTCATGTTATTTACCCTGTTGGTGGGCGGGGCTTGCTGAGTGATGAACAAGCTTTTTATCTGTAGCCTATTAACTAAAATGGGGCAGTAGAGCAGGAACGTTAGTCCAACACAGTAGAAGAGACGCTTTCACATAAAGGCAGCAACAGCCACCGTCAAATGGTGCGGGTGGAGTCTTGTTCTCGGACTCGACTTGAAATTTTCTTTAATGACTCGGATTTGAACACTTGTGGACTCGAGACTGGACTCGGACTCGAGGTTTAGTGACTCGACTACAACACTGAGTCTCACACATGCCTCTCCTCTTCATGTGAAATGATATGAATGTAATATTGAAAATTTTTTTAAATGACTTTTCCAGGTTCCCAAGTAGCACAAAGCCACAGCTTCGCATGGCTGCCAGTCCAAGAGAGCAAAATTGCATGGGTGGAATGCAATACGCTCTCTTTCCTGTCAATCACAGTGACACAAGCCAATCATGGGTGTCTGTGAGCTCATGTATGAGGAAGATGGTAGATAGTTCTTTCCTGTGACACAGCACGAGCAGCAGTTAGAAAAGATGTGTTTGGCTGGCTTTACATTTCTCAGAAGAAGCACATGTGAGAAAATGGAGGGGAAAGAAGACAGATTTTACTTACTCTTTCACAATCTGCACTGTTGAACTGGTTTCATGGTTTGTGACTGGACTAGTCAACTACTCAATGCAACTCCTATTAGCAATAAATGAGTAAAGATGGGAATCTCTTCTGGTTAAAGTTCATCACAAAAAAGTGAGTCATTAATGTGCACTGACTTTTGTATTAATAGATATGACCTCCATTTTCACTCAGGTGGTCCGGCATCTGTCAAAGCCACCATCCATCCACTCTCTGTTGAGAAAGCGCCCTGCAGACACACCATATTTAAAAACCCAACATTTGGTTCATTTTGGATTCATTCATCCATTTCTCCCTTTACCCTCAGAGAGCCTACTTCCTGCCAGCAAGCCAGAGTGGGCATATGGTACCCATGCCGGGGGCGGCTGAAGAGACGGCAGGGAAGCCCACACTCCGGCAGCCATGTTTAGCATGTGGGAAATTAGTTCAAGAGAGCGTAGTGCTTCACGCAGAAGAGTTTGGGGCTTGTATTAATTCTCAAGCTGTCTTGAGTTTAATATAAAATGACTGACATGATATCAGGAACAAAACATGACACGTACTGTTATACAAAAATATAAAAAACTTGAAGGGCACTCAGTAGAGTCCATACCTCCACCAAGCCACATATTATCAACATCAAAATCAAATCACTTGAACTGAGGATAATACTAAAGCCGTCCACCAAATTTCATCCAAATCCATTCAGTAGTTTTTGAGTTACTTTGGGAACAGATTAAAAAAAATCCTGGATCCACATACATATCCAGATTTGCATCAAAATCTACTCAATTGTTCTTTGGCCCATGGCTCACTTTTCCACCAAATTTAATCAAAATCCATTCAGTACTTTTTGAGTTACATTGGGAACAGACAAACAAACAAATAAATGAAAAGTCGTGCAGAGCACGATACTTGTGAAAATCACAAAGAAATGGAAGTTATGGCTGATTAGGTGGTTTTGCAAGATTTGACCTTGGTGACCTTGACCTTTGACCTTGACCCACCAAAAACTAATGATGTCTTTGTGTGACCCTAGTGAGTTGTCCTGTGCATTTTGGTGATGATTGATCAAGAAATGACAATGCTAGAGCACCAACAAACAAACGGACAGATCAAATCTCCGATTTTCACAAGTAACAAACAGTGGCAAAAACATAACCACCTCCAAGAAAGTTGGCAAAGGTAACCAAACATGGTATAATGTGATGAAGTGGAGTAAGCATTACCACCCTGAAGTTTCCTATAACAGTACATTTGGACATGTTTTATTCCTCTTACACCAGGGGATTGGCTAAATTTTGCCATTTTTATTTACAAAATAATGACATCAACATTTTTCATCCATATCACTGCAGTGACATGGTCGCTGTGCCAGCTTTTCTTCCAGCCATCAGTTTCTAGAGAAGAATTAGAGTACTGCTTTCCTGTTGCCTTCTACTGGATTATTGGCTCATTCAGCCAACAGGTGATGAGTTTATACCATCATGTGTTGTCCGTCGTCCATCCAGCGTTGGCCACATTTCACAAAAATCACTTCTTCTCTCTCAAGTCTTCATTGATTTTTATTCTTTCTGGCAGGAAGGTAGGTCTGCCTGGGGTGCATATAGCTTCTACCCAAATTTGCATAATTGTAATTAATAATGAAGATATGGAGTATAGGCTCCAGCTTGCCCGTGACCCTGTAGAACAGGATAAGCAGCTAAAGATGGATGGATGGATGGATGGATGGATATGGAGTAATTAATCAATCCCTAACGAGCAATTTCCACACAAATCGCTTCTTCTCCCTCAATTCTTCACCGATTTTGATTCTTTCTGGCATGAAAGTAAGGGTACGTAGGGTGCATATAACTTCTACCCAGATTTGCTTTATTACAATTATTAATGAAGTTATGGACTAATTAATCCTTAATAAGCAGTTCAACAAAAATCACTACTTCTTGGTCAATTCCTCACCGTTTTGAGTTCTTTCTGGCAAATAGGTTAATATTCCTAGGGTGGATATATATAGCTTGTATACAGTGTATATAGCTTGCAACATTTATTGCGCCCATAAGGTGGCCCACGTAGATCGTTTCTTCTGGACTAGACAGGGCCCAGAGTGAGCTACGCCATCATTGACGGTCTCGTTATAGAGGTTTCCTCCTCTCAATCATTCACACCCATGGAGAATTTAGAGTAGCCAGTTAACCTAAACACATTTCTTTGGACTGTAGGAGAAAACCCACACAGACACCATGCAAACTCTACACAGAAAGGCTCCCATCAGCTGTGAGGCTCGAACCCAGAACATTCTTGCTGTGAGGCAACAGTGCTAATGACTGCACCACCGTGCTGCCCTTTCATCCAGATATACAGTGGTGCTTGAAAGTTTGTGAAACCTTTAGAATTTTCTATATTTCTGCGTAAATATGACCATAAACATCATCAGATTTTCACACAAGTCCTAAAAGTAGATAAAGAGAACCAAGTTAAACAAATGAGACAAAAATATTATACTTGGTCATTTATTTATTGAGGAAAATGATCCAATATTACATATCTGTGAGTGGCAAAAGTATGTGAACCTCTAGGATTAGCAGTTAATTTGAAGGTGAAATTAGAGTCAGGTGTTTTCAATCAGTGGTATGACAGGTGTGAGTGGGCACCCTGTTTTATTTAAAGAACAGGGATCTATCAAAGTCTGATCTTCACAACCCATGTTTGTGGAAGTGTATCATGGCACAAACAAAGGAGATTTCTGAGGACCTCAGAAAAAGCATTGTTGATGTTCATCAGGCTGGAAAAGGTTATAAAACCATCTCTAAAGAGTTTGGACTCCACCAATCCACAGTCACCCAGACTGTGTACAAATGGAGGAAATTCAAGACCATTGTTACCCTCCCCAGGAGTGGTCGACCAACAAAGATCACTCTAAGAGCAAGGCGTGTAATAGTCGACAAGGTCACAAAGGACCCCAGGGTAACTTCTAAGCAACTGAAGGCCTCTCTCACATTGGCTAATGTTAATGTTCATGAGTCCACGATCAGGAGAACACTGAACAACAATGGTGTGCATGGCAGGGTTGCAAGGAGAAAGCCACTGCTCTCCAAAAAGAACATTGCTGCTCGTCTTCAGTTTGCTAAAGATCACGTGGACAAGCCAGAAAGCTATTGGAGAAATGTTTTGTGGATGGATGAGACCAAAATAGAACTTTTTGGTTTAAATGAGAAGCGTTATGTTTGGAGAAAGGAAAACACTGCATTCCAGCATAAGAACCTTATCCCATCTGTGAAACATGGCGGTGGTAGTATCATGGTTTGGGTCTGTTTTGCTGCATCTAGGCCAGGACAGCTTGCCATCATTGATGGAACAATGAATTCTGAATTATACCAGCGAATTCTAAAGAAAAATGCCAGGACATCTGTCCATGAACTGAATCTCAAGAGAAGGTGGGTCATGCAGCAAGACAATGACCCTAAGCACACAAGTCGTTCTACCAAAGAATGGTTAAAGAAGAATAAAGTTAATGTTTTGGAATAGCCAAGTCAAAGTCCTGACCTTAATCCAATCAAGATGTTGTGGAAAGACCTGAAGCGAGCAGTTCATGTGAGGAAACCCACCAACATCCCAGAGTTGAAGCTGTTCTGTACGGAAGAATGGGCTAAAATTCCTCCAAGCCGGTGTGCAGGACTGATCAACAGTTACCGCAAACATTTAGTTGCAGTTATTGCTGCACAAGGGGGTCACACCAGATACTGAAAGCAAAGGTTCACATACTTTTGCCACTCGCAGATATGTAATATTGGATCATTTTCCTCAATAAATAAATGACCAAGTATAATATTTTTGTCTCATTTGTTTAACTGGGTTTTCACACAAGTCGTACTTTTAGGACTTGTGTGAAAATCTGATGATGTTTTAGGTCATATTTATGCAGAAATATAGAAAATTGTAAAGGGTTCACAAACTTTCAAGCACCACTGTACATTATAAAACATTAATGCTGTTACACGTCCATAAAAGAAGCTAGTTTGATACACAATCACTTTAAAAATTCATTTCTAGCTGTGTTACAGGGGAACGTAACTCACTTGGAGGAAAGCGCTATCCACCCTCTTCTGTATACATGAGCTCCCAGATGCCTGTGATTAGCTAGCTTTGCTGTGACTGCCAGGAAAGAACAAGTCTTTTTCTTGAAGTGTTTTCTCTCTGTTGAAGTTTTTTTTTTTCTCTTGAAGTCAGAAACCAGAACCTGGTTCACTTTACCACTGACTGTTACAAAGTGCTGACACTGGAGACTCCTTCCATAAATGTTACGTAAATAAACATATCCTTACAAAACACTTTAGCAGAACAAACACTGCGCATGTTTATGTTTAAATCCATACAAGTCCCTGTGTAAGCTGTTACTATCGGTAGAAATGCTAAGCACTGTCAGAGCTGCTGACTAGTCAGAATAGAGAATTAAACAGCGCTGTGGTGTAAATGCAGGGGTTTAAATTGGAGTGCTAACCTCCTAGTGGTATTCCCCGGGCAATGGCTACAGCAATGACCTTGGGTTGCGATACCACAGGGAGCATGGTGGGAAACCGGCAGGCTTGTCCTGAAAGGTTCCCCCTGCTCCTGGCAGGTTCAACCATGGTGAGATGGTTCCCAGGGGACCTGCTGCTGGCAAATAGCACCTGCACCTTTCCAGCTTACCGCTCTTCCTTATCGGAGCGTGATACAAAATAGATAAGGTTGGGTGAAGGGTCAGCACCCCCTCACCACAAAAACTTAAAACTGCTGCAGAAGCACGAACTAGAAACTCTATATATACGGGCCTGGGAGAAGATGGTCTTCCAGAAGGAGGACACATGACACCAAGTAGTGAAATCCAAATAAACCTGGAAGCTACTAGGCCGACAACCATCATATCAACCAGGACCACTACCATGTTGGGGACATGGAATGTCCGAACTATGTATGAGGTGGGAAAAACAGCACAAGTGGCAACAGAGATGAGAAATTACAAGCTAGAGGTGATGGGAATCAGTGAGTCAAAATGGACAGGCTCGGGACAGGTGATGTTAAACACAGGAGAATTGCTGCTATATGCAGGTCATGAAGAGGAAAACACCCCACACACAGGGAGTGGCCTTAATGTTGTCCAAGACAGCCCAGAAAACTCTCATTGGATGGGAGACACACGGCCCGAGGATTCTAACTGCATGCTTCCGTACAGAAAGAAGGAGGCTCAACATGGACATCATCTTGTGCTACGCTCCAACAAATGATGGTGATGAAGAGGTCAAAGAGGAGTACTATAACAGAGTACTGACAGTCATCCAGAACAGGCCAAGACGCAACATCATCATCACCATGGGGGACTTCAACACCAAGATAGGGAGTAACAACCAAGGCTACAAGTTAATCATGGGGGAACAAGGTTTGGGCGTAATGAATGATAATGGGGAAAGGTTTGCTAATATGTGTGCTACAAGCAACCTAGTCATAGGTGGGAGTATGTTCCAACATAAAAGGATGCACAAAGCCACTTGGACATCACCAGACATGTTCACGGAAAACCAAATTGATCATATATGTATTGAGAAAAAGTTCAGAAGATCCCTCCAAGATGTTTGAGTCAAGCGAGGAGACGATGTTTCCTCAGACCATCACCTACTGATTGCACTCTTAAGGTTAAAACTGAGAAAAAACTGGACGGGGACACCAGACAAAGTGGCAGAAGGTACAACACCTCAGTCCTGAGGGATGCAGAAAAGCTGGAAGAATTCAGGATCACACTCTGCAACAAGTTCCAGGTCCTGCAAGACTTAGAGACCACGATAGAAGACTCCATTGAGGAAAAGTGGCAGGGGATAAAAGAGGCAGTAACATCAACATGCCAGGAAGTGCTGGGCACAAAGAGACAAAGCCACAAGAAGTGGATCTCAGAAGAGACCCTGGAAAAAGTGGAGGAGAGGAAAAAGAAGAAAGCAGCAATAAACAACTGTCACACAAGAACAGAAAAAGCCAAAGCACACAAGGAATATGTAGAAGCACACAGGGCAGTAAAGAGGCATATTAGAGCAGACAAGAAGAATTACATGGAGACACTAGCAGTAGAAGTGGAGGATGCAGTGTGCCATGGCAACATGAGGGAGCTGTACACCACCATCAAAAAACTTTCTGGAAAACATACCCAGTCAGAGAGACCAGTAAAGGACAGTGATGGGAATATCATCCCGGATATGGAAGGGCAAAAGCACAGATGGGCACAGTATTTTGAAGACTTGCTAAACAGACCAGCCCCAAGGGAAACAGCAGACATCCACCAAGCAGACAGTGACCTGCAAATTGAGTGTGGACCACCATCAAAGGATGAGATCCAGAAAGCTGTCAAACAGCTGAAGAATGGGAAGGCGTCAGGTCCAGACAATATCCCAGCAGAGGCGCGAAGGCAGATGTGGAGACAAGTGTGGAGATGCTCTACCCATTGTTCCAAAGCATATGGGAGAAGGAAGAAGTCCCACAGGAGTGGAAGGGGGGTACATCATCAAACTACCAAAGAAGGGTGACCTTAGCTCCTGCGCCAATTACAGGGGAATCACCCTTCTCTCAATTCCAAGTAAGATCTTCAACAGAGTCCTCCTGAACAGGAAGAAAGATGCCGTGGACTCAAACCTCCATGACCAATAAGCAGAGTTTAGGAAAAACAGATCCTGTATGGACCAGATCACCACACTTAGAATCATTTTGGAGCAGTCCATAGAATGGAACTCACCTCTCTATGTCAACTTTATTGATTATGAGAAAGCATTCGACAGTTTGGACAGACAGTCACTATGGAAGCTACTGAGGCACTATGGCATACCTGAAAAAATCACCAACATCATCAAGAACTCCTATGAAGGGATGACGTGCAGGGTAATCCATGGCCAACAACTCACAGATGCCTTCCAAGTGCGGACGGGGGTGAGGCAAGGATGCCTGCTGTCCCCATTCTTGTTTCTTCTGGCCATAGATTGGAGTATGAAGACATCCATAGATGGTAAGAACAGTGGAATAAAATGGACAGCTGGGAAACGGTTGGATGATCTGGATTTCGCAGATGATCTGGCTCTTCTCTCTCACACACAGCAACAAATGCAAGAGAAGACCAACTCAATAGATGCGAGCTCAGCTTCCCTAGGCCTCAAGATCCACAGTGGAAAGAGCAAGATCCTCAAGGTCAACACAAACTGCAATACTCCCATCACCTTGGCAGGAAAAGCACTAGGAGAGGTGGATAATTTCACTTACCTAGGAAGTGTCATCAACAAACAAGGTGGGACAGATGCAGATGTAAAGGCATGGATAGGAAAGGCAAGAACAGCTTTCCATCAGTTGGATAAAGTCTGGAGATCATCAGAACTGACTACCAGTACTAAAATCCGGATGTTCAACACAATGGTAAAACCTGTTCTATTGTATGGTGCAGAGACATGGCAAACAACAGCCAGCACAACACAGAAAACACAAGCTTTCATAAATACCTGCCTTAGGAAAATTCTTAGAATCTACTGGCCTAACACCATCAGTAATGAGGACTTGTGGCACTGCACCAGGCAACAACCAGTAGGGACTGTCATTCTACGTAAATGCTGGACATGGATAGGGCACACCTTGCGCAAACCAGTAACAAATATCACAAGAGAGGCCTTCACCTGTAACCCCCTGGGGAAGCGGAAGAGGGGAAGACTGAAGAACACATGGAGGCGGGACCTGGATGCTGATGTAAGGGCAACCGGCTATACATGGGAACAGCTGGTAGAGAGGGCCCAGGACTGCATGAGATGGAGGGATCTAGCCCGTGGCCTATGCCCAAAGTTGGGCAGTAGGCCTAAGTAAGTAAGTAAGTAAGTAAGTGGTGTAACGCAAAATAAACCTCGAATAAGTGACTCTTCATTGACTTCTTTACTCCACAGCTATGCTTGCAAATTAAATCCTTAATTTGACAATGGGTTTTGATTTAAAATGATTTTATGAGCAGGGGTTTTTTTTCTGTTAATAAAACTCGTCCATCAGACCAACAACACAAAAGAAAAAATTTCAAATCATTCATTTCAACAATGAAAACCTGAGAAAGGGAAAGCACAGATGGTTCTTGTGTGAGACAAGGAGCCTCTTCTGACTCAGTGTTTTCATTTTCATCCATCTCTCTACTTGTTTTTCCGTTTGCTGTCAGTCTTTCCCTCTCCCATACTTGTTCCATTCATTACGACGTGACGAACATGCAGGTACGGCTGACATCAGTGTGTTCCCCCCAATCACCTTAATTGAAGCTCTGAGTCCAGAGCTAATTTTAGATCCTGCACTCATCGAACCACAGCCGCACCGCTGAATCGTCCAAGGTCACTCAGACTTGACGTCAAATCGCAAGATCTTGATGTGATTGGTAGCAGTCATATCATTTAGGCTAGATGACGGGAAAAATAATTGCTGCCTTTCATGAAAAAATGGCTGCGATTATATTTGACGGATATACTTAGCTGGATGTGACATTGAACTGTCATCTTTCACCTGGAAGAAATCAAAAAGAAATCTTCTGTACGACTGGGAGACTTTTCTTACTTTACCATGTGAGATTTTTGAGACATGGAAAGCACTGATGACAGGGACATGACAGGATGTTGTCAAGTGTCGTGTCCTGTTGTCAAGGGTCATTTAAGTGTAGAATAAAACAAGCTGTTATTGGAAAACTTTACTGTTACCATCCCAAAGTAGATATTTTTTTCCAAAAACAACATATCCAGAAGTGTTTTATTCATTTTATGCCACAGCAGTTTCCCAACACACAACATTATTTCCTTGATTAAAAATGGCACGTAGTATTTTCAGTATGAGATGCCAATGAAACAATTTCCTCTTCTCATAGTTTCTCTAACAGCTATAAACTGTCATTGTCTCTCTTTTTTCTCTCTCTGGAAATCTGTGAGACATGTCATCGATTGCACTACTGACTGCACCCTAACACTTTACACCTGAGGAACACGTCACTCAGGTTATATGCACATACGGTATACACTACAGGCTTGTAGTACTCGAGTCCAACTCGTGCCCTAATTTTAAGGACTCGTCACTTGACTTGGACTTGAGCACTGATGACTTGGACTCAGACTCGGGCTCATGCATTAACTGCATTCAGACTCGTAAATTGGAGACGAGGACTCTGATTATTTTCTTGTAACATGCCATAATTCATTCATTCATTCATTATCTCTAGCCGCTTTATCCTTCTACAGGGTCGCAGGCAAGCTGGAGCCTATCCCAGCTGACTACGGGCGAAAGGCGGGGTACACCCTGGACAAGTCGCCAGGTCATCACAGGGCTGACACATAGACACAGACAACCATTCACACTCACATTCACACCTACGGTCAATTTAGAGTCACCAGTTAACCTAACCTGCATGTCTTTGGACTGTGGGGGAAACCGGAGCACCCGGAGGAAACCCACGCGGACACGGGGAGAACATGCAAACTCCACACAGAAAGGCCCTCGCCGGCCCCGGGGCTCGAACCCAGGACCTTCTTGCTGTGAGGCGACAGCGCTAACCACTACACCACCGTGCCGCCCCATGCCATAATAATTTGGCATAAGATATTTACATCTACATTAATTTTTATACTAATTTTGTGAAAGAGAATGCACATTCACCTGTTCATACATCATGTTTAGGAACAAACTAACGTTAATGGCGCTAAAATGCCTGGAGAGACGCCCCTAGGATTGTCCGCTTTGCTTATACAGACTTCTCGTGCAGTGGGAAAAAATGCCCTGCTATGTGTTCCATATGTAGAAGAACTATCAGGGAGACGACGGGGATGACCTCGAACTTCAATCGTCATTTGGCAAGACTCCACCCAGAGAAGGAAGTGGCATGCTATGTTCATTGCTCTGTTGATAGCGGGCGGGGCTTGCTTGCTGAGCGATGAACTAGCTAGTGTTAACCCTCTCTCATGTTATTTGCCCTGTTGATAGTGGCCGGGGCTTGCTGAGCGATGAACAAGCTTTTTATCTGTAGCCTATTAACTAAAATGGGGCAGTTGAGCAGGAACGTTAGTCCAACACAGTAGCAGAGATGCTTTCACATAAAGGCAGCAACAGCCACCGTCACATGGTGCTGCTGGAGTCTTGTTCTCGGACTCGACTAGGACTTGACTAAATTTTCTATAATGACTTGGACTTGACTCGGACTTGAACACTGGGGACTCGAGACTGGACTTGGACTTGAGGTTTAGTGACTCGACTACAACACTGGTATATAACACTATTGCTGCACACTGTAATAATCCCGTGTTTAACCTCTAGGCCAGGGTTCCCCAATTAATTTTCCCCAAGGGCCAAAGTATGTGAAGTGTGCCAAGCCAAGGGCCAAAACGTCCAGGATTTTTTTCCATTGTGTCAGTAAAAGTTGATTTATGTGCAGATTATATTATTATTATTATTATTATTATTATTATTATTATTATCATTTCAAGTGTAGGTCATAAAAATAATTTTCCCCGACAACCAATTATTTTTTTAGTGGACTGAAAGCTACTAAATTTGAATCACAGTCTTCCGATTTTATTAGTTTTTTTTTAAATAGAACAATTAATGAATTTATCTCCATGTGTCCCTAAATTCTCTGCTATTTTTTCCTGCTTCACCATGACCCAATTCAAGATACTACGTCATGCATCACGTGGTGGGCTTTCCCCGTTCGCACAAGGCATTGTGGGATACAAATTTGAAACAGGAGAGAAAAATGGAGGACGTGAGTGTGCGAATGAAACGTGAAAGGCCGACTACAGTAATGGAAAGTGAGAAGAAAAGATGTTATATACGAAGGAAAGTAAACGCAGGACCAAACTAATAAATATCGGCGGTCAGCGAGCACCTCGGTGTGATCAGCTGTTCATTTAGCGACAGAATGATGGAACTGTCAGTGCACGCTCAAAGGTAAAGCTGCGCATGCGCACACACACAGACTTCCTCTGTCTGCTTGACTGTGCGAAGAAGCGAGCGATTTCATGCACATTATGTGCTTTAATCCCCTCAAATTAAATAACTTCCCAGCCACAGAATGGCCTGATATTTTGTGAGATATTACAGAAATAAACATATATCACAATGACCACATTTCAGAGGGAATTCAATTTCACAGATTTTATGAAATCCAAAGGCCGTCTAGCTTTAATAGATCCAGAACCATTTTTCATGACTTAAAACTTCTCCAACCATATCAATTGCACCAGTGGCGGCTGCTGGTTTTTAAAACAGGGGAAGCCCATTTTACGCATTCATCGTAAAACCTGTAGGCCGGATATCAAAGCATAGAAAGGTGTGCCCCATTAGCATAGTGAACTAGACAACCCTACCTAGTGGCAGAAAGTATTTTTGCTTGTACATTTCATGTTATAGTCTGGCTTGCCAGGCTAGTGCCTCATATCCTTAATCAAAAATATCAAACATCCAAAAATCACTGGCTATTCAACGAAGAGCCTTGAACAATCATACCCTGATATGCAACACAGAGTCTTTAACACAACACCCAGCTGTGCAACACATCCTTGAACATTTTCTGCAACACAGTCTGGAAATTCATAACCAGGTAGGCTATGCAACACACAGAACCTTGAATATTATACCCAGGTATAACCTATAACACAGAGCCCACCATTCTCTTAACATTACTGAACAATATACACACTTCAGATTCATGAACATTATATGATGCACACTATTTATACACAAATTCTGCCCTCCGCTCCTTTTCCAGAAAATGGTCTGTGACCCTGTCATACTAGCTGGTTGTGCTTTCCAGAGACTTCACCAATTTCTGTTAGCAGCTAGCACTGCAGATCCCAATAAGGCTCAAGCTAGCTTACAACCAGATTGAACTACAAATGAAATAAACGAGTGAATTCACGAATGATCAAACTGATAGAATGGATGAAAGTTAACGGAGCACAACGAGTAATATTTACATTTATTTACAGAGTAATGTACAGAGACATCAATGAGAAGAAACATTTATATGAAAAGAAAGTCGGACAGCACTTTGGCACACGACTACACTTTCTCGACATCCGCTGGGGACTGACTGATCATACTTCCGTGTTCCTTGCCGACGCCGAAGTACAGAGCCCGCCCTCCTCATGTCTTTCAAACACTACCTCCAATAATCCTTCATCAGCCCGGCTTCCCTGGAAGTGACGATTTTGTCGATTTTAACCAATAACAACTAGCCGAAATTGGCTGTTCAGAGCCCTCTCATAGACTGCAACGGATACCCGGCTGCCAGCCATAGAGCCCATTGAAATAAGAAAGGTTACAGCCAGTGTTGCCAGATTGGGCGGTTTTAAGTGCATTTTGGCGGGTTTTGAACATATTTTGGCTGGAAAACGTCAGCAGTATCTGGCAACGCTGGTTACAGCCTGGCAGCAAAGGTGACTCTCGTAGCGAACTGCAAGTTCGTCAGACATCACTCAAATAAGTTACAGGATAGTTATGAACGTAAATACAATCTTGGGCATATATTATGTTATGCAAGTTATTGTTTTAATGAGAATTCAACGTCGTAGATGCCGCAGTTTGGGGAGAGAATTTTAGGGGAAGCTCGGCTTTCCTTGTTGTCTCTGAGAAATCGCCCCTGAATTGCACACTTTTTAATCATCTCAGCATCAGCGAATGGCTTCTTCGCTTTAGCTCAGTTCCATGAAACATGCAAGGATGCAGCTGGTATGCTTTCTTGTGCCATTGATTTGCACATAGTAGAAATGGAGTGCTTGTATGATGTTAGCATGTTTGCTATTTTTTTGCTTGCGTTGATCCGATTTTGCAGGGTAGTTGGCATGGAAACTGGCAGCATGCATAGTGTTGAAGTGCTGTTTTAGAGTGTCTGCTAGCTACAGTCTGTATGCATATCGCGCATATTGGTTTAGCAGTGGCGTGGTCTGGTAAAGTAAAACAAAACTGATCAGTCTAGTCAGATTTGAACTGGTGGTTTTCCTGATCCACTTTGCACTTTTTTGTGCAAGCCATGCCGTTCTTTGTTTAGGACAATCAACGGTATTATCATCTGACTTACTTGCAGTATTTCACTTAGATGGCAGGTAGCGTAGCTGATGTGCGTCTCGACTTACGTCTTTTACATCTACGCATGTTCTACGCCGGCGTAGGTCAAAGGTCAAGTGTACAGTATGGGGTAAGGTCAGAATAACGTAAAGCAGTGCACACTTTATTTCTCATGTTAAGGCAGGTGTGTCAGTGGCAGTGCATTGGCACAAGCCAGACATTTGGCTCTCATGGTCTGGATGTGGTCCGTGGGCCGCCTATTGGGATTTGGTGCTCTAGACCCTACTGAACCAAGCTTAATGGTTCCATAGTGTTTCCTATAGTCCATTGTCTGCTGCTGTTTCATGTAAAATGTAGCACCGTGTCCTGGAGAAACTATATCTCATTCCTCAGTCAACATGTCTGTAATGAAAAAGAATGACCATTATGTTGAATTTGACTTTCTCACCAAGAAACTTCAAGTTCGAGCTTTACCTGTTACAAAGCCCTGACACTGGAGACTCCTTCCAATATAATCATGATATATACGCATCAGAGATCTGAAATATAAAACCTGCCCAACAGGCCAAACTCTGGACATCCTCAAGTGACCCTAGCAGAAAGGCACAGTCTACAGTCACATCCCGAATCTCATTCAGAGTCTCGGAAGCGTTGGACCAGGAGACGACCCCAGCTTTCTCCAACAGTGACAACAGATAATAATGAAGCATCCACAGATCTCATGAATTGTTTTTTGTTGTTCCTTGTTTTCCTGCAATAAGGCCAAATCCCAGACTCGGACTCCTATCAGGCTCAGAGGCAGAGGTCAGTCAGTGACAGATCAGACATGTGCTGTGGATCTGAGCGATTATGTCTGTGATAATATCAGATAACAGAGATAACGCAGGATCAACACTGGAGAGAGATGATCAGCTTTACTGATGCAGATTATCCTCTGGATTTATAATCCCCTAATCTCGTTTGAAGGGATGGAGCAGAATAGCAGTGAAACACCCATGTGCTCACAGACAGGTGTGTGTGTATGTGTCTTTTTTTTTTAAATAAGTGATCAAGACCTGATTTATAAAACACATTTTTAAAGCAGAGAGTGAGTTAGATATGTTTAGATGGGATATACTGTGATGTAATGTGAATCCAAGCAGTTTAGTGAAAAATGATGACAGAGGCCACACCTTGTTTACGAGGACTGTGATGTACAGAGGCCACACTTCTTTTACTGACACTGACAGGAACTGAGGACATACTTCCTTCACTGGGACTGCCAAACACAGAGGCCATGTCTCCTTCATTAAGACTGGCAGGTACAGAAGCCACACCTCCTTCATGGGGACTGATATGCACACAGATCATGTCTCCAGCAATGGGACTGAGGTATACAAGCCACACCCCCTTTTACTGAGACTAATATGCACCCAGGTCATGCCTCCTTCACTGAAACTGACAGATACACAGACCACACCTCCTTCACAGAAACTAACAGGTACATAGGCCACACCCCCTTCACTGTAACTGACATGTACACAGGCCACACCCCTTTCACTGTGAATCACAGTTACACAGGTCACACCCCCTTCAAGGAAAAAGAGGAAGGAAGGATGCCTTCCTCACTTCTTCACTGCCTCAGATACACCCTGAGCTCCTTCACCGTCTCAGATACACTGGGACTGACATGTACACAGGCCACACCCCTTTCACTGTGAATCACAATTACACAGGTCACACCCCCTTCACACCGGGGTGCATCTGAGACAGTGAAGGACCTCGGGGCATATCTGAGGCAGTGAAGAAGCTTGGGGTGTATCTGGCATGGTGAAGGAGCTCAGGAAGGAAGGAAGGAAGGAAGGAAGGAAGGAGAGACATGTACAATGGTTGGGCAATAGGTGGTAAAAACAGGGAGAGCAAGGACAAGAGAAGGAGTGAAAGAGAAAGAAAGAAAGAAAGAAAGAAAGAAAGAAAGAAAGAGGAAGGAAGGAAGGAAGGAAGGAAGGAAGGAAGGAAGGAAGGAAGGAAGGATACAATGGGTAATAGGTGGTAAAAACAGGGGAAGCAAAGACGAGAGCAAAGGGAAGAGAAAGAAAGAAAGAAAGAAAGAAAGAAAGAAAGAAAGAAAGAAAGAAAGAAAGAAAGAAGAGTACAATGTGGGATAGAGAGAGAGACAGAGAGAGAGAGAAAGGAAGGGTGTAATGGTTAAGTGTGACAGAAGGTAACACGGGTGTATCTGAGGCAGTGAAGGAGCTCAGGGTGCATCTGAGATGGTGAAGGAGCTCGGGGTGCATCTGAGACAGTGAAGGAGCTCGGGGCGTATCTGAGGCAGTGAAGAAGCTTGGGGTGTATCTGACACGGTGAAGGAGCTCAGGGTGCATCTGAGACGGTGAAGGAGCTCGGGGCGTATCTGAGGCAGTGAAGGAGCTCAGGGTGTATCTGAGACAGTGAAGGAGCTCAGGGCATATCTGAGGCAGTGAAGGAGCTCAGGGTGTATCTGAGACGGTGAAGGAGCTCGGGGTGTATCTGAGGCAGTGAAGAAGCTCGGGGTGTATCTGACACAGTGAAGGAGCTCGGGTGTATCTGAGGTAGTGAAGGAGCTTGGGGTGTATCTGAGATAGTGAAGGAGCTTGGGGTATATCTGAGACAGTGAAGGAGCTTGGGGTATATCTGAGACAGTGAAGGAGCTCAGGGTGCATCTGAGACAGTGAAGGAGCTCGGGGTGCATCTGAGACAGTGAAGGAGCTCAGGGCATATCTGAGGCAGTGAAGGAGCTCAGGGTGCATCTGAGACAGTGAAGGAGCTCGGGGTGCATCTGAGACAGTGAAGGAGCTCAGGGTGTATCTGAGGCAGTGAAGGAGCTCAGGGTGTATCTGAGGCAGTGAAGAAGCTCGGGGTGTATCTGAGGCAGTGAAGCAGCTCGGGGTGTATCTGACACAGTGAAGCAGCTCGGGGTGTATCTGAGGTAGTGAAGGAGCTTGGGGTGTATCTGAGGTAGTGAAGGAGCTTGGGGTGTATCTGAGGTAGTGAAGGAGCTTGGGGTGTATCTGAGACAGTGAAGGAGCTTGGGGTGTATCTGAGACAGTGAAGGAGCTTGGGGTGTATCTGAGACAGTGAAGCAGCTCGGGGTGTATCTGAGGTAGTGAAGGAGCTTGGGGTGTATCTGAGGTAGTGAAGGAGCTTGGGGTGTATCTGAGACAGTGAAGGAGCTTGGGGTGTATCTGAGACAGTGAAGCAGCTCGGGGTGTATCTGAGGTAGTGAAGGAGCTTGGGGTGTATCTGAGGTAGTGAAGGAGCTTGGGGTATATCTGAGACAGTGAAGGAGCTTGGGGTGTATCTGAGTCAGTGAAGGAGCTCGGGGCGTATCTGAGGCAGTGAAGAAGCTTGGGGTGTATCTGAGACGGTGAAGGAGCTCGGGGTGCATCTGAGACAGTGAAGGAGCTCGGGGCGTATCTGAGGCAGTGAAGGAGCTCAGGGTGTATCTGAGACAGTGAAGGAGCTCAGGGCATATCTGAGGCAGTGAAGGAGCTCAGGGTGTATCTGAGACGGTGAAGGAGCTCGGGGTGTATCTGAGGCAGTGAAGAAGCTCGGGGTGTATCTGACACAGTGAAGGAGCTCGGGTGTATCTGACACAGTGAAGGAGCTTGGGGTGTATCTGAGATAGTGAAGGAGCTTGGGGTATATCTGAGACAGTGAAGGAGCTTGGGGTATATCTGAGACAGTGAAGGAGCTCAAGCTCAGGGTGCATCTGAGACAGTGAAGGAGCTCGGGGTGCATCTGAGACAGTGAAGGAGCTCAGGGCATATCTGAGGCAGTGAAGGAGCTCAGGGTGCATCTGAGACAGTGAAGGAGCTCGGGGTGCATCTGAGACAGTGAAGGAGCTCAGGGTGTATCTGAGGCAGTGAAGGAGCTCAGGGTGTATCTGAGGCAGTGAAGAAGCTCGGGGTGTATCTGAGGCAGTGAAGCAGCTCGGGGTGTATCTGAGGCAGTGAAGCAGCTCGGGGTGTATCTGAGGTAGTGAAGGAGCTTGGGGTGTATCTGAGGTAGTGAAGGAGCTTGGGGTGTATCTGCGGTAGTGAAGGAGCTTGGGGTGTATCTGAGGTAGTGAAGGAGCTTGGGGTGTATCTGAGACAGTGAAGGAGCTTGGGGTGTATCTGAGACAGTGAAGGAGCTTGGGGTGTATCTGAGACAGTGAAGCAGCTCGGGGTGTATCTGAGGTAGTGAAGGAGCTTGGGGTGTATCTGAGGTAGTGAAGGAGCTTGGGGTGTATCTGAGACAGTGAAAGAGCTTGGGGTGTATCTGAGACAGTGAAGGAGCTTGGGGTGTATCTGAGGTAGTGAAGGAGCTTGGGGTGTATCTGAGACAGTGAAGGAGCTTGGGGTGTATCTGAGACAGTGAAGCAGCTCGGGGTGTATCTGAGGTAGTGAAGGAGCTTGGGGTGTATCTGAGGTAGTGAAGGAGCTTGGGGTATATCTGAGACAGTGAAGGAGCTTGGGGTGTATCTGAGTCAGTGAAGGAGCTCGGGCTGGCTGTGTGCTCTGAATGAAACTGAAGCAATCTCGGCATCTCAGAGACAGAGGTGCTTTAACTTCGTCAGTGTAATGCGTTTCCATTACGTCTCTCTCTCTCTCGCCCTCTCTCTCTCACACTCTCTCTCCCCCGGCTGAGTTAAACTGGACCTGAGATGATTTCTTTATCAGAATAACTGAACAGGAGTTCATTGAAGAGAGATTGAACAGAGGAAAAACATCACACAGTTTCAGCTTCACATCATTTCTTCTTCGTGTTGCTCAGACAGAGCTGCATTTTAAAGCACGCTTTGTATCTTCAGATTTAAATTCTGTCCAGACGGAGACATGCAGTCAGACTAAATCTGTTTAATATGGAGGCGGATGGATTTCTCCCAGGAGACTGAATTTCTCCAGCAAGGTCAGACAGGACTGTCTCTGTGTGCTCGTGAGAGATTTTTATTTAAAAACGTCTTCTTCAGAACCAGAGCCTTTGACTTTCCCTGTCTGAACACTCTGGATCAGGTACAGATAAATAAATCTCATTAATTATTTTATCTCCTTAATATAAAACTAAGAAGAATGTGTTCTCATGTGAACATAAAATATAACGAACTGTCTGGTAATTAGTGACCATTTATACCACTGCACTGTCGCGTCCTCAATCTCCAGCGGACTGGAATTGAAAATTTTAATTAAAAACTTTTCTGCATCTGCCATCTTTTCTCTTTTCTATTCTTACGCTTTCTCCACATTCTTCAGCATCGTCCAGTACACACTCCCTGGCCACTTTAATAGGAACTTGTTCTTGATTCTCAGATTCCTGTTCTTGGCTGCAGGAATGGAACCCTTCTGTTCTGCTGTTGCATGCTGAGATGCTTTTCTGCTCCCCACAGTTGTACAGAGTGATTATATGAGTTACTATATCCTTCCTGGCAAAAAACTCAAACCAATCTGTCCATTTTCCTCTGACGTCTCTTATCAACAAGGTGTTTGTTTTTTTCCACCCACAGAACTGTCGCTCACTCACCTGAATGTTTTTTGTTTATCGCACCGTTCTGTGTAAACTCCAGAGACTATTGTGTGTGAAAACCCCAGGAGATCAGCAGTTTCTGAAATACTCAAACTAGTCCATCTGACTCAAACCAACACCCATGCCACAGTGAAAGAAAGTCACACAACTTTGAAATCACAATTTTTCCCATTCTTATGTTTGAACATTGTGAACATTAACTGAAGCTCGATTTGTATCTACATGATTTTATGCATAGAGGGATCAGCTGATTACAGAACTGCATCAAACAGCAGGTGGATTATGAGTGTTCCTAATAAAGTGGCCACCTGATCCACAAACACGGATAACTGCTAATCAGAACTTTTAGCCGGTTTATACTTGACACATTACTTTGTGTGCACGTGCAGAAGCAGTGGCAAAGCAAGCGGCATTGTTCACACATCTGGAGGAAACATCTGGAGGAATAAAAGCAAACATCCACTTGCTTGTTTATCAAAGCCAAGCCATCCCTGTTCATACAAGTCGTACTACAGTGATAAATACACTGTCCTTCTCTTTTAAACTTCACGCCGTCATCTTGCCTGTTTTCATGAACCGCATGTCAAATTAAAACCCTCATTATACATTCAAAAAATGAGGCTGGCGCTCATACCAGCCACTGTTGTTGTGTGTGAGTTTTAAAACCGATCAATCCTGTAGGAGGAGTAGCGATTTTTGTGTGTGTGTGTGTGTGTGTGTGTGTGTGTGTGTGTGTGTGTGTGTGTGTGTGTGTGTGTGTGTGTGAAATTGCATGTGACCCCTGTGTAGCCTCATCCATGGCAGGTGGTGCCACCTGGTGAACAATTCTTGTTGGAATATGTCTTTAGAGTCTTCTAGGTGAGTTTCAGTGAAAACGTCCCAGCACTTTACGAAGACTAGCGTTTAACATGAGTCACCCAAAATTTTCAAACGCCCATAAAATGTTAAATATGACAGGTGGCACCACCATCTTGGCAAGTTTTATTCATACCAACCTGCGGAACATTCCATATGAGTTTGATCAAAGTTTGATCACTCCTGTAGGAGGAGTAGCGATTTTTTTTTTTGTGAAATTGCACGTGACCCGTGTAGCCTCAGCCATGGTAGGTGGCGCCACCTGGTGAACAATTCTTGTTGGAATATGTCTTTAGAGTCTTCTGGGTGAGTTTCAGTGAAATCATCCTAGCAGTTTACGGAGAGTAGCATTTAATGTGACGAGTCACCCAAAAATTTCAGACGCCCATAAAATCATACATATGACAGGTGGCGCCACCATCTTGACAATTTTTATACACACCCACCTGGGGAACACTGTATGTGAGTTTCATCGAAATCCAATCAATCCTATAGGAGGAGTAGCGATTTTTGTAAATTTTGGATGGACAACGATGAACCTCTAAGGCTGGTTGACAAAACAGAAACATAACTCAAACTCTAACGGTTTCAGTACCCAAGTATGTGATTTGACAGCGTTTGCACCATACAGACTCATCGTGATGCTCCAAACGACAGCCGGAGACACTGAAGCAGCAGCCATCTTGGATACACAGTTAAAAGCAACCTTTCGTGGCCTGTGTGTCAGCGTCCTGCTTTCCTACAGAGTTGAGCTTCAGTTCAAATTGTACACACTCGAAGGTCCCTGTAGGCACAACTAGCTGGATCAGATTGGGCTTAGAACAAAGTGCTGAGTAAGGGCCAATCTCCAGTTCTCTAACTCTACTGGAAATAAGTTGAAATCAGTAAGAAATGAAAATTTTTTTTACTCCCATACCTAGATACCCTCCAGCATCCTCCCACAAGATCTGACCCGGCTTTTTTCATTGTTTTTTTTCCCCTCACTGAAATATCCCACTACAGCCAATTCAGCTAAATATAAGAGCAAAATAGGCCATGCTGAAATTTCTGAGATAACTGAAGTAGTTGTCTGAGTAGGAATACAACCCAACTGCTTCATAAAAAAATAAACTTATTACGTTTATACATTTATATTAATACGGTTCCCAAGACTGGCCATTTCACTCTTAAATAGAAAAGACTTACAGAGATGCACTGAGGTGGTCAATATGACACTGTTACATAATTATTAAAATAAATTATGCAAGAATATGTTTGCTGAGAGCATCATGAGAACATGATCATGAGCGCTTCTACAATATCAAAAACAACTCTGACTTAAAATTTTATCTCTTTTTTTTTTGGGTGGCAGTTTTATTTTTTGAACCAAGGAGTAATACATAGTTTACTCATTTATTTTGTATTAAATGAATATTTCAATATTTTCATGGTGAAAATGACATTTTTGTCTATTTTGATAGTTTTTCAGACTTTTGACCTAAACCTGAAAATATTCGAGAAGCATGTGATTTGACGGTACGAATAGAAAAAGCATATGTAAATTATATAATTCTATATTGTGAATAATACATTTCATTTATGTAGCGCTAATAGTTGAGGCTAAAAGTACAGAAAACACCGACGCAAAGTTTTAAAGGAGAACTGAAGGCAAATATTTTATTATCAAAATTCTATTTATCTCATTTTATGAAATATTGGAATGCATTTTTGATCGCTATTTTGTCGCTGCTATAGCAAATTATGAGTGTTTGAAATATGCTCTGTAATATATCACTCAATATGTCAAAGCAATGGCCGTAAACGAGATTCGTTGAGACCTGTGCGAGACATCGTAGGACGGAAGTAAAACGTACAGCAGAAATCAAAGTGACCAACATCTGGCAACGTTGTCAAAAGACGTGCGCCCCCTCTTTCAAATGCTGACATAATCAAGCCGGAAGTTTTGTTTGTTTTGATAGCAATCAGGAAAATTTGAAAAAAAGTAGGCAGTAATGGTCATTTAAACTCGTTTTTGTGCAATATTTCATTTGGAAAACAGTTTTCAAAATGGTGGCACTGACACCTGGCTGACACTTCACGTTTCGAAGTCTCGCACAAGTCTCGTGAAGATCGCGCGGATAAGCGACGCCTGCCGTGGACCGAACGAACTAAATTCAACACGGCTAAAAACCGAATAGGCCGATAAGTATAATATTTAATCGCAATTAGTTGCCAATACGAGTCACGATATAAGGTTACTAAAACCGAAAACGTCATTGAATAACACATTAATTAAGAAATAAAGCAAGTTTAAAAATGACTTCAGTTCTCCTTTAAGCAATGACCATCACATTTGGGAATTTTTGTACTTTTTATATAACGTTTGTCATAAAATATATCAATTTCTCAATAATCTACAAAAACATATGCACTAAAGAAAAACATACAAACTCATTGTATGTAAAATATTAAACTATTGTTATGGTTTTTTAAAAATAGGACAGTCAAAAACAGAAAATGACCTTTTTGACCTCTAAAAGTAGGTCAAAGGTCAAATTTGACACTTGATTCTGGTAGAACAGGTACATGTTTGGGGTAGTTTAATATAGCATATTATAAACCAAAATCAATAGTTCATGGTGAAATGGCTATATTGACCATTTTTGCAAACGCACAAAATACATTCAATTCAATTTTTTTCGAAAGCCAAAGAAGAACCTGCACTGGTCCAGAGCAGATGACAACTTTTGGCACCATTGCTGTTTTTGAATATGTTGTGGTTTTAGCTGTTTAGGAAACAAACCATTTTCGACCGTGGTCCAGAACGCATCACCTTCCGCTTGACTGGCATCGAAACTTTTTGCACAAGAAATGAGCACATCGTTTGTTTATATAAAATCAAGGGGGAAATCCTTACATCTTTAGATACTGTAATAAATGAAATGACATTTTCAACCAAAAAAACATATAAAATATGCTCTGTGACCTTGAAAAATAGGTCAAGGTCACTCATCTTGGGTGAGTTTCCATTGTCTGTGGCTACCAGCGGTTAAAATTTCGTCCAAAACCAAACAACTTTTGGAAGAAATAAATAAATATAAATTAATTAATAAATATAAACAAAAACAATAGTCTTCATCTATGAAATAGATGAAGAGTAATAATAATAATAATAATAATAATAATAATATCCTACAGTTTGTTTTGCTAGATCGATTCTATTGAGAGGCAGACTGAGATGAGAGAAAGAGAGATAATTTCCTCGTACATTCACCATCCTGTTATGTCTTTCTGATTGCTTTGTCTCTACAGGTGTTATGGTTCCATCTCTCCACAGTGTTATCACATCGAATGATCTACAGCATGGATCGTCTCAGAAAACGCTGCATAATAGTAGTTGTCAAGATAGCAAAATGACTGTAATGGAAGCAATTAACTTTTCAACTGAGCGTCCACCGCCGCCGGCTGTTTCAGGAGTGAAATATCATTGCAGGTTATCTGCCAGGATAAGCCACTTGGAATGTTAGAACGTTCAGACTCACCAAAATTAATGTGAAAATGTCAAGTGCTGCATTAGAAGACCGTAATGAAGATGGCCCCGGGTCACTGTTGTACATCTTTTATTATTTATTCGTTGGCGTATTGACGCTGTTATCTCAGAGGGAAGCTTGGAGCTCGGAGCTGAAGGCTGGATGTAGCAGATTGAGGACAGCTTTGTTAATCAGGAAGTCTTCAGCTGTGCTGTTCTGACCACCAAGCTCAGATTAACTCATTAGCAAAAGGAGTAAAGTGGAATCATTCAACTAGGGACCAGCTAAATATAGACCTGATCACCGAGGTTATGCATTACAGCATGAGGAGGCCAAAGAAACTGACCTGAAATAAACCTACGAGTATGACTACACAAAACAATGATGGACTCTCTTCTTCTTTCAGCTGCTCCCACACATTCGGAGTCGCCACAGCAGATCCGTTCCGCATAGATTTTACATCGGCTGCCCTTCCTGACAGAACCCTCCCCAATCTGTCGGGGCTTGGGACCAGCACTAAGTACAGTATACACTGGCTTGTACAGTACAACCCCAGCGGCTACGTATTTTACCTAATCTGCATGTCTTTGGACTGTGGAGGAAACCAGAGCACCCAGAGGAAACCCACACAGACACAGGGAGAACATGCAAACTCCACACAGACCCCTGCCAGGCATGAGGTTCGAACCTAGAACCTTCTTGAGCAAACCACTACACCACCCTGCCACCCCAAAACAATGACAATGACGAACTGTGAATGAAAGCAATGTACTGAGAATTTATCCTTAAGTCAAACATATATAGTCGCTAATGTGTCATAACTGTACTCTGTTGAAAGTGGAAGTGTCATCTCATCTCATTATCTGTAGCCGCTTTATCCTGTTCTACAGGGTCGCAGGCAAGCTGGAGCCTATCCCAGCTGACTACGGGCGAAAGGCGGGGTACACCCTGGACATGTCACCAGGTCATCACAGGGCTGACACATAGACACAGACAACCATTCACACTCACATTCACACCTACGGTCAATTTAGAGTCACCAGTTAACCTAATCTGCATGTCTTTGGACTGTGGAGGAAACCAGAGCACCCAGAGGAAACCCACACAGACACAGGGAGAACATGCAAACTCCACACAGACCCCTGCCAGGCATGAGGTTCAAACCTAGAACCTTCTTGCTGTGGGCCAACAGTGCAAACCACTACACCACCCTGCCACCCCAAAACAACGATGAACTGTGAATGAAAGCAATGTACTGAGAATTTATCCTTAAGTCAAACACATATAGTCGCTTATGTGTCATAACTGTACTCCGTTTAAAGTGGAAGTATCCAAGCCAAAAAATGGACGTAACTCAAAGTCGAAAATGTTGGTACTCTTTAAAATAATCAGCTATTACAAAGTAAAAAGCAAATCTTTTTAACTTAAAAAAGTATGTTAAAATTACTTTAAATATTTATCTAAAACTGTTCGAAGATTTTGGGGGGGTTTGATAGAAACTGCATTGCTTTGCCTGAAAACATTGCTCAATCTCTGTATGTTTGCAATATCTCTGACTCACTGCCTTGCCAATTATGTTGGCTACTGAAACTGACGCTAGTCTCATCTCATCTCATTATCTCTAGCCGCTTTATCCTGTTCTACAGGGTCGCAGGCAAGCTGGAGCCTATCCCAGCTGACTACAGGTGAAAAGTGGGGTACACCCTGGACAAGTCGCCAGATCATCACAGGGCTGACACATATGGCCCTTTTCCACTACCCTTTTTCAGCTCGCTTCAGCTCACTTCAGCCCGACACGGCTCGCGTTTCGACTACCAAAAAACAGCACAACTCAGCTCGCTTCAGCCCTGCTTAGCCCCTAAAACTCGCACCGTTTTGTAGTGGGGCTGAAGCAAGCCAAACCGAGCTGAGTGAGGCTAGGGGCGTGAGGAGACACTCCCCTGTGCACTGATTGGTGAGGAGGCGTGTCCTCACATGCCCACACACGCCCCGCGAGCACGCTGGGATCTGTAAACACCGTAAACCCGGAAGAAGAAGAATTACGAATTACGAGAATTTCTGAAGCCTTATGCGCCTCGCCTCATCTATACGCTCTTGCCAGTATCTGTTGGCGTTGTCGGTGACAACAAGCCACAGAACCAAGACCAGCAACACTAACGACTCCATGTCCTCCATGTTTATTGTTTACTATTCAGGTCGCGAGACTACCGCTTAAAAGCTCACTGATGTCACTGTTTGCGCTGCCTAACGACATCACGTGACGTCCACCCACTTTCGCTAACTCCACCCAATGTGTCCACCCACTTCCAGCCAGCACGGTTGTAGTCGAAATGCAACTCCAACAGCCCCGCTCAGCTCGACTCAGCACAGCACGGCTCAGCCCGACTCAGCCGTGTTTGTAGTGGAAAAGCAGCAATAGACACAGACAACCATTCACACTCACATTCACACCTACGGTCAATTTAGAGTCACCAGTTAACCTAACCTGCATGTCTTTGGACTGTGGGGGAAACCGGAGCACCCGGAGGAAACCCACGTGGACATGGGGAGAACATGCAAACTCTGCACAGAAAGGCCCTCGCCGGCCCCGGGGCTCGAACCCGGACCTTCTTGCTGTGAGGCGACAGCGCTAACCACTACACCACCATGCCACCACTGACGCTAGTCCCACCTAGCATTAGCAAAGAAAACAGATGAACTTAGTACGCCATAACCAGATCATTTTAGCAAAATTAGCTACAACAGCAAAAAAAAAAAAAAAAGCCCCTCAGTACGAACTCCATGGGGTAGTAAGAAAGGGTCATGATCCATGATAATTTTTTTTTCTGCATTGATGAATCTGATTGGCTCCTAAACAGAGAACAAACATTTGTGACTAGCACTTTGAAAGCCTAAATAAAAATGTAAGGATTAAAAAGTATTTTTTTAAAATGCAAAAGTAAGCACAAGTATTCATTTTCCATTATACAGTCACCAGCCACTTTATTAGGAACACCCATCTATCCACCTGCTGTTTGATGCAGTTCTCTAATTAGTCGATCCCTCGATGCATAAAATCATGCAGATACAAATCAAAAGCTTCAGCTAATTAATGTTCACAATGTTCAAACATCAGAATGGGAAAAATTGTGATCTCACTGCATGGCATGAGTGTTGGTTTGAGCCAGATGGAATGCTGGTTTGAGTGTTTCAGAAACTGCTGATCTCCTGGGGTTTTCACACACAACAGTCTCTAGAGTTTACACAGAATGGTGCGAAAAACAAAAAAACATCAAGTGAGTGAGCGACAGTTCTGTGGGTGGAAAAAATAAATGCCTTGTTGATAAGAGACGTCAGAGGAAAATGGCCAGATTGGGTCAAGCTTTTTTGCCAGGAAGGATGTAGTAACTCATATAATCACTCTTTACAACCATGGTGAGCAGAAAAGCATCTCAGCATGCAACAGCAGAACAGAACACATTGGGTTCCACTCCTGCAGCCAAGAACAGGGATCTCAGAGTCAAGAACACGTTCCTATTAAAGTGGCTGGTGAGTGTACCGTAAGTATTGATCAGACAATGTAGTAATAATTTAAGCGAAACAGAAGACTTACGTTTCAGTGTCGCTTTTTCAGTTAATTCAGTTACAGGATAGTCCAAAATTTACAGAAGCCCTGAACCGCAAAGTGCGAAAAGTGCCATTATTTTCTATTAAGCAATGTTTATTTAACTTTAACAGAAGGAGTCTCTGGTATCAGAAGTAACTTCATGTTTTTCTGACATCTTCAGGACAGAGGTGTTGACGCTTTCCGTATTCTGAGTCACATGACAAGCTGCGACAAGCTGCGTTTGTCTCATTAACTTCAAGAAAGAGAAAAACAGAGAAGCTGGTGAGGGAATGAATGTTTACAGCTGCTATAATATAAGTGAAAACAGGAACTTGAAGACTGACTTGATTTTAGGGTGGCCCATAACATCAAACGTAACTATAAACAGATTTTTTTTTTAAAGTATGTTGATCTTCTCATCTCATCTCATTATCTCTAGCCACTTTATCCTGTTCTACAGGGTCGCAGGCAAGCTGGAGCCTATCCCAGCTGACTATGGGCGAAAGGTGGGGTACACCCTGGACAAGTCACCAGGTCATCACAGGGCTGACATATAGACACAGACAACCATTCACACTCACACTTACAGTCAATTTAGAGTCACCAGTTAACCTAACCTGCATGTCTTTGGACTGTGGGGGAAACCGGAGCACCCGGAGGAAACCCACGCGGACACGGGGAGAACATGCAAACTCCACACAGAAAGGCCTTCGCCAGCCACGGGGCTCGAACCTGGACCTTCTTGCTGTGAGGCGACAGCGCTAACCACTACACCACCGTGCTGCCCCATGTTGATTTTTATAATTAATAATTATTCACCGAAGGCAAAGTGAATATCAGTGAACTGGGATGAAGTCGAGGTTATTTTTCACCAATATTCACTGAGTCTGAGGTGGATAATTGTTTTCGTGTAAATACACAGGTGATTATTTAAAAAAATTGTATTAAAAAAAACATTTATTTCAATCTTCAAAAGCGGCATGTAAATGTAATAACTTTGCAGCGCAGACTTGTGTCACTGATCTACGCCGAGTCGCATAAAATCCTTTGTTTTGAAATTGATAAAATAAATCACAATCCCTCCTTCCTTTTGAATAGTTTTGGATCAAACGTCGTAGCATCTTTAGTGATTTTAGGAACAGTATTTTCTTCCTCACTTACGATGACAAAGCAATCGGCTGCCATTTTACCAAGTCGCTCGAGGTGACTACTGAGAAATAGTCTGAATCTCTTGACCAATCAGCATGCATGATTTTCTATAATCACCTTTAATTGTAAAGATTGGCAAATTGCTATGGTGTAAGAGGAATAAACACATGCTGTTGTAATAATATCATCAACTTAATGAGTGGCGACAGTCCCTCCGCTCCATCACACCACTATGTGGTTGATTATTTACCAATAACAACATCTTAGCATCCATATCTGAAATAATAATAATGAAAAAAAAACAAATTAATACACAAACATGAGCTTTCTATTTGTATTTGGAGTCCAGTGCTGGTTTAAAGGAAGAATAATGCAGTTAGACTGTAACCTGCACCACAGTCGCCTGTATCTGTGGGATTAATTAGTGTGTGTGTGGACGAAGCAGTCATATTGTTCCGTTGTTAGCTGGTGTGTTACGGTTCCTCCCTGCGGAGAACACAAAGCGAAGAGGAAGCACATTCGGCACAACATTACCACACTTTCTGTTTTATACCCATCAGTCTCAGTCTACGTTCCCAAAAAAACACACACCAGAGCCTTAAAATCATCACATTAGGAATGGAATTTAAAGGAGAACTGAAGGCAAATATTTTATTATCAAAATTCTATTTCTCTCATTTTATTAAATATACTAATGCATTTTTGATCGCTATTTTGTCACTACTATAGCAATTTGAGTGTTTGAAATATGCTCTGTAATATATCAGTCCATATGTCAAAGCAATGGCCGTAAACAAGATTCATTGAGACCTGTGCGAGACATCGTAGGACGGAAGTAAAACGTACAGCGGAAATCAAAGTGACCGACATCTGCCAACGTTGTCAAAAGACGCGTGCCCTCTTTCGAATGCTGATGGAATCAAGCCGGAAGTTTTGCTTGTTTTGATAGCAATCAGGAAAGTTTGAAAAAAGTAGGCAGTAATCGTCATTTAAACTCGTTTTTGTGCAATATTTCATTTGGAAAACAGTTTTCAAAATGGTGGCAATGACACCTGGCTGACACTTCACGTTTCGAAGCCTTGCACAAGTCTCGTGAAGATCGCGTGGATAAGCGACGCCTGCCGTGGACCAAACGAACAAAATTCAACACGGCTAAAAACCGAATAGGCCGATAAGTATAATATTTAATTGCAATTAGTTGCCAATACGAGTCACAATATAAGGTTACTAAAACCGAAAACGTAACTGAATAACACGTTAATTAAGAAATAAAGCAAGTTTAAAAATGACTTCAGTTCTCCTTTAAACGTCCTGTCCTTCTCTGATAACTGTGTTTTTTATTTTGTCCAAATGTCCAACTCAGACGTGCAGGATACTGTATATCTGATCTGATGTTATTTATATTCGCATTTCTTCATTTCGCAAACTTTGAGGTTATTTGTTTATTTATGTGATGATCCCTGGGCTGGGCGGCACGGTGGTGTAGTGGTTAGCGCTGTCACCTCACAGCAAGAAGGTCTGGGTTCGAGCCCCGTGGCCGGCGAGGGCCTTTCTGTGCGGAGTTTGCATGTTCTCCCCGTGTCCGCATGGGTTTCCTCCGGGTGCTCCAGTTTCCTCCACAGTCCAAAGACATGCAGGTTAGGTTAACTGGTGACTCTAAATTGACCGTAGGTGTGAATGTGAGTGTGAATGGTTGTCTGTGTCTATGTGTCAGCCCTGTGATGACCTGGCGACTTGTCCAGGGTGTACCCCGCCTTTCGCCCGTAGTCAGCTGGGATAGGCTCCAGCTTGCCTGCGACCCTGTAGAACAGGATAAAGTGGCTACAGATGATGAGATGAGATCTCTGGGCTTATTTGGTTTTCCTGTTTTGTGTTAGCTCCTCCCACCTATTCACCTGAGGCCTGTCTTACCTGGTTTAGCCTCAGATATACAGTGTAAAATCAGTCTAGCAAATACTAGAGAGAGAGAGAGAGACAGAGAGGAAGGGACAGATGGCAGCTGTCCTTTTTGGGCCTTCTTGGTTTGTAGAGGGTTTGTTGTTGTTGTTGTTGTTGCATTATTATAATTTTTTTTTTATTTTACAGGGCACCGCACCTTATGTTCTATTCATCCAGACACTTCCCTTACACTACTGATTACTGACTATCCATACTGACCCATTTGCTTATTTTGTTTGCCTTTAATTCTTTGTTCAGTTTAAGTTTTATGTTTATTCCAATAAATCCTTGAGTTTTCCAATTTAAAGATGTGTGTTATGGTCTTGAACCGGGTCGTAACTATTTATTTATTTACTTACTTATTTACTTATTTATGATTAAAATCGACTCACAAGTTGCTGGACAGATTGCAGTAGCTGCTGAATCATCGATCACAGATTGAATTATTATTTTAGCAGAAAGGTCCTGCTTGCTGAAAGGAATTCTGGGATTGGATTTGCCAAGAAAAAAAAAAAAAAACTTTTCATGAAACCTTCCCTGAAAATTACAAAACAGTTGTACAGACTGTTTTTTTTTCCTGAAAGGAAAAACTTACCTTTTCAGTGTACATTATAACAATATAATGTGTGTTAAATATGTAAAGAATAATTAACAGTTATTTCACGAAACTGAGTCGTACATGAGCTGATAGTGGCTATAATCCATGTATGGTGAGATTAAGTGGAATAACTTTTATTCTATCCACATTCACTGGATTTTAAGAAACACAGCATTTTTATTTTTAATTTTTGCAAATTTGATAAATAAAAACTTGATACAAAATGTCCAACGAAATCATTTCCGCTTAAAATATAAACAAACCAGTGAAATGACAGGAGCAATTTGTGAAAAATGCGATGATAATAATAACAATTCTTGAAAATTTTTTTAAAATGTTACATTCTTACCATCAAATACTTCTGTTCCGTATTTTGTTGCTTTTTTTGTATTTTTTACGGTATTGTTTTCGAGTAGAGTTTTTATTTTGTCCTCGGTTGGTTCAGCAACATGCTCCGCCATTTTGTTTTTCTCTCCTCACGGTATAGGAGCTGATATTAGGGTTGCCACCTGTGTCTGACAAAAATCCTGGACATTTCGATCATCCAATCGACCTTTTTGCTTGTAAGCAACGGTGCCCTTCACACATCTAACCCAAGACAAAAATCGCCCTTCTACGCTGAAACTGTATTGCTCTAATTAGTAAAAATGACGCTTTTGCTAGTTATTTGTTTAGTTAATTGCTTTACATAATATAGCAGGTCTTCACTAGCCTGGCAAGCCAGACTAAATGTGAATATTTAGTCTGGCCTCGATCCGTAGACATTTCCGAAGCGGGTAGGAGGAACAAACCGCTGTCTTTCAAACTGTCTCTGTGCGTATAGGCCAACGCTCTGACCAATCAGTGCAACAGTGACTGTGACGTAGTCAGAGCGACAGAAAGCAGTGGGGGAGACCTTGAAATAAATAATTTTTCAAAATGCGTATTAATTAATAAACATGTTCTAGATATTAAGAAGTTTGGCGATAATGACCACAAGTTTGGAGTCTGTACCACATACATAACATACACTCATTTTTTTTCCCCAGGTGTTTTTCAAGGGTTTGCTTAAACTGTTTTTGAGAGTTTTTATTTAGTGGTGTTTGGTGAAATAATTTCCCTTAAATTTAAAATAACGGGAAAATAAGAAACAATCAAAAAGTAATGTTTCAAAGCTGTTTATTAATTCTTCGTACTGCACAAACTAGCCCCATCCTTTTGGCTACGAGCGGAGCCAGCTGGTAGATCAGACTTTTGCCATAGCCGGTCGGCAAAACAGCGAAAACGTCCTTCTTGAAAAGGAATGAGCGGAGAGCCTCTTCCTGCTCATGTTTCAATGAAAACTCCAAGTCTAATTCTTCTAAAACTGATTCCAAAGCGGAGTCAAACGCGCGCTGTTCACTAGCCATAGCCATCTTTCCTGCTGCGCTTTCTCCAGCGTCGCGCAGCTTTGTCGTCACTCCTGCAAAAACCCGCCCAAAGAATCCAAACAAAAACCTTGCGTTGTGATTGGCGGGCACGATTTGATGCCCGGAGTGTTTTTGTTTACATGGTGCGAGGCTAGACCCACTCGCTAGGCAAAAATATTTTTGGCCGCTAGGCGGGTGGGTCTAGTTTACTAGGCTAGGTCTTCAGTATTTTGGTTTATTTCCAACAGTTTTTGGTTGTGGACACCTGGGGGCAGTAGTGGGCACAAGTAAAAGGGAAATACATAATTAAGTTCTGTTTGTTTGCTTATGTGGAATAAAAATAATCTAATTTTTCATTGTATCTAAGAATACCTGAATGTAACAGTGTAAGGTGTAGTGTCAAACAGCTTACCTGATTGCTTAGAGTGTGGTGTGTGCTTTGCTTGTGCTTACCTGTGCCTCTGCTGCTCTTGGCTAAACAAATACATAGGAGGACATGTAACTGATATAACTTGGCACATACAGTACATACAGGAGTATGTTACTACACTATTTTATTTAATTCACCAAAACCTTACCTAATCTTCCATTTATATTTGGTGTTTTTCTTTGCTGCTGCTATGAGTCCTGGCTGATTTTCAATGAATGTCTTGAACTCAGTACAGGACAACTGAAAGTTTAGCCTGACTTGAAGCTCAGCCTTCACCATTGTAACAGAGAGTCTGTTTCTTTTATCAGTCCAAGCCGGTTCCAGGCTAGCACCAACTCTCTGCTGGGCCAGAGGAAAGAACCGCTTACGTCAGCGGGGGGGCGGAGTTGTTAAGACCAACAACAATAACAAGACCATGAAAGATCGGCATTTTTAAGCGCCGAGAAGCAGCAGCTGTACAAACGCGAAGTCATCCATTATTATTATTATTATTATTATTATTGTTGTTACTGCTGCTTCTTCCGTGTTTTTGCTTTGATATTCGCGCCAAGGTTTATGTAAACGTAGCGCCGTAACTGACGTATACAGCGACGTAAGTGACGTATACAGCGACGTAATGACGTATTCAGCGATGTGATGACGTGGCTCCGCTTAGTGGCGCTTAGCACGGGCGAGCTATGGAAAAACAAACTGGTTCTCAGCTGGCTCGCAAGTTGAAATACACATTTTGCCCATCATGTACAAAAAACCGGGACATTCAGTGTCCCGGATTTTTTTTTTTTTTTCCGGGACAGACCATGAAAATCCGGGACAATCAGGAAAAACCGGGACAGGTGGCAACACTAGCTGATATCCTAGTAGTAGAGTAACCAAACAGAACGTGTGATTGCTCATATCCAATGAATGTGGATAGAATAAAACACGCTATTGTGTTGTGCTGTTACAGGAAAATAATCAACGAAGGAGTGATGTGATAGAGCAGAGTTACGGTCACCACTCCGAACTTGATTATTTTCCTCTAACTGCATGTCCTTCCTGAAGTGTTTCAGCAATTTGCCAAGGATTAAACCTTTTCTTTATTAAAAAGCACCAACTCTGAACTTTTATCCATTTATAGTTACAGTTAGAGTATTTTAGGCAGTTAGTGATCCTGAAATAAATTATTTATGGGTGATTGATTCAGCTCGTAACACTTACAGTACGACTTCTGAATTCTGGATTGTGATTGGTCAGAAGGTGTTGATTAATTTTCTCTAACAGCAGCTCTGACAGTCGTGCAGCTGCAAAAAACATGTTTACATATCACTAGTGCGCTCATTTTAATATGCTGTCATTGCTATAGTTATGGATGAAACATTTACATGTGTAAATGCTGATATGCTTTGTGGTTTCTTGCGAACATAAATGATAAACTGCATTTTTCTTTGTTTTTTGTTTGTTTGTTTGTTTGTTTGTTTGTTTGTTTGTTTGTTTGTTTGTTTGAAGGAACGAGTGTTTATAGCTGCTATAATGTAAATGAGAACAGGAACACACTTGTTTCACAGACAGCCCACAACATTAAACGTAACTCTGGAAAAACTGTATGGTGTGTCGTGCTTTAATTCAGAAAACAATGAAATGTTGGGAAATTGCTGTGGTATAAAAGGAATAAAACACTTCCAGAGACTCCATAATCCTCTTACAGTGGTGCTTGAAAGTTTGTGAACCCTTTAGAATTTTCTGTATTTCTGCATAAATATGACCGAAAACATCATCAGATTTGCACACAAGTCCTAAAAGTAGATAAAGAGAACCCAATTAAACAAATGTGACAAAAATATTATACTTGGTCATTTATTTATTGAGGAAAATGATCCAATATTACATATCTGTGAGTGGCAAAAGTATGTGAACCTATAGGATTAGCAGTTAATTTGAAGGTGAAATTAGAGTCAGGTGTTTTCAATCAATGGGATGACAATCAGGTGTGAGTGGGCACCCTGTTTTATTTAAAGAACAGGGATCTATCAAAGTCTGATCTTCACAACACATGTTTGTGGAAGTGTATCATGGCACAAACAAAGGAGATTTCTGAGGACCTCAGAAAAAGCATTGTTGATGCTCATCAGGCTGGAAAAGGTTACAAAACCATCTCTAAAGAGTTTGGACTCC
Organism: Neoarius graeffei; assembly: GCF_027579695.1. NCBI lineage: Eukaryota > Metazoa > Chordata > Actinopteri > Siluriformes > Ariidae > Neoarius > Neoarius graeffei. Next base: position 98,148,616 of record NC_083573.1, read on the forward strand.
ACCAATCCACAGTCAGACAGATTGTGTACAAATGGAGGAAATTCAAGGCCATTGTTACCCTCCCCAGGAGTGGTCAACCAACAAAGTTCACTCCAAGAGCAAGGCGTGTAATAGTTGGCGAGGTCACAAAGGACCCCAGGCTAACTTCTAAGCAACTGAAGGCCTCTCTCACATGGGCTAATGTTAATGTTCATGAGTCCACCATGAGGAGAACACTGAACAACAACGGTGTGCATGGCAGGGTTGCAAGGAGAAAGCCACTGCTCTCCAAAAAGAACATTGCTGCTCGTCTGCAGTTTGCTAAAGATCACGTGGACAAGCCAGAAGGCTATTGGAAAAATGTCTTGTGGACAGGTGAGAGCAAAATAGAACTTTTTAGTTTAAATGAGAAGCATTATGTTTGGAGAAAGGAAAACACTGCATTCCAGCATAAGAACCTTATCCCATCTGTGAAACATGGTGGTGGTAGTATCATGGTTTGGGCCTGTTTTGCTGCATCTGGGCCAGGATGGCTTGCCATCATTGATGGAACAATGACTTCTGAATTATACCAGCGAATTCTAAAGGAAAATGTCAGGACATCTGTCCATGAACTGAATCTCAAGAGAAGGTGGGTCATGCAGCAAGACAACGACCCTAAGCACACAAGTCACTCTACCAAAGAATGGTTAAAGAAGAATAAAGTTAATGTTTTGGAATGGCCAAGTCAAAGTCCTGACCTTAATCTAATGGAAATGTTGTGGAAGGACCTGAAGCGAGCAGTTTATGTGAGGAAACCCACCAACATCCCAGAGTTGAAGCTCTTCTGTACGGAGGAATGGGCTAAAATTCCTCCAAGCCGGTGTGCAGGACTGATCAACAGTTACCGCAAACGTTTAGTTGCAGTTATTGCTGCACAAGAGGGTCACACCAGATACTGAAAGCAAAGGGTCACATACTTTTGCCACTCACAGATATGTAATATTGGATCATTTTCCTCAATAAATAAATGACCAAGTATAATATTTTTGTCTAATTTGTTTAACTGGGTTCTCTTTATCTCTATATTTATACAGAAATAAAGGGTTCACAAACTTTCAAGCACCACTGTAAATAAAGGTTAGGATCAAGTTTAGAGATTCTCATGCTAAAGAATAATGGTTCATCTGTAAATATGACTGACACTTGCTTTTGTTCTTTCACTTTTGTGTTCAAACCATTTAAGAAATTTAATTCAATTTTGATTCATACACAGGCATCCAAGGCATTTCCTGTGAATATTTAAAATACAAAATATCTCAAACAAAACCATGAAAATGTGTTCAAAGTGACACTTTAGGTTTTTTTTAATTATTGTTATTAATTTATTTATTTTTTAATACCATGGGCCCACAGTAACTGGCTAATGCTGTTGCGCTTACCCTGCCATACATATATCTATTTTTTTTCCCTTTCTTTAACTTGTAAAGATTTTTATTATTTATTTTATTAATTTCAGGATTGATGGCAAAGCTAATAAAATAAAAAATAAAAATCTCTCATGGAATCACATTACAGATATTTGTGCTCTTAATTGCACGTAATTTTCCTGTTTTTTGTGTCATAAACATATCCGCTTAACGATAAACCTGTGTGTGCATGTGTGTGTGTGCGTGCATGCGTGTGTGCTGACCCCAGTTCCAGAATTCCCAAAAAAAACATCTTCCCGCCTGTCCATGAACCAAATGAGCATTCAACGAGACAGCGCTGTGCACAGTGAGGTCATGCATGCAGGAATTAATTAGTTGGTGCCGGTGTGTGTGTGTGTTCCTCATGCTGCTTCAGCTGCACATCTGCAGCTATTTTTAGAAACATCCTCCACCAGATAAACAACAGAAAGATGGATGAGCAGATAGGTGTATCAACATTCACAGTTAAAAAGACATCACATCACAGCATTTCAACCTACGCCTGCACTCCTCATGGGAATTCATCTCGCAAAGAATAATCCTGGGTTTATTTATTTATTTATTTTTGTACTCTCCCAGTTCCTGGAAGCCTGCTGAGATCTCAGCTCCATTTTTATTTCAACCCTCAATACAGCGCATTCGTAAATATGTCACGTTAGCGGCCACCTGGAACACAAGGTTAGAGGTTTTTTTAAACAGGTACACATTCAGCTTTAGCAGCAGGGAAATGAGAAAATGTTAAAAATTGGACAAATTAAATTCCTTCAACGTCAAATCGAGTCATATTGCTTTGCTAATTATGGAACAGACTAAAAAACCAGGGATCCCTAATTTCATTTCTGGAGGAAGAGAGTCCAGCACTGTTTGGTCATTTCCCTCCTTAAAACCATTGGCAGGAAAAGAGAAAGAGAAAACACACCCCGAATGACTTGCATATTAATCTTCATAATTAACTAATGACCTTCGATAGCATCCAAAAATGTGCTGTTGTTGTTGTTGGTTTTTTTAATGAAATTCTGAGTTTAAACATCTTTTTACCCACAATGCCTTTCCTTTCGACTACCTGATCATAGTGGTGCGGTGCGAATTAGCCCTCGCTTCATCACTACTGAAAGACACAGACCCTCATTTACCAATCGAATGTAGAAACAAGTGCAGGTCCGAGTGCAGAAATCATCACAGGAAACCCACAGGGTTGATCACAGGGTTTATATGTGACTCATGAAACATTTGTATCTCACCACAGCATCAGATTGACCAGACGTTGAGGATTGTGGCAGCTGAAAACCATCGTCATTTAAATAATCACGGCTCTAAATATTCTCGGTCAACTTTACGGCATGGAGAGGTGTAATACGGCCAAGAAGAGAAACATCTCCGCCCTTGAAATAGAAACACTAACGTCGCAAGTCCAATTAAACAAATTATTTCTGTTTGGCAGCCTGAAACGTAGCATCATAGAAAGTCAGAGAAACGCAGTATGGAAAGAAATCACTGCTGTCATCGACAGTCAAAGTCCAGCTGATTCATGAATATTTAATTTATACATCAGTGATATGTATAGCTTATATACTGTATATAAAAGTCATATGATAGCGCATTTTTTTGAATGATACTTAAGCTCAGTCACAGCAAGAGCCTTCGGCTAGACAAACCGGCCTGGGGCTGCAACCACAGAGCCAGACAGCCACCATGAGCTGAGAGAGAAAGAGAAGGAGAGGGAGAGAGAGACACACACACAGAGAAAAGGAGAGAGAGAGGGGGAGAGAGAGAGAGAAAAGGAGAGAGAGAGAGAAGAGAGGGAGAGAGAGAGCGAAAGAAGGAGAGAGAGAGGGAAAGAGACACAGAGAGAGAAAAAGAGAGGGGGAGAGAGAGAGAGAAGGAGAGAGAGACAGAGAGAAGGAGAGAGAGACACACACAGAAGGAGAGAGAGAGAGAGGAGAGAGAGGGAAAGAGAGCGAAAGAAGGAGAGAGAGAGGGAAAGACACACAGAGAGAGAAAAGAGAGGAGAGGGGGGAGAGAGAGAGAAGGAGAGAGAGACACAGAGAGAAGGAGAGAGAGACAGAAGGAGAGAGAGAGAGGAGAGAGAGGGAAAGAGACAGCGAAAGAAGGAGAGAGAGAGGGAAAGAGACACACAGAGATTGAAAAGAGAGAGAGAGGAGAGGGGGGAGAGAGAGAAGGAGAGAGAGAGACACAGAGAGAAGGAGAGAGAGACACACACAGAAGGAGAGAGAGAGAGGAGAGAGAGGGAAAGAGACACAGAGAGAGAAAAGGAGAGAGGGGGAGAGGGAGAGGGGGAGAAGGAGAGAGAGAAGGAGAGGGAGAGAGAGGAGAGAGAGACATACAGAGAGAAGGAGAGAGAGACAGAGAGAAGGAGAGAGAGACACACACAGAAGGAGAGAGGAGAGAGGGAAAGAGACAGCGAAAGAAGGAGAGAGAGAGGGAAAGAGACACACAGAGAGAGAAAAGAGAGAGAGAGGAGGGGGGAGAGAGAGAAGGAGAGAGAGACACACACAGAAGGAGAAAGAGAGAGGAGAGAGAGGGAAAGAGACAGAGAGAGAAAAGGAGAGAGGGGGAGAGGGAGAGTGGGAGAAGGAGAGAGAGAAGGAGAGGGAGAGAGAGGAGAGAGAGACACATACAGAGAGAAGGAGAGAGAGACACAGAGAGAGAGAGAGAAGGAGAAAGGGAGGGGGAGAGACACAGACAGAGAGAAGGAAAGAGAGACACAGAGAGAAAGGGAGAGCGAGAGACACACAAAGAAAAAGAGAGAGAGAGGGGGAGAGAGAGAGAGAAAAGGAGAGAGAGAAAAGAGAGGGGGAGAGAGAGAAAGAAGGAGAGAGAGGGAAAGAGACACACAGAGAGAAAAGGAGAGAGAAAGAGGAGAGGGGGGAGAGAGAGACAGAAGGAGAGAGAGACAGAGTGAAGGAGAGAGAGAGGGAAAGAGACACAGAGAGAAAAGGAGACAGAGAGGAGGAGAGGGAGAGTGGGAGAAGGAGAAAGAGAGACAGAAGGAGAGGGAGAGAGAGGAGAGAGAGACACATACAGAGAGAAGGAGAGAGAGACACACAGAGAGAGAGAAGGAGAAAGGGAGGGGAGAGAGACACAGAGAGAGAAGGAAAGAGAGAGACACACAGAGAGAAAGGGAGAGTGAGAGAGAGAGAGAAGGAGAGGGAGAGAGAGAGACACAGAGAAAAGGAGAGAGAGAGGGGGAGAGAGAGAGAAAAGGAGGGGGGAGAGAGCGAAAGAAGGAGAGAGAGAGGGAAAGAGACACAGAGAGAAAAGGAGAGAAAGAGGAGAGAGGGGGAGAGGGAGAGTGGGAGAACGAGAGAGAGAGGAGAGAGAGAAAGACACATACAGAGAGAAGGAGAGAGAGACACAGAGAGAGAGAAGGAGAAAGGGAGGGGAGAGACACACACAGAGAAGGAAAGAGAGAGACATAGAGAGAAGGAGAGAGAGACACAGAGAGAGAGGGAGAAAGAAAGAGAGGAGAGAGAGGCACAGAGAGAAAGAAAGAAAGAAAGAAAGAAAGAAAGAAAGAAAGAAAGAAAGAAAGAAAGAAAGAAAGAACACACATGTCCTCCGCTCCCCACACTGCCACACCATCACCCTGGATGCCTTGGAAGAATAAAGCGACATAATAATTGCTCGTCACTCTCCATAAAAAAATCCCCCCCTTCCTGAAAAACCCTCTCACATCTTACAGATGTGTAGACATCTCCTACAAAGCCAGATGTGCCATTCCTGAGATTTAAATGATTGGCAAAGTTCTTGTTCAAATCGATGACTGAATAAGCATTGAACCTACCACTCCGCAAATCACTGATCCGACTGATTGCTTTTAATTGCTTCATTTTAATTGTATGTAATTATGTCACCAGTAACCGAGTAGCCTAAAAAATCTCAAAATGAAAGAGAAATTCATCTCACGTCAAAATAACTGTTAACTGCAAACAATTTCAGAATTTGTGTTAGCGATCTCATCTCATCTCATTATCTCTAGCCGCTTTATCCTGTTCTACAGGGTCACAGGCAAGCTGGAGCCTATCCCAGCTGACTACGGGTGAAAGGTGGGGTACACCCTGGACAAGTCGCCAGGTCATCACAGGGCTGACACATAGACACAGACAACCATTCACACTCACATTCACACCTACGGTCAATTTAGAGTCACCAGTTAACCTAACCTGCATGTCTTTGGACTGTGGGGGAAACCGGAGCACCCGGAGGAAACCCACGCGGACACGGGGAGAACATGCAAACTCCACACAGAAAGGCCCTCGCCGGCCACAAGGCTCGAATCCGGACCTTCTTGCTGTGAGGCGACAGCGCTAACCACTACACCACCGTGCCGCCCTTGTGTTAGAGATGTACAGTGGATATAAAAAGTGTGCACACCCCGTTCAAATGATAGGTTTTTCTGATGTAAAAAAAAAAAATGAGACCACGATAAATAATTTCAAAACTTTTCCCACCTTTAATGTGACCTATAACCTGTACAACTCAATTGAAAAACAAACACATCTGTTCAGGGGAAAAACATAAAAAATAAAAAACGTACAATAAGCTGGTTGCATAAGTGTGCACACCCTTAAACTAATACTTTGTTGAAGCACCTTTTGATTTAATTACAGCATTCAGTCTTTTTGGGTCGGAGTCTATCAGCCTGCCACATCTAGACTTGGCAATATTTGCCCACTCTTCCTTGTAAATGCGCTCCAAATCTGTCCGATTGCGAGGGCGTCTCTTGTGCACAGCGCTCTTCAGGTCACCCCACAGACTTTCAACTGGATTTAGGTCTGGGCTCTGACTGGGCCGTTCCAAAACTTTTTTTGGGGTCATTGTCGTGCTGAAAGATGAAATTCCTCTTCATCTTCAGCTTTCTAGCAGACCCCTGAAGGTTTTGGGCCAAAATTGACTGGTATTTAGAACTGTTCATAATTCCCTCCACCTTGACTAAAGCCCCTGTTCCAGCTGAAGAAAAACAACCCCAAAACATGATGCTGCCACCACCATGCTTCACCGTGGGTATGGGGTTCTTTTAGTGATGCGCAGTGTTGTTTTTGCACCAAACATACCTTTTGGAGTTGTGGCCAAAAAGTTCAACCTTGGTTTCATCAGACCATAACACATTTTCCCACATGCTTTTGGGAGAGTTGATGTATTTGTTTTGCAAAATTTAGCCGGGCCTGGATGTTTTTCTTTGACCCTACCTCATAGTCCAGACATATAGAGAATACGGGAGATTGTTGTCACATGTAGTACACAACCAGTACTTACCAGAAATTCCTGCAGCTCCTTCAGTGTTGCTGTAGGCCTCTTGGCAGCCTCCTGGACCAGTTTTCGTCTTGTCTTTTCATCAATTTTGGAGGGACGTCCCATTCTCGGTAATGTCACTGTTGTCCCATAGTTTCTCCACTTCTTGATGACGGTCTTCACTGTGCTCCATGGTATATCTAATGCCGTGGAAATGTTTTTGTACCCTACTCCTGACTGATACCTTTCAACAATGAGATCCCTTTGATGCTTTGTAAGCTCTCTGTGAACCCTGGCTTTTGCTGGAGGATGCAACTGAGTAAATGTTTGGACTTTATTTGGGGTTAATCAGAGTCATTTTAATTGATGGCAGATGTGAACCCAAAAAGACTGAATGCTGTAATTAAATCAAAAGGTGCTTCAACAAAGTATTAGTTTAAGGGTGTGTACACTTATGCAACCAGCTCATTGTATGTTTTTTATGTCTTATGTTTTTCCCCGGGGTGGCACGGTGGTGTAGTGGTTAACGCTGTCACCTCACAGCAAGAAGGTCTGGGTTCAAGCCCCGTGGCCGGCGAGGGCCTTTCTGTGCGGAGTTTGCATGTTCTCCCCGTGTCCGCGTGGGTTTCCTCCGGGTGCTCCGGTTTCCCCCACAGTCCAAAGACATGCAGGTTAGGTTAACTGGTGACTCTAAATTGACCGTAGGTGTGAGTGTGAATGGTTGTCTGTGTCTATGTGTCAGCCCTGTGATGACCTGGCGACTTGTCCAGGGTGTACCCTGCCTTTCGCCCGTAGTCAGCTGGGATAGGATCCAGCTCGCCTGCGACCCTGTAGAACAGGATAAAGCGGCTACAGATAATGAGATGAGATGAGAAAAACCTATCGCTTTAATGGGGTGTGTAGACTTTTTATATCCATTGTACGACACATAGTTGACGCAGGCCTTTACGCTGCATGTTTTTAAGTGATGAATATCTGGCTGCATATTCTTACATGGCAGTCTGAATATATGGTCTAATAAGAATTTATCAAATCAGCCAGATTTGCTGCGCATATCCTGACTCGAAAAGTTCAGTACATGAGGTGAGACTTGATGTGAGACTTGATCTTAAGCCCCTGCTCACATCCACGTAAATAAATGCTAAGCTTTGCCTGGAAATGACCGTATGCTTAGTTTTCTGTCATAGCATGGGTGGCACGGTGGTGTAGTGGTTAGCACTGTCACCTCACAGCAAGAAGGTTCTGGGTTCAAGCCCAGGGGCCTTTCTGTGTGGAGTTTGCATGTTCTCCTCGTGTCTGCGTGGGTTCCTCTGGGTGCTCCGGTTTCCCTCACAGTCCAAAGACATGCAGGTTAAGTACAATGGGGCCACTGTAATTGGCGCAAGCTGTAGTGGTTTCCCAGCCAGAATGTATGTACATATATATCTCACGATGGCAAAGTTCTCATCTTATCTCATTATCTCTAGCCACTTTATCCTGTTCTACAGGGTCGCAGGCGAGCTGGATCCTATCCCAGCTGACTATGGGCAAAAGGCGAGGTACACCCTGGACAAGTCGCCAGGTCATCACAGGGCTGACACATAGACACAGACAACCATTCACACTCACATTCACACCTACGCTCAATTTAGAGTCACCAGTTAACCTAACCTGCATGTCTTTGGACTGTGGGGGAAACTGGAGCACCCGGAGGAAACCCACGCAGACACAGGGAGAACATGCAAACTCCACACAGAAAGGCCCTCGCCGGCCATGGGGCTCGAACCCGGACCTTCTTGCTGTGAGGTGACAGCACTAACCACTACACCACCGTGCCGCCCCATGGCAAAGTTAATAAAATTAATTTTAAAAAATATTGGTTTGGTAGGCGGCACGGTGGTATAGTGGTTAGCGCTGTTGCCTCACAGCAAGAAGGTCCTGGGTTCGAGCCCCGGGGCTGGCGAGGGCCTTTCTGTGTGGAGTTTGCATGTTGTCCACGTGGGTTTCCTCCGGGTGCTCCGGTTTCCCCCACAGTCCAAAGACATGCAGGTTAGGTTAACTGGTGACTCTAAATTGACCGTGGGTGTGAATGGTTGTCTGTGTCTATGTGTCAGCCCTGTGATGACCTGGCGACTTGTCCAGGGTGTACCCCGCCTTTCGCCCGTATTCAGCTGGGATAGACTCCAGCTTGCCTGCGACCCTGTAGAAGGATAAAGCGGCTAGAGATAATGAGATGAGATGAATGATGAGATTGGTTTGGTAAACAAGGGCCAATGATGTATGGCACTTTAAGCTCATTTATGCTCAAAGTTAAATATATACACTGATACGAACGGAGTCTTCTATCCGCACTCTGTTCATTTCATGTGTATTAGTGCACGTTTTCTGAAAGCTTATAGATACGGATGAAACAGAGCAATACCACCAGGAATCACCAGAGGGCAGTGTACAGTAGGCAATATTTCAATAGAGACATGACAAGAATTTTTTTAAATGGTGCACCATTCTGAACAGAGATTATAGTAAGACTTTTTAAAAATGTTACGTTACCCGGACACAAGGACAAATAGTTGTTACAGAACAGCGGGGACGAGACTCAACAGGAATTTGTTGTTGTTGGAAACCTTTGACTCTCAGCTGCCCTCAAGTGAACATATTGCAAACAAAGAATTGGAATGTTAAACAATCACGTGAATTTTTGTCTCCTGGTTCACTTACGGTTTCCAAGTGACAGGCAACAATCAAAGATGGCGTCCAAGCCAAGTACGCGTCCGTCGTCATTTCGTGGAAAACATTCTCCATCTGACCATGTTAACGGACTCGAACCAAAAAAAAAAAAATCAAGATATTAAGAAAAAAATATTTATGCAATAGATTGGACTCCTACAGCTTAAAAAAAGACAGACTTTTCGAACAACTTTCCAAACATACAGTTTCCAGACATTTCCAATTATTTGGTCGTCCAAACATAATTTTATACGAAGAATCAAACGAAAGCTTTGAAAAGTCTTGAAGCCGATAACTTTTTCGCTTGTGGCTGGGATCATGATGCTGGAATAAGACTTCTAAAGAACAATAATCATCTTATTTTTGTGTGGGTGAGTAATGTACTGTAATGCAATGTAAGCTGAAGTGTAGTTTTTTATTATTATTTATTTTTATGCTTTATATACTGTAAGTTGACCTTAATATTGTCATTTTTATTTTAATAAGAGGAGGCCCTCAAAAAACCATCAGGTTTCAGGCCTCCCCTGAATGTCTTTGTATTTGTTACATTTTGTTAAGCCAATTTTGTTCTTGAATGTGCAATAAACAATAAATAAATAAATAAATAGTATGTGATTCAGATGTAATCGGAGCTGCTGGAGACATTTTTTCAACAATGTCTTACATTTTATTTCATGACATTTCAAACGTAGCTCAGACTTACGAATCGACATCATCGGACAACCTGAAAAAAAAATACGTAAACGACTGCGTTTCAATCGAGCCGACCTCCAAGCTAGTTTCATCAATGGTTTGTTTTACGACATCAAAAATGTAAGATAAGAAAACTCATTTAACATTCGAAGTTTTGATTTTAGATCCAGAAAGTATCACGATGTACGTACCTTTAACAAAACGATCGCTGCGAATACAAGTATGAGGACTCTCGATTCCTTTCGAACACAGTGAAAGTTTTGCGAGATATTTTCAGCCTTGTGCACGACTTCTTTCGGTATCCTGTGATACCGTTTGTCTTTTTCTCGATTTGATCGGTTTGAACATCCAAATACAGAGCAACAATTTGCAGATTTGGAGGCGAAAGACAAGAAACTACTGCAAAGCAATGATTGCAAACAAATACGATGCCTGACAATCAGCTGGAAATCTGAATACATAATGAGGCGGATCGCTACCGGAAATGACGTCTGTTGCAAACTAAGTATTGCCTGTGGGATGGGGTGGGGCAGGAATGTGGGTGGAGCAAGATGTGGTAAGAAGTCACTTACCATATGCGGAGGCTATGGGTTGCAAGGGTTAGGGTTAGGGTTACAGTGTATCTTGTAACTCTCCTTATATGACGTGTGTGACATCTTGCTCCGCCCACATCCTGTCCCACAGGCTGCAGCGAGAACCCTCTCTAATATCCATGCCAGTGTAAAGGATGCATGGAAGTACGCGGGCAGTGAGGTTACATTGTTCGAAATAGATATATGAATTTTCATAAATAAAGGGAGCATAAATGAGTCTTTAGTCTGTCCAGGTTTCTGTGAAACAGCATCGCGCTCGTCATCTCAGAGATCGCTGTCTCAACGAATCACGTCTCTGAATCATATAGCTGCAATGCATTCTGGGACTTTGAGTCCAGCGTCTCCAGTACCTCTGCGCTTGATTTGTCATGGAAAATGGTGCATGAGAAAAGAATCTGAGACAACACAGAAACCTGACTGATGTTGTGCAAGCAATAACGACGCCCCCCGTGACCTCAGAGCATCACACTACTGCGAACTTCTCACAGGAATCACTAAACACATCATAGATATGATACTCTGAGCGTAGTGTGTGTCAGTGTGGAGTTTTCCTTTAACAGGATGTGGTTCTGAAATAAGCCTTATGGACCATCCATCCATCCATTATCTCTAGCCGCTTATCCTGTCCTACAGGGTCGCAGGAGCCTATCCCAGCTGACTATGGGCGAGAGGCAGGGTACACACTGGACAAGTCGCCAGGTCATCACAGGGCTGACACACAGACAACCATTCACACTCACATTCACACCTACGGTCAATTTAGAGTCACCAGTTAACCTAACCTGCATGTCTTTGGACTGTGGGGGAAACCGGAGCACCCGGAGGAAACCCACGCGGACACGGGGAGAACATGCAAACTCCGCACAGAAAGGCCCTCGCCGGTCGCTGGGCTCGAACGCAGGACCTTCTTGCTGTGAGGCGACAACACTAACCACTACACCACCACGCTGCCACCTCATGGACCAGAGATGTTTAATTCTTTTGAGAAAAGCTGTGGGCGGCACGGTGGTGTAGTGGTTAGCGCTGTCGCCTCACAACAAGAAGGTCCGGGTTCGAGCCCCGTGGCCAGCGAGGGCCTTTCTGTGCAGAGTTTGCATGTTCTCCCCGTGTCCGCGTGGGTTTCCTCCGGGTGCTCCGGTTTCCCCCACAGTCCAAAGACATGCAGGTTAGGTTAACTGGTGACTCTAAATTGAGCGTAGGTGTGAATGTGAGTGTGAATGGTTGTCTGTGTCTATGTGTCAGCCCTGTGATGACCTGGCGACTTGTCCAGGGTGTACCCCGCCTTTCGCCCGTAGTCAGCTGGGATAGGCTCCAGCTCGCCTGCGACCCTGTAGAACAGGATAAAGCGGCTACAGATAATGAGATGAGATGAGATGAGATGAGATGAGATGAGACTCCTCACCTGAAGTCAGGCGTCAGGTTCGGTTTCAGCCCGTGGAACCCGGTGGACAAGGTCAGGAGCCAGCGGGGGACAAAACTCCCGGCCTCGCACTCCAGGAACGGACCCGACCACTTCACGTGCGTGCTGCTTTCAGCCACGTGACCCTCCTCCTCCTCGTCGTCTTCTTTCCCGCGGTGTCGCGTCTTGCGTCTATGCGCGTGATACCACTCGGTGTCGGCGGTCTCGTTCCTGAAGAAGTCGCGCGCAGACGCGGAAAGGTCCTGCAGCACGATGTCTCCGCCGCGGCGCGTGGCCTGGAGGAAGACGCGCGGTGGGCGATGAGTCGCGGAGGAGGACGTACCGGAGGCGTCGAACACCACGGCGGCGCGGTGGATCCTGGCGTCGCCGTCCACGACGCTACGCACGAGCGCGCGGCACCAATCCAGGTCGCGCACAAGGTTGCGCTCTCGATCCCGCTCCCTGAGCAGCGCCCGGAGGAAGCTGGCGGCGTGCGCGAGAGCGTGCAGAGCGGGGCGGGCGGCCGGGTGCGGGTGCGCATGAGTCCCGGCCCGCAGCGCGCTCAGCTCGTACCTCCCGGTGCAGTTGGCGCGCTCGAGCGCAGACGGGTCGCCCGTGTGTAGAAACGCAGCCACGACCCGAGGCAGCTGCTGATGCTGATGCTGCTGCTGATGCTGATGCTGCTGCTGATCCTTGTCCGTTCTCGGTGCCAGAGCCGAGCAGTGCGCGCCCACAACGAATCCCACCTGCAGCAGCAACGACAGTCTGATCACCGCCATAGCCTTTAAATCTCTATTCACTCTTCCTTCACAGCATCCTCTTCCTCTTGCCTTGTGCACCTGTAGAGGCTTCACTCCCACCTGACCGCCCTCCTGCTTCCTGTGTTGTTATTGTTCCTTGTAACACACTGTTACATTTGTCTCGTTGCTATGTGATGATGATGCTACAACAGTATCTTCTCCTCTCGGCTTGGTCCCTTGGCTCAGATCAGATTTCCTCCGATTCACATGCGGATATGCGTTTCAGTCCCCTGCTCTGTAGAAAATATAGAAATAATTCGATTCTCCAAGCTCAGGATCCTCACAAACACACTCCGCCCTCCTCCGAGCAGCGCTTCTCTTAAAGCTCTGGAAACGGCATCGCACCGTTGGCTGGGTAAGCCCCGCCCCTGAAATGATCTGATTGGCTAGGGCAGACGCACCCTCCTTGATTTCTGTATGGATAACTCACCTGTCAGTTATCTCAGGCTGGCACGCGCCAAGGCGCTGTCCAGCAAACCAGGGTGCTGAACATAACCTCATTATCTCATTATCTGTAGCCGCTTTATCCTTCTACAGGGTCGTAGGCAAGCTGGAGCCTATCCCAGCTGACTACGGGCGAAAGGCGGGGTACACCCTGGACAAGTCGCCAGGTCATCACAGGGCTGACACATAGACACAGACAACCATTCACACTCACATTCACACCTACGCTCAATTTAGAGTCGCCAGTTAACCTAACTTGCATGTTTTTGGACTGTGGGGGAAACCGAAGCACCCGGAGGAAACCCACGTGGACACGGGGAGAACATGCAAACTCCGCACAGAAAGGCCCTCGCCGGCCCCGGGGCTCGAACCCAGGACCTTCTTGCTGTGAGGCGACAGTGCTAACCACTACACCACCGTGCCGCCCTGAACATAACCTGTTAATAAATATATAAATCACTAAACCATCTCTATAGTAGTGCTAAGTGTAAAATCACTGACTGCACAATGTATTGGCACCCTTCCAACCGGCTCATCAAAGTACGGTACATTCTTAGAATAAGTAAATCAGTAGTCCTTACAGTCCAAGTGTCTACTTTGAGCATTTCTACTCTTTCATTTTCCCTTTTTTTCACAATTTCATGTAAAAGGTAAACAAAACCATAAACTGAACATTTTCGAAATTCATCTCATCTCATCTCATTATCTCTAGCCGCTTTATCCTGTCCTACAGGGTCGCAGGCAAGCTGGAGCCTATCCCAGCTGACTACGGGCGAAAGGCGGGGTACACCCTGGACGAGTCGCCAGGTCATCACAGGGCTGACACATAGACACAGACAACCATTCACACTCACATTCACACCTACGGTCAATTTAGAGTCACCAGGTAACCTAACCTGCATGTCTTTGGACTGTGGGGGAAACCGGAGCACCCGGAGGAAACCCACGCGGACACGGGGAGAACATGCAAACTCCGCACAGAAAGGCCCTCGCTGGCCACGGGGCTCGAACCCGGACCTTCTTGTTGTGAGGCGACAGCGCTGACCACTACACCACCGTGCCGCCCACTTTCGAAATTGCCTCACTAAACATTTAATGTTAGCTATAAATACAATTACAGTCTCTTGTGAAATTACTGGAACAGCAAAAACAATACTTTTATTTTTGCTTCACGCTGAAGACATTAGGGTTTGAGATCAAAAGATGAACCAGACGATAGATCAGAATTTCAGCTTTCATTTCTTGACCATCTAGATCTTTTCATTTCTTGATTTTTACACACCTGATGGTGGTATGAAGAGGCCAGAGGTCACATTTTGGGTCATGGAATATAATGTTCTACCAGGCATTACACTCTTGAGGCCAGGGAGTAGAAATTAGAGGTCATTGGAGAAGTCATGGTCTAATGGTTAGAGAAGCAGCTTTGGGAACAAAAGCTGGTTGCTGGTTCGATTCCCTGGACCAGCAGGAATAGCTGAAGTGCCCTTGAGCAAGACACCGAACCCCCACCTGCTCCCCAGGCTGCTCTGGGTGTGTTGTACAACACTCTGGATAAGAGTGTCTGCTAAATGCCTGTAATGTAGATGTGTTAAACAAATGAGAACACAGTGCCTTTAATGGCAAACCTCCCAATTTGTTGGTGAGCAAAAGTATTGGAACATATAACTTTAAAGTAAATAAGCTAATACTTGGTTTCATGTCTCTCACTTGTAATCAAGCCAGTGACCCAGTGATATCACCAAACTGTTGCATTCTTGTTTTTTGATGCTTTTCCTTTTGTGGCTTATACCACAACTTCATTCCATCGTTGTTTGTTTTGGGGATTTTTCTCCCTTCAGTCTCCTCTTCAGGAGATGGAATGCATGTTCAGTTGAGTTAAGGTTTAGTGATCAACTTGTCCAGTCCAAAATATTCCACTTTTTCCCCGATGAAGTCCATTGTTCTGTTGGCGGTGTGTTTTGGGTTGTTGATGAAGTTCCTCCCAATTAGATTGGATGCATTTCTCTGTAAATTGTCCAACAAAATGTTTCTGTAGACTTCTGAATTTGTTCTGCTGCTACCATCATGAGTTACATCATCAATGAAGATTAGTGAGCCTGATCCAGAAGCAGACATGCAAGCCTAAGCCATGACATTCCCTCCAGTGTGCTGGACCGGTGAGCTCGTATGTTTTGGATCATCACTTTGGCCTTTCCATCACTTTGGTCAAAGTTTATCTTGATTATGGAAATGTTGTTGCTCATCTCTGTATTTCTTTGCAAATTCTACTCTGGTCTTCTGATTCTTACTGCTGATGGGTGGGTTTCATCTTGCGGTATGATCTCTATATTTCTGCCCTTGAAGTCTTCTTCAAATAGTGGATTGTTATACCTTCACCCCTGCCTATGTTTTTGGGCTTTTCTTCACAGCTCTCACAATGTTTCTACCATCAACTGCTGTTGTTTTCCTTCACTGACCTATTCCATGTCTGTTTATTCAATGCCCAATGCTTATTCAGTGGCTTTGATTGATTTCCCCTCTTGTCTCAGCTTTAAAATGGCTAGCTTTTCTCCCATAGGTAGCTCTCTGGTCTTCATGTTGGTTTATCCTTTTTTAACAACAAATGCGGGGCGGCACGGTGGTGTAGTGGTTAGCGCTGTCGCCTCACAGCAAGAAGGTCCTGGGTTCGAGCCCCGGGGCCGGCGAGGGCCTTTCTGTGTGGAGTTTGCATGTTCTCCCCGTGTCCGCGTGGGTTTCCTCCGGGTGCTCCGGTTTCCCCCACAGTCCAAAGACATGCAGGTTAGGTTAACTGGTGACTCTAAATTGACCGTAGGTGTGAATGTGAGTGTGAATGGTTGTCTGTGTCTATGTGTCAGCCCTGCGATGACCTGGCGACTTGTCCAGGGTGTACCCCGCCTTTCGCCCGTAGTCAGCTGGGATAGGCTCCAGCTTGCCTGCGACCCTGTAGAAGGATAAAGCGGCTAGAGATAATGAGATGAGATGAGAACAACAAATGCAGCCCTCATGAGTGAAACCCAGGGCTTAAACCAAGAGAAGATCTTCAGAGCTATGAACTGTTTGAACAACCAATCTAACAGGGCACACCTGAGGATCAGGAAACACCTCTCAGGGATATGTTCCAATATTTCTGATCACTTGCAGAAATGTGTGCAGTAAAAAAAAAAAAGGTTGTTTTATACGCCTAGCTGAAATTCTGATCTATGGTCTCATATTCATTTTTTTTTATCTCAAACCCAAATGTCTTCACTGTAAAGAAAAAAAACAAAACAAAATAACTGGTCTTGTTGTTTCAATATTTTTGGAGGGGATTCGATGTAAGCCTGTCATTGAAATTTTTAAATCTTTACAAATATCTGCCAAAAATATAGACATTTGTATTATTTATTCAAAGAACCCAAGTTGAGTTATATTTCTTCCTCAGATAGAACACTTTTTGTCAGTAGTTATGATTAGTATTATTATTTTTACATTTATTTCTTAAACCCATGGTCCGGTTATATGGAGTTTGGAACCTAGCTGAAATATCCATTCATTTATTCATCTTCAGTAAAAACTTAAGTAAGCCGATCCAGGCCACGTTGGGTGTAATGTGGGAGAATTCACCCCATATGAGATGGCGATCCATTGTAGGGCTAAGAATAAATATTTTTTTGACAAAACAAACAGGACTCGAATCTACGAGTATTGTGTTACAGTTTTCAGTCAGTAAAACACAAGAAGGCTGTCCATGTGAAACCTGGTACTCAGATTGATCAGGGTGTGTAGCAGTTGTTTGACATGATGCTGGCAGCTGCACTGGAAAGCCACTCTGAAGTTGTGAATCATGGTGCAGTGAGTCATCGTCTCACGACTGGCTTTTATGTACAGGAACAATAATGTCACCATCACAACACACACAGTCATTTTCTCTCTCAGAGCATCAGCAGCACTCAGGAGTTTATGCAAATGCTTTGGACATAGACATCAGAATAACAATGTGATACCAGTTATATAAACATTATATTATGTTACAGGCATTTAGCAGACGCTCTTATCCAGAGCAATGTACAACAAGGTCGTACAATACTCTTGTATTGTATCTCAGTTATCACAGCACTCCTGGAGCAGAGGGGGTTAAGGGTCTTGCTCAAGGGCCCAACAGTGGCAGCTTGTCAGTGCTGGAGCTTGAATCCATGACCTTCAGATCAGTAACCCAGAGCCTGAGTAAACAGCTAGTTGAAATACTTTGAATAAGTTAAGAATAAACACTAGGTGTTGTGGTGTTATAGAAAAACAAGACTGTCAATGACGGCGTAGCTCACTCCGGCCCCATCTAGTCCAGAAGGAACGATCTAAAGTGGGCCACGTTATGGGTGCAATAAATGTTGCAAGCTATATACACTATATACAAGCAATATATAGAAGCTATATCCACCCTACGAATACTGACCTATTTACCAGAAAGAATCCAAAACGGGGGCGGCACGGTGGTGTAGTGGTTAGCGCTGTCGCCTCACAGCAAGAAGGTCCAGGTTCGAGCCCTGTGGCCGGCGAGGGCCTTTCTGTGCAGAGTTTGCATGTTGTCCGTGTGGGTTTGCTCTGGTTTCCCCCACAGTCCAAAGACATGCAGGTTAGGTTAACTGGTGACTCTAAATTGACCGTAAGTGTGAATGGTTGTCTGTGTCTATGTGTCAGCCCTGTGATGACCTGGCGACTTGTCCAGGGTGTACCCTGCCTTTTGCCTGTAGTCAGCTGGGATAGGTTCCAGCTTGCCTGCGACCCTGTAGAAGGATAAAGCGGCTAGAGATCATGAGATGAGATGAGAATTCAAAACGGCAAGGAATTGACCTTTTAGTTTAACTGCTCATTAAGGCTTAATTAGTCCATAACTTCATTAATAATTGTAATGAAGCAAGTCTGGGTAGAAGTTCTATGCACCCTAGGGACCCCTACCTTCATGCCAAAAAGAATCAAAATCAGTGAAGAATTGAGGGAGAAGAAGCGATTTGTGTGGAAACTGCTCGTTAGGGATTGATTAATTACTCCATATCTTCATTATTAATTCCAATTATGCAAATTTGGGTAGAAGCTATATGCACCCCAGGCAGACCGACCTTCCTGCCAAAAAGAATACAAATCAGTGAAGAAGTGAGACAGAAGAAGCGATTTTCTTGAAATGTTTACGACGCCGGATGGACGACAGACAACACATGATGGGATAAACTCATCACCTGTTGGCTGGATGAGATAATAATCAGTGACTGGTTTGGTGTGATGGATCAGAGTTAATGTTATCATCCCATAATAGATTATTTTTCTATAACAGAATGTCTTGGAGTGTTTTATTCCTCAAATATTACAGCAAGGCTCATTTTTATTCATCAAAGAATGACACACAGTACGTTTTATCCATTTATAGTTATACGTACTGTGGAACATCTGGAAAAAAAATATTCCTGTTATGACTTACTGTCTACATTATGTAAGGAGTCTCCAGTCTCAACTTTGTTGGTTTTTTTCTCCTAATATCTTCAAGACAGAGGACAAGCTGCTTGATTTTTTTTTTTTTTTAGCTCATCCGGATGTAGGCCAAGCTGGATGAGCTTATGCAATCATGCATCATCATCCACCCACAATTTACAAAAATTGCTGCTCCTCCCACAGGGTTGATCATATTTTGATTAAATTCGCATAAAATGTTCCCCAGGTCGGTGTGCATAAAAGTTGTCAAGACGTTGGCACCACCTGTCATATTTATGATTTTATGGGCGTCTGAAATTTTTGGCTGACTCATCAGATTAAACGCTACTCTTCATAAACTGCTGGAAAGTTTTCACTGAAACTCACCCAGAAGACTCTAAAGACATATTCCAACAAGAATTGTTCACCAGGTGGCACCACCTACCATGGATGTGGCTACACAGGTGTCATATGCAATTTCACACAAAAAAAAATCACTACTATGCCCACAGGATTGATCGGATTTCAAACTCACACACAACAACAGTGGCCACTATGAGCTCCAGCCTCATTGAGGCTATTTTTCGACTTACTAACTTCAAAAGAAAAAGACTGGTGTAAGAACGACTGCTATAACGTAAGTGAGAACAGGAACTACTTTGTCTGACAGCCTTAACGTACCTTACCATGGATACCTTGGAACAGATTTGAGCTTGATCACTCAGGCCAAACAGAACTCATATCTCCACTACCGATTCCCAAGGTAGCAGCTATTCACACTTGCTCCTGACCCACTCCATCAGCAAGTTCCTATTCACTCCAAGGGTGTTGGTGGAGTGTCAGGGAATGATCTGAGCCACTTATCAAGTTCTGTCTTGAACCTCGTCAGGATAGGGATTGACTTGATGCTCACTGGCACCACATTGTAGAGAGCTGGTGCGACTGATGAGAAAGAGTTGAATATCATTGTGTTGACACTGCTGTACCGCGAGCTGCCAAGAGGTCTGATACATGTCCTTCCTCTTCTAGCAGATTCACTGAACTCAATATTGAAACAATTAGAGATAAGGTTGGTCTGGATCTTCCAGATCACGATGATGGTGTATCGCTCACGGTGCCTTTGTAAGGAATAGAGGTTGAGAGCCTTAAGTCTGTTCCAGGAGTTAATAACTTGAAGACCATTGATTTTTGTTGCGAAGGATCTTTGTATCTTGATGATATCACATTGAAGATGCAGTGACCAGAATGGACAGCAATACTCTACGATGGACTTGACGTATGACTTGTCTAAGAGCATCATTGTGTCCTTGTCCCGACTCAAGGTTCTCAAGACCCAACTGGCTTTTTTTTTGTTGTTGTTGGCTTCAGCTACCTTAATATTGATATGGACTCTCCAGCTGAGACATTGATCAAAAGACTCCAAGATCTTTAACACACTATATGTAACTACCATATAAATGGATAAAAATTCCAGCATCTTTGTTAATAAATAAAACATTGTACTTGTTAACAAATTGCTGTTGTATAAAAGGAATAAAACACTTCAGGATTTGCTTTGGGATGTAACAAGGATAACGGTGGCTTGGCTTCATCATGTCGCCTTTCTTTGATTATTTTCTGACAGCAGCATGACGCAGAGTGTTTTATTCCATACTTAGGATTTATTTATTTGTGATTATATTCTGTACGTCTGTTTATTTTTGAACACTCATTACCTTAATTAGCATTTGAACCCTTTCGAGTTAGTTCCCTTCATTGTTGTAAAGGATGAGGTTTGTTTTGTAATGTTGATGCTGGACTAATAATAATAATAATAATAATAATAATAATGGGTGGCACGGTGGTGCAGTGGTTAGCGCTGTCGCCTCACAGCAAGAAAGTCCGGGTTCGAGCCCCATGGCCGGCGAGGGCCTTTCTGTGTGGAGTTTGCATGTTCTCCCCGTGTCCGCGTGGGTTTCCTCCGGGTGCTCCGGTTTCCCCCACAGTCCAAAGACATGCAGGTTAGGTTAACTGGTGACTCTAAATTGACCGTAGGTGTGAGTGTGAATGGTTGTCTGTGTCTATGTGTCAGCCCTGTGATGACCTGGCGACTTGTCCAGGGTGTACCCCGCCGTTCGCCCGTAGTCAGCTGGGATAGGCTCCAGCTTGCCTGCGACCCTGTAGAAGGATAAAGCGGCTAGAGATAATGAGAATGAATGAATAATAATAATGTTTTTATAGGGGCGGCATGGTGGTGTAGTGGTTAGCGCTGTCACCTCACAGCAAGAAGGTCCAGGTTCGAGCCCCGCGGCCGACGAGGGCCTTTCTGTGTAGAGTTTGCATGTTCTCCCCGTGTCTGCGTGGGTTTCCTCCGGGTGCTCTGGTTTCCCCAACAGTCCAAAGACATGCAGGTTAGGTTAACTGGTGACTCTAAATTGACCGTAGGTGTGAGTGTGAATGGTTGTCTGTGTCTATGTGTCAGCCCTGTGATGACCTGGCGACTTGTCCAGGGTGTACCCCGCTTTTCGCCTGTTGTCAGCTGGGATAGGCTCCAGCTTGCCTGCGACCATGTAGAACAGGATAAAGTGGCTACAGATAATGAAATGAGATGAGATGTTTTTATAATGCTAATAATGGATGGCCAAGGCCATCCACTGGGATCTGTATCAGCAATATGATATGAAATGCGAGGAGAAATGGTACAAACACAATCCCAAGCCAGTTATAGAGAACAGCCTTGTGGAGGTATTGTGGGATTTTACGATCCAGATGGATAAGAGGCTCCCACACAACAGACCCTATATTGTGGTGGTAGACAAGAACAAGAAAGTGTGTCACATCATTGATGTTGCTTGCCCAGGATCGCATTGAAGGAGGATGAGAAGATTGAGAAGTATCGTGATCTGGCTATAGAGATCAAGACGCTGTGGAAGATGAAGAAAGTTGTCATCAGCCCAATTGTTATAGGAGCACTGGGTAGCTTCACCAACAGACTAGAAGGATATTTGAGCAATATCCATGTAGGGTTGAAATCCTTTACTATGCAGAAGACTGTTCTGCGTGGATCAGGTAGGATCCTCCGTAGGGCCCTGGACTGCTGAGGCTACTTGTTGTGGCCAGCACAGGACTCACCAGTATGTACATACTGTGAAGGAAATAATAATACTAATAATAATGTTTAGTATTAGTGTTTATTACCCTTTCCTGAAGTTCTACGGTACATTCCAAAGGATCTCATCCTCCCTCTCCTCGGCTGCTGTGTAACCCAGACCTGTCACTATGGTGCCCATCAACTTTTATGGACTCATGAATATTTAAAACACATTTTGTGCTTTAGCATTCCATACTGCAGTTCCCGAGGACTATACAGCCAAAACATCCATTTAGAAAGAGCTAGTCTTGCTTTTTACTCGATTCTTTCCTCCCCCAGAGATGTCTCAGTTTCATCAGCATCAGATTGTCCTACAAAACAGCGGTTGGGTTTTTTGTGGCCTGGGAATCAGATATCCTGCACCAGTCTCAAATTATATATCAGGGATATGGATCTGAGGTTCCCATAAAGAATGCATAAACAATTAAGACACTGAAAGAAAAAAAAAACTCCTTGTTTCATATATCTGGTATCTGCAGCGTGTTTCTGGTTGGTTCTAATTGATGGTTAACCAGAGATGATTGAAAACTAAGTGCTGGATTACACACCCCCTGGCCACTTTATTAGGAATGCCCATGCATCCACCTGCTGTTTGATGCAGTTCTTTAATCAGCCGATCACTTGATGCATCAAATCACGCAGATACGAATCAAGAGCTTCAGTTAATGTTCACAATGTTCAAACATCAGAATGGGAAAATTTGTGATCTCACAGTGAAGTGTGACTTTCTTTCACTGTGGCATGGGTGTTGGTTTGAGCCTGATGGACTGGTTTGAGTATTTCAGAAACTGCTGATCTCCTGGGGTTTTCACACACAGCAGTCTCTAGAGTTTACACAGAATGGTGCGAAAAACAAAAGTCATCAAGTGAGTGAGTGAGTGAGTGACAGTTCTGTGGGTGGAAAGTAAACTAACGCCTTGTTGATAAGAGAGGTCAGAGGAAAATGGACAGATTGGTTCGATCTGGGCAGTACAGTGGTGTAGTGATTAGCACTGTCGCCTCACAGCCAGAAGGTTCTAAGTTCAAGCCCAGTGGTCGACGAGGGCCTTTCTGTGTGGAGTTTGCATGTTCTCCCCGTGTCTGTGTGGGTTTCCTCCGGGTGCTCTGGTTTCCCCGACAGTCCAAAGACATGCAGGTTAGGATAATTGGCTCTAAATTGACCGTAGGTGTGAATGTGAAGGTGTGTGAATGGTTGTTTGTCTCTATGTGTCAGCCCTGCAATGACCTGGCGACTTGTCCAGGGCGTACCCCGCCTCTGACCCATAGTCAGTTGGGATGGGCTCCAGCTTGCCCCGTGACCCTGCACAGGATAAGCAGTTACGGATGATGGATGGATGGATGGTTTGAGCTGCCAGGAAGGATATAGTAACACATATAATCACTCTTTACAACCGTGGTGAGCAGAAAAGCATTTCAGCATGCAACAGCAGAACTGAAGACTCTGCAGCCAAGAACAGGGATCTTAGGATCAACAATAAGTTCCTATTAAAGTGGCCAGTGAGCTCAAAACTTCACACTTCCTGTGCTGTTGCTTGTCTACCTTGTATCAAAAATGCTCACTTCCTTTAAAAGTCATCCATTTTGTCAGTCATGGGTGATGTGCATTATGACATGATGTCCAGAAAGAGGTTTTTAGTTTATTAGACAGATTGATTTGCACTTATTTAAACAACATTAACATCAGACCTGACCTGATTTGTGCTCGGCTTTAAATCTTACTGAAAGTCTTCGGTGTGTCTACACATGTGTGTATGTGCTATATAAATAATCCATATCCAAATACAAGCCTGAGACTCATAACATCATGAGGTTTAAACATTTTTTCCCCAAAAGAAGAAAAGTCCCAAACCAACATGACATCAAATTATCCTGTATTATCTAATGATGTCTAAAATATGTGAATTTCATGTCCAATCGTTCACACGTGACTTTTCTGTGAGGGATAATAAAAGGCTTAATGAGCGTTAACTACAAACAGGATAAGATTAATCAGTGGTAACCATGGGAACTGGTGAGGATTCTGGAGATGGTGACATCTGGTGGTGAAACAAGATTTTCATCAAGTTCCTATGGAAAAGAAATGTCATGGGCATTGTGTTTCCCATTTCACAAATTCGGGTGAAGGCTGAAATCTAATTTTTGAAATAAGGACATCGTTGCCAGTGTGATGTTTTGTAAAGGTTTAAAATGTACAGCAGTGTTTTCTGACCTTTTTCCTTCCATGGCTTTTTTTTTTTGTAAAAAATGAAATAATTCTTGAGCATGCTGCTAACACTAACCACTAATAAAGTCATGTCCCTTCCTTCTGTCCTTTCATCAAAGCTATGCCCCAAAACACACACACACACACACACACACACACACACACACACACACACACACACACACACACACACCTAGGGTGAATTTAAGCATTTGTGACTTGATGTGTGAATGTAGAACTGAAAAATGGACCAAAAATGGAGTGAAGCTTTCTAAAAATAAATTTAGAACAAAATCTGTAATGACTAATCCCTGTTAGTTTTTTTTTCTTTCCTCAATAAACAGAGAGTATGTGTGGTGGCCTGGTCAAATTCTGACATTCAGTCCATTTACATGCACAATAATATTCCACTATTATTCGGAATAGTACAATATGGGCTATTTAAACATTACATTCCGTTTGAATATTCTGAGTTTATTATTTTCCGATTAAAACATGGGATGTGCTGATATTATTCAGACCTTCTTTGGATGTGTATAGAGCATAGTCAGAATATGTGTCTTAGTTGAGGTTATGGTAGTTTGTCACACACGGCTTCTTACCTGTTTACATCAGCTCTGTGTGTTGGACACAAACCAACCAGACAACATTTTGCCAGACAGAGAGACAGACAGACTTACTTACTTACTTACTTATGTACTTATATACTTACTTAGTTATGTACTTACTAACTTATTGACTTACTTACTTTACTGACGTACTTACTAACTTACCAGTGTAAGTACATAAGTAAGTACCTTCAGTAAGTATGTAAATAAGTAAGGATTACTTACTTACTTACTTACTTACTTACTTACTTACTTACTTACTTACTTACTTACTTACTTACTTACTTACTTACTTACTTACTTACTTACTTACTTACTTACTTACTTACTTACTTACTTACTTACTTACTTACTTACTTACTTACTTACTTACTTACTTACTTACTTACTTACTTACTTACTTACTTACTTACTTACTTACTTACTTACTTACTTACTTACTTACTTACTTACTTACTTACTTACTTACTTACTTACTTACTTACTTACTTACTTACTTACTTACTTACTTACTTACTTACTTACTTACTTACTTACTTACTTACTTACTTACTTACTTACTTACTTACTTACTTACTTACTTACTTACTTACTTACTTACTTACTTACTTACTTACTTACTTACTTACTTACTTACTTACTTACTTACTTACTTACTTACTTACTTACTTACTTACTTACTTACTTACTTACTTACTTACTTACTTACTTACTTACTTACTTACTTACTTACTTACTTACTTACTTACTTACTTACTTACTTACTTACTTACTTACTTACTTACTTACTTACTTACTTACTTACTTACTTACTTACTTACTTACTTACTTACTTACTTACTTACTTACTTACTTACTTACTTACTTACTTACTTACTTACTTACTTACTTACTTACTTACTTACTTACTTACTTACTTACTTACTTACTTACTTACTTACTTACTTACTTACTTACTTACTTACTTACTTACTTACTTACTTACTTACTTACTTACTTACTTACTTACTTACTTACTTACTTACTTACTTACTTACTTACTTACTTACTTACTTACTTACTTACTTACTTACTTACTTACTTACTTACTTACTTACTTACTTACTTACTTACTTACTTACTTACTTACTTACTTACTTACTTACTTACTTACTTACTTACTTACTTACTTACTTACTTACTTACTTACTTACTTACTTACTTACTTACTTACTTACTTACTTACTTACTTACTTACTTACTTACTTACTTACTTACTTACTTACTTACTTACTTACGTTATTGATCCCAAGCTGGGAACTTGTTATGTTACAACAGCAAGTTATGAAACTTCCAAAAAAAAGACACACAGTACAAGATAAAATAGAATTTAAAAAAAAAAATCCCAGGAGCAACCGACTATACAATATAAAGATAAAACTGTAATGATAAAAATATATATATATACATATCTCTGTATGTGTTTTGTGCAGGTGAATATGCATTAATAGTGCTAAAAACAATATTGTGATGAATGAAAATAATAACTGTGCAAAAGAAGCAGTATTAAAAGGAAGATAAATAAAAAAAATAAATAAACTCGAAAGGTGCAAAGTGAGTAATGGCAGTAAATATATAAGCTCTGACGGTGCAGGAGGACCAGGGTTATGAACAGGACGATAGAGCAGAGAGGTCAGAGTTCTTTCTGTCAGACAGAGGGGAGATACTGGGGCAGGAAAGATTTCCTGTATCGGTCCCTGTGAGCTCGAAGCTGTAGCAGCCTGTTGGAGAAGGGGCTCCTCTGTGTGTCCAGTGTGTGGTGGAGATAGAGGGTGCTCAGGGTTATCCATGATGGAGAACAGTTTGTTCAGAACCCTCCTCTCCACCACAGCCTCACAAGTATCCTGAAGTATGAACGGCTGCATGTAAACAGGAATATAAGTAGAATATTCATTTTCATTCACCATGGAAACAGCTTCATTGGAATATTGTCTATTTTGGAATAAGGACAAAAATTAGAATATTTTGTGCATGTAAACGTTGTGACTTATTATTCTATACAAGTGTTCCTGAACTGAAATCGATTCCCTACAGCACATCTCTCACCCAGAATTAAAGTTCGAGCATTTTACATTCAGATTAGCCCGAAAAGTGAAAGGAGAAAATCACATTGAAAGATTTTATTTCATTTCCGCTGAAAGGCGCCACACGTACTGTACTATGTTGCTACAATTTGTAACCTCATCTACTGATGGAAAAACGCTCAAGCTAATTTTACAATGTGGAATGAGTTCTCACTTTAGTTATCAGTATAATTTTTACCACATTAGTCTTTGTCTCTTCAGCGAAGGTTAAAATAAAAGTCACTCTCTGGGTTTAAACACAAGCCTCATCGTAATCTCTGTTCATGCTAACACTGGTGGGGAACGAGTACAAAATTTTAAAGGTTTTATGCTAACTGTGTTCTTTCGCTGTTTTTTCTGTTTCCTTATTGGAACTTTTTATTTTATTTTTTTTTTTATTATTTATTTTTGGAATGCTGCCCTCTTGGCCAGGTCTTGCTTGAAAAAATGATTTAAAAAAAATCTCAATGAGATCTACCTGGTTAAATAAAGGTTAAAGAAAAATTTTAGATTCACTCACTCGTTTGTGATCTGTTGGATCAGTTTGTTGTTAGTGATGTCCTTTTATTATGCAATTTAAACAGTTTAAAACTTTGTGCAAAGTCTTTGAGTGCTCATCTCTCTGATTTGATTCGATGATGATGATGATACAGAGCAGACATTTTGACAGACGCTATCTGATCACAGACTGCACAGATTTACCGTAATGTCTGTTTCACTACAACACTACGACATCCAACTGCTTGATCACATTTTAACATTCACTACGTGAGGAAATCACACTCAGCTAGCAAGGGTTCAGACATGAGACAACGATTTAAGACCGAACTGGGGACACTGAATCTACCATCTATAAGCATGTAACATTTTCTCATATTACTCCTGTATTGCGCTCTCTCTCTCTCTCTCTCTCTCTCTCTCCATATATATATATATATATATATATATATATATATATATATATATATATATATATATGTACAGTGCTGAGCGTAAATGAGTACACCCCTTTTGAAAAGTAACATTTTAAACAACATCTCAATGAACACAAACAATTTCCAACATGTTGACAAGACAAAGTTTAATATAACATCTGTTTAACTTATAACGTGAAAGTAAGGTTAATAATATAACTTAGATTACACATTTTTTTCAGTTTTACTCAAATTAGGGTGGTGCAAAAATGAGTACGCCCCATAACAAAAACTACTACATCTAGTACTTTGTATGGTCTCCATGATTTTTAATGACAGCACCAAGTCTTCTAGGCATGGAATGAACACGTTGGCGACATTTTGTAACATCAATCTTTTTCCATTCTTCAACAATGACCTCTTTTAGTGACTGGATGCTGGATGGAGAGTGATGCTCAACTTGTCTCTTCAGAATTCCCCATAGGTGTTCGATTGGGTTCAGATCAGGAGACATACTTGGCCACTGAATCACTTTCACCCTGTTCTTCTTCAGAAATCCAACAGTGGCCTTAGATGTGTGTTTAGGATCATTGGCATGTTGGAAAAGTGCATGACGACCAAGGGCATGGAGTGATGGTAGCATCTTCTCTTTCAGTATAGAGCAATACATCTGTGAATTCATGATGCCATCAATGAAATGCAGCTCCCTGACACCAGCAGCACTCATGCAGCCCCACATAAGGACACTGCCACCACCATGTTTCACTGTAGGCACCATGCATTTTTCTTTGCATTCCTCACCTTTGCGATGCCATACAGTTTTGAAGCCATCATTTCCAAAAACATTTATCTTGGTCTCATCACTCCAGAATATAGAGTCCCAGTAGTCTTCATCTTTGTCAGCATGGGCCCTGGCAAACTCTAGGCGGGCTATTTTGTGCCTGGGCTTTAGGAGAGGCTCCTTTCGTGGACGACATCCATGCATGTCATTCCTCTGCAGTGTACATCGTATTGCGTCACGGGAAATAGTCACCCCAGGTTGGCTTTCTACTTCTTTAGATAACTGCAGTGAATTTGCATGCTGATTTTCGTCAGCCCTTCTCATCAGAAGACGCTCCTGTTGAGGTGTTAACTTCCGTGGACGACCTGGACGTCTCTGTGAGATGGTTGCAGTTCCATCTTTCTTAAATTTTTGTACCACTTTTGCTACAGTATTCTGACTGATAAGTAAAGCTTTGCT
Source organism: Neoarius graeffei (assembly GCF_027579695.1). Taxonomy (NCBI): domain Eukaryota; kingdom Metazoa; phylum Chordata; class Actinopteri; order Siluriformes; family Ariidae; genus Neoarius; species Neoarius graeffei. The sequence goes on from NC_083573.1 coordinate 98,177,567, forward strand.
GATCTTCTTGTAGCCTTCACCTTTGTGGTGTAAATAAATTATTTTCTTTGGGGAATTCTGAAGAGACAAGTTGAGCATCACTCTCCATCCAGCATCCAGTCACTAAAAGAGGTCATTGTTGAAGAATGGAAAAAGATTGATGTTGCAGAATGTCGCCAACGTGTTCATTCCATGCCTAGAAGACTTGGTGCTGTCATTAAAAATCATGGAGGCCATACAAAGTACTAGATGTAGTAGTTTTTGTTGTGGGGTGTACTCATTTTTGCACCACCCTAATTTGAGTAAAACTGAAAAATGTGTAATCTAAGTTATATTATTAACCTTACTTTTTCCCATTAAAAGTTAAACAGATGTTATATTAAACTTTGTCTTTTCAACATTTTGGAAATTGTTTGTGTTTATTGAGATATTGTTTAAAATGTTACTTTTCAAAGGGGGTGTACTCATTTACACTGAGTACTGTCTCTCTTTCTCTCTCTCTCTCTCTCCTTTTCTCTTTCTCTCTGTGTCTCTCCCTCTCTCCCCTTCTCTTCTCTCTCTCTCTCCTTTTCTCTGTGTGTCTCTCCCTCTCTCTGTCTCTCTCTCTCCATTGGCTGCCAGTTAAAGAAAGAGTACAATTTAAGAAGTTACTTTACTGTAACTTTTAACACTATGAATGATCTTGCACCAATTTATATCTGTAGCCGAGTTGCAGTAATGCATCCTAGTGCATGCTCTTTACATGGAAATAGTGATATCTTTCTTCAAGAACCAAGAAGACTCTTGGCAACAGGGTCTTTGCTGGTGCAGCACCGAAACTTTTTAAAGCTCTTCCTCATGAAATCAGACACAAGAAGTCTTTTGGTAATTTTAAGTCTTTGGTTAAAACAGCTTTGTTTCAGGCTGCTTATGGATAAATATTACATAGTACAACTGATCATATGAATGCATCATTATTATATTACAGCTGGTGTCAGAAGTTTATATACAGTGACATGAATGTCATCTTGGATATGAATGCCATGGCAATTGTTAGGGTTTTTCTGGGAATCAAACCCAGGTCACTGGTGTGGTAATCCAGGAAACCCCCACTAGGCCACCAGGGGAATGACTCAAGTGCAGAGGAGTGAGACAAAAGTAGACTACAAAAAACAGTTTATTGCCAATGCTCAGAAGTTCAGAAAATCCAAAGCAAAAAATAACAAAAGTAAAATCCAAACGCTCAGAAGATACAAGGGAAAATAAAACATCCAAAAGTTCAAAGTCAAAAATCCAAAACCAGAAAAGAAGAGGCAAAAATCCAAATGCTCAGAAGATTAAAAAATGGCAAATAAAAAGTCCAAAAAGTCCACAAGAAAGCAAAATACCAAAAAAACACAAGGACATAGGCAAGGTACACGGAACAGAGGTTACTAGCCATGAACAGCACAAAGACTCAGTGACTACCAAACTGAGGAAGTATAAATCTCACCTCATCTCATTATCTCTAGCCGCTTTATCCTTCTACAGGGTCGCAGGCAAGCTGGAGCCTATCCCAGCTGACTATGGGCGAAAGGCGGGGTACACCCTGGACAAGTCGCCAGGTCATCACAGGGCTGACACATAGACACAGACAACCATTCACACTCACATTCACACCTACGGTCAATTTAGAGTCACCAGTTAACCTAACCTCCATGTCTTTGGACTATGGGGGAAACCGGAGCAGCCGGAGGAAACCCACGTGGACACGGGGAGAACATGCAAACTCCGCACAGAAAGGCCCTCGCCGGCCCCGGGGCTCAAACCCAGGACCTTCTTGCTGTGAGGCGACAGCGCTAACCACTACACCACCGTGCCGCCCGGAAGTATAAATACCCAGGGTAATTAAGAAACTAGGCGAGGCAGAAAATAAAGAAGAGGTGGGGCAAAAGGCACATGAAAACAAAGGCTGTCAAAACAAACACAAAACACAGAAACAATAGCGGCCTCTAGCAGTCAAAACAAACATAACAAGACAAAGAAATAATAGTGGCCTCAAGAGGCCACGATAGTCTCAAGTCCTAACAGGACCCCCCCCCCCCCCCCCCCCCCCAAGGAGTGTCTCCTGACATTCCCAGGGCGATCAGGATGGGCCAAATGGAAGTCCCAACAAAGTTCTTTATCTAAAATGTCCCGAGCAGGGACCCAACAGCACTCCTCAGGGCCATAGCCCTCCCAGTCCACTAGGTACTGAAGCCCGCCACGGACCTGGCGGGAGTCCAGCAGGCAGTGCACAGTGAACACGGTCTGACCCTGGAGGATGCGGGGAGGCGGAGGATTCCTAGGGGCAGGGGCATAAGAGGACGACAGTACGGGCTGCAACAGGGATACGTGGAATGTGGGGTTGATTCTTAGAGTCCGGGGCAACTGGAGCTGGTAGGTGACAGGGTTCACCCTGCGCACAACCTTGAAGGGGCCAACATAGCGAGGGGCAAGCTTGCAGTTCTCCACCCGTAGAGGATGGTCCTTAGCGGACAGCCAAACCCGCTGCCCAGGGCGGAAAACGTGGGCAGGCCTTCTATGGCGGTTGGCCTGAGTCTGGTTGGCCCTGGAAGTCTGGATGAGAGTCCTCCTAACCTTGTTCCAGGTCTTACAACACCGTCTCACGTACTGGTTGACCGAGGGCACCCCAGCGTCCTACTCCTGTTCCGGAAACAGAGGTGGCTGGAACCCGAATTGGCACTGGAACGGCGACAACCTGGTGGCCGATGACTGCAGGGTGTTATGGGCGTACTCCGCCCATGGCAGCCAGGTGCTCCATGATGTCGGGTTATCCATCACCAGGCCTTGCAGGGTGGTTTCCAGGTCCTGGTTGAGCCTCTCAGTCTGGCCATTGGACTGGGGGTGGAACCCAGAGGAGAGGCTGGCAGTGGCCCCGATAAGCTTGCAGAACCCCCACCACACTCGGGAGGAGAACTGGGGCCCCCGGTCTGAGACGATGTCCTGTGGGAGCCCGAAGACTCGGAAGACATGAGTAAATATTAGTTTGGCTGTCTCAAGGGCAGAAGGGAGCTTGCATAGCGGTATGAAGCGGCAGGCCTTAGAGAATCTGTCGACTATGACCAAAATGACAGTGTTACCTTGTAAGTCTGGAAGGCCCGTGATGAAGTCGACCGCCACATGGGACCAGGGACACCAGGGAATGGGCAGAGGATGCAGGAGGCCCTGGGGATGCTGTCGTGGGTTCTTGCTTCTGGTGCACACATCACAGGACAGGACGAATGACCTCACTTCCTACTCCATGCTTGGCCACCAGAAATGTCTTTTCAAGAAATCCAGAGTCCTCCGAGCTCCCGGGTGGGCGGTGAGAGGGGACGAGTGACCCCACTGGAGAACCTTGGCCCGGGCTTGACGTGGGACGTACAAGAGGCCCGGTGGCCCCATCCCAGGACCAGGGTCCTGGCGTTGAGCTTGTCGGATGGCCTCCTCAACACCCCAGCGGACAGGGGCCACAATCCGGGACACAGGGATAATAGGCCCAACTTCACTCTCCCTGTTAGTGGAAGAGAACAGCCTGGAAAGAGCGTCAGGTTTGGTGTTCTTAGAGCTGGGTCGGTACAATAGGGTGAAGTTGAATTGACTGAAAAACAAGGCCCACCTAGCCTGTCATGGATTAAGTCTCTTGGCTTGCTGGAGGTACTCCAGGTTCTTGTGGTCCGTCCAAACCAGGAATGGATGTTGCGCTCCCTCCAGCCAGTGCCTCCACTCCTCAAGGGCCAGTTTAACCGCGAGCAGTTCTCGATCCCCCACATCATACCGGGACTCCGCAGGACTCAGGTGGTGGGAGAAGTATGCGCAGGGGTGCAACCTTCCATCTGAGCGTTGAGAGAGGACCGCGCCGACACCACTGTCTGAAGCGTCCACCTCGACGATGAAGGGTTGCGATGTGTCAGGGAGGACCAGAATGGGTGCCGTGCAGAAGCGGTGCTTGAGGTCCTTGAACGCCTTTTCCGCCTGAGAAGACCAGACATAAGACCCACCTGTCTTTTTGGTGAGGTCCGATATGGGCACTGCTACAAAACTGAAGTTCCTGACAAACTTGCGGTAGAAGTTAGCAAATCCTAAGAACCGCTGAACTTCTTTAATGGACTTGGGAGTGGGCCAGTCCCGGACGGCCAGGGTCTTGGCTGGATCCATCTAGAGTTGTCCCGTCCGTACAATAAAACCCAGAAAGGAGACCTCAGGGACATGAAACTCACATTTCTGGGCCTTAGCAAACAGATTGTTCTGTAGCAGCCTCTGGAGAACCTGGCGGACATGATGGCGGTGCTCCTGCAAGGTCTTGGAAAATATCAGAATGTCGTCGAGGTAGACAAAAACGTATTGGTTGATCATATCCCTCAAGACGTCGTTGATAAGGGCCTGAAAAACTGCTGGTGCATTGGTGAGTCCGAAGGGCTTCACTTGGTACTCATAGTGCCCTGACAGGGTGTTAAAGGCAGTCTTCCACTCGTCTCCCTGTCGGATACGGATGAGGTGGTATGCATTCCGTAAATCCAACTTGGTGAAGACAGTAGCACCTTGGAGCAGGTCGAACGCTGTGGACATCAGCAGAAGGGTATAGTGGTTGCGCACAGTGATCTTGTTCAGGCCCCTGTAGTCAATACACGGTCGGAGCTCCCATCCTTCTTGCCGACAAAGAAGAAGCCGGCACCAGCAGGTGAGGTGGAGGGTCGAATGAACCCAGAGGCCAGGGCGTCCTTGATGTATTCCTCCATGGCCTTGCGTTCTGGCTGAAAGAGTGAAAACAGCCTGCCCCTAGGAGGAGTAGCCCCAGGGAGCAAGTCTATGGCACAGTCGTAGGCACGGTGCGGAGGAAGAACGGCGGCCCTACTCTTGCTGAAAACCTCTTTCAGATCCCAGTACTCTGTGGGAACTTGAGATAACTCGGTGAGATCAGGGGGCTCGGCAGGAGACACAGGAGAGCTAGAGAGCAGACAAGAGGCATGGCATGCAGGGCCCCATTCCACAACCTGGCTTGTTACCCAGTCTATGCGAGGGTTGTGTCGGGTAAGCCAAGGAAGGCCTAGAATCACTGGGAACTCTGGTGAATGAATCAGGTGCAGGGATATTTCTTCTTTGTGACCTTGAGACTGGAGAAAGACTGGAGAAGTTACTTGGGTGACTCTTCCATCACCTAAAGCTTGGCCATCCAGGGCAGACACAGACAGCGGGACTTCAAGAGGTGCAGTAGGGACATTGATTCTTCGGGCGAAATGGACATCCATAAAGTTTCCAGCCGCCCCAGAGTCTAACAAGGCCTGGCAAGAGTGGACGGACTCACCCCAGGAGATGGAGACAGGGATGCAGACTCCTTGGCCAGGAAGTTCGGGAGAGAGGGTAGTCCCCATCACAACCCTCCCTCGGCTGGACGGGGTGGTCATTTCCCAAGAGCTCGGGACATGATGCTCGGAAATTGCCAGGCTTGCCACAGTAGATGCAGCAGCACTTGTCCCTCCTTCTGCGCTCCCTCTCAGATGCGGAGAGACAAGTACGGCCAACTTGCATGGGCTCCGGACAGTCACTGGAGGAGGTGGACGGCAGGGGAAGCTCAGGACTTGGCGACGCTCTCTAATCCTGTTATCAAGATGAATGGGATGTGAGATCAGTGTTTCGAGGTCACTTGGGCATCCGATAGAGGCCAGACCGTCTTTGATGGGGTCAGACAGACCATGGTGGAAGGCTGAAACCAGGGCAGTCTCATTCCATCCACTGACTGCTGCAAGCATCTGGAACGAGTTGGTGTAGTCTGCAACACTTCCTCCCTGCCGGATGGACATGAGCTTCCTGGCTGCATCTTTGCTGATGTCCACCTGATCGAAGACACAAAGCATCTCCTTCGTAAACATCTTGAAATCAGAACACTCGGGTCTCTGTCTCTGCCAGATAGCTGTTGCCCAAGCTCGTGCCTTATCAGCTAACAAAGTTATTACATATGCAATCTTGAGGTGGTCCGTAGTGTAGGTGGTAGGCTGGAGCTCAAAGGTGAGTTGGCACTGGGTAAGGAACTCCCAGCACTCACTGTGCTTGCCGTCATACCTCTGTGGTGCAGGAAGGTGGGGTTCGTGAGGTGAAGGAGGCAGCGTGGTAGTAGGCACTGGAGCGGGAGCAGATGGGGTCAGAGGAGTCAGCTGTGCCAGGGCTTTCCCAATTTGCTGAAGCAGTGCCTCGTGGCGAGCAAGGGCCTCATGTTGGCTTGCAAGTGTTCATCCATGAGTGTCCATGGTAGCTCCAAAGCATGTTAAAGCAGCCATAATTCCCTGAAGGTTACCCGGGTAGACAGTTGAAGAAGCCTCTGCTGAGTCGGTCATGACTGAGTCTTTCTGTTAGGGTTTTGCTGGGAATCAAACCCAGGTCGCTGGTGTGGTAATCCAGCAAACTCCCACTAGGCCACCAGGGGAGTGACTCAAGTGCAGAGGAGTGAGACAAAAGTAGAATACAAAAAACAGTTTATTGCCAATGCTCAGAAGTTCAGAAAATCCAAAGCAAAAAATAACAAAAGTAAAATCCAAATGCTCAGAAGATACAAGGGAAAATAAAACATCCAAAAGTTCAAAGTCAAAAATCCAAAACCAGAAAAGAAGAGGCAAAAATCCAAACGCTCAGAAGATCAAAAAATGGCAAATAAAAAGTCCAAAAAGTCCACAAGAAAGCAAAATACCGAAAAAACACAAGGACATAGGCAAGGTACACGGAACAGAGGTTACTAGCCATGAACAGCACAAAGACTCAGTGACTAGAGACCAAACTGAGGAAGTATAAATACCCAGGGTAATTAAGAAGGCGGGGCAGAAAATAAAGAACAGGTGGGGCAAAAGGCACATGAAAACAAAGGCTGTCAAAACAAACACAAAACACAGAAACAATAGCGGCCTCTAGCAGTCAAAACAAACATAACAAGACAAAGAAATAATAGTGGCCTCTAGAGGCCACGATAGTCCCAAGTCCTAACAGGCAATAATTGGGCTTTCAGTAATTTCTTTGAATTGTTCTTTTTCTGTGGCAGAATGATTGTACAGCATACAGCTTTAATTAAAAAAAAAACACCAGAATTTGGTGCACAAGTTTTAAATTTCTTTGGGTTTTCTGAAATCAACACAGGGTCAAAATTATACATACAGGGTCAAAAATGTGCATTAGCTCACTTAGATTATTAATTCAGAGGTGCTGAAACATTCAAAATGTCTCTTATCTTGCCAAGGCCAAGGTATCTTAATTTCCTGTTCGTGATTATGATTGACTACAGCTGGTAGAGTCTCTGTGTCTTCATAAAAAGGGTTTGTTTACATCACTCATTGGATTGACCAACACAGTAAAATGGGAATGTCCAAGGAGCTCAGTGCTGATCTGAGAAAGAGGATCACAGATATACACAACTCCGGAATGTATCTTGGAGCCATTTCGAAACAACTGCAAATTCCAAGATCAGTTCAAACAATTGTATCCAAGTTATTGTGAGGTGTAGTCACTTTGGCAAGCCACTTTGCTTCAAGACAACCCAAACTGTCACCCTCAGCTGAAAGGAAATTGGTTTGGATGGTCAGGAACAAACTGGGAACCACCATGGCACAGCCCTGCCATGAACTGGAAGCTGATGGATTACTGTCTACAGTTCAGTGAGTTTTACATCACCATGGACTAAGAGGCTGTGATCTAAGAAATAATCCCCGCTCCAAAATTCACACCTTCAAGCTTAACTAAAGTTTGAAGCTGACCACACGGACAAAGAAAAAGCCTTCTGGAGGAAAGCTGTATGGTCAGATGAGACAAAGATTGAGTTGTTTGGCCACAATGACCACCATGTACAGAGGGACACTGGACCAGCTGGTGGTGGTGGTAGGATCACCATGCTCTGGGGCTGTTTTGCTGCCAGTGGAATTGGTTCATTGCACAAAGTGGATAGAATAATGAAGAAAGAGGACTACCTCAGTCCTCCTCAGCATAAACCATCAGAAACTTGATCATGACTTGGGACTTGGGAGTTATAACAGGGCAATGAACCCAAACACGCATCAGAGCTGGTTGTGGAGGATAAAGCAGGCTAACATTAAGCTTAAAACAAGTCCTGACTTCAACCCTATTGAAAATATATGGACCGTGCTTATAAGTTGAGTCCATGCCAAGAAAAAAAATGTAATTGAACTCTACCAATTCTACCATGAAGAGTCGTGAAATATCCAACCAGAATTCTGCCAGAAGTTTGTTCATGGTAAACAAAAATGTTTGATCAAGGTGAATCTTGCGAAGAGATATTTTACCCAAATATTAGGTGTGCTGTTTGTATATTTTTGACCCTGTATGTATATTTTTGACCCTGTGTTGATTTCAGAAAACCCAAAGAAAATGAAAACTTATGCACCTAATTTTGGTGTTTTTTGTTTTTTATTAAAGATGTATGCTGTACATTCTGCCACAGAAAAAGAACAGTTCAAAGAAATGACTGAAAGCCCAAATACTGTCATGAAATTCATATCCAAGATGACATTCATGTCACTGTATGTAAACTTCTGACCACAGCTGTATATTTTATTATGAGATATTCTCATCATATTCTGATTTTCTTTTATATAAATGTTTTATTAACTGATTTTGCAAGTGCAATATTTATATGAAGATCAAAAGTCAAAGTCCCTCTCACACCAGAATCTGGTCTTCCCAGGTAGTCTCTTGTCCCAGTACTAACCAGTTCTTTAAGGCATATGGATGCGGCACCGATCTCCGTTTCCATAGTCCTCGGCCTCTCGCCTATACAGCTCGGGTTACAGTGGGGAGCTAGTCCTCTGGTAACCGCTAGAGTTTGACTCCCCACTCACATCTGCATTGCAGCCTGCCTTACCAGACAGTAGTAGGTACCATTTTTATTATGGTCTTTGGTATGACCCAACCGCGAGTAGAACTCACGATCTCCCAGTTGAGAGGCGGACACGCTAACCACTACTAGGCCAAGGCCAGTTTGTGGTTTTATACAAAGATAAAGATAAATTATTAAGACAAGAAGCAATATAAACTTGTTTTGCTTTAGATATTGTATGGGTTTTTTTCGGAATGTTTTGTAATTTAGCTACTTATTAATGTCTGTAATGCACATTTCATCATATTTAAATGTTAATCTGTACAAAATAAGTAATAAATTATTATTATTATTATTATTATTATTATTATTATTATTATAAATCACGATACAAATTTATGACAATTCAAATAGATTAAATTTTTTTAAAAGAATCGTGATTATTATCAGGCTGCGTCATGTAATCTCTTATGCCTCGGTCACAACCGGCCGTACGTGCTCCTACGGCCGGTCTACGTGCAAAAAATGCAAGAAACGCATGGAGGGCGCACGTGTGACGTGCTGATTTTCGAGCCGTAGACTGGCCGCAGAGGTTCTTTGTCATGTCAAAAAAACTCTATGTGCGCTTACGTTTTTTTCAGGTTGCAAGACAATCTTACGGCCAACGTGCGTCTTTCTGCATGAACAAAAAAAATGCAGCGATTTGGGAAACGCCAAAAATTGCACAGCCAAAAAATTGTACGTCCGGTTGTGACCTAGGCTTTAGTTTTTCCTTGCTGTAATTGGGCTGTTTAGACAGCAGAGGGTGCAATAATGTACAGTAGCGGGAATACATGTGACTTCACTGTAGGTGGAAGGATCACAGCTCTAATGCTGTGAAAACACACAAAAACAGCCATGTGTCTGAAATCACTCACTACTCACTATATATAGTGGACTATATAGCCTAGTGAGGTCGCCATTTTGTAGTGCTGTCCGAATGTATAGTGAGAAATATCACACCCTATATAGTGCACTCATAGTATCCCACAATGCATTGTGTTGGAGTGAATGGACAGAGGAAGAAACATATTATAAATGGGCATTCAAGTCCAATTAAAACTAGTAAGAGAATAGAAAAAAGCTAAAATAGAATAAGAGATAAAATACAAGAATAAAAGTTAGAGTGCAGAGCGAGGAATTAATCAAAAGCCTCAAATTTGATTTAATAAAAGGCAGCAGTGAAAAAGAAAGAAAGGATTCAGCCTTGATTTAAAAGAACTGAAAGATGCAGCAGACACAAAGTATTTTGTATTTATTAATGTGGGAAATACGCTTAGTATAATATGGATTCATCACAAAAATACATGCACGGAGGAGTAGTGTCCGAAAGTGGTGTTTGTTTGGTTGTTGTTGTTTTTTTTTTTCATTTTACCAATGAGTTCACAATATAGTCCTCGATATAGTAATTCCCAATATAGTGAGTAGGGAGTAGTGAACGAGTGAGTGATTTCAGACACAGCCCAGATCTACAATGGGAAAGAGGTGATGTGTAATTGTACAAATAGATTTAACAAGAAATCAGAGCTCGCTCTTTCTCTTTTTCTTTACAGACTGCTGAAAGAAAGAAAAGAGAATCAAATGGAGGCGGAAGACATGCTCATAAAAGTTTATTAAGAAAATGTCTCGTTGTTATTAACTTTTTCATTTGGAATAAAAGGAATATTTCATTACTGGGATATTGTATTTTACTCCAACCTTTACAAATATGTCAATAATTATTGCTGGTTATTCAGAAAATGGAACTTTTTTCTGTAATTGAACAAGCAGAATATTTAAGTTAATAAGGAATAGTGAAATCAATGTTACTGCTTTTTTTTAGTAATAAAATTTTCTTTTTTTTTTCAAAAAATATCAGGGGAAAATCGAATCATGAACCCAGTATCGATATTGAGAATGAAATTGAATCATGAATTGGGTGAACTGTGATAAGCATATATCACATAGTTTATCTTGTACAGATCTAAATTGTCTAACATCTAACATGTCTCGTGATCGATGGATTGACATATCATAAAGCCAGCTTATATCACATATCTTTATTTATTTATATTGCTCCTACCCAACTGCACTCTATCAACATGGGTAAATGTGCAATTTTCACACCTAGCTGCAATACATTCACTTATCACTGAGCAATAACCCACTGACACCCTAGGTTACATCCTAGGTACACAGAATTACATTTTTTAAGTAGTTCTTGTATAGATATCTTTATCATTTTTATTGACTGATCTATCTATCTACAGTGCCTTGCAAAAGTATTCATACCCCTTGAACTTTTTCACATTTTTCCACCTTACAACCACAAACTTAAAAGTTTTTTATTGAGATTTTATGTGATAGACCAACACAGAGTAGCACATAATTGTGAAGTGAAACAAAAATGATAAATAGTCTTCAAAATTTTAAACAAATAAAAATCTGAAAAATGTGGTGTGCATTAGTATTCAGCCCCCTGTACTCTGATACCTCTAAATACTATCCAGTGCAATCAATTGCCTTCAGAAGTCATCTAATTAGTTAATAGAGTCCTACTGTGTGTAATTTATTCTCAGCATAAATACACTTGTTCTGTGAAGGCCTCAGTGGTTTGTTAGAGAACACTGAAGAACAAACAGCATCATGAAGACCAAAGAACTCACCAGACAGGGCAGGGATAAAGTTCTGGAGAAGTTTAAAGCAGGGTTAGGTTATAAAAAAAAATATCCCAAGCTCTGAACATCTCAAGAAGCACTGTTCAATCCATCATTCAAAAATGGAAAAAGTATGGCACAACTGCAAACCTACCAAGACATGGCCGTCCACCTAAACTGACAGAGAGAGCAAGGAGAGCACTGGTCAGAGAAGCAGCCAAGAGGCCCATGATCACTCTGGAGGAGCTGCAGAAATCCACAGCTCAGGTGGGAGAATCTGTTCACAGGACAACTATAAGTCGTACGCTCCACAAATCTGGCCTTTTTGGAAGAGTGGCAAGAAGAAAGACATTGTTGAAAGACAGGCATAAGAAGTCCTGTTTGCAGTTTGACAGAAGCCATGTAGGGGACACAGCAAACATGTGGAAGAAGGTGCTTTGGTCAGATGAGACCAAAGTTGAACTTTTTGGCCTAAATGCAAAGTGTGGCGGAAAACTAACACTGCTCATCACCCTGCACACACCATCCCCACTGTGAAACATGGTGGTGGCAGCATCATGCTATGGGGATGCTTTTCTTCAGCAGGGACAGGGAAGCTGGTCAGAGTTGATGGGAAGATGGATGGAGCTAAATACAGGGCAATCCTGGAAGAAAACCTGTTGGAGGCTGCAAAAGACTTGAGACTGGGAAGGAGATTCACCTTCCAGCAAGACAATGAGCCTAAACATACAGCCAGAGCTACAATGGAATGGTTTAGATCAAAGAATATTCATGTGTTAGAATGGCCCAGTCAAAGTCCAGACCTAAATCCCATTGAGCATCTGTGGCAAGACTTGAAAATTGCTGTTCACAGACGCTCTCCATCCAATCTGGCTGAGCTTGAGCTATTTTGCAAAGAAGAATGGGCAAACATTTCAGTGTCTAGATGTGCAAAGCTGGTAGAGACATACTGTACCACAAAAGACTTGCAGCTGTAATTGCAGCAAAAGGTGGCTCTACAAAGTATTGACGCAGGGGGGCTGAATACTAATGCACATCACATTTTTCTGATTTTTATTTGTTTAAAATTTTGAAGACCATTTATCATTTTCGTTTCACTTCACAATTATGTGCTACTCTGTGTTGGTCTATCACATAAAATCTCAATAAAAAACTTTTAAGTTCGTGGTTGTAAGGTGGAAAAATGTGAAAAAGTTCAAGGGGTATGAATACTTTTGCAAGGCACTCTATCTATCTATCTATCTATCTATCTATCTATCTATCTATCTATCTATCTATCTATCTTGTACAGATTTGTTTATCTTTTTGCTTGAATGTTTATCTTATACAGATCTAACTTTTTTTCCCTTAATACTAAGAGTTTACACTACCGTTCAAAAGTTTGGGTTCACTTTGAAATGTCCTTATTTTTGAAGATGAAGATCACTTTAAACTAATCAGAAATCCACTCTATACATTGCTAATGTGGTAAATGACTATTCTAGCTGCAAATGTCTGGTTTTTGGTGCAATATCTCCATACGTATATAGAGGCCCATTTCCAGCAACTCTCACTCCAGTGTTCTAATGGTACAATGTGTTTGCTCATTGCCTCAGAAGGCTAATGGATGATTAGAAAACCCTTGTACAATCATGTTAGCACAGCTGTAAACAGTTGAGCTCTTTAGAGAAGCTATAAAACTGACCTTCCTTTGAGCAGATTGAGTTTCTGGAGCATCACATTTGTGGGGTCGATTAAATGCTCAAAATGGCCAGAAAAATGTCTTGACTATATTTTCTATTCATTTTACAACTTATGGTGGTAAATAAAAGTGTGACTTTTCATGGAAAACACAAAATTGTCTGGGTGACCCCAAACTTTTGAACGGTAGTGTATATGAATGCACCGACTGAATTGCTTGCTTCAATTTCACTGTACTGTACAGTGCAGTGACAATAAAGGAATCTTGAATCTTGAAGCTTATATGTCAGTGTTTCTTCAGTGTTAAAGGTAAGTAGGTTTGTTGTTGTGAGGAGCAGTATGGTTTTTCGGGGGGGGTGTTTATTTGTTTATTTGTATGTTTATTATGAATGAATCTGGACATCAGAATAGACTTGCTTAAGGGTTAGTCATGGTTCATTTCATTTATTTGCATAAATCAGATTTACATTTTCATTTCACAGCTTAACAGAAAAACAGTTTAATAACTAATACAGCAATCAGTGTTAGCTATGTAGCAGTGTAGCTTAGCAAAAGTATACTTTAGCTGATTTAAAGTACCTCGAAGTGCGTTTTCTATGCTAATCCACAATCTGATTGCTCAAATAAATGTAACAATTTACATGCTATTGGATTCATTTGGGTTAAGTAAATAGTTTTGCTATTGTAGCAACAATACTAACCAACATTAGCTATATTATAAATATCATCTACATACAGTATGTACAATAACGATTCTAGAACTAATGGAAGTGTAGTGTAGTGCTGAAATAAAGTGAATACATTTCTGTTTTGATTGTTACGGACAGTCAGGGTTCGTTGTTCCTTCTGGCCATTGGTTAGAATTTTGAGTGGTGTATGTGTTTATCTGTCCTGTCCTTGTACTTTGTCTCGAGTGTTCCTTGTTGCACGTGTTGGGATTGTCATGACGTTTGTTCGAACTGCAGGAAAACAACGTGAGGAAAACCGGGATGAAGACAATGCCATGCATCAAACCAAACACCATGACAAGAAACATGATTTTAAAGAAGGTTCGAAAGATGTGGTTCTTGGAGCCTGCTAACACCAAGACGCCTATTATGGTGGACAAAGCGCCTTGCAGTATAGGATACCCCAAACAAAACAAGGCATCGACAGCTCGCTCGTTGGCAGTTGGTTTCTTGCTCGAGACAAAGGAGTAGGAAATATGGGCTGAAAAGTCAACAGTGAAACCAATACACACGACCAGAATGATCATGGAAATGGAGTCGAGATTGACTTTCCATAACGCCATGAAGCCCGCGACCCCAGTGATGACTGAGCCGATGGAGAACGTGACCCAGAGAGAGCAAAGAGGATTGGGGATCAAGACAAGTGAGATGATCAGCATGACCGCTGCAGTGACGCCTACGTTCTGAATAGTGCTGCTCACGATTACGGTGTACTGGTCTAAGTAGATGAACATGGGATGAAACACCAGTAGTTTTGTCGTTCTACAGTATTCAGCTGTACTTTTAAGCTTGCTAAACATCGTTATCTCCATACTAGCATTGGTGATGTTTATGGTCTGCACAAAAAACCGAGAGGCAACGATTGTCTCATTTATGATGCTCACATCTTGCTCAAACTCATGGATTAAGTTAAAGAATGTTGGCAGATTGGTTTTAAAAACGGTCTCGTTGTTTACATCTTCTCCGGTGTCTTCGTTAAACTTCACATAAGAGTCAAGCCAAGAGGTATACAGATCCTTGTCGATAAAATCGAGCTTGTTGAACTCTTCCATGCAGCGGCTAAGCTCATATCGTCTGAACATATCCCAGTATGGAAACTCCTCAGTCACTACCACCATGACATTTGGACCATAACTGGAAAAGTACTTGTTCTCATCATCATAAAAGTCGATGACGTAGGAGTCGTCTGCTGCTAGATGTTTCATTTCGATCCCCTGTTGTAAAAGCAGGCAACCGTAAATCCCAGCAGCAAGATACCCAAGATAGAGGAATATCACACACACCTTGGTTGGCGTCTTGGTAAGAATGGGGCCGTAGTACGTTTTGAAGAAATGATTAATTGGCTGCTCTTTTTCAGTACCAGTCTGACGGTCAAAGTCTCCTCCTGTGCAGCAAAGGGCGTAGGCCTTGGATTTACCCTCTGGCTTCTCAAGCGGGATCTTCAAACATGTCAGCCAGTGTCGGTTCCCGCCTTCTCGCCTCCCATTGAGGGCCAGAAAGGCTCCAAAGAAGGTGATGTTGTACAGGAAGCAGAATAAAATGGCTGTGCTGGTGTACAGGCAGAAGATCTGGACTGATAAGAATTCGCTCGTGAGGCCGATGTAGAAGCCCAACACGTTGGTGAGCGTCGTGATGGTAATGGACATGGCGGCTTCTTTGTAAGTGTCAGCCATTCGCTTCGCCACACTGTCTCGGACGTTGGTCTGCTGCCAGTTGGCCAGCATGATGAACATATCATCAACGCCAATGCCTGAGAGGCAGAAATGGTTCAAAACGTTAAACAAATATGGTTTGAGGACAGCTCATTAAAAAAAAACATCTGGAGAATGATTGATCTAGTTTGGACATTTCCACTACTCAAGCAGTCACTAATTTTTGTTCAATTAATCAATCAGCTTACATCATTTACATCTTTTATCTTCAACATTATGAAAAAGATTTTTATCAGTTGAGACATTACATTATTTTAATGTAATTTTTTTAACAATAGACATCACAACCAGTCTTTTGTCAGCTGACTGTTGATATATGTGGAGTCCTCTAATTAAATGTACATAATTGTGACATTAATGACATTTAGCAGATGCTCTATCAAGAGTGACATAAATGTACCCAGAGCAGCCTGGGGTTAGGTGTCTTGCTCAAGAGCACTTCAGCTATTCCTGCTAGTTCAGGGAATTGAACTGGCAACCTTTTGGTCCCAAAGCTACTTCTCTAACCATTAAACCATGGCTTCCCCTGAGACAAAGTGCTACGCTTTTGATGTATTTTATTTAAAATAATTAATTTATTGCTTAAACAAGAAAATACAATGTACTGTTAAAAAAGTGTGTCAGGAAACACACTTTCCAGGGATATACTACCGTTCAAAAGTTTGGGGTCACCCAGACAATTTTGTGTTTTCCATGAAAAGTCACACTTTTATTTACCACCATAAGTTGTAAAATGAATAGAAAATATAGTCAAGACATTTTTCTGGCCATTTTGAGCATTTAATCGACCCCACAAATGTGATGCTCCAGAAACTCAATCTGCTCAAAGGAAGGTCAGTTTTATAGCTTCTCTAAAGAGCTCAACTGTTTTCAGCTGTGCTAACATGATTGTACAAGGGTTTTCTAATCATCCATTAGCCTTCTGAGGCAATGAGCAAACACATTGTACCATTAGAACACTGGAGTGAGAGTTGCTGGAAATGGGCCTCTATACACCTATGGAGATATTGCACCAAAAACCAGACATTTGCAGCTAGAATAGTCATTTACCACATTAGCAATGTATAGAGTGGATTTCTGATTAGTTTAAAGTGATCTTCATTGAAAAGAACAGTGCTTTTCTTTCAAAAATAAGGACATTTCAAAGTGACCCCAAACTTTTGAACGGTAGTGTATACATTATCACATGATGTGATTTTCAAGTGGGAGGAGCTTAAGGATTCAAATAATGCAGTAATGGACAACGAGTGACATTTTTTGGCTGAGTTTTACTTTTTTATTATTATTATTATGACAGCGTAAATCAATGAACGTTATACATAGATGCAATTTATCCAAAATTCTGAAAGAAATATTGTAATGAGTGTCTCAACTAAGGCTACGTCCAGACTAAGGGCCCAGTCCCACAACATCGATAACACTAACTATACCTATAACTCCAACTCTGACGATCCCTCTGCCTGAGTTTAGTTCCAGTCTGGAGCAAAAACACCACAACTATAATCCCCACTATAATATCATTTGATCCTGACACTCAGGGAAATAAACACATGCAACTCAGGAATAGTCATGGAAGTTTTTTTCCAAGTAGGAAAAAAGCACATTATTCCAGGTCATACTGTACAGCTTGGACTTCAAAACAACCCATGTACACACTCCAGTGGTTAATATAATATGGATAGATCACGGATTACGGAAATATAATAAAAAAGATACAAAATACGGAGTGGTTACGGATTTTAATATGGATGCATCAGGGAGGCTAATAATTTATGGCTGGTCACAAGCATTTCAATATATTACAGACTGGTTACTGATTTCATACGGATGATTCATCACAGATAAAAAATTAAGAAGAAGTCTAAAACAATTAAATATTTGGACTGCCAAAGTTCATAATTAAAATATCTTACCTGTATTTATATGTTTACTTTATTAATTTACTTCATGGAAAATCACATATCTGTGAATAAAAGATCCGTGCTTTGGGTTATATATTTTTTTAAATTTTTGGTGAATCTGTATTCCGTGACTTCATGATGCAACAAGGATGTACAAAGATGCCCGGGGAAAAAATAGCATGTGCTCAGACAACGTCACATAAACAATGACCTGATTGGTCAGCAGATGTTTTATCAGAACAGGTCCAGGCCTGGAAAAATCTCTCCAGAAGCAATCTCACTGATGGATAAACCCAGGCCTGGGCTATAGGGATCGTTATCGGTCTGATGTGAACACCGACCACATAAACTACAGGGGACTGATTTAGTTATATTTATCGTTATAGTTGTAGTTATAGTAAAAGCTATGTGTATTGTAGGACCAGGTTTTAAACCCTGGTAAATCTGAAAACACAGATTTTATGTAAAAAAAAAATAATAATAATAAAGTTTCTCTGTACACACCATCACTTCCGTACCAATTTCAAAATGTTGCACTTCGAGCCAAAACACTGAAACGCCTCTTTAATGTTTGTAGTTATGCCATTTCCTGTTAACTCAGTTCTGATTGCTAGCATGCTAACAGCTGTTGTTTTCAGAAGTAACAAGCTAAAGTTAGCAGCTAGTTGATGAGATATTAAAAACTGACCCAACTGAGAAGTGCGAAGGAGACAGTGAGGTTGATTTACTGCTTCAGGTTGCAAATAAATCTAAAACACAAAAAGATCTCTTGAAAACACTGATTGGGAGTCCTGTGTGAGTAAATATGGGGATATACAACAGGATTTAAATCTTAGTCGATTCATGAGTTTGATAGATCAAGCAGCACTGATTGAATTTCGCACGTCATGTTTGTTTTGGTGTCTCGCAGTGTTGGGCACGCTACTTTCAAAAAGTAATTAGTTATAGTTACTAGTTACTTTTCCCAAAAAGTAACTGAGTTAGTAACGGAGTTACTTTGTCATAAAAGTAACTAATTACCAGGGAAAGTAATTATTCCGTTACATTTTGTGTTACCCCCCCCCAAAAAAAAATCAAATTCAATTAGTGTAATCATAATAAAAGTGAATGTTAAATGTGTTTAATGACTGAAATGGACACTTAACAGAACCAATTAGTAACGTTATCTACACTATATTAATATTTTTGTGGGACAATGTGAGATAAGACATCTATCAAATTTAATATATTTTTGTAGTTATTAAAATTGTTATGTTACTAATTACTGGCCACTGACGAGGACAAACGCTTTGTTCCTCGACATAATGTGCATTGCACGTAGACATTTTTGCCTTTTATTTCAAGTAATGAAAAGTAATGGCTGTATTTCCAATGTGAAAGTGCAGTGTTGGGCTGACCGCTCACCATCGCTGTGTCTTCTGATTGAAAGTGTGCGCAGTAGTGCAGTAGGCAGAGCCTAACTACGTATGCTGTCCATATCTACTCTGATTGGCTTACTATGCCATTGTCTCGCATCTCCCCGCCCCTCACTAAAGCAGAGGAAAGAAAGGCTGAGCGAGCAGCGTGCCAGATGAGAACAGCTTTAGCCCATGTTTACATTAGACCGTATCAGCGGATCATCAGATTAACGTTTTTAAAACGATTAGTGTGCACACAGCAACACCAATACACGATTTGCATGCACACAGCAACACCAATACACTCCGCCCTGAACAGCGAGTGCCCTCTGGAGGGTGCGCACTCCGGCCTTGCGCAGCTCACAGAGCGCGCGAGTGAAGCGCACAACCACTGATTCGGGACTGAGCCGCTGTGTGTGTGATCCTAGTGCATATCACTTACCACTTGCAAGTGGAAGGATGGCAAGCCTAAAGACAATCATAACTACACAATGGGCAGTATTTGCATCAGTATTTGCAGCATTTTCATATTTTTATATTCTTTAATGAAAGGTGATACAAGGCGGAAGTCCGCGCCGTTTTTTAGCAGTCGCGTCACATGACCAACGCCAGCGAATCAGGAAGGTGGATGTCACAGTGACGTTGTCCAATGACGACGCCAGCTAGAGCTCAGCACAGCGTATCCGCGTATCTCAATGTTTACACAGCACCGGAGCTGACACGATCTAGATTGAATACGTGGACCCTGGCGGATTCCCGTTTCCCAGCGTTTCCAGGCGGTTTAATGTAAACGGACAGTGCATCCGCAAAGAAAACGAGACAGATATGGTCTAATGTAAACTTGGCCTTAATAAAGTAACGCATAGTATTTTATTGTAAGTAACGGGAACGGCGTTATAACGATGTAAAAAGTAATTAGTTAGATTACTCGTTACTAAAAAAAGTAACGCTGTTAGTGACGCCATTTATTTCTAACGCCGTTATTCCCATCACTGGTGTCTCGATATATACAAACATTCGCCAGTGTCATACCAATCATATGTCATTGTTTCTGAAACTCTTGGTTTTCCCTGTCTGTGTTACAACACAATTTCAAAGTTCTGCACCTCAGAGAGCATTTAAAGGGGTTCTGCTTAAAATCCTCTGTCAAACGACGCCTTTGGTTGTAGGACTTTGTAAGAGGAACAGACCAAAGAAACCATAAATATGGTAGATGCTAAAATGATTTGAAGAAGAATTTAAAGTGTATATAACTTGTTTAGCCGATATATACAGTCAAGCCGGAAAGTCTGCACACCCCTTTCACTTTCTCCACGTTTTATTACATTACAGACTTATTCTATAATAGATTAAGTTCATTTTTTGTCACAAAATTCTACACAAAATAGCCCATAATGACAAAGTGAAAGCAGATGTTTAGACGTTTGTGCTAATTTGTTAAAAATCAAAATGTAAAATATCATATGTACACAAGTGTGCACACCCTTTGATATGACACCCAAAAGTGAGCTGAGGTGCATTTTGTTTCCACTGATACTGCTTGAGATGTTTCTACAACTTAATTGGAGTCCACTTGTGGTAAATTCAATTGATTGGACATGACTGGGGATTGCCAACACCTTCCTATATAAGGTCCCACAGTTGGCAGTGCATGTCAGAGCAAACTCCAAGCCATGGGGTCAAAGGAATTATCTGCAGACCTCAGAAACAGGATTGTGTCAAGGCATAGATCTGGAGAAGGGTACAGAAAAATTGCTGCAGCTTTACAGGTCCCAAAGAGCACAGTGGCCACCATCATTCATAAATGGAAGAAGTTTGGAACTACCAAGAATCTTCCTAGACCTGGCCACCTGGCCAAAGTGAGTGATCAGGGAAGGCGGGCCTTGGCCAGGGAGGTAAGCAGGAACCCGAGGGTCACTCTGACAGTGCTCCAGCGTATCCTTGTGGAGATGGGAGAACCTTTCAGAAGATCAACCATCCAGGCAGCACTCCACAAATCAGACCTTTATGGTAGAGTGACCAGACAGAAGACACTCCTTAGTAAAAGGCACATGACAGCCTACTTGGAGTTTGCCAAAAGGCACCTAGAGGACTCTCAAACCATGAGAAACAAGATTCTCTGGTCTAATGAAACCAAAATTGAACGTTTTGGCCTGAATACCAAGTGTCACGTCTGGAGGAAACCAGGCACTGCTCATCATCTGGCTAATGCCATCTCTACAGTGAAGCATGGTGGTGGCAGCATTATAATGTAGGGATGTTTTTAGCAACAGGAATGGGGCGACTAGTCCTGATAGAGGGAAAGATGAATGCAGCTAAGTACACCGAGATCCTTGAAGAAAACCTGCTCCAGAGCACGCTGGACCTCAGACTGGGGCAAAGGTTTACCTTCCAACATGACAATAACCCGAAGCACACAGCCAAGAGAACAAAGGAGTGGCTTTGGAGAAAGTCTGTGAATGTCCTTGAGTGGCCCAGCCAGAGCCCAGACCTGAATCCAATTGAACATCTGTGGAAGGAGCTGAAAATGGCTGTGTACCGATGCTCTCCATCCAACCTGACAGAGCTTGCAAGGATATGCCAAGAGGAATGGGCAAAAATGTCCAGAAACAAGTGTGCCAAGCTCGTAGCTTCTTTCCCAAGACACCTTGAAGCTGTAATTGCTGCCAAAGGTGCATCAACCAAGTATTAGGCTAAGGGTGTGTACAGATATGTAACCCCTAAATAACCTATTTTTGTCAGTAAAATAAAATTGCATATTTTCTAAAAACCTGCTTTCACTTTGTCATTATGGGCTATTTTGTGTAGAATTTTGTGACAAGGGCGGCACGGTGGTGTAGTGGTTAGCGCTGTCGCCTCACAGCAAGAAGGTCCTGAGTTCGAGCCCCGGGGCCGGCGAGGGCCTTTCTGTGTGGAGTTTGCATGTTCTCCCCGTGTCCGCGTGGGTTTCCTCCGGGTGCTCCGGTTTCCCCCACAGTCCAAAGACATGCAGGTTAGGTTAACTGGTGACTCTAAATTGACCGTAGGTGTGAATGTGAGTGGTTGTCTGTGTCTATGTGTCAGCCCTGTGATGACCTGGCGACTTGTCCAGGGTGTACCCCGCCTTTCGCCCGTAGTCAGCTGGGATAGGCTCCAGCTTGCCTGCAACCCTGTAGAAGGATAAAGCGGCTAGAGATAATGAGATGAGATTTTGTGACAAAAAAATGAACTCAATCTATTGTAGAATAAGTCTGTAACGTAATAAAACGTGAAGAAGGTGAAAGGGGTGTGCAGACTTTCCGGCTTGACTGTAATTCTGATCACCAGACTTGATTGCAGGTATGATCGAGACCTTTCAAAGGTCCTTCAGTTTATCCTGAAAGAGCCCCTATAAAGTCCCCTACAACATCCAACAACATCCAACTTTCCAAATAACCCACGAGGAACCGTTTTTTGTTTTGATTTTTTTCAAATTGTTTTTTGATTTTTAAATGCAAGTACATCTTGTGTTTTTATATTTAATATTTCTGTATCAGATATCTGTATATCTTACCCAGAATTAAGAAAGGCGAGTTCGCTACAGTGATGACAAACGGCACTCCAGCATACAGCAGCAAGCCAAAACTGCTGATGACGGCCAATCCAGCAGAAAGGACTCCCACAAATGCCACCCACAGCCTGTTCCTCACGTTATCCAATCTAAAAGACAGAAGGAGAAGAGTACAAATGCTGCATTCATGCTAAGAATTCTCAAATCTCATTGGTCAGAAGATGAAGTGCTGATTATCTTTGCAGGTTTATACTGTATGAATGCACTCCTCATGCTCATTGGATTATTAGCTCATCCAGCCAACGGGTGATGAGTTTATGCCATCATGTGTTGTCTGGCATCCGTCATCGTCCACGTTTCACAAAAATCGCTTCTTCTCTCTCAAATCTTCACTGATTTTTTTTTTCTTTTTGGCAGGAAGGTAGGTCTGCCTGGGGTGCATATAGCTTCTACACAAATTTGCATAATTGCAATTAATAATGAAGATATGGAGTAATTAATCAATCCCTAATGAGCAGTTTCCACACAAATCGCTTCAATTCTTCACCGATTTTGATTCTTTCTGGCATGAAGGTAGGGGTACCTAGGGTGCATAAAACTTCTACCCAGATTTGCTTCATTACAATTATTAATTAAGTTATGGACTAATTAAGCCTTAATGAGCAGTTCAACATAAATTGTTTCTTCTCAGTCAATTCCTCGCCGTTTTGGATTCTTTCTGGTAAACAGGTCGGTATTCCTAGGGTTGATATCGCTTCTGTATATAGCTTGTCCATCCATCCATCCATCCATCCATTATCTGTAGCCACCCTGAACAGGATAAGTGGCTACAGAAGTATATAGCTTGTATATAGTGTATATAGCTTGCAACATTTATTGCGCCCATAAGATCATTCCTTCTGGGCTAGACAGGGCCAGAGTGAGCTACGCCGTCATTGACGGTCTCGTTCTTTCTATAGTAACAATTTACACACCAACTTGTCACACCAACGTGTGTTAAAGCTGGACGTGCCACATAATCCAACACTAATAATAAATACGAAAAGTGTGTTGTTATTTAAGAAAGAAAAACACAATTGTTGATATGGTGAACTTTTCTGTAAGGAGATGTTTATTTAACATTTATGGAAGGAGTCTCCAGTGTCAGCGCTTCATTACAGTCAGAGGTTAAGCTGTACGTTTGATTTCTGACATTTTCTCAGTGGAGGAGTTTATAGTTTGCAGTTTCTTTATAGCACATCAAACTGTTTTTTGTTTTTTTGTTTGGTCTTGTTACCTTTGAGAGAGAAAAACTCGAAAGCTTGCTGAAGGAACTTGTTGAAGGACTGTTTATAGCTGCTGTAACGTAAGTGAGAAGAGAATTGAACTTGTTTCAGGGTTGTTCCACATCTGTTCTGGACTAGATGAGGTGAATAGATGCCCAATTTGGAAAAGTATAATCAGACATAAATGTGTTGTTTTAACAGGCACTGTAAAAATAATAATAATAATAATAATAATAATAATAATAATAATAATAATAATAATAATAATGCTTGTTTTGCTTCTCGTGATGTTAAAGTAGGTCTGTATGTGTTTCTCGGAAGGTTCATTTTCTCCTTTCCTTTTAATTAACAGCACACACGAGTGTGTATATCATTAATATTTAGTGTAATTTGGACAGATTTTAGAACCGTTCTCAAAAACTTACCGCATACATGATATTATGGAAAACGCAATCGCAAGGACGTAGGTGATGGAGAAAAACGGGAGGCCGTCAGTCGTGTGTTTCTGCACCTCCTCCTGCCTGGACAGTGCAGTAAAGTGAGATATCTGAAAAAAAATACCAAGATAAAAACTGAGTAAATACTTTTTATTATCAGCAATTTTTATGTAAACAAGCCAGATATTACTAAGATTGCCTACTCAAACCCTGTCCTTCTCAAATCTGTGCGCTTGAAAGTTTTACTGCTTATTACACTTTATTAGATACACCCATACATCCACCTGCTGTTTTGTGCAGTTCTTGAATCAGCCGATCCCTTAATGTATAAAATCATGCAGATACACATCAAGCGCTTCAGATAATTAATGTTCACAATGTTTAAACATCAGAATGGGAAAAATTGTGATCCCAATTTTTTGTGTGACTTTCTTTCACTGTGGTATGGGTGTTGGTTTGAGCCAGATGGACTGATTTTTTTGAGTATTTCAGAAACTGAAATACTGAAACTGGGGTTTTCACACACAACAGTCTCCATACACAGAATGGTGCGAAAAACAAAAAACATAAAGTGAGTGAGTGACACTTCTGTGGGTGGAAAAAACAAACGCCTTGTTGATAAGAGAGGTCAGAGATCAGAAAATGGACAGATTGGGTTGGGGTTTTTTTGCCAGGAAGGATATAGTAACTCAGATAATCACTCTTTACAACCGTGGTGAGCAGAAAAGCATCTCACCATGCGACAGCAGAACAGAAGAACACATTGGGTTCCAGTCCTGCAGCCAAGAACAGGAGTCTTAGAATCAACAAGAAGTTCCTATTAAGGTGGCTGGGGAGTATATACTGTATAGTAGTGAGGAATTAATCATGGCAGGGCATGCTGTTAGAGGAAAATAATCAACAACAGGGTGGTATGATGAAGCTGGATTGCTGTTATCAACCCTGTAGAACATCTTTTCATACCACAGCAATTTGACCTATACTTTTTATCCATTTATAGTTACATCTAATGTTACCGAACAAGTTCCTGTAATCACTTCTGCTAATACAGCTTAAAAGTTGTTCTCTCATTCACATGGTGTATGGGGGAAGCCAGGGGTGCATGGTTAGAGAAGCAGCTTTGGGAACAAAAGGTTGCTGGTTTGATTCCCTGAACCAACAAGCATGGCTGAAGTGCCCTTGAGTAAGGCCCCTAACTGCTGCTCTGGGTATGTTGTTCTGGATAATAGCTTTTGCTATGCTCAAATTTGAGCATATTTGCAGATATTGCATATATGCAAATATGCTCAAATAGTACAAATTTCAACCCGTGCGTGGCAGTGGTTAGAATAGTCATCTCGTCTCATCATCTCTAGCCGCTTTATCCTGTTTTACAGGGTCGCAGGCAAGGTGGCGCCTATCCCAGCTGACTACGGGCGAAAGGCGGGGTACACCCTGGACAAGTCGCCAGGTAATCACAGGGCTGACACATAGACACAGACAACCATTCACACTCACACCTACGGTCAATTTAGAGTCACCAGTTAACCTAACCTGCATGTCTTTGGACTGTGGGGGAAACCGGAGCACCCGGAGGAAACCCACGCGGACACGGGGAGAACATGCAAACTCCGCACAGAAAGGCCCTCGCCGGCCATGGGGCTCGAACCCGGACCTTCTTGCTGTGAGGCGACAGCGCTAACCACTACACCACCATGCTGCCTGAAGACTATTCTGTGCCGGAAAATAAAAATGTACAAATCACTGACTTTGGAGACTCTTTCACACACACATCACATCACATTATCTCTAGCCACTTTATCCTTCTACAGGGTCGCAGGCAAGCTGGAGCCTATCCCAGCTGACTACGGGCGAAAGGCGGGGTACACCCTGGACAAGTCGCCAGGTCATCACAGGGCTGACACATAGACACAGACAACCATTCACACTCACACCTACGGTCAATTTAGAGTCACCAGTTAACCTAACCTGCATGTCTTTGGACTGTGGGGGAAACCGGAGCACCCGGAGGAAACCCACGCGGACACGGGGAGAACATGCAAACTCCGCACAGAAAGGCCCTCGCCGGCCCCGGGGCTCGAACCCAGGACCTTCTTGCTGTGAGGCGACAGCGCTAACCACTACACCACCGTGCCGCCCGAGACTCTTTCCATAAATGTTAAATAAACAGTAAACATCTCCTTACAGAAAATGTCACTGTTTCAACGGTTATGTGCTTTTCTTTTTTTTGTACGTCAACCATCCAAGGTTTGTACATTTCCCTATGAATGAGCTGTTACTATGGAAACAATAATGTATTAGAATGAGAGTGTTTATATAAACATCTGTTATAGAAAATGAGTCCGTCAGTGACGGTGTAGCTCACTCCAGCCCTGTCTAGTCCAGAAGGAACGAAAGTGGGCCACCTTATGGGCGCAATAAATGTTGCAAGCTATATACACTGTATACAAGCTATATATAGAAGCTATATCCACCCTAGGAATACTGACCTATTTACCAGAAGAAGAAGAAGTGAGAAGAAGTGATTTTTGTTGAACTGCTCATTAAGGCTTAATTAGTCCATAACTTAATTAATAATTGTAATGAAGCAAATCTGGGTAGAAGTTATATGCACCCTAGGTGCCCCTACCTTCATGCCAGAAAGAATCAAAATCGGTGAAGAATTGAGGGAGAAGAAGAGATTTATGTGGAAACTGCTCATTAGGGATTGATTAATTACTCCATATCTTCATTATTAATTGCAATTATGCAAATTTGTGTAGAAACTATATGCACCCCAGGCAGACCTACCTTCCTGCCAAAAAGAAAAAAAATCACTAAAGAATTGAGAGAGAAATTATTATTTTCGTGAAATGTGGACGATGATGGACGACGGACAACACATGATGGGATAAGATCATCACCTGTCTTGCTAGATGAGCTAATTAATCAACATCTGGTTAATCATGATTAGGAAACTCAGCATCTCTGTGGTATAACATAACATTTATTGGTTTTGATAAGAAGATAATGAATTGTTTTGTCTGTCAGCATCGTCTAGATCATACCTTAACTTCCTTGCTGTTTGGTTCAGCATGAAGAACTTGATGGAATTCTTTCAGCCAGTTGTTTACACCAGAGACATTTTTTAGAAAATAGAACAGTCTGATTGCTTGGACATTCTGAATTGTATTTCCAGATGTTTTCACACCACCAAGTTCAGAGCCAAGAAAGATGGATTTGCTTTTGAAAGTGTACATTGGAAATGTGATATCCATCTGTTCGAGTTTGTCTGTGTTATTTTCAGAGATGTCTATGATGGCATTGTTGACACACTGTCCATCCAAGGTGGCGCACAGATCCTTGAAGCCGAGTTGCCTCTGTCCAACCTTCACTGAAATACTGGTCACTTTTTTATTGATACGAATGACTTCTTCGAATGCACTCTTTTTAAGGATGTTGCCCCCATTTTCAGTAGACAGGATTGTTATAGCGTACTTTCCTTCAGTGAGGAGTCTTTGGCTTGAGAAAATGGAGTCATTAC
Source organism: Neoarius graeffei (assembly GCF_027579695.1). NCBI lineage: Eukaryota > Metazoa > Chordata > Actinopteri > Siluriformes > Ariidae > Neoarius > Neoarius graeffei. Next base: position 98,205,205 of record NC_083573.1, read on the forward strand.
TTGGGAAATGCTTCATCACAAAACGCCTGGCTTCCTTTGATAAGCCATCGATAGGTGTGAACTGGTTCTCTATGTCATTATCCTCGAGCTCAGCCAGAAAAAACAGACCTCCTCCGCATGCCAAGGTCAGGAGAAAAGGAATGATGAAGAACCACTCAGGAGAACATCCCACTATATGCCCAAGTTTCTCAAATAACCTGGAGAAAGGCTTCTCAATGCAGTCAGTTCGACAGGCCGGCATGATGCTCTGAGAGGAATAAAGACGTTAAACAGTATCAAGGGATCTGTTTGGAAATTAATTCTGGATGGCAAGTGATGCTTTATATAGGCTTTATCTGTGTCCTGATTGGTTCATGACCCAGCCTCTTTTAGAAGAGAGAACCAACACGGAAATTAAGTACCAAATAAAACAATATACCACTCAGGGTTTTTCCCCACTCTGTAGTTCCTCCAGTACTCTTAGGTCCTGTTATAAAAATGGTCTAAAGGTCTAACCCAGGAATTCCCAAACTAGCACTGATGCCCCATGGGGTCATATGATCATATAGTTAAGTTTGAATCACCTCTTCCATTTTATTTATTTCTATGAACCTGCTCTTTTAGACTATTTTAATCACCCAGACTCACGTTCAGCAAAACAACAGTCCGATTTCTCTGTCCAACCTGCTACCTAGACAGTTCCTTAGTAAAACCAAATGAGAGACACATTGGAATCACATAAATTGAACTCAGTAACATTCAGAAATAATTACTGGATTTGAAATCACAGATCCTAAACTCTCTACATGGAATTGTAGTTATCATTAAACAATGAAGGTTAATTTTAAACTATATGACTTCTTAGTCTTTTATGTGTTGGGTATTAACAATGTAGCAATGTTAATCTAATTGATAAGGTTCAGCTCATTTAAGTGAATTATTTCCAACTTAGGTTACATACTGTAGGGGTATGAACTATTTCAACACACCGTCTGTCATACAAGTATTACAGTGGTGCTTGAAAGTTTGTGAACTCTTTAGAATTTTCTATATTTCTGCATAAATATGGCCTAAAACATCATCGGATTTTCACACAAGTCATAAAAGTAGATAAAGAGAACCCAGTTAAACAAATGAGACAAAAATATTATACTTGGTCATTTATTTATTGAGGAAAATGATCCAATATTACATATCTGTGAGTGACAAAAGTATGTGAACCTCTAGGATTAGCAGTTGATTTGAAGGTGAAATTAGAGTCAGGTGTTTTCAATCAATGGGATGACAATCAGGTGTGAGTGGGCACCCTGTTTTACTGAAAGAACAGGGATCTGTCAAAGTCTGATCTTCACAACACATTGTAGCAAATCCCTGATGTGGGTGGAGTACAGAAGCACGGCAGGCGGGACCTGAAGTTCTTACAAACTTTTATTTTTAAGGTGTAGCTCAAGCTTTTCAGCTGATTCACACGCACACACACATGCATTCTGGTCGGGAGCCTCTTTTCTCTGCTCTCCCCATCCTTTTATGCTCCATCCCTGTAACAAACATGCACACATTAATTGACAGCAGGTGGAATGACTTAGCCACTTACCTTCCCTGACCCTGCCCTCCATTCACAGACTGCTGCTTCGCCACGCCCCTGCTGCCACAACGTGTTTGTGGAAGTGTATCATGGCACGAACAAAGGAGATTTCTGAGGACCTCAGAAAAAGCGTTGTTGATGCTCATTAGGCTGGAAAAGGTTACAAAACCATCTCTAAAGAGTTTGGACTCCACCAATCCACAGTCACCCAGACTGTGTACAAATGGAGGAAATTCAAGACCATTGTTACCCTCCCCAGGAGTGGTCGACCAACAAAGATCACTCCAAGAGCAAGGTGTGTAATAGTCGACAAGGTCACAAAGGACCCCAGGGTAACTTCTAAGGAACTGAAGGCCTCTCTTACACTGGCTAATGTTAATGTTCATGAGTCCACCATCAGGAGAACACTGAACAACAATGGTGTGCATGGCAGGGTTGCAAGGAGAAAGCCACTGCTCTCCAAAAAGAACATTGCTGCTCGTCTGCAGTTTGCTAAAGACCACATGGCCAGAAGGCTATTGGAAAAATGTTTTATGGACGGATGAGACCAGAATAGAACTTTTTGGTTTAAATGTAAAGCGTTATGTTTGAAGAAAGGAAAACACTGCATTCCAGCATAAGAACCTTATCCCATCTGTGAAACATGGTGGTGGTAGTACCATGGTTTGGGCCTGTTTTGCTGCATCTGGGCCAGGACGGCTTGCCATCATTGATGGAGCAATGAATTCTGAATTATACCAGCGAATTCTAAAGGAAAATATCAGGACATCTGTCCATGAACTGAATCTAAAGAGAAGGTGGGTCATGCAGCAAGACAACGACCCTAAGCACACAAGTTGTTCTACCAAAGAATGGTTAAAGAAGAATAAAGTTAATGTTTTGGAACGGCCAAGTCAAAGTCCTGACCTTAATCCAATGGAAATGTTGTGGAAGGACCTGAAGCGAGCAGTTCATGTGAGGAAACCCACCAACATCCCAGAGTTGAAGCTGTTCTGTACGGAGGAATGGGCTAAAATTCCTCCAAGCCGATGTGCAGGACTGATCAACAGTTACCGCAAATGTCTAGTTGCAGTTATTGCTGCACAAGGGGGTCACACCAGATACTGAAAGCAAAGGTTCACATACTTTTGCCACTCACGGATATGTAATATTGGATCTTTTTCCTCAATAAATGTTAATGTTATAGTCATGTTGTCTGTTGTTGCCCAGATGGGGGTGGGTTCCCTTTTGAGTCTGGTTCCTCTCGAGGTTTCTTCCTCGTGTCATCTGAGGGAGTTTTTCCTTGCCACCGTCGCCACAAACGTGCTCGTTGGGGATAGATCAGGGATAAAATTAGCTCATATTTTAAGTCGTTCAAATTCTGTAAAGCTGCTTTGTGACAATGTTTATTGTTAAAAGCGCTATACAAATAAACTTGACTTGACTTGAATAAATAAATGACCAAGTATAATATTTTTGTCTCATTTGTTTAACTGGGTTCTCTTCATCTACTTTTCGGACTTGTGTGAAAATCTGATGATGTTTTAGGTCATGTTTTTTCAGAAATATAGAAAATTCTAAAGGGTTCACAAACTTTCAAGCACCACTGTATCTCTAAAAATGGTTTAAGCTTAAAACACTTTAAGAAGAGTAGACTATTGAAGTATCTTGAGTTACAGACTTAGATTAGAAATCTCACACACACACACACGCACACGCAAATGGGTCATTCGAGAATTTGGGGTACATTTCACATCTCTGAGATAAAACTTTTATTATTTTCCACAAAATAAATTTTTATTGAATCAGTTTTGAACAATAATGCAAATTATGACAAACTTTCACCAATTGCAATGCTTGATGTACATTTTAGACCCAATTTATCCATAAAACATTAAATAAACGACTCCCACCCCTCCCCCCACATTATTGGCTGTCTTTGACTCCTGATTCATCCATTCCACTACAATAAACAGGAAGTGATTCAGTCTAACTATCTGTTTTTTGGGGCTTATTTTATTAACTGTTATAAAATCAACTGCATAGAAAGTCTATTTTATGTATTGTGTGAAATTTCAGTCATAATTTTTTTCCATCCCAATGTTCTTGTCAACTCTGTTGACTGTTATAAAACCCACAAAGACTTTTAATAATACACATGACACCTGCACCGAGTGATGTCACTTCCTCTGGCAGGAAACTTCCGAAAGGCAGTGAGGTATGTTCTGTTTCTTCTCTCATTCTAAGGCCGAATCCCATTTCACCCCTTGGACCAACCCCTTAGCCCTTCCCCTCCATTTTGCGCGTTCACGTGAAGGGGTAGGGGCATCCCAATCCCAGTTAACGCGGAGGGGTAGGGGAAGGCGTAGGGCTTCTGTACCCCTCCAAACGGAGATTTTCCTGGAGCAGACTCCGAACGAAGGGGTTTGAGTGATTTCCCACAATGCCATGCGGATTTCAGCGAGATTTCATGCGGATTTCAGAAAGATGGCGGTTCCCGCGGCGAAAGATTGTCATAAATGTATTTTCTCCATTATTTACGTGTTTTAAGTTGTTATCCAGAGGAAACACGCCGCTTGATTCGCTTTCGAGCTGAGAATGAGCAGCGATTTCTGAAATCCAAGCTGCTGCTAAAAAGCTTTGGGAGTGAGTATTGTTTTCGGTTGCTTTACTGCGTATGTTTTGTTCTGTTATTCTCGCTTTTATTGTTTACATGAGTGTTCTGACACCTCATTCTGTCGGATGTGGTGCACGAAGCGCCAAAGATATCCCATTCAGTGGTGTTAGTTAACAAATCACACCCTGCCAGCAGAGATTTCTGCCTCTGGCTCTGACTGTAGCGGCTGGTCGCAGCCAATGACGCGTCGCGTTTTGCTAACGTAAACGCTGACGGAGGTACGCGATGACGTATGCGATCGTTGAAGGGCTATCCCAATACGTAAGGGTTGAATTTCAAGCCCTATCCCTTGTAGCTCAGTTTCAAGGGGAAGGGCCAAGGGGAAGGCGGAGGGGAAGGGGGAGGGGGAGGGGTAGAAATTAGAATTGGGATTGGGCCTAAGTCTAAAGTCCTTCCCACACCATGCAATCAGGTGGTGCCAATGTCCATTTCCATAGCCCTCAGCCTCTCACCTATACAGCTAGGGTTACAGTGGGGGACAGGTCCTCTGGAAACCGCAAGTGTTTGACTCCCCACTTGCATCTGTATTGCAGTGTGCCTTGCCAGATGGCAGTAGGTACCATTTTTATCATGGTCTTTGGCATGACCTGACCGCAAGTAGAACTCACACTCTCCCAATCAAGAGGCTGACACGCTAACCACTAAGCCAACTCACGGTTCTGCTTTCATTAATTTGAACAAAATATTGAGGCTTTTACACCAACAGTAGATTCATTATTCATCAACTCTGTGATAGTGATATTGGAGCGAATCTCTCACTCATTTTTTTAAAAACAATCACATGATTAAAATTCATAAAATGCTGTTTTTACACATGCCATGCGGTACCTAGTTTGAGGTTAGCATGTGGAGTTAAGATGCAGAATGGTAGGAAAAAATGTCATCTCTGTTGTCGCCCAGTTTAACAATAACAGAGTTGACGATGACTAACAGAGTCAATGCTTGACATGTCCCCGCAATTATAGAATGGGCCGTATATACAAAATCATTACCTATTTACTATTATGTACACATTTATATACATCACACGTAGGCTATTTCAAAAGTTTCCACTGTAACTTGCAATTTCACCTTTGTTTCAAAGCTCACATGTCCAAAGTAAATGTTCACATGAACACAACTCTCAAATGCTTTATTCTAAGGGCCTAAATAAACACTAAGCCAGCAATACCCTATGAATATTAGAAAACTAAAGCTTCAAAGTTCACCATTGCGGGCCTGAAAGTTGCTCGGGTGCAAACTAAGATAGCGGCTTCACCACAAGGGCGAAATAAAATGTAGTACTTGAACCAGATGAAGTAGCCAGTGTCTTACCCATGCAGGAAACATGAAGGAAAGCGACAAAGAGGAGATCACCTACACATCTACATTTCTACACCCCCACCCCTCCCGTTCCTCTGAGTTACATGTCAATCCTGAGATCAAGATGCTGACCTCTTCTGCTCCTCGGACCTGCCTGATCCATCCTGATGCCCTCCGTCTGGCTGGAGTCCCATCACATCGCTCCTGTGGAGGACGGCCCCCAGAAGGACAGTTGAAAGTCACACTTGGACGATGCTCTGGAGTCTTACAGTAATGCTTTTATGGCTGAGGACTACAGTTGACTTGCTAACTTTAGGACTGCAGTTGTCATGAACAGTTTTGCACTCAAGTCTCCATCAATGAAGAGTTTATAACATCAACGAAACTGACTTCATGTTAAAACTGTTAAAAATTTTATAATCACATTGTCTGTTATCACTCAAATGAGGATGGGTTCCCTTTTGAGTCTGGTTCCTCTCAAGGTTTCTTCTTCATGTCGTCTGAGGGAGTTTTTTCTTGCCACCATCGCCAGAGGCTTGATCATTGGGGATAAATTAGGGATAAAATTAGCTCATTTTTAAAGTCATTAACATTCTGTAAAACTGCTTTGCGACAATGTCTATTGTTAAAAGCACTATAAAAATAAACTTAATTTGACTTGACGACACATCTAGCCACCAGCAGCTGACTTACTCAAACTTTTAACTCCGTTCTGAGGCAGTTAAACTTCTGTCCGAAGTTAGACTCCAACACTGATGAACTTTCTCAACACTATAGCTTCTCTCCGTGATCTGGCCGAACATTTATACTAACTAAAAATGGTAGTTTAAGTGAATACACTGGCCACGTGTTCCCTGCTCCTCACTCATGTTCTTCCTGCTCTTCTCCTCATCCCCCTCGTCTCTCCCATTCACTTCCTGATAACATTTGACTTCTAATTAACTTCTCATTGGTTCAGACAATACAAATAACATAAATTATACATTTAAATCCATTTTTCTTTGAATACAAAACAAAATATTCTTAAAGCATTTCCACTGTTGTGAAATTAGTATTGTAAGATATATTTAACATGCAAATGACACAATGCATGAACTTAACCATGAAATTCCAGACACCAACATATCCATGAACTATGAAGAAGAAAAAGCCTTTGTCACATGTACACTCAAGCACATTGAAATTCCTCCTCTCTCCTCTGCATTTAACCCATTTGAAGCAAGTGAACAAGTGAGCAGTGAGCGCGCGCGCACACACACACACACAGAGAGCAGTGGGCAGCTATGCTACAGCACCCAGGGAGCAGTTGGGCGTTCGGTCCCTTACTCAAGGGCAGTTCAGTCATGATACAGAGGGAGGGGGAAGTGCTGTTCATTCACTCTCATTCTCCACTCACATTTTTCCTTCTGGTCCCAGGAATCAAACCAACAACCCTTTGGACCCAAGGCTGCTTCTCTAACCTTTAGGCCATGGCTGCCCCCATGGGCAGTGCCCCCCATACTATGCAGTATCATTGATTATTTTTTTTTTGCAGTGCGGTTTCCATCAAATCCTGCGCTCTGATTGGCTGGCGAGCAGGTCCGTATCCTACGATACAGACCCCAGTTACGGACCTCTGGCGACTCGCTCGTTCACAACAACAACAAGCATAGTAGCATTTTTTTTTGTCAACATTTATCTTTTTTTAATAAGATTTATTTATAAGATGATCAAAAATCTTATAAATTTTTGCCAGCATTTCTAAGGAAAATAGCATTAATTTTACAGCATGGATAGTGATAACGACAGTGTTCACAGCGAAAGCGAGTTTTACTACCCTGAGGAAGAAGAAATAAAAGAAAACATTTCAGGAGAAAGCTAAAAACCTCTAACTTGCTAACGCCGAGCAAAAACATGGCTGAATCCTGAATGACTCAATTTTGTATAAATAGGGGACTACATAGGTGGCAAAATGTAGTTTTTTTCCTGCCATGGAAGTGCACTTGTATACTGAGGAGAAAGCAATTTGCATTACAGCCGTGAATGAGGATTCAAAATGGCGGCTCGCCTCGGCTCGGTTTTCCCTTTCGGGCGCTCTAGTTTTCTGTTAGAATTTGGTAAAGAAAAAAATAAATATATTATTTACCAGCTTAAGGTCGGTCCATATGGTGAAATACCGTGACATCAGCCTTGAATACTGGCCTCGGCTCAGAGGGCCTCACCCAGTACTTTCAACACCTTGCTCATGGTATTTCACCATACGGAACTTATTCTATCTACTATTTGTGAACATGGTGGTGTAGTGGTTAGCACTGTCACCTCACAGAAAGAAGGTTCTGGGTTCGAGCCCAGGGGCCTTTCTGTGTGGAGTTTGCATGTTCTCCCCACGGGTTTCCTCTGGGTGCTCTGGTTTCCCCCACAGTCCAAAGACATGCAAGTTAGGCTAATTGGTGGCTCTAAATTGACCGTGAATGTGAGTGTGAATGATTGCTTGTCTCTATGTGTCAGCCCTGCGATTATCTGGCGACTTGTCCAGGGTGTACCCCGCCTCTCACCCATAGTCAGCTGGGATAGGCTCCAGCTCGCCCATGACCATGCACAGAATAAGCAGTTACAGATAATGGATGGATTGATGGATGGATTTGTGAACCTATAAACAATTATCTACTGACTAGTGGCCTAGTGGTAGCGTGTCCGCCTCTCGATTGGGAGATTGTAAGTTCTATTCACGGTTGGGTCATACCAAAGACTATCATAAAAATGGTACCCACTACCATCTGGCAAGGCACGCTGCAATACAGATGTGCATGGGGAGTTAAACTCTCATGGTTAGCAGAGAACTAGCCCCCCACTGTAACCCTAGCTATGTGAGAGGCCGAGGGCTACGGAAACGGAGATCGACGCCGCCTGATGCGCGACCATCAGAGTTGGGCCTGGTTAGTACTTGAGTGGGAGACTGCCTAGGAATACCAGGTACTGGGCGTGGGAAGGACTTTGACTTTGATAAACAATTATCTAATTTTCACAGGGCTACAGTAACTTTCTTTTTCCTTCCTTTTCCTTTAACTTTCTACTCTTTTGCTTCGCATTTATGAATGATGTGAATGTCCCTGGACTTCTTTTTGCTTTGTGTGTTTATTCTTTCCTGGTGAGTTGAAAGCCAGTCTGAATCCCACTTATAGCAGGTGATTATATATCTTTGTCATGAGTGGGGTTTGTTTGTTTGTTTGTTTGTTTGTTTGTTTGTTTGTTTAAACACAGTGCCCTTCATAATTATTGCCCCCATGTAAATTTAGTTTTAAAAAAAGTTAGAAAAGCATCCACCTTTTGGTGAAGTTGCTTCATCTCACAGTGAAAAAATGAGAAAAATCCAACTAATTGAAATAAATTTATTCAGAGAAAAACAAATCTCTCATCAAGAAATAATTATTTTCAACAAAAAGACATTTGCCACTATTATTGGCACCCCTGCATTTTAATATGTCCTGGTGTTTCATAGAGTCCATGATGCCATGGACCCTAACAAGGTTTCAGGGTCTTTGGAGGAAAAACAGCCTCAAAACATCACAGAACTTCCACCATATTTTACAGTTGGGATCGGGTTCTTTTCATTCTAGCCATCCTTCATTTTTACACCAAACCCATCTTGAGTGTTTGTTGCCAAAAAGCTCCATTTTTGTTCCATCAGACCAGAGAACACGGTTCCAGTCAAAGTTGTAGTAGCGTTTCATAAACTTCAGGTGATTATGTTTGTGGTTAACTGACAAAAGACTTTTTTCTGGCACCTTCCAAATAATCTGTTGGCATGGAGGTGGAGTCTGATGGTGGTTTTGGAGACTTGGATCAAAAGTTCCTACACACTCCAATCAACTCAAAAATGCTGTACAGTAATAATAAATGGGAAACATGCTTCAGTTACATTGTGTTCATGATCATTTCCAGCAGTGCCAATAATAGTGATACATGTGTTTTTGTTGAAAATAATTATTTCCTGATGAGGGATTTGTTTTTCTCTGAATAAATTTATTTCAATTAAAGGTTGAATTTTTCTCATCTTTTCAGTGTGAGATGAAGTGACTTCACCAAAAGGTAGATTTTTTTCTAACCCTTTTTATTAATCTTTACAAGACAGGCCAATGATTGTGGAGGGTGCTGTAGCACATTTGAGTGGGAATGCTTGTCACTGGATAGACAACAATAAACAAGTCTATCATATTTCATGAAAATATTTAGCTCAGAATGAAATTGTAAGAACTGAGTTTACAAGCATAGCCTACTTGACTAAAAAGTAATTTATTTGAAATCCGCTATTTGAGGATTGACAGGTTTATTCACCTCCTGCATGGTGAACAGACACTCAAGCTGAAAGGTAGATACAATATAAACACCATGAACACTGATGGTGGAAGAGCAAAGCACAACAACAAACAGAAAACAATGTAACAGCAAATCAGGAGCCACAATAACGTTATGTTTTCGCCTCCATTTGTTTGTTTGTTCCCAAAGTAACTCAAAAAGAACTGAACAGATTTTGATGAAATTTGGTGGAAAGGTGAGCCATGGGCCAAAGAACAACTGATTAGATTTTGATGCAAATCTGAATATGTGGTTTGGCGGATGTATGAACTCTACCAAGTGACCTTCTGGTTGTATATATTTCTTATGATTATCACAATTAGGAAAGGTATCTAACACTGTAAAAGGATAATGCTTCCTGTTTTAGATCATGGAATACCTGTTTTGTTGTTGTTGTCATTGTTTTGTTTGATGATGATGATGATGATGATGATGATGATGATGATGTTCATCCTTTGGGGTCAAAGATGACCATGACTTTAATTTGATGAGTGCCAGTTGTGGGTCCAGAGGTGACTGATGAGGCTAATCTAGGCTTTGAACTAAGGTACCCCCACATGTTGATGTTCTACGTGCTAAGGTTGAATACCTTCACTATCTTTTTGTTGTATTTGGACCGCTGAGTGGGATCCCTACCAGCCACAGTATGCTGGCCAGGGTGAGGTGAAGCATGCGATGTTTGGGGCACCTTTTCTAACCCTTTCTTCCATGGAGGTGAGCAGAATCAATCCTAAACAGGGCTGCTCAGACACCCAGGGGGCTGCCGAACTCTGCTGCCCTGGGCCACCTGTGTGCAGGTTCGTGACTGCAGCTTCCAGTGTTTTCGCACCTACTGCTTCGCCACTTGCCCATCTCCACAGGACTTTAACTTGAATTTGAAGTCATGACTTGCATGTGACTTGGATTAGTCAGGGCGCATCGTGCAGCTGTCAGCCTCACTCTCTCGTCCTGACCTAAATGAGTCCAGGGGCAAGACAGAATCAAGAGGGCTGGAGCTAGGTCAGGATGCAGTGGATGCCCAACAGTGTTCTATGTGTTACACTGTGCCTTGATCGCGCTCCACAAACACTTTGCTGGGTCTGCCTTCCTGTCTGTTGAACCACCAGGTGGTGGTCTCCTCCACGCAGTCTGCCGAGTCCAGTCTTCGGTCATAACCCTGACCAGGGGGAGCAAGGGGTTACTAGTGCTTGCTCAAGGCACCACCTCAGACTCGTAGAGGGAAGGAAACACCTTACTACTCCATTGCATGGCGGTCAAGGATGGTACATGCCCACTGCCTTTTGTTTGATAGGTTGATTGTGGGGCAGGGGCATGCTCGAGCATCAACTGAGAACAGTGAGGAGTCAGGTGAACCAGCAGGTAATATGTGATGAGTTGTACCTAGGGTTAATTACTGGCTGTCTACTAATGTGTGTCTTTTGTGTCTTTCAGCAGCCAGTCACCAGACAGACAGCTGTCTCGCCCAACGTGTGTTGTTTGTGTTGGGTTGCTTGCATATTAAAGTCTAAAAGTCACAGAAAAGGGCAGCTTAAAAATAAAAACACACCTGTGGTTGAAGTCTGCCTCCCAGTTCCTCATTGCCCAAATCTTAAAGTTGTTCCATTGACATTTGTTGACCTGATGTGACCTGCATCACAATAAAGTAATTTCTTTTATTTGCAAGAAACTATTTGAACAGCAAACACTGTCAGAGTCCAAATACCTGTCAGTCTATGAAGAAATGTGTCAGGGTTACTTTAGGTTGAGGATATCATAAGCAACCAAGCACAAATCTACTGGCCATATTGATTACACTGATAATATGAATATGACGGGTTACTGCAGAACTTTCAACTGAATACAGATAAGACTTTATGATCTATCTGGGGCAGATAAGGAAAGATGTCCATGTTTATATACTATATCCTTTCATTGGTTGTTTTATTATGTTTCTTTTATTTGCAAGAAACTATTTGAACAGCAAACACTGTCAGAGTCCAAATACCTGTCAGTCTATGAAGAAATGTGTCAGGGTTACTTTAGGTTGATGCACTAATGTGGCTTATCATCGCATCATTGAGGACCATATATGACATATGGCAAACCATTCTCAGGACAACAATGACATGGTTACTGACACATACTGTTTAATTTGCAACTTTAGCTGACTAGGAAAATCTGTTTTTTGTTGGTTTGAGTTAAGGGTATACTCACATTAGGCCTTGTACCATGCCTGTTATATAATAGTCCCCTCTTGCCACTACCCTAATCCCCCACTGTGCTTAACATTCAGGGACTAGATTCACTTACATTACAGGCATTTAGCAGACACTCTTATCCAAAGTGACGTACAACATACCCAGAGCAGCCTGGGGAGCAGTTGGAGGTTAGGTGTCTTGCTCAAGGGCACTTCAGCCAGTCCTGCTGGTCCAGGGAATTGAACCAGTGACCTTTTGGCCCCTAAGCTGCTTCTCTAACCATTAGGCCATGGCTTCCGTGACTTACATCATTACAATGCGACTTTCTGTGTTTAAAAAAAAAGCGCTCTTGCATAGCACAAGATTCATGACGGTTTTTACATTGTGGTGCATTAGGAGTCATTTTGGGCGCAGTGACGCACGGACCCTCTCACATACCTTATAGATTTATCAGTTATGCAATGCAGCAATTTTCAGTGAATCATGCTGCACGCATCAGAAGTTGATGTTGAGGAACCAGACCCATCATTAACCCAAATATTCTGGAATGAATTAGTAATAGGGTGTTAAATGGGACTGATGAATAATTTTGATGTCATTGCATTCAAGTTCCGTGTTTCAAGCCCACCTTTTCAAGTGGGCTTGAGCATGGTATGCAGTGAGTCAAAGGAACTGAATTTTGGGGATCAAATGGTATGGAGTACACCTTAAAAAAGCTCCTTATAGCCAAAAACTGGACTACAGTGGATATAAAAATTGACACACCCCTGTTAAATATATGCAATTGTAAGTGTTGTAAATAAACCCAAGATAAATCCAAAGTCTAAGATCTTTTTACACAGTGCTTAATTTGTGAAGTGGGAGGTCCCGGAACGCAGGAGGTGGGTGGGTCCAGTGACTCAAAAAAAAAAAGCGGGGGGCGGTTTACTATAACTTTACGCACACACGCCTATTGCATGACATGTATTGCAACAGCACCAGTTATCAAATCCTGGACAACAATGGACAACACTCAGAATGTTCTCCAAACAGGCACTCAAGTTCACTCTCGCTCTCCACACATACGTTAAGGCAGGGGTCGGGAACCTTTTTGGCTGAGAGAGCCATGAAAGCCACATATTTTTTTTTTCAAATACATTTTCGTGAAAGCCATATATAAAAAGTGACGCTGAATACAACTAAAATGCATTTTTATGTATGACCAACAATTTGAGTGTAATATATTCTTTTTCATAATGAAGAGGCTCTTGACATGCCGTCTTCCTCCTGTCCCCCGCTGAATATTTTGACACAAACGTAGCTTGGCATGTTTCGAAGTGCCGCTTTATTTCATTGTTTCATCGATGCAATCTTGTCATTGTATAGGCCTATTGGACACAAAGCAGAACCCTCTCACCCCACAAAGGCGAATTCCTCTGTCCATTCCTGTTGAAATGTACGGTAGCCTACCAGTCACCTTTTTTCCCTTTTCGCCATGTTCTTTGTCAAAAGGCTTTACTTTGCGGACAGCTAACTGACTTTTTCATTAAATGGAGGTGTACTTCTTGATCTCAATGTGAGCTGATTAATCTGCGAGCCAGATGCAGTCACCAAAAGAGCCACATCTGGCTCCCGAGCCATTGCAGACCCCTGCGTTAAGGCAACAACTGGATCAACAATTAACAAATCAAACACAGGTTACAATATATTGATGGCCATAATAAAACACAGCAGAGTAAAGACTTAATCTTGCTTGTGTATCTGACTGAGATTATAAAGAAAGTAAATAAATAAAACAGTCCTGGCACTTGCACCCACAACGCAGCCCCATAGACCTACCACGTGTCGACCAACCCGGCAGTGGCCCCGCTTGGAAAAAAATAATAATAATAATAATAATATCAGACATTATGATCTTAGAAAACGCTTTAGTGATGGACAGTTACAGACAGTAATATGTCGTGATATTATGTTCATCTCATCTCATTATCTGTAGCCGCTTTATCCTTCTACAGGGTCGCAGGCAAGCTGGAGCCTATCCCAGCTGACTATGGGCGAAAGGCGGGGTACACCCTGGACAAGTCGCCAGGTCATCACAGGGCTGACACATAGACACAGACAACCATTCACACTCACATTCACACCTACGGTCAATTTAGAGTCACCAGTTAACCTAACCTGCATGTCTTTGGACTGTGGGGGAAACCGGAGTACCCGGAGGAAACCCACGCGGACACGGGGAGAACATGCAAACTCCACACAGAAAGGCCCTCGCCGGCCCCGGGGCTCGAACTCAGGATCTTCTTGCTGTGAGGCGACAGCGCAAACCACTACACCACCGTGCCGCCTGATATTATGTTATAAAATATAATTTTTTATTAGGCTATATATTAAATTATATATTAAATTTATCTTCTAAAATAACAGACAGTACTCATATCACAACTGGTTTATTTCACCATTGGCGATCAGATCACACAAGACATGAGTTAAATGACTCATTTTAAGGATTTAAGTAGGGTATTTAAAAGCATAGCCTCAGATTTCAAGCATATTTCAAGTTTAAAAGCAGTGCCAGCAAACATAAATGCAATCAATTCAAGTAATAGTTAAGAAATAAAGGGTTTACAAAACAAGTTGGAGAATTCATTTTAAGGATTCAAGTTTTACTATATTCCAAGGATTCAAGTAGCAGCCATAAGTGCAATCGATTCAAGTAATGGGTAAGTGATAACGGGTTTTTAAAAAGTGACGTGAACCATTTTTTCTTTTTCTTTTTCAAGTAACACGGTTAATTCTTTTCTTAAGTAATAACAAGTTGACATGTAACATTTTTTTTTTCAGGGCAGCGATCTGCCTACACCCTTCATATAGTCAAGGATTTGTTATGTAACTGGGATTGTTCGCAGGTGGTCGGCAGCGTAGACATCCGATTATTACGTAGACGGAGCGTTGGCTGTTCTGACGCGAGAAATACGGTCACCATCTTGGAGTGGTGAGATAAGTGCGAGATACTCATATCAAGGTAACGTCTATTACTGCACCATACTACACGACTGAAGAAGAAGACAAGAGACAAGATGCCAGGCTGGTGCTCAGCGTACTCCTGCTCAAACGAGCGAACCATTTCAAACAGAAGCAGGGGGATTACTTTTCACAAGTAAGATTTAACATTACCGTACTATTTGTTGGTTTTTTTAAATAGTATATTACCAGAGCTGAGAAGGAGCTAAGAGACTTAAATCGTCATCAGGTAGCACTAGTCTAATACATAAGAGTATGACAATAATAGACATGAATGAAATTAAATATGATAAAGTCGAAATAAATGATGAAGAAATTATGATGATTGTGAACGCCAACGGGTATAAATGTACAGTCTAGATTGTGTTAGGGGTAGGGCTGTTAACCTACGTTAACCTGTCAAATTTTTCTCGGTTTCAAAAAAAAAAGTTTGTCGGTTAAAGTAACCTGTAAATAACAGTAGAGGAAATGCTACAAGATTACACTTCGCCATCTCATTCCATGATCTTTTCGAGAGAAGTGAGTGAACAAATTGTTCCTCATACACAACTATTTATAACAGATGAGGAGTGTTGCAATAAACGGTTATTGTTTGACAGTTAAAAAGATACAAAGATTGTGTTGAAGGATGTAAAAGGCTCTTATAAATTCACTGACTAGATTAATTTCCCCTTTGATACGTTCTTAACAATCTATTTAAAGAAAACATACACACATTTGAATCATTATAATGGATTTAGATTGTTAAAACCGCATTTTATTTAAAAAAGTGTCCCACTTTACCTGAATTTACCCTATCCATTGCAACAGATTGGTGGTTGTAGCCGATAGAAAAACGTTAAGCTGTTTATATCTAATGTATTTAGTATTCACACATTTTTTGTAGGATATTAATCACCGTTTCCTCAACTTCAACAATCTCCGACGTCTGTTCACTTAATATCAGGATATTCTATTAACGTGAAGCTAACTATGAATAATAACCCCGCCGCTATCCTTTATCATAGCTACATGTATGACAAAAAAATGCGAGCCAGCGCATTACACTGAGTGCAGCGTATCACCACTCCAAGATGGCGGCCCCGCGTCTCGTCAGCGCTTTTAGAATTTACGTTGGATGCTCCGTCTACGTAATAATAGGATGTCTATGGTCGGCAGGTTCAGGGTGCACCGAAGCTGTCACCGGTGTGCGTGTGTGGTCTGGTACACTTGCAGCAGGTGCTGGTGCAGTGTCACTGTGTCCAACGTCATCCATTTTAGGTCGTTTAGGATCCGGCTGTCCTGGGACTTTGAAAAATTTTAGTAAGCTTTCTTGGTTTTTTTTGCCATTTTTTCCACAGCGCAAGCTAACGGCTACAAAAAACCCGGTGTTCTATTGAGCGGAAGTATACACCCCATGTCCCCCCCCCCTTCCCCTTTCGCATAGATTTTGTGGATGTCATAGGAGAGAAATCAACAACAGATATCAAAATCAAAACCGAACACTAAACAAATTTTTATTTACTTATTTATTTAATTTATTGTTTGATTATTTTTCCCTTTGTGATGGTCACGGAGGTGATCTGATCCATTTAAATAGCTGCCGGAACGCCGAATGAAATGAAAATAGCTGCTGGATCCGACGACGGAGGTTCCGGATCTTGTTCCGTCATGTTCCGGCTCAAATTAAGCCCTGTTTTTACAGCTTAATGTGATATACACTCAGCAGCCACTTTATTAGGAACACCCATACATTCACCTGCAATTTTATGCAGTTCTCTAATCAGCCGATCCCTTGATGCATAAATTCATGCAGATACAAATCAAGAGCTTCAGTTAATGTTCACAATGTTCAAACATCAGGATGGGAAAAATTGTGTTCTCAATTTTTGTGTGATTTTCTTTCACTGTGCTATGGGTGTTGGTTTGAGCCAGATGGACTGGTTTGAGTATTTCAGACACTGCTGATCTCCTGGGGTTTTCACACACAACAGTTTCGAGAGTTTACATAGAATGGTGTGAAAAAACAAAAAATATTGAGTTGAGTGAGTGACAGTTCTGTGGGTGGAAAAACAAACGCCTTGTTGATAAGAGAGGTCAGAGGAAAATGGTCAGGGCTGGGTTTCCCAAAAGCCTCTTAACACTAAGAGCATCTTAACTAGGAGAGAGAGAGTGTCCATTGTGTCCAAAATTTCAAGTGATTTGAATAATATTAACCACTGCCACATGAGCCCTGTTTTTTGCATGCCAGGTGGATGGCACATGTCATCTATGTAATCAAGATGTTTTTGTTTAGAAACCAGTTTCAGTTATCTACTTAGGAACTCTCTGGCCTGAAATGCTTCACAGCTTTCACTGGAGCACTGTATGTCAAGGCCTGGTTCAGTGCTCCATCTGCAATCGCTGCTCCAGCTGGTGATTTGTCATTCCTGAAGGGACTGGTCTCCTATCCTGATTCTGATATTGCGAAAGCCACCAGCAAGAACTTTGCCAGACACCTCTGGTATCTGAGTGAGGACCTAGCCGGACTTGCCCTATTTGACAGCAGCATCACAGATGATGAAAAGCATGGGATCGTGGCTGCTCTGAAAGACGAAGCGGATAATGATCATCAGCCAAGTGCAACAGTGGACACAGAGGCAAAGGAAGCCGTTGTAAACAAAACTGTGGCAGATTTTGTTACATCTGCCTCGGGTCACATTTTTGAGGCATTCAACATTGACACCGACTTCCTCGTCAAGGACCCTTCAGAGTGGGAGGAGGACCCATCATTCCAGTCATCAAAGAAGGCCCTGCATGGTATTGCTGTGGTCAATGACTTTGCTGAGAGAGGAGCGGCACTAATCCAGGACTATAATCAAATCCTGACAAAACATGAGCAGCAGCGGCAATACCTGTTGCAAGTAGTGGAATGGCATCGGCGTCAATTCCCGGAAGCCAAGAAATTGTAACAAAACACCACCCATTATGACTGTTTGATCTAAACAAATATGTGAACAGTGGCACATAATATTGTTTTTATTTGTCTTGGACTCCTGTTTGTCATTTTTCAATATGTATTGCTTAGGTGAACATGCACATTGCTTTTTGTTGGTTTTCGCAAATATGCTCAAATAGTACAAATTTCAACCCGTGCGTGGCAGTGGTTAGAATAGTCGTCCCCTCTACAGGGTCGCAGGCAAGCTGGAGCCTATCCCAGCTGACTACGGGCGAAAGGCGGGGTACACCCTGGACAAGTCGCCAGGTCATCACAGGGCTTAGAATAGTCGTATCAAAATAAAATTTTGCACAAAATGTTTTCTCAGCAAGCCGAACAACTTAGTGAGGAAGCACCTTAAGAAAGTCAAATTTTAATTTTTGGCATATATTTGAGGACCACCCTATGACACAGGGGTCATATGCAATTTCACGAAAATTGATCCTCCTCCTACAGGATTGATCGGATTTCAAACTCACACACAACAACAGTGGCCAATATGAGTTACAGCCTCATTGAGTTTTTATTTTTTAAATAATGTCACTCTGCAGGACTTTGGGATATTTTATAATAATAATCAAACCATGGCTCATTCTTTTCCAGAACATTGTCTTGGAAAAAATCCAGAATGGGTTTTTTTCTAGCACACTCTGGGAACAGGTGTAGTGCGCAGAGGTGTATCAGCTCCATTCAGCTAACTATGTGACACTGTTTCACAGCAACAGGTGGTGAACACTTATGCAAGCATAACTATTTTTTAATGTTCATGACATAAAATCTCTATTAAGCCCATTTCATTTCCAAGGTGCAACACTAAAATTTTGTAAAATTTCCAGAATGCAAAGATCAAGGAAGTAAATGCTGCCAATTTTCTAAGCACTGACTAGAGCCATTAGCAATTTGATATGTAATTTATTCCTGTTTTATTGCTTTTTATGACTGTACATAATCATATAAAATAAACGCATCCAGCATGGCTTTATTGAGTTTACACTTGTTGAACTTTCATGATGTTCATCCTTTGGGGTCAAAGATGACCATGACTTCAATTTGGTGGGTGGTGGTTGTGGGTCCAGAGGTGACTGATGAGGCCAATCCAGGTTTTGAAGGTACATCCACATGTTGGTCACGCGTGGGTAAGTGCTGTAGTGGGTGTGGCGATAGTTTGAGCCTTCCATACAGCTTGATTCTTCTGGGCCTTGGGATGCATTTCATCTCTGCTGCACGTGCACCACTGGTGAGCTTTGCTCGCCATGCTGGACAATCCTGAGCAAGCGAATCCCAGGAGTTGAGATCAATTTCTAGGGTTTTGAAGGACACTTTGAGATTGTCCTTGAAGCTTTTCTTCTGCCTCCCCAGATGAGCACTTGCCTTGGCACAGCTCTCCACAAAACAACTGTTTGGGCATTCGACTGTCTGGCATCCTGACAACATGGCCGGTCCATCTGGCTTGGGCTTTCTGCAGAAGAGTATTAACACTGGGAAGTCCAGCCCATTTTAGGACCTCCATGTCCAGGATTTTGCCCTGCCACTTGATATGAAAGTGTTTGTGGTGGCAGGTCAAGTGGAAATGATTGAACTGCTTAGCGTGTCTGCTGTAGACAGTCCAGATGTCACAGGTGTAAAGTAGGGTGGTATGTATCACAGCATGGTCGACCAGCTTAGTGGTAAGACTGAGCCCTCTTCATTCCCTCTCTGGTGCTGGCCTTTGCAATCCTGTTCTTCATCTCGACATCTATGTTCACCTTCATACACACTGTAGAATCCCCGCAGGTGGGTGGAGCACAGAAGCACGGCAGGCCAGAACTGAGTTCTTACAAAACTCTTTATTTATTCGCTTTTCAGCGTTTCAACATTCACTCTCCCAGCCACACGCATGCACACCAGTGTTCAGGTTGAGGAGAGCTCCCTTCCTCTGCTCTCCCTCTCCTCTTATAGGCTGCGGTCACTGGGGAAGGCACACAAACACAGGTTAATTCCCATCAGGTGCAGTGATTCTACCACTTACCTTCCCTGACTCCACCCTCCATTTACAGACCAACACTTGACTACGCCCCCACTGCCACATACCCCCACCGCCCAACTCAGGCCAGGGAGCCATCCGGCCAACAGCCGACTCCCCCACACACACACACAGGAGAGGAAATCCACCACGACCATCTGTGCCCCAGGCCTGTGGACCACCTCGAACTTACAACGGCTGGAGTGCCAGATACCAATGGGTGATCTGCACATTGGCATCCTTCATGCGGTGGAGCCACTGCAGGGGCACGTGGTCCAAACAGAGGGTGAAAGGGCACCCCAGCAGGTAGTAGCGGAGGGCAAGGACCACCCACTTGATGGCGAGGCATTCCTTTTCTATAGTGCTGTACCTGCCCTCGCGCACTGACAGCTTCCGGCTGATGTACAGCATGGGACATTCCTCCCCCTCCACTTCCTGGAACAAAACAGCCCCCAGCCCTCTGACTGACGTGTCCGTCTGCAAAATAAAGGGGAAAGAAAAGTCAGGGGAGTGTAACAGTGGCCCCCTACACAGTGCAGCCTTTACCTCAGAGAAAGCCCACTGGCATTGCTCCGTCCACTAGACCGGATCTGGTGCTCCCTTTTTAGTGAGATCAGTCAGCGGGCTGGTGACATCCAAATAATTAGGTATAAACCTACAATAGTAGCCAGCCAGCCCCAGGAACTGTCTCACCCCCTTTTTGATCTTGGGCCTCGGGCAGGCCACAATCGCTGCTGTCTTATTAATTTGGGGATGCACCTGCCCATTGCCCAAGTGGAAACCCAGATACCGTACTTCTACCCACCCAATCGCACACTTCGTCGGGTGGGCTGTGAGACCCGCTCACCTCAGTGACCTAAGGATAGCCCTTAGATGTTCTAGGTGCCGCGGCCAGTCATTACTGTAAATAATGATATCGTCTAAGTAGGCGGCTGCATAGGTGGCATGGGGGTGGAGGACCCTATCCATAAGCCACTGGAACGTAGCGGGCACCACAAACAGCCCAAAAGGAAGTATGACGAACTGGTGTAAGCCAAACGGTGTAGAAAAGGCCATTTTCTCTCAGGATAGAGGAGTCAAGGGGATCTGCCAATATCCCTTTGTCAAATCCAGTGTCGAATAAAAATGAGCCGTGCCTAGTCGATCGAGCAGCTCGTCAATATGAGGCATTGGGTACGCGTCGAATTTAGACACCACATTGACTTTTCTATAGTCCACACAGAACCGGATCGACCCGTCGGCCTTGGGAACCAAGACCACCGGGCTGCTCCAGTCACTGTGGGACGCTTCAATGATGCCCATTTCAAGCATGGCCTCGAGCTCTTCCCGAACCACCTTTTTTTTGTGTTCGGGCAGTCGGTAAGGGCGGCTGCGCACTACTACCCCTGGGGGCATCTCAATGTGGTGTTCTATGATGTGGGTGCAGCCGGGCAGGGGTGAGAACATGTCAGAAAATACTGTCTGCAACTGGGCGACTTCTGTGAGCTGGGTTGGGGAGAGGTGGTCTCCACAGGGGACCGGAGCGGTGGGCGATGTCAATTTTCTTTTTTGAACCTCCGGACCCAGCTCTGCCTTATCCAAAACCACCGACACCAATGCCAGGGGGACCTCCTCGTTCCAGCATTTTAGCAGATTGAGGTGGTAAATCTGTAACGCCCCACCCCTGTCTGTTCGCCTCGCCTCATAGTCGACGTCCCCGACTCGCCGTGTGACCTTAAAGGGTCCTTGCCACCTGGCAATCAATTTGGAGCTCGACGTGGGCAACAACATGAGTACCTTATCTGCTGGTGTGAACTCCCTAAGGCACGTGCCCCTGTCATACAGATGGACTTGATGTTCTTGGGCCTGCTGCAAATTCTCCTGGGTTAGGTGTGTGAGGGTGTGGAGTTTGGCATGCAGGTCGATAATGTATTGAATTTTGTTTTTACTGGTTGAAGGTCCCTCCTCCCTATTTTCCCGTAGCACATCCAAAATGCTATGCGGCTTATGCCTGTATAATAATTCAAATGGGGAGAACCCCGTGGAGGCTTGTGGGACCTCTTGCACTGAGAATAGCAGGGGCTCAAGCCATTTATCCCAGTTACATGCGTCTTCGCTTACTAATTTTCTAATTATATTCTTGAGGGTGCGATTAAACCATTCAACTAAGCCATCTGTTTGTGGGTGATAAACGCTGGTGCAGATAGGCTTAATTCCCAGTAACCCATACAGTTCACGCAGTGTGCGTGACATAAACATAGTGCCTTGATCAGTCAGAATCTCTTTGGGGATTCTGACTCGGGAGATGATGCGGAAGAGCGCTTCTGCAATACTACGGCTGAAATATTGCGAAGAGGCACTGCTTCCAGATATCAGGTTGCATAGTCCACCAGAACTAAAATAAAGTGATATCCTCGTGCTGACCGATCTAATGTCCCGACGAGATCCATACCGATTCTTTTGAATGGGGTCTCGATTAGCAGCAGAGGGCGCAAAGGCGCTTTTGGAATGGCCGCGGGATTTACTAACTGGCATTCACGGCATTCTGTACACCACCTACGGACATCGCCGCGAACCGGGCCATTATTTGGGCTAGTGTCTTATCCTGCCCCAAGTGACCGGCCATGGGATTAAAGTGAGCTACCTGGAATATGAATTCCCGGTGGCTCTTTGGGATTAAAAGCTGTGTTATTGGTTCCTTAGTCTGAGTGTCCTGTGTCACTCGATATAATCTATCCTTAATAATGGAAAAATAGGGGAAGGACGGTGTGGCGTTTAGCTGGAAAGTTTTACCATCGATTACTCTCACTTGGTCAAACGCATGCCTCAGAGTCTCGTCTTGCGACTGCTCTAACGGGAAATCCGCAAGGGAATCCCCGAGAGAGGAAGGAGGAGCAGGCTGCTCCTCACTCTGACGCAGTGATGACATAGATGGCTCTGTGACAGCCGCTCCCGCCAATGCCACTCCGGGACCTCCCCTCGCTAAACTATGGCAGGCCCCAATCTTCACTAGATGCGCTATTAATTCCCTAAAATCCGGCCAATCAGTACCCAGAATTATCGAGTGGGTAAGGCGAGGATTAACTGCCACCTTTACTCTAAATTTTTCCCCTCGAAATAGAATGTGGACCGACACTAAAGGGTAGTTGTGAACATCCCCGTGCATACACAACACCTTCACCAATTGTGCTTTCCCCAATGCCTCATCTTGCACCAGGCTTTGGTGGCTTGAGGTCTGATTACAGCCGGAGTCCACCAAAGCCTGATACATATCCCCTTGGATACTCACCGGTATGCAATATGCTCCGGCCCGATTGAGGGCAGTCCCTGGCGCATCGGGGATCTGGACCACTGCGCCCACCTCCATCACCAAGCATTGATGCTGGAGGTGCCCCGGTTCCCCGCAGCGCCAGCATACCGGCCCAGGATCTCCCTCTGTGCCGGTGTTCTGGACATCACTCACCTGAGGGGGAGAAGACACAGACAAGGAAGTAGGAAACGGTAGGGCACCATGGGTGCGGTGGGCCAGCTGAGGTGGAGCCAGCCCCCCCCTCTGCGGTGGGGGAACGGGGTGAGGATGGGGAGCAGAGAGAGAGGGAGAGAGAGAAGAGAGGGGAGAAGAGGAGACATGCTGTCCTGCCATCGGAACGGCTGCCATGTGGTCCTCCACCAGCTCGATTGCCTGATCCAGCGACGCCGGGCGATGGCACTGGACCCACTCCGCTGTTCCTTCCGGAAGTCGGGTGATGAATTGTTCCAGCGCCACCAGGTTGACGATTCCCTTGGCGTCGCGGTTGTCGGCCCTCAGCCACCACCAGCAGGCGTCCCGGAGTTGCTGGCCAAACGCGAACAGCTGGCCGACCTCCTCTAGGTGCAGCGTGCGGAAGAGTTGCCATTGCTGTTCCAGGGTGTGACCAACACATTGGAGGACGGCCCTGAGGAGGTCCGTGTAGACCAGCTGGCTGTCGGCGGGGAGCTGCAGTGTGGCCAGCTGCGCCTCGCCCATTAGCAGGGGGAGGAGGCGTGCTGCGTGCTGTTCCACTGGCCAACCCCATGCCTCTGCTGCCTGCTCAAAGAGCACAAGGAAGGTTTCTGGGTCATCATGCGGACCCATCTTTGTTAGGGTGAGGTGGGGAGGGTCCGGGGCGGTGGTGGTGGTGGACCCCGCCGATGCGAGCAGGTGCCTGCTGCGCCAGCACCAGGGCTTCGAACTGTTGTTCCTGCTCCTTCTGGAGGGCGATCAGCACCTGGTGCCGGCTCTGCTGGGCCGTGGTGAGGGCATGGACCAGGTCCTTGAAAGGGGGGGACTCCATCGGGCTGTTCCCTTCTGCACTCCTATTCTCCTGGGTTTCGGCACCACTATAGAATCCCCGCAGGTAGGTGGAGCACAGAAGCACAGCAGGCCAGAACTGAGTGCTTACAAAACTCTTTATTTATTCACTTTTCAGCGTTTCAACATTCACTCTCCCAGCCACACGCATGCACACCAGCGTTCAGGTTGGGGAGAGCTCCCTTTCTCTGCTCTCCCTCTCCTCTTATAGGCTGCGGTCACTGGGGAAGACACACAAACACAGGTTAATTCCCATCAGGTGCAGTGATTCTACCACTTACCTTCCCTGACTCTGCCCTCCATTCACAGACTGATGCTTGACCACGCCCCCGCTGCCACACACACATACAGAGAACTGAAGCTGTGCGGGTTTGAGCTTGGGTTTCAGTCAGTGTGGAGTTTCACATGTTCTCCCTGTGTCCATCTGGTTTCCTCTGGGCTCTCTGGTTTCCTCCAACCTCTCAAAAACAGGTACTGAAGGAAGGGATTGGGGTGGGGATGATGATGCATCTCAATCAGCATATTTGAAAATGAGCATCGTTCACAGACTTCTACTCATGGGAGGGGACTGGAGGAGGGGGGTGGGCAGTCCACACCTGGTTAGAGCATGCTAATGTTGTTGTTTTGTTTTGTTTTTTATAAAAATGTCATGACATAGAGAAGTACCAAATGGTCAACTCTACGTCAGCATCAGCCTTGTAAGGTTCAGGATGATTTTAACCATTAGATGGCATTTTGAGCCATTTTTCAAACTGTAAAATTTTTATAGAAAATTTTAATTTTGTCAGTATTACAATAACACCAGCATTGATGTGTTTCATGACCGTACAGTCATATCATTTAGCTCAAAACAAAACACATTAAGTGTGCAGCACCTCTTTAAATTACAACTGTAAAGGCAGGTTTCAAATAAACTGCTGAGCTCGCAGAGTAACTTTGTCGTACATTACTGTATATAATTGGAATAAAAAGCCTCTGAGAAGGTTAAGCCACATTTTTAGTGAAAAACTTTATTACAAAGTATTAGCTATCGAACACAAAGAGTGAAATTAACCTTTGAACTAAAGTTTGTTGATTGGTATAAGGTCCCTTGTAAATTCAGTGTATTGGAGTCAGATGTTTATAAATCAATACATGCTTTTAAACTTTGCCTCCACCTATGGAGGACTTTCAAGTGACGTCATTGCAACTACAGATTTGTTTACATGGCTATGTTGCCTGGTGAGCTTTGTGTTTGCCAGCAATTAGCACACGTGTACGTGAGTGATTGTGAGCCCAATTCAGTAAACATCTACAGATAAACTGGTAAAAGTTCCATCTAAAAGAACAATGCCAGAGGCCTGTAGTGCTTTTGGATGTAATAACAGTGTAGTACTTGGAGCGGGTGGGTGGAGCACAGAAGTACGGCAGGCCAGAACTGAGTTTCCAAAAACTCTTTATTTTGACACTTTTCAGTTGTCATACAAACACTCCCAGTCACAGACACGCACACACATCAGTTGTCTGGTTGGGGAGAGAGCTCCTTTCCTCTGCTCTCTCTCTCCTTATGTAGGGTGCGGTCACTGGGGGAGACACACAAACACACGTTAATAGACATCAGGTGCAGTGATTCTGCCACTTACCTTCCCTGACTCCACCCTCTGGTCACAGACCGATGCTTGCCCACGCCCCCGCTGCCACATATCCCCACCGCCCGACTCAGGCCGGGCAGCCATCCGGCCTGCAGCTGACTCCCCCCCCCCCGACGGGAGAGGAAGTCCACCACGACCATCTGCGCCCCCGGCCTGTGGATCACCTTGAAGTTAAAGGGCTGGAGTGCCAGATACCAAAGGGTGATCTGTGCGTTGGCATCCTTCATGCGGTGGAGCCAATGGAGGGGCGCATGGTCTGAACAGAGAGTGAAAGGGCATCCAAGCAGGTAGTAGCGGAGGGCGAGGACCGCTCACTTGATGGCAAGGCCCTCTTTCTCGATGGTGCTGTAGCGCCCCTCACGCACCGACAGCTTTCTGCTTATATACAGCACTGGACGGTCCTCCCCCTCCACCTCCTGGGACAAAACAGCCCCCAGCCCTCTGTCCAAGGCATCTGTCTGTAACATAAAGGGGAGAGAAAAGACAGGGGAGTGTAACAGTGGCCCCCACACAGTGCAGCCTTCACCTCAGAGAAAGCCCGCTGGCATTGCTCCGTCCACTGGACCGGATCTGGTGCCTCCTTTTTAGTGAGATCAGCCAGCGGGCTGGTGATGTCCGAATAAATAGGTATAAACCTATGATAGTAGCCAGCCAGCCCCAGGAACTGTTTCACCCCCTTTTTGGTCTTGGGCTTCAGGCAGGACACAATTGCTGCTGTCTTGTTAATTTGGGGATGCACCTGCCCATTGCCCAAGAGGAAGCCCAGATACCGTACTTCCACCCGCCCACTTCTTCGGGTTGGCCGTGAGACCCGCTCACCTCAGCGACTTAAGGACGGCGCTCAGATGTTGCAGATGCCGCGGCCAGTCATTACTATAGATTATTATGTCATCTAAGTATGCGGCCGCGTAGGTGGTGTGGGGGTGGAGGACCCTATCCATAAGACGCTGGAACGTAGCGGGTGCCCCAAACAGCCCAAAAGGAAGTGTAACAAATTGGTGTAAGCCAAACAGTGTGGAAAAGGCCGTTTTTTCTCAGGATAGTGGAGTCAAGGGGATCTGCCAATAACCCTTTGTCAAATCCAGTGTCGAGTAAAAGCGAGCCGTGCCTATATCAATAGGAGGCATTGGGTACGCATCGAATTTAGACACCGCGTTGACTTTTCTATAGTCTACACAGAACCGGACCGACCCGTCGGGCTTGGGCACCAAGACCACCGGGTTGCTCCAGTCACTGTGGGACTCCTCGAATGCCCATTTCGAGCATGGCCTCGAGTTCTTCCCGAACCACTTTTTTCTTGTGTTCGGGTAGCCTGTAAGGGCGGCTGCGCATTACCACCCCCGGGGGCATCTCGATGTGGTGTTCTATGAGGTCGGTGCGGCCGGGCAGGGGCGAGAACACGTCCGAAAATTCAGTCTGCAACTGGGCAACCTCTGTGAGTTGTGTCAGGGAGAGGTGGTCTCCACAGGGGACCGGAGAGGTACGCGATGTCAATGTTCCCTTTTGAACCTCCGACCCCAGCTCCGCCTTCTCTGGAACCACCGACACCAATGCCATGGGGACCTCCTCGTTCCAGAGTTTGAGCAGATTGAGGTGGTAAATCTGTAGCGCCCCACCCCTGTCCGTTCATCTCACCTCATATTCGATGTCCCCGACTCGCCGTGTGACCTCAAAGGGTCCTTGCCACTTGGCGATCAATTTGGAGTTCGATGTGGGCAACAGTACAAGTACTTTATCTCCCAGTGCGAACTCCCTAAGGCACGTACCCCTGTCGTACAGGCGGGTTTGCCGTTCTTGGGCCTGCCGCAAATTCTCCTGGGTTAGGTGTGTGAGTGTGTGGAGTTTTGCGCGCAGGTCAATAACATAGTGAATTTCATTTTTGGTCGGGGAAGGTCCCTCTTCCCAATTTTCCCACAGTACATCTAGGATGCCTCACGGCTTACGGCCATATAATAATTAGAACGGGGAGAACCCCGTGGAGGCTTGTGGGACCTCTCACACAGCAAATAACAAGGGTTCGAGCCATTTATCCCAATTATGTGCGTCCTTGCGAACAAATTTTTTAATTATGTTCTTGAGTGTGTGATTGAACCGTTCGACTAAACTGTCCGTTTGTGGGTGATAAACACTGGTGCAGATCAGCTTAATTCCCAATAACCCATACAGTTCGCTCAGTGTGCGTGACATAAACGAGGTGCCTTGATCAGTCAGAATCTCTTTGGGGATTCTGACTCAGGAGATGACGCGGAAGAGCGCCTCCGCAATACTGCATGCTGAGATATTGTGAAGAGGCACTGCTTCCGGGTATCGCGTTGCATAGTCCACCAGAACTAAAATAAAGCAGGACCCTCGTGTTGACCGATCTAATGGCCCGACGAGATCCATCCCAATTCTTTCGAATGGGGTCTCGATTAATGGGAGAGGGCGCAAAGGCGCTTTTGGAATGGCCGCTGGATTTACTAACTGGCATTCGTGGCATGCCGTCCACCACCTACGGACATCGCCGCGAATCCCTGTCCAGTAGAACCGGGCCATTATTCGGGCTAGTGTCTTATCCTGCCCCAAGTGTCCAGCCATGGGATTAAAGTGAGCTGCCTGGAATACCAATTCCCGGTGTCTCATTGGAATCAAAAGCTGTGTAATCGGCTCCTTAGTCTGAGTGTCCTGCGTCACTCGGTATAACCTATCCTTCATAATGGAGAAATAGGGGAAGGACGGTGTGGCCTTTGGCTGGAGCGTTTGACCATCGATTACTCTCACTTGGTCAAATGCATGCCACAGAGTCTCGTCTTGCGACTGTTCTAACGGGAAATCCACAAGGGATTCCTTGAGAGAAGGAGGAGGAGCCTGTGGCTCCTCACTCTGATGCGGTGATGACGTAGACGACTCTGTGACAGCTGCTTCCACCAATGCCACACAGGGACCTCCCCCTGCTGAACTACAGCAGGACCCACTCTTCACTAAATGCCTCATTAACTCCCAAAATCCCAGCCAATCAGTCCCCAAAATTATCGAGTGGGTAAGGCGAGGATTAACCACTGTCTTTACTCTAAATTTTTCCTCTCGAAATAGAATGTGGACCGCCACTAAAGGGTAGTTGTGAACATCCCCGTGCATACACAGCACCTTCACCCCCTGTGCTCCCCCCAATGCCTCGTCTTGCACCAGGCTTTGGTGGATTGATGTCTGATTACAGCCAGAGTCCACCAATGCCTGATATGTATCCCCTTGGATATTCACCGGTATGTGATACACTCTGGCTCGATCAAGGGTGGCTCCTGGCGCATTGGGGATCCGAACCACCGCGCCCACCTCCATTGCCGAGCACTGCTGCTGGAGGTAGCCCATTTCCCTGCAGCGCCAGCAAACCAGCCTGGGCTTTCTCTCTGCACCGGCGCTCTGGGGCTCACTCACCTGAGGGGGGGAAGAGACAGACACAGAAGTGGGAAACAAGAGGGCACCACAGGTGCGGCGGGCCGGCTGGGGTGGAGTCAGCCCCTGCCTCCATGGTGGGGGAACGGGGCGAGGTCGAGACACAGAAGGGGAGGGGGAGAGAGAGAGAGAGAGAGAGAGAGGAGAGGGGAGAAGAGGAGATCTGCTGTCCTGCCATCGGAACAGCCGCCAAATGGTCCTCTGCCAGCTCAATGACCTGATCCAGCAACGCCGGGCGATGGCACTGGACCCACTGCGCAGTCCCTTCGGGTAGTCGGGCGATGAACTGTTTCAGTACCACCTGATCGATGATTCCCTCGGTGTCGCGGTTGTCAGCCCTCAGCCACCGCCAGCAGGCGTCCCAGAGTTGCTGGCCAAACGCGAACTGCCGGCCGACTTCCTCCAGGTGCAGAGCACGGAAGCGCTGTCGGTGTTGTTCGGGGGTGTGCCCCACACGCTGGAGGACGGCCTGGCAGTGGTCCGCGTAGACCAGCCGGCTGTCGTCGGGGAGCTGTAGCGCGGCCAGCTGCACCTCTCCCGTTAGCAAGGGGAGGAGGCGCGCCGCGCGCTGTTCCACCGGCCAGCCCGAGGCCTCTGCTGCCTGCTCAAAGAGCGTGAGGAAGGCCTCAGGGTCGTCATGCAGGCCCATCTTCGTTAGGGTGAGGTAGGAAGGGCTCACGGCGGTGAAGGTGGTGGACCCTGCTGACACGAGGAGGTGCCGGAATGCCTGTCGAGCTTCCTGCTGCGCCAGCACCAGGGCCTCGAACCTTTGCTCCTGCTCCTTCTGGAGGGTGACTAGCACCTGGTGCTGGCTGTGCTGGGCCGTGGCAAGGGTGTGGACCAGGTCCGCGAAGGGGGAGGACTCCATGGGGCTGTTCTTCTCTGTGCTCCGTTCCGGGTTTCGGCACCACTGTAGTACTTGGAGCGGGTGGGTGGAGCACAGAAGTACGGCAGGCCAGAACTGAGTTTCCAAAAACTCTTTATTTTGACACTTTTCAGTTGTCATACAAACACTCCCAGTCACAGACATGCATACACATCAGTTGTCTGGTTGGGGAGAGAGCTCCTTTCCTCTACTCTCTCTCTCCTTATGTAGGGCGTGGTCACTGGGGGAGACACACAAACACACGTTAATAGACATCAGGTGCAGTGATTCTGCCACTTACCTTCCCTGACTCCGCCCTCTGGTCACAGACCGACGCTTGCCCATGCCCCCGCTGCCACAAACAGATGTGGAGATAAGCTTGGTTTAACTTTTCACCACTTCCTGGTGAACAGAGAAAGATGAGAAAAATGGTGAGCTGCAGTTAAACGGGAAGAAAAACATCCCCATGTATGTGGAGAACATTTTATATCAGGTGAGTATGAAACTTCTGTGTAATGTTAAAATGTAGATCTGGATGTGGGCTTTGGATGCAATGTATTTTATTAGACCTAATGCTTGGCTCGACTAGCAGCATGTTTGTTATGTACTGATAATGTAGACTCAGCTAAACACCATAAAATATGCCAGATCTAGGCCCTGGCTTGGTTATTACTGTTAGAAGTCCGTGTTTGAGCTTACCTTTGTCATAATAAGGTATTTTTCTTTATCAGGATTTTCCCATAACATTCTGGCACAAAACCTGCTCTGAAATATTGGTAGGCATCTGTACTTTTGTCTGCTTTTAGCATCTCTAGTGTATTTAGAAGTCCAAATACTAAATAGTTTAGGATGTCGTAGTGTCCCAAGTCTGGTAGCTGGTTTGCTGTACCCTTTTCAAGTGGAATAAATACATTTGTGGGTAAATTATATGGATCTGTGATGCCTGCATGTTTCAGCTTTTGGATGTAACACGATCTGCTGGTCTCATCTCATCTCATCATCTCTAGCCGCTTTATCCTGTTCTACAGGGTCGCAGGCAAGCTGAAGCCTATCCCAGCTGACTACGGGCAAAAGGCGGGGTACACCCTGGACAAGTCGCCAGGTCATCACAGGGCTGACACATAGACACAGACAACCATTCACACTCACACCTACGGTCAATTTAGAGTCAACAGTTAACCTAACCTGCATGTCTCTGGACTGTGGGGGAAACTGGAGCACCTGGAGGAAACCCACGCAGACACAGGGAGAACATGCAAACTCCGCACAGAAAGGCCCTCGCCAGCCACGGGGCTCGAACCCGGACCTTCTTGCTGTGAGGCGACAGCACTAACCACTACACCACCGTGCCGCCCCGATCGGCTGGTATAAAATAAAATTTTAGCATTTCAGAGAGATTGTACTGCCTGCAGCCATCTCGATTTTTATTATGAACTGTCGTGGCTGTTTCTTTCTTTGCCTGGCAGAATGGTGGACTCTCCATGATAAACAAAAATCTGTGACATCACTGAAAGACTTCTATTCAAGGCTGTCAAAGGATTCAGTCCTACAGTGATAGCAAGTTTCCAAATATTAGAGCTTAGCATGCAAACATGCTTCTTGCCTGAAGAATCCATTAAAGTGTTATAAAATGCTTAAATGAGACTCTATGACATTGCATTTAAATGTTTATTCAGTTACACACGAGTCAGATTTCTGTTCTTTTTCATTCTCAGGATCATCCCTGGACACTCCTCATCCCTATCATCATGATGTTAGTTGTTTATAGTAAAGCATCGTCTGTTGGAGAGTCCAATAAAGATGATTAAATTTACATTGTCTTTGGCAGACACTCATATCCTGCATGACAAAATGAAAATTCCTGATCACTTGATAATTACTTACACAAGTTAGAAACACTGGGCACTTTTATACCAAACGGCATGGCTCGGCTTGCTAACAAGCCTGAACCCAAGACCATTTGTACCCTGAACATGTGTGTGTGTGTGTGCGTGTGTGTGTGTGCATGTGTGTGTGTGTTTGGTGTCCCATCAAATAATGCTACTTCTGAAAATCTTAGCTCACAGGTTGGTGACTAATGATGGGATCTTTTTATTATTTTATATGAATACGTGTTTGGTGCATTATATTGTCTTTATTTGTGTAGCACGTAGAAGAGCAACAGAGAGATAATTGAAATAAAAATGCAATGACAAAAAAGATAAAAAGTAACAGGATACGCAGTTATGAATGATGGATTTCACTGGTTTGTTTACATTGTTCATCTTTAAGCATTAAAATTTGTTGAATTTTTTTAGACTGGTTCAAAAGGTCAAAGAAGTTTGAAAATTACAGAACTGAAATGTCCAAAGAAAAATGAAATAAATGTCTAAAGCTATTCTATACCTTGGCACGACAGCAAGACAGATTCAGTTGAACTTCATGATGGTGGATTTCACTCAGATCACATATAAGAAATGTAAAATGGTTTTTATTACTGCACGTTTCTTTGTACTTGTAGCTGGAAGGTTTTCAGTTCAAATCCCAGGACTGTCTGAGAGTCGCTGTCGGTTTAAAATAAATAAATAAATAATCCATTATCTGTAGCCACTTATCCTGTCCTACAGGGTCACAGGCAAGCTGGAGCCTATCCCAGCTGACTATGGGCGATAGGCGGGGTACACTCTGGACAAGTTGCCAGATCATCGCAGGGCTGACACATAGACACAGACAACCATTCACACTCACTTTAGAACCACCAATTAGCCTAAACTGCATGCCTTTGGACTGTGGAGGAAACCAGAGCACCTGGAGGAAACCCACACAGACAACATGTAAACTCCACACAGAACTACACACTGTGGGCGGCACGGTGGTGTAAGTGGTTAGCACAGTCGCCTGATAGCAAGAAGGTCCTGGGTTCAAGCTCAGTGGCTGGCGGGGGCCTTTCTGTGTGGAGTTTGCATGTTCTCCCCGTGTCTGCATGGGTGTGCTCTGGTTTCCCCCACAGTCCAAAGACATGCGGTTAGGTTAATATGGGACGGCTTTAGGTTTAGCCTTTAGACCTCTAGCTCAGCCTTTAGGCTGAGGTGCCCCTGAGCGAGGAACCGAACTCCCAACTGCTCCCCGGGCGCTATTAGAATGGCTGCCCACTGCTCTGGGTGTGTGTGTGCATGTGTGTGACCACTGCTTCAGATGGGTTAAATGCAGAGAGGAATTTCACAAGTGTGTGATGAATAAAGTTGTGCTTTCTTTCTTTTCTTTTTCAGAAATGCCCTCGTCAGCCACTGGGCTCAAACCCAGGACCTTCTTGCTGTGAGACGACAGTGCTAACCACTACACCACCGTGCCGCCCCTAATAATAATAATAATAATCTACAAAGAACGCTGCACATGAGTGTTTCATCTCTGAGTTGCGGTGAAGTTAGAGTCGAGCTGGGTTTTTTTCCTCCTGAAACATGACGTCACTCTGCTCTGGATTCCTCAGAGCTGTCACTCGCCTGTCGGACTGAAGCACCATTCACCTCTCCTCTCACACATCCAGAATGCATAGTGTGAGAAACAAACTCCTGATTACACTGGTTTACAGACAGAGACAGAGTCAGTTTGAGTTTTCTTGACCTTCCTTTCTTACTGTTTACACACACACACACACACACACACACACACACACATCAGATCAGATTCTGTGTTGTATGAAATGCTCGTAGGTGACTAAAAGAAACAATCGAACAGACACTTCACACATGTGAACGTCCTGTTCACTGAAACCCTCGATGATCTACCTCATTAGTGAGAACATTGATACACACCTGAGAACATACACCTCTTTGATGTAAAGAGGGAGAAAGACAGAGAGGTGCATTGAATAGATTTCCAGCAGAGTGCAAATAACTCAAATTAAAATCATAACAAGGTGAGAAAACAGGACATGTTTTAGCATATCAAGCAACAACATCTATTCAAATTATGAACACTTAATAATCTTATAATATAATAATTACAATAATAATAAAACTTTATATACAGGGTTTCGAAAGCTGACACTTATTTACATGAAAGCTGTGCATAACATAAATATAAATTAATGGTAAATCAATAATAATAAATAGAATAAATAAAATATCATAATGTGGATAAAAATATTAAAACTTATAGCCATCCATATTGCCAATTAAAACTTTAAGAAATAGTGTGAAAATTATAATAACTTATAGGTTTGACTACATTGGATAATTTAGAGTTAATCTAGAACATTTTTAGTTATAAGGGTCATTCTAGAATTCAGGGTCCATTTTGTGTCTCCAAAATAAACCTTTTGTTATTTTCCACAAAATAAATTTCTTTTTTGAAACAGTTTTGAACAATAATGCAAATTATGATAAACTTTCACCAATAGCAATTCTTGATGTACATTTTAGACCCAATTTATCCAGAAAACATTAACTAAATGATTCCCCCCACATTATTGGCTGTCTTCGACTCCTGATTCATCCATTCAACTCGAATAAATGGGAAGTGATTCAGTCTAACAGTCTGTTTTTTGGGGCTTATTCTATTAACTGTTATAAAATTGTGGCAGTTCGTACGAGTGGGAGGAGCACAGAAGATGGCAGGACAGAACTAAGTTTCGAAATCCTTTTTATTTTACACACTTTTCAGTGGTCTCTCAGCAACACATAGACAGACATTCGCGCACACACATCTGGTGTCTGGTTTGGGAGAGAGCCCTCCTCTGCTCTCGTTCTCTCCTTAAATAGGGCGCGGTCACTGGGGAAGACACACAAACACACGTTAATTAACATCAGGTGCAGTGATTCTGCCACTTACCTTCCCTGACTCCACCCTCCGGTCACAGACCGACGCTTGACCACGCCCCCGCTGCCACATACCCCCACCACCCGACTCAGGCCGGGCGGCTGTCCAGCCTGCAGCCGACTCCCCCCCCCTTGATGGGAGAGGAAGTCCGCCACAACCATCTGCGCCCCCCAGCCTGTGGATCACCTTGAAGTTAAAGGAGTGCCAGATACCAACGGGTGATCCTTCATGCGGTGGAGCCACTGGAGGGGCACGTGGTCCGAACAGAGGGTGAAAGGGCGTCCCAGGAGGTAGTAACGGAGGGCGAGGACCACCCACTTGATTGCCAGGCACTCCTTCTCAATAGTGCTGTAGCGCCCCTCACGCACCGACAGCTTCCTACTGATATACAGCATGGGGCGGTTCTCCCCCTCCACCTCCTGGGACAAAACAGCCCCCAGCCCTCTGTCTGACGCATCCATCTGTAACATAAAGGGGAGAGAAAAGTCAGGGGAGTGTAACAGTGGCCCCCCACACAGTGCAGCCTTCATCTCAGAAAAAGCCCGCTGGCATTGCTCCATCCACTGGACCGGATCTGGTGCCCCCTTTTTAGTCAGATCAGTCAGTGGGCTGGTGACATCCGAATAATTAGGTATAAACCTACGATAGTAGCCAGCCAGCCTCAGGAACTGTCTCACCCCCTTTTTGGTCTTGGGCCTCGGGCAGGCCGCAATCACTGCTGTCTTGTTAATTTGGGGATGCACCTGTCCGTTGCCCAAGTGGAAGCCCAGATACCGTACTTCCACCCGCCCAATCGCACACTTCTTCGGGTTAGCTGTGAGACCCACTCGCCTCAGCGACCTAAGGACGGCCCTCAGGTGTTGTAGGTGCCGCGGCCAGTCATTACTATAAATAATGATGTCGTTGAGGTATGCGGCCGCATAGGTGGCGTGGGGGCGGAGGACCCTATCCATCAGCCACTGAAACATAGCGGGCACCCCAAACAGCCCAAAAGGAAGTGTGACAAACTGGTGTAAGCCGAACGGTGTGGAAAGGCTGTTTTTTTCTCAGGATAATGGAGTCAAGGGGATCTGCCAATAACCCTTTGTCAAATCCAGTGTCGAGTAAAAGCGAGCCGTGCCTAGTCGATCGAGCAACTCATCAATACGAGGCATTGGGTATGCGTCGAATTTAGACACTGCGTTGACTTTTCTATAGTCTACACAGAACCGGACCGACCCCTCGGCCTTGGGCACCAAGACCACCAGGCTGCTCCAGTCACTGTGGGACTCCTTGACGATGCCCATTTCAAGCATGGCCTCGAGTTCTTCCCGAACCACTTTTTTATTGTGTTCGGGTAGCCTGTAAGGGCGGCTACGCACTACCACGCCCGGGGGCATCTCAATGTGGTGCTCTATGAGGTTGGTGTGGCCGGGCAGGGGCAAGAACACGTCCGAAAACTCGGTCTGCAACTGGGCAACCTCCACGAGTTGGGTCGGGGAGAGGTGGTCTCCACAGGGGACCGGAGAGGTACGTGATGCCAATGCTCCCTTTTGAACCTCCAGCCCCAACTCCGGCTTCTCTGGAACCACCGACACCAATGCCACAGGGACCTCCTCGTTCCAGAGTTTGAGCAGACTGAGGTGGTAAATCTGTAGCGCCCCACCCCTGTCTGTTCGCCTCACCTCATAGTCAACATCCCTGACTCGCCGTGTGACTTCAAAGGGTCCTTGCCACTTGGTGATCAATTTGGAGCTCGATGTGGGCAACAGTACGAGTACTTTATCTCCCGGTGCGAACTCCCTAAGGCGCGTACCCCTGTCATACAGGTGGGTTTGCCGTTCTTGGGCCTGCCGCAAATTCTCCTGGGTTAGGTGTGTGAGTGTGTGGAGTTTTGCGCGCAGGTCAATAATGTATTGAATTTCATTTTTACTTGGTGAAGGTCCCTCCTCCCAACTTTCTCGCAGCACATCTAGAATGCCACGCGGCTTACACCCATATAACAATTCAAACGGGGAGAACCCCGTGGAGGCTTGGGGGACCTCTCGCACTGCAAATAACAAGGGTTCGAGCCATTTATCCCAATTACGTGCGTCCTCACTTACAAATTTTTTAATTATATTCTTGAGGGTGCGATTGAACCGTTCAACTAAACCGTCCGTTTGTGGGTGATACACGCTGGTGTGGATCGGCTTAATACCCAACAACCTATACAGTTCGTTCAGTGTACGTGACATAAACGAGGTGCCTTGGTCAGTCAGAATCTCTTTTGGGATTCCAACTTGGGAGATGACGCGAAAGAGCGCTTCCGCAATACTGCGTGCTGAGATATTGTGAAGAGGCACTGCTTCCGGGTATCGCGTTGCATAGTCCACCAGAACTAAAATAAAGCGGTACCCTCGTGTTGACCGATCTAATGGCCCAATGAAATCCATCCCAATTCTTTCAAACAGGGTCTCAATTAATGGGAGAGGGCGCAAAGGCGCTTTTGGAATGGCCGCTGGATTTACTAACTGGCATTCGCGGCACGCTGTACACCACCTACGGACATCGCCGCGAATCCCTGGCCAATAGAACCGGGCCATTATTCGGGCTAGTGTCTTATCCTGCCCTAAGTGTCCAGCCATGGGATTAAAGTGAGCCGCCTGGAATACCAATTCCCGGCGGCTCTTTGGAATCAAAAGCTGCGTGACTTGCTCTTTAGTCTGAGTGTCCTGCGTCACTCGGTATACTCTATCCTTCATATTTGCGAAGTAGGGGAAGGACGGGGTGGCGTTTGGCTGGAGCGTTTGACCATCGATTACTCTCACTTGGTCAAACGCATGCCACAGAGTCTCGTCTCGCAACTGCCCTAATGGAAAATCCGCAAGGGATTCCCCAATAGAAAAAGGAGGAGCCGGCAGCTCCTCACTCTGACACAGAGATGACGTAGACGGCTCTGTGACAGCTGCTCCCGCCAATGCCACACCGGGACCTCCCCCTGCTAAACTACGGCAGGACCCACTCT
Source organism: Neoarius graeffei (assembly GCF_027579695.1). Classification (NCBI taxonomy): domain Eukaryota; kingdom Metazoa; phylum Chordata; class Actinopteri; order Siluriformes; family Ariidae; genus Neoarius; species Neoarius graeffei. The sequence goes on from NC_083573.1 coordinate 98,243,220, forward strand.
TCAATAAATTACTCATTAATTCCCCACATCCCGGCCAATCAGTCCCCAAAATTATTGAGTGGGTAAGGCAAGGATTAACCGACGCCTTTTCTCTAAATTTTTCCCCTCAAAAAAAAATGTGGACCGACACTAAAGGGTAGTTGTGAACATCCCCATGCACACACAACACCTTCACCCCCTGTGCTCCCCCCAATGCCTCGTCTTGCACGAGGCTTTGGTGGATTGAGGTCTGATTACAGCTAGAGTCCACCAACACCTGATATGTATCCCCTTGGACACTCACCGGTATGCGATACGCTCCGGCCCAATCGAGGGCGGCTCCTGGCGCGTCGGGGATCCAAACCACCGCGCCCACCTCCATTACCGAGCACTGCTGTTGGAGGTGGCCCGTCTCCCCGCAGCGCCAACAAACCAGCCCGGGCTTCCTCTCTGCACTGGAGCTCTGGGGATCACTCACCTGAGGGGGGGGACAGACACAGAAGGGAGAAATGGGAGGGCACCGCGGGTGCGATGGGCTGGCTGGGGTGGCGCTGGCCCCCGTCTCCTCGGTGGGGGAACGGGGTGAGGATGAGACACAGGAGGAGAGGGAGAGAGAGAGAGGAGAGGGGAGAAGAGGTTGTCTGCTGTCCTGCCATTGGGACAGCCACCAAATGGTCCTCCGCCAGCTCGATTGCCTGATCCAGCGATGCCAGGCGGTGGCACTGTACCCACTCTGCGGTTCCTGCTGGTAGGCGAGCGATGAACTGCTCCAGTACCACCTGATCGATGATTCCCTCGGCGTCGCGGTTGTCGGCCCTCAACCACCACCAGCAGGCGTCCCGGAGTTGCTGGCCAAATATGAATGGCCAGCCGACTTCCTCCAAGCGCAAAGCACGGAAGCGCTGTCGCTGTTGCTCAGGGGTGCGCCCCACACGCTGGAGGACGGCCCGACGAAGGTCCGCGTAGGCCAGCCAGCAGTCGGCGGGGAGCTGTAGCGCGGCCAGCTGCGCCTCGCCCGTTAGCAGGGGGAGGAGGCGCGCCGTGCGCTGTTCCACCAGCCATCCCGAGGTCTCTGCTACCTGCTCAAAGAGCATGAGGAAGGCCTCGGGGTCGTCCTGCGGGCCCATCTTCGTTAGGGTGAGGTGGGAAGGGCCCGCGGCAGTGGAGTTGGTGGACCCCGCTGACACGAGGAGGTGCCGGAACGCGTGTCGATCTTCCTGCTGAGCCAACACCAGGGCCTCGAACCGTTGCTCTTGCTCCTTCCGGAGGGCGACTAGCACCTGGTGCTGGCTCTGCTGGGCCGTGGCGAGGGCGTGGACCAGGTCAGCAAAAGGGGAAGACTCAATGAGGCTGTTCTTCTTCTGCGCTGCATGTCCCGGGTTTCGGCACCACTGTGGCAGTTCGTATGATTGGGAGGAGCACAGAAGATGGCAGGAGAGAACTAAGTTTTGAAATCCTTTTTATTTTACACACTTTTCAGTGGTCTCTCAGCAACACATAGACAGACACTCGCGCACACACACATCTGGTGTCTGGTTCGGGAGAGAGCCCTCCTCTGCTCTCGCTCTCTCCTTAAATAGGGCGCAGTCACTGGGGAAGACACACAAACACATGTTAATTAACATCAGGTGCAGTGATTCTGCCACTTACCTTCCCTGACTCCGCCCTCCGGTCACAGACCGACGCTTGACCAAGCCCCCGCTGCCACAAAAATCAACTGCATAGAAAGTCTATTTTCTGTATTATGTGAAGTTTCAGTCATAAAGCGGCTAGAGATAATGAGATGAGATGAGATGAGATGAGATGAGATGAGATGAGATGAGATGAGATGAGAAATATTTTATCCGTCCTGATGTTCTTGTCAACTCTGTTAACTCTGTTATAAAACCACATAAAATCCACAAAGATTTTTAATAATACACATGACACCTGCACTGAGTGATGTCACTTCCTCTAGCATGGAAACTTCAGAAGGGCAGTGAAGTGTGTTCTGTTTCTTCTTTCATTAATCTGAACAAAATATTGAAGATTTTACACCAACAGTAGATTCATGATTCGTCAAATCTATTATTGTGATATTGGAGCGAATCTCTCACTCATTTTTTCAACACAATCATATGATTAAAATCCACAGAATTCTTTTTTATGCATGCCGTGTGGTAGCTAGTTTGAGGTTAGCATGTGAAGTTAAGACACAAAATGGTGGAAAAATGTCAACTTTGTTATCGTCAATTCTGTCAACGGATTGCCCAGTTTAATGATAATGATGACGATGATGGTAACAGAGTTGACGATGACTAACAGAGTCAACACTTGAAATGTACCCACATCTACAGAACGGGCTGTATACATAACCAAAAGTTTGAGCAAAATGATTTAACACGCTTAAAGTTTTTAAATATAGAACCCAGACTGTTGAATAATTTAGCAGCAGAATATTTGAAGGATCTATAACCAGACTCGAATGATATTTCGATTATGTGAATGTTAGATTTCTTTCAAGTGTTGTAGTTACGTACTTCAGAATTGCAGGTAAACACGTTCCTGAAGTATGAAGGGCAAAGTCCTTTCAAGCATTTGAATACAAATAATCTTCTAAATCCACACACACGTATGAACGATGACGGCAATAAAAATCTATCAAGCATATTCCATGGAAAAGGAGTCTATCAAAGAGTTTTCAAAGAATGTATCACTACTTTCTGCTCTTTTATCCTGAAAAGATATACAGCTGGGGTATATGAGGAATAAAACACTTAGGGACAGGTGTACCACTTCCAGGTGGTGTCTACGCTTCATCCTACTATATTGTTGTTATTTTTTTTCCTGTAACCACATGGCACCAAGCCTTTTATTTTATCACACATACACTCAAGTACAGAGAAATGTTTCCTTTGTATTCAACCCGTCTGAAGCAGTGAACACACACAAGTGAGCAATAAGCACACACAGATACCCAGAGCAGTTGGGGTTAGGTGCCCTGCTTAAGGGCACTTCAGCCCAACCTCTGGCCATGGCTGCCCTATGTTAACCTAACCACAGCTTTGGACTGTGGAGGAAACCCACACAGACAGAACAAACTCCACATGCAAACTCCACACAGAAAGGCCCCCATCGGCCAGTGGGCTCAAACTCAGAACCTTCTTGCTGTGAGGCGACAGTGCTAACCACTACACCACCATACCACTTATGGATGATGTAAAAGAGTTTGAAAGAATGATGAAAAAGAGTTAGGAAGTACTTAATAAAGGACAACAAACCTCTTTTCAATGGCACACTATAAACTGAGGTAAATAGGAACTGACTGGGGTAACAACTGATCAACTGGTGGTGTGAGCAAGAAGGAAGAAAGCAACAACACTGATGAAGGGAAAACCCGGATGGTATCAATCTATGCCATGTTGTCAGGGATTGTAAAATTCAGACGTTCATAAAAGAAGTGAGTAAAGCTAAGCATGTCCTGGACTATAATTCACTCCGCATTCTTTACTGTTCCCTGGTTTTACCGTACTTAAATTACTGCTCAGTGGTGTGGGGAAATATGTATAAATGTTCACTTCATGCAATAACTTTACTTCAAAAAAGAGCTATAAGAATAATTCATAGTCCTGGTTACTGAGATCATACTAATTCACTATTCTTAAATTCAAAATGTTTAAAATTCAGGGATATTATAGAATATAAAACTGCCTTAGTAATGTACAAAGTAAGGAATTATAAAGTACCAAGGAATATCCAAATAATGTTCTCAGATAGAGAGGGGGGCTATAATCTTAGGGGGAAATTCTCATCTCATCTCATTATCTCTAGCCGCTTTATCCTGTTCTACAGGGTCGCAGGCAAGCTGGAGCCTATCCCAGCTGACTACGGGCGAAAGGCGGGGTACGCCCTGGACAAGTCGCCAGGTCATCACAGGGCCGACACATAGACACAGACAACCATTCACACTCACATTCACACCTACGGTCAATTTAGAGTCACCAGTTAACCTAACCTGCATGTCTTTGGACTGTGGGGGAAACCGGAGCACCCGGAGGAAACCCACGCGGACACGGGGAGAACATGCAAACTCCACACAGAAAGGCCCTCGCCGGCCGCGGGGCACGAACCCGGACCTTCTTGCTGTGAGGCAACAGCACTAACCGCTACACCACCGTGCCGCCATTTTAGGGGGAAATTGAAATTTAAAATTCGCAGTGCTAGGACAATGTTAAAAATGTTCAGTATCTCTATTTGTGGAGTAAAGCTATGGAACAGTTTGAATGTGGAGCTCATGAAATGTACAACTATAAACCAGTTCAAAAAAAGGTATAAGGAACACATCTTTATGAGGTATAGGGAGGAGGAATTACAATAACATGCTATTGATAATATAAGTGTATATATGTGGGTATGGGTACATTCGGATATATTATATAAAAAGTGAGGTTTTTTTTTTTTTGTGTGTGTGTGTGTGTGTGTGTGTGTATATATATATATATATATATATATATATATATATATATATATATATATATATATATATAATTGTATATAATATATAAGCATAATATGCATAATTATGATATGGGTGTCTGTGTACATATGGATGTGTATAGTTATAGGTATGTGTATATGTATGTACTGTATATATGTATTGTATGTGTGTATATATGCATAGCATAAGTATTTGTATATATATGATTTGATTTGGGCGATATTATACCATATTGGTATGTCTTGGTATGTTGGTATGTTGTTGGTTTTTTTTGTTGATTTTGCTTTCTTTTGTATAGTTTATTATGGTGGAAAGTGACGTTTGATTAGCGGTGGTATAGAGGGTTAGGATTTGATAAGTTATTTACTTCTTCCTAATCCTTTCCAAACATTATTATGTTATTGCCTTGTGGCTACGCTATTCTGTTTATGATGATGTTTTGATGATTGCATTTTTTATTCATATTTTTTGTTTTTTTGTTTGTTTTTATATCTTCTTTACTGTTTGGAATAAATCAATCAATCAATCAATCAATCAAAAAAAGGGATTGGAAATTATTGATTTTTTGATAAGACAAGTAAGAAGTCTAAATAGCTTCATGCGCAAATCAGTGGTTCTCTGTGGTTTCGTCTTTTTCCCCCTGGTTTTTCCTGGTTCAGGGCTTTGACCTGTGCCTGTTTCTAGTTTTATGATCACACATATGCCTGTGTTAAACTTATCTGCCTTTGTTATGACCAATGCCTCAAACCCTGACTGTGATATTTGGACTGCCATAAATAAAACCAGTGCCAATTTTATGTGATTGCATCCTCCTTCTTCACCTCTTCCTTATCTGTGTTTACTCTTTTGTTGGCTGTTGAATCAATCAGCCAGAAAATGATGAATCATGATCCAAAATGATGCAGGACCTTTATTTCGCTGGAAGAATCCAAAACAACATTTCATGCATCTGAAGACGAGGGAGAAGATGAAGCTCAGGGATAGACAGAAACAGTTGAACAGACACCTCACACATCTTATGAAGAAGATTCTGTTCACTGAAAAACTTGCCTCATTAGTGAGAACATCGACACGCACCTGAGATTATCGTTCTGATGTGGTGCAAAGAGAGAGGAAGAAGGGCAGAGAACTGCCTGAATAGATTTCCAGCAGAGCTGAAATAAACCGTGTTGAGGAAAATGTTCCCCATGTAACTGAGCTGCAGGACCAAGAGAAACTTCGAACCTTCTAAGATAATATGCAAAACTTTGATTTGGTCTTATCACAAGAAATAATGCCTCGCTTGTCTCCAATGTTTCCATTACACATCCCAATAAGGAAGGAGATTAAAGCTAAAAACAAGACTGCAATTTGAACTAATGAACAGAGCCATAAATCATACGCAATAACAGTGTATTACACATAATGCAGAGCTTGCTCTGAGCTGTGCTCTGGCAAACCTTCAGGGGTGGCCAGAGGAAGCAATACAAGGGCGCCTGAAGCAGCTGAGGGAAGCCATAGCCTAATGGTTAGCGAAGCGGCCTTGGGACCAAAAGGTTGGTGGTTTGATTCCCTGGACCAGCAGGAATAGCTGAAGTGCCCTTGAGCAACTGCTGCTCTGGGTACTTTGTACATTTGCTAAATGCCATTAATGTCATGATCTTGAAAAGCCTCTCTCAGGTGTTCCAGTATTGACCTGTCTTCCTTGACTGTCTCAAATGGTGAATGTCTTTGAAGAACATAGGGTCAGTGAAGCTACGCAAGAACAGAGCCTGTCTGCCCCTTCATTCTGAACAGTCGCAAGCTCCTCACTGCCAATATTCCTTCTTAGCCTACACCTACAGTCATCAAAACAATACTGTTTTGCAAAAGTATTCATCCCCTTTTGTATTTGTCCTGTTTTGTCACATTACAAGCTGGAATTAAAATTGATTTTTGGGCGGTTAGCACCATTTGATTTACACAACATGCCGACCACTTTAAAGGTGCAAACTGTTGTTTTATTGTGACACAAACAATAATTAAGATGAAAAAACAGAAATCTGGAGTGTGCATAGGTATTCACCCCCAAAGTCAATACTTCGTAGAGCCCACCTTTTGCTGCAATTACAGCTGTGAGTCTCTTGGGGTATGTCTCTATTAGCTTAGCACATCTAGCCACTGGGATTTTTGCCCATTCCTCAATGCAAAACTGCTCCAACTCCTTCAAGTTAGATGGGTTGTGTTGGTGTACAGAAATCTTCAAGTTATGCCACAGATTCTCAATTGGCTTGAGGTCTGGGCTTTGATTAGGCCATTCCGAGACATTTAAATGTTTCCCTTTAAACCATTTCAGTGTAGCTTTAGCAGTAAGTTTCGGATCATTGTCCTGCTGGAATGTGAACCTTAGTCCCAGTCTCAAACCTCTGGCCGACTCAAACAGGTTTTCCTCCAGAATTGCCTTGTATTTAGTGCCATCCATTTTTCCTTCAGTCCTGACCAGCTTTCCTGTCCCTGCAGATGAAAAACATCCCCACAGCATGATGCTGCCACCACCATGCTTCACTGTAGGAATGGTGTTCTCAGGGTGTTGGGTTTGCGCCACACATGGCATTTCCCATGATGGCCAAAAAGTTCAATTTTAGTCTCATCTGACCAGAGAATCTTCTTCCATGTGTTTGGGGAGTCTGACACATGCTGTTGGGCAAACTCCAAATGTGTTTTCTTTAGCAATGACTTTTTTCTGGCGACTCTTCCACAAAGCCCGTTTGTTGCATCTCTGATTAATGCCCTCCTAGTCCAATCTCTGAGTTTTGGTGGGCGGCCTTCTCTTGTCAGGTTTGTAGTGGTGCTATATTCTTTCCATTTTGCTATAATGGATTTAACGGTGCTCCGTGGGATATTCAAAGTTTGGGAAATTTTTTATAAACCAACCCTGATCTATACTTCTCCACAACTTTGTCTCTGCCCTGTTTGGAGGCTCCTTGGTTTTCATGTTGCTTGCTTAGTAGTGTTGCAGAGTCAGGGTTCTTCCAGAACAGGTTGATTTATACAGACATCATGTGACAGATCATGTGACACTTTGATTGCACACAGCTGGATCTTAATCAACTAATTATGGGACTTATGAAGTGAATTGGTTGGACCAGCTCTTATTTAGGGGTTTCATACAAAAGGGGGTGAATACCTATGCACACTCCAGATTTCTGTTTTTTCATCTTCATTATTGTTTGTGTCACAATAAAAAATAAAAATAAAATTGCACCTTTAAAGTTCTAGGCATGTTGTGTAAATCAAATGGTGCTACCCCCCCCCCCCCCCCCCCAAATCAATTTTAATTCCAGCTTGTAATGTAACAAAACAGGAAAAACACCAAGGGGGATGAATACTTTTGCAAGACACTGTAAATAGTCATGCATATTCATCTTCAAAACCAAAGGAGGAACATCATCATCATGTTACACAAGACACTGTTTAAAAAAGATATGATATGAAGACAATGCCATTAGACTCATCAAAGAATGTCATTATCCTTAGAGTGGCGATGGATCTCAGTCGGTCCATGTAAGTATCAACCTCTCTTTGGGAAAATTCTTCTTCTTCAGTGTTCTGCCTGATAGCAGGTCTGAGTTTCTAGGGAGGAATTACAGTAGTGGTTTCCTGTTACTTTCTACTGGATTATTTATAGAGGTTTTCTCCTCTCAACCATTCACACCTATGGGCAATTTAAAGTTGCCAGTTAACCTAACTGCATGTTTTTGGATGATGAGGGAAACCCATATAGACACGGAGAGAACATGCAAACTCCACACACAAAGGCCCCCATCAGCCACTAGGCTCAAACCCAGAACCTTTTTGCTGTGAGGCAACAGTGCTAACCACTACACCACCCTTGGGAAAATTTCCTGCATGGAAAAGTATACAGTATTTGTAGAATCCTGGTGTGTGTAAGTGAGAAGAAGGACTCAAGAGACAGGCAACTTTTGACAAAGCTTCATGTTTGCATTTATTTTTCGCTGTACACTACCGTTCAAAAGTTTGGGGTCACTTTGAAATGTCCTTATTTTTGAAAAAAAAAGCACTGTTCTTTTCAATGAAGATCACTTTAAACTAATCAGAAATACACTCTATACATTGCTAATGTGGTAAATGACTATTCTAGCTGCAAATGTCTGGTTTTTGGTGCAATATCTCCATAGGTGTATAGAGGCCCATTTCCAGCAACTCTCACTCCAGTGTTCTAATGGTACAATGTGTTTGCTCATTGCCTCAGAAGGCTAATGGATGATTAGAAAACCCTTGTACAATCATGTTAGCACAGCTGAAAACAGTTTAGCTCTTTAGAGAAGCTATAAAACTGACCTTCCTTTGAGCAGATTGAGTTTCTGGAGCATCACATTTGTGGGGTCGATTAAATGCTCAAAATGGCCAGAAAAATGTCTTGACTATATTTTCTATTCATTTTACAACTTATGGTGGTAAATAAAAGTGTGACTTTTCATGGAAAACACAAAATTGTCTGGGTGACCCCAAACTTTTGAACGGTAGTGTATTTTTCAGCACATTTTCAAAAACTCAACACCCCCCCCCCCCCCCCCCCCCAAAAAAAAAAAATAAATAAATAAATAAAAGGGCTGTCACTAGCTTGGGACATTTTTAAATTCTTTTTTAATTCATTGCTTATCCATTGCAGGTCGCAGGTGAGCTGGAGCCAATTCCAGCTGATGTTGGGAGAGAGGTGGGGTATACCTTGGGCAGGTCATCAATCTGTTGTAGGGCAAGCATGAAGAGAAAGACAGTCCTTCACTCTCACATCCACACCTGGGGCAATTTAGAGTAGCCAGTTGACCTAATCTACATGTTGTTAAAAGTAGAGGTGATGCAACGTAGTGGTAAACATGCCCCTGTCCCATCTTTTTTGAAATGTGTTGCTGACATCAAATTCAAAATGAGCATATATTTTTCAAAAAACAATAAAATTTCTCCGTGTCAACATTTCAAAGCAATAGCTTCCCATAATTGGACAGCTGACAGGGATCAAGGTCAGGTTTTTTAATCAGGGGTTTGATAACTGCTAGTTTAAAGGATTTGGGTACATAGCCAATCGTAAGAGAAGAATTTATTATTTTTAGAAGCGATTCAATTACTTCAGGTATTATCTGTTTGAATAGACGTGTAGGTAAGGGATCTAGTACACAAGTTGAGGCTTTTGATGCCAAGGTTACTGAAAGTAATTCCGTTTCTTTTAGGGGAGTAAAACATTCTAATTGCTGATCTGATAGTTATATTGTTAACTACAGGGTTACTTACATTGTTTGACCTTAAATTAGTAGTTTGAATTTTTTGTCGAATATTCTCAATTTTGTCATTAAAAAATTTCATGAAGTCGTTGCTATTACATACTACAGGTGTGCATGTGTCTATAGTGGACTTATTCCTGGTTAATTTTGCTACAGTATTAAATAGGAATCTAGGATTATTTTTGTTATCTTCTATTAGGGAGGAGAGATATGCTGATCTAGCAGCGCTAAGAGCTTTTCTATACTTCAGGAAGCTCTCCTTCCACGCTAATTTGAACACTACCAACTTTGTTTGACGCCATTTACGTTCCAATTTTCAAGTGGTCTGTTTTAATGTGCGAGTGTCATCATTATACCAGGGTGCTAATTTTTTGTCTCTGACTATTTTCCTTTTAAGAGGAGCTACATTAAGGTATAGCGGAACGTTGACTCTAAGCATTCAGTTGCCTGATCAAGTTCTGCAGGGGCTGACAGTGACCCAGTCAAAGTTGATAAAACTGTGAGATCATTTATAAAGCTCTGTGCAGTAGTTGACGTGAATGTACATTTAATACAGTAGCATGGTGAGGTGCATATATTATTACTCAGACATATTTTGAATGAGATGAGATAATGATCTGAGATAACTTCAGACTGTGGAAGTGTGACTATATTTTCTACGTTTAACCCGAATGTTAGTATTAGATCGAGGGTGTGACCACCATTGTGGGTCGGTCCTATGACATTCTGATTAATCCCTACTAAATCTAAAATGGACACAAACGCTGTTTTCAAAGGGTCTTCTGGGTTATCGAAGTGAATATTAAAATCTCCGACAACTAAAGCTTTGTCTAAGGAAATAACCAGATCTGAGATAAAATCTGCAAATTCAGAAAAAAACTCAGAATATGGTCCCGGGGGCCTGTAAATAATAAGTAACGGAATTAACTGGGTAGACTTATTTTTCGAGGCTACATACATTATATGAGTATGAAGAACTTCAAATGTATTAAATTTATAACCAGGTTTGTGTGTTACACCTAGATAATCATTATAAATAACCGCGACGCCTCCTCCTCTGCCAGTTAGACGAGGCTGGTGTATATAACTGTATCCGGGAGGACTCGCTTCATTTAATGCTATCTATTTATTTGGCTTTGTTGGTAACTCGCCAGCGCCCCCTATAACGATCCCACAATTTCCTTGCGCGCTCCACCCGGATGTGACGTAAAGTGGAACTGCTTTAACTGTATCGAGAGCGCCTCGATTCGCTCTCTCATGTTCTGACTACTGGAGTGGTCGGACGGACTGTAGGCACGCTCGCCTACAGTGTTGAGACTAACCGCTATTGTCTGAGAACAGCCTGTTCAAATTAGTTTCGGCCGAACTTTTGAACGACCCGCTAAGTTTCAGCGATATAGTGGTTTTGATTCTAAACCTTTGCAAAGTTTAACTACAGTTAAGTAGTTTTCCACGCTAAGAGGCATTTGCGGACAGCTTCGCTCCTCTCAGCCTTTTCCTCGTCGACGCATCACCGGAGGTTTCTCCTGAAGCACCGTGGGCCAGCTAGGCCTTCATCTCCCTGCTTCGTTAGCCGCGGTTGGACGCAACGCGCCGCTAACCTCCTCTCCTCGGACTGCGACCCTCAGCGCGGACATCGGAGAAAGAACTTCCATCGCATTGAGTAGGCACTTGGGCAAATTTTTAATTTGTAGCTTATTCAGATGGTTGTTAGGGTCATGTTTAAGCTTTGAGCTATTTAGCATACCCGCTCAGACACGGAAGGTGTTTGTTTTTATTGTTTGTTTTTATTGTTTGTTTTGGTTCTGTTTTTTTTTTTCTTTGAACTTGTTAGACAGGGTATCTTGCATGATATCTTTCCTTAACTCCATTGCTAGCTTCCCTATCTGATTAGCAGCGCAGCGACAAGTTTGTTATTTTAAGCTCCGAGGCTAGACCGCTACAAGGCCTAGTTCTCTCCATCCAACACCTATTACACACACATATACACTCTCTCTCTCTCTCTCGCGTTGAGTTCTTTGCCTAGATAGTCTGTTGGAAATTGTTGTTAAGTGCAGTGTTTGGATCCAGCTGTAGCGTGGTCAGATTCTCCTTAGCAACTTATTGCTAGCTACCTCAGGGTGATACGCTAGCTCATAGGCTTGTGTTCTCGACTAGGCCTGCAGGCGCCATTTTTCCGACGCCATTTTGATACCTTCCTCATTGAGTTACCTGTGATACGACACCTAGGCACTGACCGCCATTTTGTTTAAGCATTGCCAGAGTGGCTAGTCATTAGCATCTGCCCACAGATACCTACACAAAGCACACATTAGCCACAGAGCTAATCCTTTGTTCTATTTAGCTAACATTCCTTTGTTTTAGCTAACATTCCTTTGTTTTAGCTAACGACAAGCTAGGTCACACACACACACACACACACACGCATCGGCTTGCCCTAGCCTCACACACACGCACACACAAGGGATTCTTTTCTTTTTCCTTCTATCTCTTTCTCTCTCTCTTTCCCTCAAATTTATAGTCCAGGTGTAATTGTTCCATTGTTTTGTCTTGTTATTACCTTTGCTGACATTGAATGTATTTTGAGTTTATTATTATTAGTGAGTAGTAGACAAATAAAAGCTAATAAAATTGAATTGCATTTTACTTGTTCCTGTTGTTTATTCACAAGGTCAACTATTTAGAACTCCTTTTTCCTTCAGAATTTAGCTTTTGTATACAACTGGGTTTCCCATCTAATACAGAGCTACCATTAATCTTGAGTGTAACCATTCACGGTGAGTATTAAGATTAATAATTTAAGATTTTATGAGACTGATCTTTATTTATAAATTGATTAATTTAATTATCAATTATTACATAATTTATAATTTAATTAATCCCAATTCAACCTACAGGCTTAATCCATGTTTCAGTTAAACAAAGTACATTAAACTCCTGATCAGTAGTGAGTTCATTAACCATTAGCGCTTTAGATGTAAGAGATCTAATATTTAATAGCCCCACCTTTAGATCAAAGGTGCTGGCAGCAGCTGTACAGTCAGTATGATCTAATTTTATATTGATTAGGTTACTGGAACAAACTCTCTGAATATTTCTACCTTTTTGTTTAGCTTGGGGAACAGACACAGTCTCGATGTAGTGGACCCTGAGTGATGACTCTGTGCAGCTAGCAGACAGTCGGTTTAGCCTGTTTGTCTGCTCCCTGGCCTTGGCTCTGGATTGTCAGAAATTAACTAGGCCTGTTCTGAGACTATGACCTATGCTGCAGGAAATGAGATTATCTATAAAGCCCACACTGTTTTCAGAGCACCACCTGGACAACCAGCAGTTCAGCGACCATAACCTGCTGTAAGCTATATTGCCACGCCGCATTGGGATGGGGCCAGAGCATACTACAGTATCGGACATCGCCTTCGCTAATTTAAACACCTCTACAAAGTTACTCTTAGTAACCTCAGACTGACGAAGGCATATATCATTAGCTCCTGCATGGATAACTATCTTTGAGAACCTGTGCTTGCCTAGGAACCTAAGATTACCTGCTATGTCTGGCGCCCTGGCTCCCGGTATACACCTGACTAAAGCTGCTGGTGCCCCTAAAGGCTGAGCTAATTTCACGTGCCATATGATACAGTCCCCTATAACCAGAGCTCTTTCAGGTTTCTCAGCAGGTGCATCACTAAGGAGAGCAAACCTGTTCGACACATGATGCGGAGGGGAGTGGTGCTCCTGTGGGCGAGCATCAGTGGTAGCTTTGGCTCTACGCTTATGCCACCGAACCGTCACCCATTTGCCCTGCTGTAAGGGCTCTAATGCCAGAGTTGGGGGATTGCTAACTCCACCTAGGGCATCCAGACTTTCCTCTACAGAAACTACACTGTTCTCATGCTCACTGACCTTCTCTAAAGCCTGGACACGTGCTTCTAGCACTGTAATCTTCTCCTGAAGATTGAATAATGCTCAGCAATCTCAGGCAATTGCGCTATTGTGCAAGCATCCAAGGCTTTTTGGGATGGAGCAGCAATACACAATTTGATGTCTGACATTACAACAAGCTATGCCTAGAAACAACTTAAATATAGTAAGGCTAGAAAAACACAACGAGGTTACTTGTGTGCACAAAAAGGACAAGTTCCCTGCTAGGTACAGAGTTTCCCCACTATCTAACAACCTACCCAGCTACCTAAGCTCCTACCTAGTCTTCATGCAGCTACTTGTGGTGGGTATTTATGCACTGAAGACTGCTGGATCAAGAAAGCAATTAGCAAGCTAGCAACCCTCCTGAAACCATGGACATGCTCCCAAGCAAAGCTTAACCCACGTTCGCCACAACACTACACAAAATACACTCAACGTATCCCAAAGGGGATCACTGGTACAACATACAAGGAAAAACTCTGAACCATTTCACATCAATCACGCACAAGGCAACACACAAGTGTCATCCAAGCCATCCGATACTAGCGTAAACAACCACTGGCTACCAAACAAGAGCTCTCTCCACAAAAAGAAAAAAAAAAGACAAAAAAACGCAGACAAGAAACAAACAACAATAAAAAAGCTAATACCAAACAATAAACAAGCCATAACTCACCCCACCAAATCATACCCAAGCATGTGTCCTTTCCTCCAATCCAACATGTACAGGAGCAAACAGAAGTTTACCACCACAGGTAAACAAAAGAACAAAGGGTCCAGGCACGCCACGCGTGCTCTAAACATACTTTACGCACAGGTGCGAGGTCCAACACACAAACTCCCACTTAGAGCCAAATAAAAATTCACACAATACAAACTATACATCCATCCATTATCTGTAGCCACTTATCCTGTTCTATAGGGTTGCAGGCAAGCTGGAGCCTATCTCAGCTGACTATGGGCGAGAGGCAGGATGTACCCTGGACAAGTTGCCAGGTTATCGCAGGGCTGACACATAGACACAGACAACCATTCACACTCACATTCACACCTACGGTCAATTTAGAGCCACCAACTAACCTAACCTGCATGTCGTTGGACTGTGGGAGAAACCGGAGCACCCGGAGGAAACCCACACAGACATGGGGAGAACATGCAAACTCCACACAGAAAGGCCCTCACCGGCCACGGGGCTCAAACCCAGGACCTTCTTGCTGTGAGGCGACAGTGCTAACCATTACACCACCGTGCTGCCCCAGTACAAACTACAATCAAAATAACATACCCCATCATTGTCCCAAAAAATACAAACCAACAAACACCAAACTGCATGACCAGGCAGCCAAATAAAACAAATCCAAACACATAGACACCAATCCTACCTAAACATCGCAGCATAAACCGGAAAGATCCCAGACGAGCCCCCAATTGTCACAACCCTGCTCCTAGGCCATGACAAAATAGGGAAGGACACAGCTGCAGATGGTGAGTCTGAATACTTATTACAAAAAAAACAACTGAAGAAACCAATACAAATATGAAATGTGTCTATCAGTAATATCAGTAACGTAGACGTGCATGTATGAACATAATAAATAATGTAATGTTGTAAGACAAAAACCAAACAAAGCAAAACATGCTGTTACCAGCAGGAGTCAGTCCAAGTGAGTTAGAGAGAGAGTTAGAGAGAGAGAGAGCAATGTAGACCCATGTTTTTAAGCTGCGGAAGCGCGCATCCCAGGTGCTCCAAATCTGGTTGGCGTGATCACTTCCCTTAGATCACCTTAGGCCCTGTCCACATGGCAACGGATTCGGGTGAATCTGATAAAATTTTTTAGCGTTTCGGCCTGGCGTCCACACGGCACCGGCGTTTTGGGTGCCCCAAAACGATATTTTTTGAGAACGGGTTCCAGAGTGGAAAAATCTGGCAACGGCGCCATTGTGAAGTCATCTGGATGAGTAGAACGGATTTGTTTATGATGACGTCACAACCACATAACTAGAACAAGGAGCACTCTCGCGCGCATCATTCGTAACAACAACAGCAACAATGGCGGTCCCCAGAGTAGTAGTAGTTTCAGTGCTGCAGTCGCTGCTAAGTTTATTCGCATTACTGAAGCAAAATGTACAGGTGTTATACCAACTAGGCGAGCGGCAGAGACGCTTACACGACCACACGTGTCAGATTCTTTTAAACCCACCACGGCGTGTAACTAGACGGGCCAAAAGAAGAAGAGTGACTCAAACCATTTCTTGCCTGCTTTCTATTGGATAATAATCTTTTGAAATTGTTTACACATTAACCTGACTGATGTGACTGACCTGCCAGACAGACAATTTACACCTGCTTTGATGAACAGAAAGTACAGCCTTCCACACAAAGCAACAGTTACCTGACTATAATGGAGGCAGAGGGGAAAAGGGTCAGAAGACCCTTCAACAGACTGTTTTGTATGAACCACTGCATTGCATTCACTTTTGTATACAGCTTTTCTTTTAAATAAACAAGTAACTGAACCATTTCTTGAACTTCTTTTTTTTATTGGATAAGACTGCTTTTCAAAATGTTCACACACAATATAAAAAGTTATATAAATTATATAAAAATGCTTTTCAAAATGTTCACACACAATAAGAAAATTAAGTTATATAAAACTATGTACACTAATAAAACTAATTTGTACACACAGAAGGCACGATTTCCTCACGTAGTTGCAGCCATCTTCTTCTTGTTGTTGTGTGCTTGTTCCTGTGAGTGCTTCACGCCAGGTAGAGGAAGGGGTTTATGCGCATGCGTCCTACTTCTTCTATTGTTCTGGTGTCTCCGATGGGACCGTCTTACAGCGCACGTAGAGGTGTGGCATGTGTATTGCATCGTTTTCAGCAAGCGTTGCGTTGCCATATGTACCTGATATTTTACTGATCCGTTGCCCATGTGGATGCGATATTTTTTTTACCCGCTAAAAAAAAATCTCATTGCCGTTGTCGTGTGGATGTAGCCTTAGAGAACACACAGACACAGGAACTTATCCACAATAACTGCAGAGACAATGAGGCAGGGACCGTCACACTCCGTTGGTTTCCTCTGGGTGCTCTGGTTTCCTTGCACAGCCCAAAGACAGATTAGGTCAAGTGGCTACACTAAATTGCCCATACATGTGGATTTGATTGTGAATGGCTGTTTGTCTTTGTTTTATCCCCACAATAGATTGGTAACCTGTCCAGGATGTACCCTGTCTCAAGCCCAAAGTCAGCTGGGACCGGCTCACAACCATGGCCCACAACCATCAGTAGGATAAGCAGTATAGATAATGGATGGATGGATGGATGGATGGATGGATGGATGGATTTCTAACTCTTTATAAACTCATCTCGTTAATGTGTCAATAAAGGGAAAAAGATGCAACCATGTTCCTGCCTGGGGCCCTCATAGTTCCTAAAATCACCTCTAGATAGATCCACTGTTGGTGTTCCAGTCCCTCAGGCTTAAGCACTGGTCACATTGGTTAGGCTACTGATACAGTACAAGAGTTGTGGGTTTGACCACACAGAGCTGATAAAACTAGTGAATCATGTCTGGGCGTACAGAAATGGATAATCTTAAGGATAAACCATCCTGTTTTCAGATGTCATCCATTTGGCCCAGCTGCATACAAGAGATGACTTTGCCTTAGTAGGCTTAAGCTAAGCCACAAGGTGTTGTGTCTTATTGAATATCATGAATATCCGGTATAGTTTTGGAGCTTGTTCCAATCATTAAATGATGAATAATATTTGATAATGTACCTCAGCCAATGATTTTTGCAATGATTTTTATTTTAAGACTCAACTAGTTGCATTTTTTTTTTTTGCAGTTTTTGCAGTTTCTACAGTGAATTTACAGTGAAGTTTCTGGAATTTACACTAACATTTTGAAGATTTAGACGACTCAAAATGTTGGGATCTAAATGTGCACTGATTATTGCTGCCAGTAGATGGAGACATGAGACCCTTAATCCTTTATTATCCTATCCTTTACTAACAAGTAATTTATATTAATATTTGTGATCATGTCTGTGAGTAAATTAGTTAATGTCCTGTTTAATAATCTCCAACTCATGGAAACAATAGTGCCTTTGTCTGTGTGTCTTAAAAAGTGTACGTTTAGGTCAGTGGACAGTGGTATACAGAATACATGGTATATACTGTATACTCTGTGCGTGTGTGTGTTTAAATGATTTCTCTATTTATGTCTTATGCACTTACTGTACATCACAGTGCTGGTGTGTGACCAGCTGACATTGTCTCACCATGTGGTACGGGATCTGGACAGTCTCCAACCGCAAGACCCTACAGTGAATTGTGAGAACAGCTGAATAAAGATCACCAGGGTCTCTCTACCCACCATCAACACCTCATACAACAACCTGCAACACCACCAGTTTTGTGAGTGATTCCTCTCAGCCATCCCATGGACTCTTCACCCTTCACCCATCACCAGCAGAATCTGCAACAGTTTGTTTCCTTAGACAGTAAGGTTACTCAACACCTTGCTGCCTCTCAACACTCACCTGGACTAGTCAAACACTTACCATCCAGTATGACTCAATACCACTGTGTACTACACTTTGCAAAGTTGCATCAGACATATTACGTGCTTTTGGACCAAACACTTCCGGGGCTGATTGACAGGAACTACCCACTGTGGTTCTCCCCTGAGAACAACATAACTTCAAGGGCTTTTTTAGCTCATTTGGCCATAGGCCAGGCCGGATGAGCTTATGCAATCACACGTCGTCTGTCCGTCGTCCGTCCGTTCACAACTTACAAAAATCGCTACTCCTCCTATAGGATTGATTGGATTTCAATCAAACTCACATACAATGTCCCCCAGGTGGGTATGCATAAAAAATGTCAGGATGGTGGCGCCACCTGTCATATTTACAATTTTATGGGCTTCTGAAATTTTGGGGTGACTCGTCATATTAAACGCTACTCTTCATAAACTGCTGGGACATTTTCACTGAAACTCACCCAGAAGACTCTAAAGACATATTCCAACAAGAATTGTTCACCAGGTGGCACCATCTACTATGGATGAGCCTACACAGGGGTCATGTGCAATTTCACAAAAATCTTTACTCCTCCTACAGGAGTGATCAAATTTTGATCAAACTCATATGGAATGTTCCCCAGGTTGGTATGTAAAAAAGTTGTCAAGATGGTGGTGCCATCTGTCATATTTAACATTTTATGGGCATTTGAAAATTTTGGGTGACTCGTCATATTAAACACTACTGTTCGTAAACTGTTAGGATGTCTTCACTGAAACTCACCCAGAAGACTCTAAAGACATATTCCTACAAGAGTTGTTCACCAAGTGGTGCTACCTGCCATGGATGTGGCTACATAGGGGTCATATGCAATTTCAGAAAAATCACTACAACTACTACAGGATTGATTGGATTTCAAACTCACACACAACAACAGTGGCTGGTATGAGCTCCAGCCTCATTGATGCTATTTTTTAAAATTACTATATTTTGCTGAGACGCATCAAAATCAATCACATAATATTTCCTCCATCGCAGTTCTCCATCGCACATCTCTGTTGGTGCATTTGTCCATGTAATTTGCTTTTTTTAATTTTTTAATGCTAACTTTAAGAACTGTTGTTTACAGCTAATGTTTTTCACAATTTTTTTTAATGCTGTTTTTTTTTAAACGTTCCTGTGGAAGACGGACCCATATGGACAGTTGAAAGTAATACTTGGAAGACGCTCTGGACTCTTACAGTAATGCTTTTATGACTGAGGACTACAGTTGACTTGCTAACTTTAGGACTGCAGTTGTCATGAACAGTTTTGCACTCAAGTTTCCATCAATGAAGAGTTGCAACATCAACGAAACTGTCTTCATGTTAAAACTGTTAATGTTATAGTCATGCTGTCTGTTGTTGCCCAAATGGGGATGAGTTCCCTTTTGAGTCTGGTTCCTCTCGAGGTTTCTTCCTCATGTCGTCTGAGGTAGTTTTTCCTTGCCACCATTGCCACTGGCTTGCTCATTGGGGATAGATTAGGGATAAAATTAGCTCATGTTTTAAGCCATTCAAATTCTCTAAAGCTGGTTTGCGACAATGTTTGTTGTTAAAAGCGCTATACAAATAAACTTGACTTGACTTGACTTGGTTGCAGGTGATGCACTGGCTCATATGTTCAACCAATCACCGTACACCTACGTCACTCATGGTTCCTCTTGTTCTGGGAGAGAACCTACCCTGAAGTAGGACCTAAAAAAAGTCCCTCAAAATGGCATTTTAAGAACTATGATCATTCTCATTTCCTGTAATGTGGACACGCAAACTTCCTTCAGCAGTTCTTTGAACAATGAAAAAGTTTCTCCGGTCCAAAAGAACCTAACACTAATGGAACTTGATTGATTGTAATTTATTTGGAAGCACAGGTGTTACCTGCAGGGCATTGCTGCCTGTCGCACCTCTGCCGGTGCCAGTGGGCCAGCCACAAGGTCGTCAGCTGGGAGCCACCCTTCACAGATGTTTCACCCCTTTGAACCCAGAGCATGTCTAGGTGGTGGGGCAGCGATTGGGACGTCTTCCTACCACTCCCTGTGGCTGGCCCTAAGATCCTTGGTTCCCCCACTTTGGGTCTCTTCTTCAGAGGCAGAAGCTCCCTTTCTCTGCATCCTCAGCCAGTTCCTTGAGGGCCTTCTTCTGCTTAGGCCCGGTGACTCCAAGGTTCTTCAGTAGCTGCTGAGTGGATTTTCCAGCGAAGCCTCTGCATCCAACTTTGATGGGGTAGGTACATACCTTCCACCCTGCTACAGCAAGCTCACTGTACTTTTCCTTTTTCCTTTCAAAGGCTGCCTCCATCATTTCTTCCCACAGTACTGTGAGTTCTGCCAAGATTACTGTCTTGGCAGAGCTGGACCACAGAATAATATCTGGCCATAGGGAAGTAATGACTATTTCAGGAGGGAACTTGAGCTGCTGGTCAAGGTCAACCTTCATCTGCCACTTACATCCAGGTTTCAAGATGGACCACTCCCTCTGGCTGATGTTTCCTGCTTCTGCTCCTTGTTTAAAGAAACCTATGCATGGTTTGGAGGATGACGGGCTGGCTTTGTTGGATTTGAGCCTGCATTCCTCAAACACCTCTGCCAGTTTCTGGAGCACTTGGTCATAGTGTCATCTATATTGGCCCTGGGTCAGAGCTGTTTTGCAGCCAGTGAGGATGTGCTGCAAGCTTGGATTTTGTGTGTCACAAAGGCTGCAGCAGGTTTCTGAGCTGTACCAGAGGTATAAATTCTGGGGGCTTTGGAGGGTGTCATAGGTGGACCTGATGAGGAAGCTCAGTCTTGCTTGAAGGATCTTCCACATGTCGGTCCACTTTACAACTCTGTTGGCAACTGCCTCCCAGTTTGTCCACCTTCCTTACTGATGCTGGCTCACAGCTCTGATCCTTAGCTCTTCATCCTCCATTCTGGTGACTTCTGAGACCACCAGCTCTTTCCTCTCCTTTTCTGTGGCTTTGGACCACATCTTGGGGGCTGGTCCCCTAATAATTCATCCTGACCAATTTTTTTCAGGTCAGACAGTTTGATTACTTACACATCTTGGTCAGTTTGACCAGCTGTCTGAGTCAGACTGGGTGCTACCAGTAAACATGTGACCTGGTATTACTTGTTTTCATGGTCGGTTGGCTGGCGACTAAACTGGCTCAACCTACTTGTTTGCCCCTAAACAGTGTAGGTGGGTGGGTAGACACTCAGTAGAACAAAAAAAAAAATCTGCAAAGAGTGGATGAACTCCTAGGGAGCCAACGGCCATCTACCAGCTTGCAACTCTCCAGTGCCTGTCATCCTGACTTATGTCTTGCCATGGAATCGAGGTTCTGGTAACAGCCAAGTGGGCTCAGACTGTGCACCCAAGTCTGTAACCCTCTGCACACACTGTCTTTTGTATGGCTCTGAAACATGGACTACATACCGATATCAAGTAAAACAACCAGAGAAATTTCATCAAAGATATCTACGTTCAATTCTGAGTATCAAATGGTATGATTGTGTCACCAATGCTGAGGTTCTTGATCGGTCTTCTGTGACAAGGAGAAGGCTATGTTACAGCAGAATAGATTACGCTGGTATGGACATTTGGTTAGAATGGATGCACTTCTGGTGGCACAGTGGTGTAGTGGTTAACACTGTCGCCTCACAGCAAGAAGGTTCTGTGTTTGAGCCCAGTAGCCAACGGGGGCCTTTCTGTGTGGCGTTTGCATGTTCTCCCTGTGTCTGCGTGGGTTTCCTCCAGGTGCCCCGGTTTCCCCCACAGTCCAAAGACATGCAGGTTAGGTTAACATGGGGTACCCTTAGCAAAAAGTAGTATACTTAAAGTTCATTTTATTAAGTATGCTTCAGTATAAGTATAGCAAGTATACTACAGACTATGTACTTTTAGTGTACTAGAAAGTATACAAATTTAATACTTTTTTGGACTAAATTGGAACATTTCAAGTTTATAAAAGTAGACTTTAAAGTTCATTTTAAGTTTGCAAAAGTACACTTTAAAGTATACAACAAGTACACTCATCTATATACTATCAATGTACTTGGTATATCCCTCTCGTATGCTTAAAGTATACCACAAGTACACATCGATATACTGCCATTGTACTAGTTATATACTTCGAGTCCCTATTTTTAGTTTATTATTGTATACTTTAAGTATACTGTTATTAATGTTGGTTATTTCACTAGTTTACTTGTTATACTTTAAGTTTGCTTGGCATATTACTTGTAGCTTACTATTTATATACTGGAAATATACTCCTTAAAGTATTCTTAAAGTTTACTCATACTGTATGTACACAAGAGTGTGATGCATTTACAAAATCACAAGACAGAATGTTGAAAACAAGTTTGATATATTTTCAAACATTTCAAACATTTCAAAAACAAAGACCTATGAAATCAAGTCCTTCCTTACTGGAGAAAATGAAAGGAAAAAGTGCACATTTGCATGAAAATTGTAAACATAATGGTCTCTTGATCAATAAAAAGTCAAAAGTTTTTCTGGTTTTGTGTATGATTTTAAGGTACATAAAGGTAATGCAATTGAGCATACATACTATATACTGTAAAGTTTTAAACTCCAGCATTATATTACATTAATATATAAATTAAATGTTAAGCATGAGTCAATGACTTGACCTTATCATGCACTTGGAGCAAGATATACTAAGTGTTAGTACTTTGTGGCAGAAAAATGTAAAAAGTATACTAAAGTATAAGTTTTAGTATTAAAGTATAAGTGTAAGTCTTAGTATTAATGTACTTAGTCTTAGACTTTTGTTTATACTTTTCAGTATAAGCCAAGTATACTTCACTATACTATTCTTAAATACAGTGGTGCTTGAAAGTTTGTGAACCCTTTAGAATTTTCTATATTTCTGCATAAATATGACCTAAAACATCATCAGATTTTCACACAAGTCCTAAAAGTAGATAAAGGGAACCCAGTTAAAAAAATGAGACAAAAATATCATACTTGGTCATTTATTTATTGAGGAAAATGATCCAATATTACATATCTGTGAGTGGCAAAAGTATGTGAACCTTTGCTTTCAGTATCTGGTGTGACCCCCTTGTGCAGCAATAACTGCAACTAAACGTTTCCAGTAACTGTTGATCAGTCCTGCACACTGGCTTGGAGGAATTTTAGCTTATTCCTCCATACAGAACAGCTTCAACTCTGGGATGTTGGTGGGTTTCCTCACATGAACTGCTCGCTTCAGGTCCTTCCACAACATTTTGATTGGATTAAGGTCAGGACTTTAACTTGGACATTCCAAAACATTAGTTTTATTCTTCTTTAACCATTCTTTGGTAGAACAACTTGTGTGCTTAGGGTCGTTGTCTTGCTGCATGACCCACCTTCTCTTGAGATTCAGTTCATGGACAGATGTCCTGACATTTTCCTTTAGAATTCGCTGGTATAATTTAGATTCCATTGTTCCATCAATGATAGCATGCCATCCTGGCCCAGATGCAGCAAAACAGGCCCAAACCATGACACTACCACCACCATGTTTCACAGATGGGATAAGGTTCTTATGCTGGAATGTAGTGTTTTCCTTTCTCCAAACATAACGCTTCTCATTTACAACATAAAGTTCTATTTTGGCCTCATCCATCCACAAAACATTTTTCTAATACCCTTCTGGCTTGTCCACATGATCTTTAGCAAACTGCAGACGAGCAGCAATGTTCTTTTTGGAGAGCAGTGGCTTTCTCCTTGCAACCCTGCCATGCACACCATTATTGTTCAGTGTTCTCCTGATGGTGGACTCATGAACATTAACATTAGCCAATGTGACAGAGACCTTCAGTTGCTTAGAAGTTACCCTGGGGTCCTTTGTGACCTCGCCGACTATTACACGCCTTGCTCTTGGAGTGATCTTTGTTGGTCGACCACTCCTGGGGAGGGTAACAATGGTCTTGAATTTCTTCCATTTGTACACAATCTGTCTGACTGTGGATTGGTGGAGTCCAAACTCTTTAGAGATGGTTATGTAACCTTTTCCAGCCTGATGAGCATCAACAACACTTTTTCTGAGGTCCTCAGAAATCTCTTTTGTTCATGCCATGATACACTTCCACAAACATGTGTTGTAAAGATCAGGCTTTGATAGATCCCTGTTCTTTAAATAAAACAGGGTCCCCACTCACACCTGATTGTCATCCCATTGATTGAAAGCACCTGAGTCTAATTTCACCTTCAAATTAACTGGTAATCCTAGAGGTTCACTTACTTTTGCCACTCATAGATATGTAATATTGGATCATTTTCCTCAATAAATAAATGACCAAGTATGATATTTTTGTCTCATTTGTTTAACTGGGTTCTGTTTATCTACTTTTAGGACTTGTGTGAAAATCTGATCATGTTTTAGGTCATATTTATGCAGAAATATAGAAAATTCTAAGGGGTTCACAAACTTTCAAGCACCACTGTATATAAAATATCATCTCATCTGTAGCCGCTTTATCCTGTTCTACAGGGTCGCAGGCAAGCTGGAGCCTATCCCAGCTGACTACGGGCGAAAGGCGGGGTACACCCTGGACAAGTCGCCAGGTCATCACAGGGCTGACACATAGACACAGACAACCATTCACACTCACATTCACACCTACAGTCAATTTAGAGTCACCAGTTAACCTAACCTGCATGTCTTTGGACTGTGGGGGAAACCGGAGCACCCGGAGGAAACACACGGGGAGAACATGCAAACTCCGCACAGAAAGGCCCTCGCCGGCCACAGGGCTCGAACCCAGACCTTCTTGCTGTGAGGTGACAGCACTAACCACTACACCACCGTGCCGCCCCTATATAAAATATAGTTTATAAAAAGTCAACTTCAAGTATACTTCCTCAGTTTTAGTAAAAATAAGTATACTCATAGTACACTTGAATAAACTTCTTTTTGCTAAGGGTAGCTGTGACAGTTCGTATGAGTGGGAGGAGCACAGAAGGACGGCAGGCCAGAACTGAGTTCACAAAACTCTTTTATTTTGCACTTTTCAGTTGCAATACTCTCCAGCCACGCATGCACACACACACAAGTCGTCTGGTTGGGGAGAGAGCTCTCCTCCTCTGCTCTCTCTCTCTCTTTAAATAGGTTGCGGTCACTGGGGAAGACACACAAACACACGTTAATAAACATCAGGTGCAGTGATTCTGCCACTTACCTTCCCTGACTCCACCCTCCGGTCACAGACCAATGCTTGACCACATGCCCGCTGCCACAGTAGCCATGGCCTGAGGTTGGGCTGAAGTGCCCTTGAGCAAGGCACCTAACCCACAACTGCTCCCTGGGCACTGTAGCATCACTGCCTACTGCTTCTCTTCATAGCCATTGATAATGGATGACTTGTGGAAAGATCTTGGCAGGTCTGTGCACCCACAGGTATCTAAGGTATCTTGTTAAACACCAATCCCTGGTTGTTAGGAGGGATGAAATAGAATTGCAGCTTTATAAATAATAATAAAATAGGCAAAAAAAATTCCTTTTGATTAGTAAGGTCAGGAGATATGTAAAATATTTTTTAAAAATTCTCCTATCTGCAGGCTGGAATAGTACAATATGACAGATGAAGGTTGTGCTGCTCCAGCTTCATCTTTGAGGTCAAACCCCTCATCACGCCTCAGAGAACTGAATCTAAAATATAATAAATCAGGAGAATCAGGAGTGAAACTGCTCTCTGATCTACAGAAGGATCCACACTTTAAATTGGAGCTACTACACTGAGTATTTGTAAAGTATCCTGCATACAAAGCCAGCCAATATAGTAGGAACACCTGTACACTTTCACAGTCATGTCTCATCTCATCTCATTATCTCTAGCTGCTTTATCCTGTTCTACAGGGTCGCAGGCAAGCTGGAGCCTATCCCAGCTGACTACGGGCGAAAGGCGGGGTACACCCTGGACAAGTCGGCAGGTCATCACAGGGCTGACACATAGACACAGACAACCATTCACACTCACATTCACACCTACGCTCAATTTAGAGTCACCAGTTAACCTAACCTGCATGTCTTTGGACTGTGGGGGAAACCGGAGCACCTGGAGGAAACCCACGCGGACAACATGCAAACTCTGCACAGAAAGGCCCTCGCCGGCCACGGGGCTCGAACCCGGACCTTCTTGCTGTGAGGCAACAGCGCTAACCACTACACCACCATGCCGCCCCTTCACAGTCATGTGATTATCCAATTGGTCACCTGGCAGCAGCAGTGGAATTATGCAATCCTAAAATCATGCATGCACAGGTCAAGAGCTTCTGTTAATGATTCTCTAGAGTTTACACAAGATAGCGTGAAATCCAAAAAACATCCAGTGAGCCACAGTTCTGTGGGTGGAAATATCTTGTTTATGTGAGAGAGGCCAGAGGACAATGGCCAGACTGACTTGAGAAAACAGAAAAGCTGTAGTGAGCAGGAAAGCATCTTAGAACACGCCATACTGATGGGCTACACAAACAGAAGAACACTTTAGGTTGCACTCCTTTCAGCCAAGAACAGGAATCTGAGGATACAGTGGGCATGGGCTCACAGAAACTGGATTTTTGGTGTTCTATTTTTGCAAATTGGAAAAACATTACCTGGTTTGATGAACCTCAATTTCTGCTGCAGATGCTAGTGATGGCATTTGGCTTTCACAGCATGGGTTCTGAATGCATCTATGCAACTTTTAATTTTAAGTTTAATTTATTTGATTTAATGTAGGGGTGACACAGTGGTGTAGTGGTTAGCGCTGTCGCCTCACAGCAAGAAGGTCTGGGTTTGAGCCCCGTGGCCGACGAGGGCCTTTCTGTGCAGAGTTTGCATGTTGTCCGCGTGGGTTTCCTCCGGGTGCTCCGGTTTCCCCCACAGTCCAAAGACATGCAGGTTAGGTTAACTGGTGACTCTAAATTGACCGTAGGTGTGAATGTGAGTGTGAATGGTTGTCTGTGTCTATGTGTTGGCCCTGTGATGACCTGGCGACTTGTCCAGGGTGTACCCCGCCTTTCACCCGTAGTCAGCTGGGATAGGCTCCAGCTTGCCTGTGACCCTGTAGAACAGAATTTTATTTGTCACATAAATCACATATAGTAACAGGGGATAAATACAGGGCAAAGCCCCAATTGATTTTCAACCCCTTTGGCATACATTTTTTACACCAGGTGCCCTTCCTGACACAACCCTCCCCAATCTATCCAGGCTTGGGACCAGCACTAAGTACACATTGAGAGCAGCTGAGAGGATCATCGGTGTCTCTCTCCCTTCTCTAATGGATATAATATAACTCCTGCCTCACCTGCAAAGCCATCAGGATTGCAGGTGACCCCACCCACCCGTCTCACAGCCTCTTCAGTCTGCTGCCGTCGGGGAGAAGACTGCGGAGTCTCCAGGCCAAAACCAGCAGGCTCAAGAACAGTTTCTTTCGCCAGGCGGTCAGGAGGCTCAACTCCCTCCCTGTTCTGTCCCTCCTCCCCGCTCTGCCCCCTGCCACAGATTCTGCTCGCACACCCCCCTGCCCCCCCTTCAGCATCTGACATGTCACCCTCACAGTTCCCACCCCAACACACACACACACACACACACACACACACACACACACACACACACACACTCTCAACATTCATTAACACACTGAACTCAGGGACTGCACATTTCACTTTACCTCGCTCATTTGCACTATTCCGCACGACCGCACCTAAACAGCTATTAGTTTATTGTTTATACTGCTTATTTCATGTTTACCTGCTATACCTCAAGTGCCCTTGACTGTTTATTTGCTCCAATTTATGTGTGTGTGTGTGTGTGTGTGTGTGTGTGTGTGTGTGTGTGTTTAGTCTATGTCTAGTTCTTATCTAGAGTCTTTATACTGTTTGTATTGTTTATTTCAATTATTCTATTTTTATTTACTGCATTGCCTGTTTGCACCGTGGGTCAGAGAGGACTGTAATTTCATCTGTGCTGTATGTCGAGCATGTACAGTATAGCATATTTGACAATAAACTTGACTTGACTTGACATTGGCTTGTACAAACCCAGTGGCTAGGTATTTTACCTAATCTGCATGTCTTTGAATTGTGGGGGAAACCAGAGCACCCAGAGGAAACCCACCCAGACATGGGGATAACATGAAAACTCCACACAGAAAGGCCCCCGTTGGCCGTGCGGTTCGAACCTGCCTTTTGTCAATAGTTCAGGCTGGTGGTGATGGTGGTTGTGTAATGGTGTGGGGAATGATTTCTCGGCACACACTGGAAACTTCAAGACCAATCAAGCATTGTTTGAATGCCTCATACTGTCTGAGTATTATTGCTGATCACGTGCATCCCTCTGGGGGTTGATTGGCCATACTGTACAGACACCTAGGAACAACATCACAAGACAGGCATTACAGTGGAACCTCCAGGGGAAAAGAAAGAGAGGTTGCCCTGGAATACCTGGAGATGGAACACAACAACACAGATCCAGACAGCTGGCTACACCTGGAAGCAATTGGAGAAAGAAGCAAAGAACAAGACAGAGTGGAGGAAGATTGTCAGTGGCCTATGTTCTTCTTTGGAACCACAGGTTTGCTTAAGTAAGTAAACAAGTAAGCAAACAAGTAATGTGCATCCCTTAATGGCCACAATTTACCCATCTTTTAATGGATCCTTCCAACATAAAAATGGACCATGCCATACGCCATTTCAAACTGGTTCCTCAAACTCCCCAGATTTGAACACACTTTAGGAACGTGGTAAAATGAAAGATTCCCAGCATGAATGTACCTCTGACAAATTTGCAATGACATTAACATGGAGCAAAAGTTTCCAACGCTTTGTGGAATCCAGAGCATGAAGCTCTGAGACTGTTCTGAGACCAAAGTGGGAACAGACCCAGGATTACTGTGCTGTTCCTTAAAAAGTCTTCTACTCTGAACTGACTGAAGGCCACAGAAAGAGAGGGGCACACAAAAAGTGCTTCAAGGACTGCATCAAAAGATCTCCGATAGCGTTTAACATCAACCCGAAGAACGGAGAAGCAGTTGCAGAAAACCGAAGGCTTTGGAGAACGTCCTGTCTTTCTGGCTCCATCAAGGCTGAAAACAATAAGAGACACCATGCTGACAAAAAACACTGCCGCTGAAAGCTTCAAGAACAAAAGAGAGCAGTCGACATTGGACCGCCTCCTACTACACCTTGCCCTCATTGTCCTCGACTGTTTCATTCGCATCTTGGACTCTCAAGTCATCTCTGCTTCAAGCACCCTGTGCCTTGATCTTGGAAAGGATACTTGACCTCGAGCTACGCCAATGGCGATGACCTAAAAGAAGTGGCCAGTAAGTGTGAGTGTAGAATCTTTATGTATACAGTTCTGTGCAAAAGTCTTAGGTGCATGTAAAGAAATGCTGTAGACCAAAAATGGCTTCAAAAATAATGAAATGAAATGTTTCAACATTAAAAAAATACTATAAGCAGTAATCAGTAAGCCATAATAAATGAAACAAAGTCAGCATTTGGTGTGAGACGACCCTTTGCTTTAAAAAAAAAATAGTAGTCTCAGGTCCAATGAGTGCAGTTTATAAGGAAATGAGCTGTAGGTTTTATTGAGCATCTTGCAGAACCAGCCGCAGTTCTTCTGGACACTTTGACTGTCACACTCACTTCTTCATTTTGCACCAAAACCCAGTAGCCTTCATTATGTTTTCTTTTTTAATAAAGTCAATAATGTAGAAGTCATCAAATAGAAATCTATAACAAAATTTGGATGAAAAAAATAGTGTGCGTAAGACTTTTACACAATACTGTACAATCTATATGGGAAAGATTCTACACTCATACACTTGCTTACATGGATATGTTTTGTGAGGAGTGTGATGAATAGGTGTGATTAACATCTCATCTCATCTCATTATCTCTAGCCGCTTTATCCTGTTCTACAGGGTTGCAGGCAAGCTGGAGCCTATCCCAGCTGACTATGGGCGAAAGGCGGGGTACACCCTGGACAAGTCGCCAGGTCATCACAGGGCTGACACATAGACAACCATTCACACTCACGTTCACACCTACGGTCAATTTAGAGTCACCAGTTAACCTAACCTGCATGTCTTTGGACTGTGGGGGAAACCGGAGCACCCGGAGGAAACCCACGCGGACACGGGGAGAACATGCAAACTCCGCACAGAAAGGCCCTCGCTGGCCACGGGACTCGAACCCGGACCTTCTTGTTGTGACGCGACAGCGCTAACCACTACACCACCGTGCCGCCTGTGATTAACATATTATTATTATTATTATTATTATTATTATGCCCTATCCTCCTTTTTAGAGGTGCAGGACATTATTATGATCTGCTCTGAGGGTTATGAGAACAATTTTACTCCTTAAAGAACAGCTGAAACTCTGGTGTCTTCCTTTGTCTAATTGTGATTATCCAGCCAACCATCTATCCATGATCTCTACTGCTTATCCTACCGAAAGGTGATCTTGAGCCAATCCTAGCTGACTTCAGGCAAGAGATGGGGTTCACTCTGGACAGGTCCTAACACTACAGGGCTATCTGACTGTCTGTGTTAGCAGGGCTAACACAGACAGTCAGATAGCCATTCACACTCACATTCACACCTGCGGACGATTTAGAGTTTTCAGTCGGAACTAATATGCATGTTTTTGGACTGTGGGAGGAAACCAGAGCACCCAGAGGAAACCCACACAGGCATAAGGAGAGCATGCAAACTCCACACAGAAAGGCCTCAGGTTGACCGGCAGATTCGAACCCAGAACCTTCTTGCTTTGAAGCAATAGGACTCCAAAAGAGATCATGATAAAGGTTCAGAAGTTTTGCTTTTACAGTGCTTTGTTCTAGTTTATCAGATGTCCAACAACATGACAGTACTTTATTATTTCTTTGATTGCTTGTAAACTGCTCCAGCTGATACGAACCTAAATAAAAGTAATCTGGTAGCTTAAATAATTAAACTGAACAGTGAGGAAGCCTTTCTTTTAAAAATGAAAACAGAAAATCTTATTGTACGTATAATAACAACACTGAGTCTGTAGATCAGATGTTGTGCAAATCATCACCTCCAAGTCCAAGGCTTTGGGTCTCTCCTGGAAGAGTAAGCATCCCTCAGGTGAGGGGAGAGACCTGCGGGTAGAGGTACTGTACATAAAACACCTTATAAGGACACTCAGAAGGAGCTGTAATCTTTGGATAGGGATAGAGAAGTCTAGACTGACTTTCTCAGCATGGAACCATTGTGACCTCCATCAGGATAAGTGGAAGGTAAACAAGTCATAATATTTGAGCCACCAGATACGTTAATGTTTTAATAACCTAGTAACCTCAGGACTAAACGTTAACTGGGAATGATCTTTTCCTGATAAAGTTCTTATGCCAGTATAATTTGTAACGGTCAACATTCAGAGTTAATATACAGCCTTGTCTAATTATTATTTAATGAGAACAGGGGTTGTTAAAGTAACTAAACTACTGATAAGGTTTGAGTATAAATCGACATAACCTTCCCAGATCAAACATGTTCTTCCTCTGGGATAAGAGGGCATAAGGTTATTATTATTTTTAAACAAGAACAACAGCAACAACAGATATTACAATATATCTTTACCAGTTAGTTACTGTTTTCTTCCAAATGCTGTTTGTATTAAAACACTTATTTATGTAAAGAAGGCTTTATCTAATTAAATATGTACACATTTACATACCTAATAAAATAAAAAAAATCTAGTGCTTATATGTGGAATCTTAAGAGAGGGACTAGTTAGAATGCCCTTTTGTGTTATTTCTTTCATCCATCAATCCATTCATTAATCCATCCATGCATGCATCCATCCATTAATTAATTCATCCATCCATTAATTCATCCATAGATCCATCCATTAATTAATTCATCCATCCATTCATCCATCCACTAATTCATTCATCAATTAATTTATCCATCCATCCATTAATTAATTCATCCATCCTTTCATGCATTCATTCATCCATCCATTAATTCATCCATAGATCCACCCATGTATTCATTCATCCATCCATCCATCCATCCATCCATCCATTAATTCATTCATCAATTCATGTATTCATTCATCCATCCATTAATTAATCCATAGATCCATCCATTAATTAATTCATCCATCCATCCACTAATTTGTTCATTCATTCATCCATCCATCCATCCAGCCATTAATTTACCCATCCATCCATATATCCATTAATTAATTCATACATCCATCAATTCATCCACCCTTTCATGCATTCATTCATCTATCCATTAATTCATCCATAGATCCATCCATGTATTCATTCATCCATCCATCCATCCATTAATTCATTCATCCATTCATGTATTCATCCATCCATTAATTAATCCATGGATCCATCCATTAATTAATTCATCCATCCGTGCATTCATCCATCCATCCACTAATTTGTTCATTCATTCATCCATCCAGCCATTAATTTACCCATCCATCCATCTATCCATTAATTAATTCATCCATCCATCAATTCATCCACTAATTCATTCATTCATTCATCTATCCAGCTATTAATTTATCCATCCATACATCCATTAATTCATCCATAGATCTAGCCATTAATTAATTCATCCATCCATTCATTCATCCATCCAGCCATTCATCCAGCATTAATCCATCTGTGCATGCATTCATTCATCCATCCATCCATCCATCCATCCATCCATGCATCCATGCATCCATCCAGCCATTAACCCATCTGTGCATTCATTCATTCATTCATTCATTCATTCATTCATCAATTAATTAATTCATCCAGCCAGCCATTCATTCATCCATCCATTAATTCATCCATAGATCCATCCATTACTTAATTCATCCATCCATCCATGTATTCATTCATCCATTAATTCATCCATCATCCATGCATTCATCCATCCAGCCATCAGTCCATTCATTCATCCATCATCCATCCATCCATTAATTAATTCATGCATTCATTCATCCATCCATGAATTCATCCATAGATCCATCCATTACTTAATTTATCCATCCATGTATTCATTCATCCATCCATCAATCCATTAATTCATCCATCTATCCATGCATTCATCCATTCAGCCATCCAGCCATCAGTCCATCCATGCATTCATATATCCATCCATCCATCCATCCATCCATCCATTCATCCATCCATTAATTAATTCATCCATCCATCCATCCATGCATTATCCATCCATCCATCCATCCATCCATCCAGCTATTAATTTATCCATCCATCAATCTATCCATTAATTCATCCATCCATTAATTAATTCATCCATACATCCATTAATTCATTTATCCATCCAGCCATTAATCCATCTGTACATTCATTCATTCATCTATTAATTAATTAATCCATCCTTTCATGCATTCATTCATCCATCTATTAATTAATTCATCCATCCTTTCATGCATTCATTCATTCATGTATTCAATCATCCATCCATTAATTCATCCATCCATGCATGCATTCATCCATTCAGCCATCCAGCCATCAGTCCATGCGTGCATTCATATATCCATCCATCCATTCATCCATAGATCCATCCATTAATTAATTCATCCATCCATCCATCATCCATCCATCCACTAATTCAGTCATTCATTCATCCATCCAGCTATTAATTTATCCATCCATCCATCAATCTATTCATTAATTCATCCATCCATTCATTAATTCATCCATACATCCATTAATTCATTTATCCATCCAGCCATTAATCCATCTGTGCATTCATTCATTAATTCATCTATTAATTAATTAATTAATTAATCCATCATTTCATGCATTCATTCATCCATCTATTAATTAATTAATCCATCCATTAATTCATCCATAGATCCATCCATTACTTAATCCATCCATCCATCCATCCATCCATCCATCCATGTATTCATTCATCCATCCATTAATTCATCCATAGATCCATCCATTACTTAATTCATCCATCCATCCATGTATTCATTCATCCATCCATTAATTAATTCATCCATCCATCCATCCATCCATCAGTCCATCCGTGCATTCATATATCCATCCATCCAGTCATCCATCCATTCATTCATCATAAAATCTAACTTAAATCCAGTTTTTTGTTTTTTTTTTACCATATTGAGAAGATTCCGTATAACTAAAGTGATGAATAAATATATAGAAGTACAGTGCTTATTACCTTATGGTTCTCTTATTTTCTAAAACAAGTTAATTTTTAGAAAATTAGTCTATGGCAGGGGTGTCAAACCTGATCCATAAAGGGCCTTGTGGCTGCAGGTTTTCATTCCAGCCATGCAGCAGCACACCTGACTTGGCTCATTCAATCAACTGAACTGTCTTCACACAGTCAAATACTTGCAGCCACACCCACCCTTTAATCAAGGGTGGGTGTGTCAGTTGATTGAATAAGCCAAATCAGGGTGCTGCTGCATGGCTGGAATGAAAACCTGCAGCCACACGGCCCTTTATGGATCAGGTTTGACACCCCTGGTCTATGGTGTCTAGTCTAGTTAAGTCTGTGGTGTTTGACCAGTGTTCTAGCAGCTAGTAGCTGATCACACTAAACTGTTTTTTCCCCAGCAGGTGTTGTCCTATAACACAGTGTTTTCCTATAATAACGTGTTCCAAATAGAACCTTTAATGATCAAAGACGCATTAAAGAACCTGTTTGTGTTTTTTATTGTAGCTGGTATTACTTTCACATCACACAGCGTTACTTTTTAATCAGGCGATTATAAGAGCTACTAACGCGGGCCTTGGAAAGCGAGGTCACGTCGAGAAATGCACGCATGTTGCCCGAGCACGTTTCCGGGGTTTGACCACGCCTCGTCTGTAATCTCTGAGCTCTGATTGGGCCGTGGTGGGCGAATACAGCAATGGGAGAGGAGCGTTGATGTGGAGAAGAAGCAGCCGCAGTGTGCCTGCGCGGAGCCGAGGCCGGAGCGCACCATGGCCATTCCTGAGTAAGTGTTTGCGGGTCTGAGAGCGGTGTGAAGCGCCCAGCAGCGGGCTGGAGACCAGCTTTAACGCCTTTATTCCCCAGCGGAAGGCCTGATGGCGCTCTGGGCTCAATAAATTACTGAGATCTAAAGGCTGTAGGTGAGACTTAGCGAGCTAGCTCGAGGCAGTGTTTGGTTGTTATGGAGATCGTCATGTTTTATTAATGAGCTGGTTTAATTAACATGTTAAGTACTTTTATTTATTACTTTATTGAGTTTTAGAGTAGCATCTGGTTTGAGTCGACTACATTTTCACTGTGCATTTATATATTTTACAGGTTTGTGTGTGTGTTTGTGGTTTTTTTTAATAGGTGTTTAATTTAAATAATTCAATTTATTTTTGCTTAAGTAAAGACACTGCAGGTATTTATTATTATTATTATTATTATTATTATTATTATTATTAATAAAATAGATTACAATATTTGTCAGTTGGTTGCTACAAAACTTGCAAGTATTTTTGCTATTGGAATAAAAATATATGCAAATGAGGCTTATTAAAAATGCAGACATTTGCATAGCTGCTAAAAGAGCAAAGAGAGAGAGAGAATTTTTTTTTCTATGAAGAAACTCTCCAGGAAAAACTTTTGATTGGTAATCTACTGTTATTGTCCTCTTACTTTTTGTTTACCCAAGAAATTATAATTATTGTTTATTATTATTATTATTATTATTATTATTATTATTATTATCCATGCTGTTTTCCAACAATTATCAAAATTAACAGATCCTGCTGTACTGTCTTTCTGAATATGGACTTTACAACATGCAAATGAGGTTGAATCTGATTTAAATACACATTTTTACATAGCTAATAAAACAAAAAAAGTTATTTATTTTGTTCCCTTTCTGTAGAATCTCTCTAGGATGAGGCTTTATTTCAATAATTTAATATATCATTTGTTTTATTGTAGTAATAATAATAATAGTTACTGGCACATTTTTTCTGGTATCTAAACCTTCCATAAATCCAGCTTAATTTCCTTCAGGATGAATAAAGTCTATCTATCTATCTATCTATCTATCTATCTATCTATCTATCTATCTGTTCAGTTGAGAAATCTTTCTGTAATATCCTTCTGAATATGAACTTAGAAAAAAATATGCAAATGAGACTGCATTTCAATAAATATACATACATTTGCATACCTAACAAAGCCAAAAAAAAATTTCCGAGACTGAAGAAAAAGATTTTTGTTTTGTTAAATTTTAGTTTGTTCAATTCATAGTTCCTCTAATTAAATAAGTGTAAATTTGCACGCATACTTTATGAAACCAAAAATCAGATCTTTGGTTGATGTTGGAAATGAAAATTTTTCACTTCTTTTCTACATGTTATGCTTTATCCAGTAAAACTGACAACAAACCCATGAAATTTAAAACTTTTTTTTTTTAGCAGCATGATACAGAAAAGAGGAAAAAATGCAGACATTTTTGTTGAAATAAGTTGGTTTTTTTTATAGAGTAAAATCTTTCATAAATCCAGATGTTGTAATTCCTATCTGTAAATTAGGAATGAATGAACGTGTAAAATTAAACGAGGTGATTGTGAAGTGGGCGGAGCTTGAGAACTTTTAGATAAATAACCACGTTCCTGCTGAATTTTGAGAAATGTCTGAAGAGATGTTTTGTCTGTGTGGTTTAGTTTCAAAACGTTGAACAGAATCCTTCTTTGCGTCTGTCGTGTCTCGCCTGAAGTGGGATTTAACTCAGCTTTTGGAAATCAGTCCAGCGTGCAGTTCACATTCACACATGGCTTTATTTTGCCCTGTGTTTGTTCCAGCGAGTCAGACTCTTGACTATTTTATAGCCGTCACCTTATAAACCCAGAGCTTTAATGAACAGAAACCGCTTTCTCTCTCTGTACTGTCTCCTCATTACACCCGGCAGAATCGTACATTCATACATCAAACTTTATAAAGCAGTGACATTTTTAATCAAAACCGTAACCACAAAGACAGAGGAGAAGATTATTTCAGCAGTGTGTGTGGTGTGTCTTGTGTGTTTCCGGCTCCAGAACCCTGCTGTGCTTAATTATAGATCAAATATTAAGTTACAGAGCACTCTCACTATCATCTCGTGTTCCTCTCTCTGTTGTCCTGTCTCTCTCTCTCGCCTTCCTTCCTCTCCGTCGTCCTGTCTCTCTCTCGCGCCTTCCCTCCCTCTCCGTCGTCCTGTCTCTCTCTCGCGCCTTCCCTCCCTCTCCGTCGTCCTGTCTCTCTCTCGCGCCTTCCCTCCCTCTCCGTCGTCCTGTCCCTCTCGCGCCTTTCCCCTCCCTCCGTCGTCCTGTCTCTCTCGCGCCTTCCCCCCCCCCGTCGTCCTGTCTCTCTCTCGCGCCTTCCCTCCCTCTCCGTCGTCCTGTCCCTCTCGCGCCTTCACCCTCCCTCCGTCGTCCTGTCTCTCTCGCGCCTTCCCCCCCCCCGTCGTCCTGTCTCTCTCGCGCCATCACCCCCCCCCGTCGTCCTGTCTCTCTCGCGCCTTCACCCCCCCTCCGTCGTCCTGTCTCTCTCGCGCCTTCACCCCCCCTCCGTCGTCCTGTCTCTCTCGCGCCTTCACCCCCCCCTCCGTCGTCCTGTCTCTCTCGCGCCTTCACCCCCCCCTCCGTCGTCCTGTCTCTCTCGCGCCTTCACCCTCCCTCCGTCGTCCTGTCTCTCTCGCGCCTTCACCCCCCCTCCGTCGTCCTGTCTCTCTCGCGCCTTCACCCCCCCTCCGTCGTCCTGTCTCTCTCGCGCCTTCACCCCCCCCCCGTCGTCCTGTCTCTCTCGCGCCTTCACCCCCCCTCCGTCGTCCTGTCTCTCTCGCGCCTTCACCCCCCCTCCGTCGTCCTGTCTCTCTCGCGCCTTCACCCCCCCCTCCGTCGTCCTGTCTCTCTCGCGCCTTCACCCCCCCCTCCGTCGTCCTGTCTCTCTCGCGCCTTCACCCTCCCTCCGTCGTCCTGTCTCTCTCGCGCCTTCACCCTCCCTCCGTCGTCCTGTCTGTCTCGCGCCTTCACCCTCCCTCCGTCGTCCTGTCTGTCTCGCGCCTTCACCCTCCCTCCGTCGTCCTGTCTGTCTCGCGCCTTCACCCTCCCTCCGTCGTCCTGTCTCTCTCGCGCCTTCACCCTCCCTCCGTCGTCCTGTCTGTCTCGCGCCTTCACCCTCCCTCCGTCGTCCTGTCTGTCTCGCGCCTTCCCCCTCCCTCCGTCTGTCCTGTCTGTCTCGCGCCTTCCCCCTCCCTCCGTCGTCCTGTCTCTCTCGCGCCTTCACCCTCCCTCCGTCGTCCTGTCTCTCTCGCGCCTTCACCCTCCCTCCGTCTGTCCTGTCTCTCTCGCGCCTTCACCCTCCCTCCGTCTGTCCTGTCTCTCTCGCGCCTTCACCCTCCCTCCGTCTGTCCTGTCTCTCTCGCGCCTTCACCCTCCCTCCGTCTGTCCTGTCTCTCTCGCGCCTTCACCCTCCCTCCGTCTGTCCTGTCTCTCTCGCGCCTTCACCCTCCCTCCGTCTGTCCTGTCTCTCTCGCGCCTTCACCCTCCCTCCGTCTGTCCTGTCTCTCTCGCGCCTTCACCCTCCCTCCGTCTGTCCTGTCTCTCTCGCGCCTTCACCCTCCCTCCGTCTGTCCTGTCTCTCTCGCGCCTTCACCCTCCCTCCGTCTGTCCTGTCTCTCTCGCGCCTTCACCCTCCCTCCGTCTGTCCTGTCTCTCTCGCGCCTTCACCCTCCCTCCGTCTGTCCTGTCTCTCTCGCGCCTTCACCCTCCCTCCGTCTGTCCTGTCTCTCTCGCGCCTTCACCCTCCCTCCGTCTGTCCTGTCTCTCTCGCGCCTTCACCCTCCCTCCGTCTGTCCTGTCTCTCTCGCGCCTTCACCCTCCCTCCGTCTGTCCTGTCTCTCTCGCGCCTTCACCCTCCCTCCGTCTGTCCTGTCTCTCTCGCGCCTTCACCCTCCCTCCGTCTGTCCTGTCTCTCTCGCGCCTTCACCCTCCCTCCGTCTGTCCTGTCTCTCTCGCGCCTTCACCCTCCCTCCGTCTGTCCTGTCTCTCTCGCGCCTTCTCCCCCATGGTGTCAATGGACCTGATGCAGCGTATGTAAGTTTGATGATTGGTTGATCAGGTGTCTCGGGTAAACTTTACTCCATTCCATAAAGCACCAGCCTCACAGTGACTGTAACGTTTTCTTTCATTGTCTTTAAAATGTGGAATGGTTCCTGATGATCTCTGTAGCTTTAATTATCCGAATCACATGAGATGAACGTTTTCAGTCCGATCTGTTCATCCATCAGTTTACATTTTCTGACCAAGTCCTCAGGGAAAGCATCTCTCCGTCTGTCTGTAAATCTATCTAGTTATCTACGTACATTCCTGTCTTATCTATTTATCTATCTTCCTGTCTGTCTGTCTGTTAAGGGAGAACTGAAGGCAAATTTCTTTTATCATCAAAACTCTATCTCATTTTATTAAATATCGGAATCCATTTTT
Organism: Neoarius graeffei; assembly: GCF_027579695.1. Lineage (NCBI taxonomy): Eukaryota > Metazoa > Chordata > Actinopteri > Siluriformes > Ariidae > Neoarius > Neoarius graeffei. The sequence goes on from NC_083573.1 coordinate 98,282,864, forward strand.
GATAACTATTTTGTCACTGCTATAGCAAGTTATGAGTGTTTGAAATATGCTCTGTAATATATGTCAAAGCGATGGCCGTAAACGAGATTCGTTGAGACCTGTGCGAGACATCGTAGGACGGAAGTAAAACGTACAGCGGAAATCAAAGTCACCGACATCTGCCAACGTTGTCAAAAGACGCGCGCGCCCTCTTTCGAATGCTGATGTAATCAAGCCGGAAGTTGTTTGTTTTGATAGCAATCAGGAAAGTTTCAAAAAAGCAGGCAGTAATCGTCATTTAAACTCGTTTTTGTGCAATGTTTCGTTTGGAAAACAGTTTTCAAAATGGCGGCACTGACACCTGGCTGATACTTCACGTTTCGAAGTCTCGCACAAGTCTCGTGAAGATTGCACGGATAAGCGACGCCTGCCGTGGACCAAACGAACTAAATTCAACACGGCTAAAAACCGAATAGGCCGATCAGTATAATATTTAATCGCAATTAGTTGCCAATACGAGTCACGATATAAGGTTACTAAAACCGAAAACGTCATTGAATGACACGTTAATTAAGAAATAAAGCAAGTTTAAAAATGACTTCAGTTCTCCTTTAATATATCAGTCTGTGAGTCTGTAAATCTGTCTCTCTATGTCCATGAGTCTCTGTCCATGAGTCTACGTATCTGTCTGTGTGTCTACGTCCATTTATTTACATGTCTGTGTCTCTATGCTTACATCTGTAAGTCTATCTACGTCTGTGTCTCTACTTGTACATCTGTGTGTCCACCTCTATGTCTGTGCGTCTAGGTCTGTGTCTACGTCTCTGCTGTGTATGGTATTGTTGGTGTCTTCTAGTTTCATGTAATAAGATATTTCTATCACATTGCCTATCGTGTGTGTGTGTGCTGAAAGCAAACAGAGCCCATTGCAGCAGAGGGTGAAGTTCCTCAGTGACGTGTTCATTAACTGTATGAATGGATCCACAGATGCAACAGCTGGTCATCACCCTGACATGTTTTATCTCACGCCACAGAGCAGGAACATGATGGACAATGACAATAACGACTGGACTTTAAAAAAACGTGTGACTTTAAAAAAAAAAAGCTGTGTTAATGACCTAATCTGAAAATTGGCTCCATATGGGATTCCAGCTGTGTTCAATGTAGACGTGACAGTATTTCATTTTTCAGGACTTCATATTTAGAGGAGGCTGTTTTTCTAGTTATCAACTGATAAAGTGCAGTAGGAAGAGAAGTGCTGTTGTAGAATTAGCTGAATCGTGTCCATGATAATCATGAAGCTGGTGGAGAGGAGAGGAGGATGATGATGAAGAACTAATAAAAACCACAGCAGGCTTGAGTTGTGAAGGGGAGGATGGGGTGTGACACGTGTGTGTGTGTGTGTGTGTGTGTGTGTATGTTCCAGGCATGTGAAGACGGGCCGTTGATGATGCTAGCTCTACCATGGGCAATGTCACTCTCCGCTACTTCTGCTATGGCTGCCTCTTCACGTCACTGACGTGGTCCTTCCTGCTCTTCCTCTACTTCAGCCTGAGTCAGGAGAGCCGCCTGTCCTCCAGCCATGTGCCCATCCAGGGGGCGCAGCACCGCTTCCAGCCCCGCTTCACCCGCCGCCCCGCCCCACCCAACAGAGCACACGGACACGACAGCCGCCGCAGTGACCTCTCGCCTGAGATGGGTCAGTCTGAACGTTAACACCCTCACACTATCGTTATTCTCCAGTACAGGAGAACACTTTTATGCTCACACTCCTTATAGACGGTACGTCATATCAATCGTACAGTACATTCATCAAGCATCATGCCCACGCTTATAACTGTTTATGAAAAGGCATCAGAGTTTATCGCAATATTTATAATGTAGTTATAAGAACAGAAAGCATTATACAAAACTTGACATTCGATACATTACCCACACTTCGGGGTGTACACTACTTAGAGTAGTTGAGTGTAAAGTTTTGAAGCTGCAGAGTTTGTCGGAAATTTTGGCATAATCTAAAGTTTTGTTTTATGTTTGTAAAAAGTTCTGGAGTATCTCCTGAAGGTTTGTAGTATGTTGTAAAATTTTGTAGTAAAAAAGTTGTAAAGTTTGCATCATGTCAAGATTTTGTGGTATGTTATAAATTTTGGTATGGTCTCAGTTTTGTGGGATATTGTAAAGTTTTTTTTTTTCTAATATGTTAGGCTGTCAAGTTTTGCAGTTGGCTGTAAAGTTTTGCAGTATGCTGGAAGGCTGTAAAGATTTGCAGTATGCTGTAAAGATTTTTTGGGTTTTTTTTTTAGTATGTTGTAAGGTTGTCAAGATCTGTAGGTTGTAAGATTAGAGATTTGTAGCATGCTGTAAGGTTGTAAACTTTTGTAGGTTATAAAGTTTTGACATATGTCATTGTGGTTTGTCAAAACTGTCGTACAGTATGTTGGAAAGGTTTGTTGTATGTTAAGTTTTGTAATGTGTTAAAGTTTTGTAGCATCTTGTAAGGTTGTAAAATTATGTACTTTTTAAAAATGTTGGTATAATCTGGTATTTTTCCAGAATGTTAGATTTTTTTTTTTTTATAGTATGTTGTAAAGTATTGGCATGTCTCATTTTTGTATAATCGGTTACATTTTTGTTGTAAACTTTTGTGGCGTGTTCTAAAGTTTAGTAGTTACACTTCATAATATTTGCTCTGGTACAATTGATTATTAAATAATTGTTACATTTTTAAAGATTTAATTTATTGGATTTTAAAAAGTCAGGTCTCATACTGTCAGTCATACCGCACTGTGAAAAGGTATTGATGATATAACCTGCTGTAACTCTGTCAGTCTACTGTATAATGTATAATAATAGTACTTATAAAGTGTAATTCTTATTTATAAAAATGCATAATGGTGTGTAGAATGCCTTATAGTATGGTATGAGTTCATAGTTCATTATAAATATGACCTTAGTAGAAAGTGTTACTAAATAATATGAAATTATTCGTGATGGTCATTTTATTATCTCATTCTCATCTCATTATCTGTAGCCGCTTTATCCTTCTACAGGGTCGCAGGCAAGCTGGAGCCTATCCCAGCTGACTACGGGCGAAAGGCGGGGTACACCCTGGACAAGTCGCCAGGTCATCACAGGGCTGACACATAGACACAGACAACCATTCACACTCACATTCACACCTATGGTCAATTTAGAGTCACCAGTTAACCTAACCTGCATGTCTTTGGACTGTGGGGGAAACCGGAGCACCCGGAGGAAACCCACGCGGACACGGGGAGAACATGCAAACTCCACACAGAAAGGCCCTCGCCGGCCACGGGGCTCGAACCCAGGACCTTCTTGCTGTGAGGCGACAGCGCTAACCACTACACCACCGTGCCGCTCATTTTATTATGTTTTTTTTTTTTTTTTTTTTTTTTAATTTACTGGAGTTTGGATTGTCGGTGGATTATTACAGCATTATCAAAAAGTATTTATATCTCTTCTAATCAGAAACACAATGTAATCAGGGACTGGGTGGTGTGATGGAACGGATTTACAGTTATCCCCGCTTCTTATACACACACACACACACACACACACACACACACAGTGTGTAGTTGTGTATGAGTGTGACGTCTGTGTGTGCAGGAATGATTTACAATGAGAAGGATCAGGAAGTGAGAGATACAGGCTACCACAGACACGCCTTCAACGTCCTCATCAGCAACAGGATCGGATACCACCGAGACCTGCCTGATACCAGGAGTGAAAAGTAGGTGTGTGTGTGTGTGTAAACAAGTGTACCATTCTTGATAATCATTATGAGATTAACTGTTGTGTGATGTGCTTGAGTAAATCTTGCTGACTGAAATATGCTGAGAAGTTAAAAAGTGTTTAAAAAGTACACAGTAAACATGATACTGTGTGTGTGTGTGTACTGTACTATACATACTGTCAAAGACAACAAAAAGTCAATGAAATCTATCTTCCAGTGTTTCAGAGCTCATATTCTGCTTTCACTTGGCTGATGAACATTTTGCGAAACATATTTTATATATCTCCACTCACTAGCCACTTTAATAGGAACGTGTTCTTGAGTCTAAGATCCCTGTTCTTGCCTGCAGGAGTGGAACCCAGTGTGTTCTGCTGTTGCATGCTGAGATGCTTTTCTGCTCACCACGGTTGTCTCATCTCATCTCATTATCTGTAGCCGCTTTATCCTGTTCTACAGGGTCGCGGGGGAGCTGGAGCCTATCCCAGCTGACTACGGGCGAAAGGCGGGGTACACCCTGGACAAGTCGCCAGGTCATCACAGGGCTGACACATAGACACAGACAACCATTCACACTCACATTCACACCTACGGTCAATTTAGAGTCACCAGTTAACCTAACCTGCATGTCTTTGGACTGTGGGGGAAACCGGAGCACCCGGAGGAAACCCACATGGATACGGGGAGAACATGCAAACTCCGCACAGAAAGGCCCTCGCCGGCCACGGGGCTCGAACCCGGACCTTCTTGCTGTGAGGCGACAGCGCTAACCACTACACCACCGTGCCGCCCACCACGGTTGTAAAGAGTGATTAAATGAGTTACTACGTATATCCTTCCTGGCAAAAAAAAAAAAAAATCTCGAACCAATTTATCCATGTTCCTCTGAGCTCTCTGATCACCAAGGCGTTTGTTTGTTTCCACCCACAGAACTGTCGCTCGCTCACTCACTCACTTGATGTTTTTTGTTTTTCACACCATTCTGTGTATGGAGACTGTTGTGTGATCTCTGTGAGATCAGCAGTTTCTGAAATACTCAATCCAGTCCATCTGGCTCAAACCATCACCCATGCCACAGTGAAAGTCAGTCACACTTCACTTTGAGATCACGATTTTTCCCGTTCTGATGTTTGAACATTAACTTAAGCTCTTGATTTGTAGCTGCGCAACTTGATGCATCGAGGGATCGGCTGATTAGAGAACTGCATCAAACAGCAGGTGCATGTAGGGGTGTTCCTATTAAAGTGGCCAGTGAGTGTATGTAAACGTTTTAGTTCAATGTCGCTTGATATTGAAAAAGGCCGTCTAATAAATAGATCATGATATGCAGATGATATCGATTTAAAAGGTGATTATGGAAATGAATCGAGGTAACGATTCATCATAAAGTGAAGTGGTTAACGTCAGTGTTAAAGCCTGAATGAAACATCTGCCCTATCCCAATTCCGGCACCAGAGAGCGAAAGCCGAGACGGCTCGGTGCGCTTCTAGAAGAGTCCCTGCACTCGTTTATTCATGATGATCTTGTGTTCTACCTCCTCAGGTGTAAAGCGAAGACATATCCTTTAGCGCTACAGACAGCCAGCGTGGTGATCTGCTTCTTTAACGAGGCCTTCTCGGCCCTGCTCAGGACCGTCCACAGCGTCCTGGACCGAACACCCGCTTACCTCCTGCACGAGATCATCCTGGTGGACGATAACAGCGAGCTAGGCAAGCTCCTTCACCAACACTGAACTAACACACACGTGTCCGTGTTCATGTCCCTACAGCAGCACTGAACCACACGGGGGAGACTTTAGACAGAACTCCGATTCTGGAGGTCTGAGTGAGTGGAAGAGTGTAGATGAGTTCTGTGCCCTTCTGTTCATCTAACAACAGTTTAGTGTTGAATACAGAATAAACTGTCTGGTCTTCAAAACAAGCTTGGGTCATTCAGCATCTGATCAAAATAAAGCGGGTAAGGTAGATTAAATTAAATTGTTTGTTTGTTCATGTACTTATTTATTGTTTAATCTTTTGGGGTGCAGAGCTTCACTGAAAATAAGTGGATGGATAGAATCGATTGGATGGATGGATAGTGGTGCTGAGTAATAAAGTGAATGTTGGTTAAAACCTGCTAATAACTGTGTGTGTGTTGTAGATGACCTGAAGCAGGATCTGGAGATGTACATGGACACTAATCTGCCAGACAAAGTGAAGTTGGTGCGCAATAAGAAAAGAGAAGGACTGATCAGGGGGAGGATGATTGGAGCCTCACATGCTACAGGTGTGTGTGTGTGTGTGTGTGTGTGTGTGTGAGTATACAGAAACAGAACATTATGGCTATTTTTTTTCCCCCTCTGTCTCTCTTCCTCCCTGTCTGTCTCTCTCTTGCACTCTCTGTCTCTCTCTCGCGTGCTCTCCCTGTCTGTCTGTCTGTCTGTCTCAATCTCTGTCTGTCTCTCGCTCTCTCTCCCTGTCTGTCTCTCTCACTCTCCCTGTCTGTCTCTCGATCTGTCTGTCTCTCTCACCCTCTCTGTCTGTGTGTCTCTCTCACCCCCTCTCTCTGTCTCTCACCCTCTCTCTCGATCTGTCTGCCTCTCTGTCTGTCTCCCCCCTCTCTGTCTCTCTCTCCTTGTCTGTGTCTCTCTCTCTCTCTCTCGTATGTGCTCTCCTTGTCTCTCTCGCCCTCTGTCTATCTGTCTCTCGATCTATCTGTCTGTCTCCCCCTCTCTCTCTCTTTCTCCTTGTCTGTGTGTCTCTTGCGCTCTGTCTGTCTCTCTCTCTCTCTCTCTCTCTCTCTCTCTCTCTCTCTCTCGTGCATGCTCTCCCTGTCTCTCTCGCCCTCTGTCTGTCTGTCTCTCTCAATCCATCTGTCTGTCTCCCCCTGTCTGTCTGTCTCTTGCGCTCTGTGTCTCTCTCTCTCGTGCATGCTCTCCCTGTCTCTCTCACCCTCTGTCTGTCTCTCGATCTATCTGTCTGTCTCCCCCTCTCTCTCTCCTTGTCTGTCTGTCTCTTGCTCTCTCTCGTGCGTGCTCTCCCTGTCTCTCTCGCCCTCTCTGTCTGTCTGTCTCTTGATCTGTCTGTCTCCCTTTCTCTGTCTCTCTCTTTTTGCCCCCCCCCCGGGTTCAGGTGAGGTCCTGGTGTTCCTGGACAGTCACTGTGAGGTGAACGAGGCGTGGCTGCAGCCGTTGCTGAGCCCGATTAAAGAGAACCGCCGCACGGTGGTGTGTCCTGTCATTGACATCATCAGTGCAGACACGCTGCTCTACAGCCCCTCCCCCATCGTCAGGGGAGGCTTTAACTGGGGGCTGCACTTTAAATGGGACCCTGTTCCTGTCTCGGAGCTCAACAACCCCAGCGGAGCCATCAGGTACCAACCCCACCCCAGATACCTCCAGCTCATGATCTGAACCATGTGACCGGGATCAGGGAGCTGTGCTCTTCCTCCTGCAGGTCTCCGACGATGGCCGGGGGTCTGTTCGCAATGGATCGAGAATACTTCAACGAGCTCGGGCAGTACGACAGTGGCATGGACATCTGGGGCGGAGAGAACCTGGAGATCTCCTTCAGAGTAAAAAAAACTAACACACACACACACACGGCCGTGTTCTGTGCGCTCGGCTGCCAGGCAGTCATCAGGAGCTGAAATTCTCCAGTTTATTTGTGTTTTGGCTTGTTTGATTAAACACTCACCCACTCAGTGAGTCCAAATTGGCTCTTGAGCTGAAATATAACACACGCGGTGAGATTGTGTTTGGTGGCTTTTTGGAGAGCGGCAGTATAAACTCCCCCTCAGGAAGAGGAGGATTATTAATAGGAATGACTGAACCTGGAGAGTTAGTTTTAGACTGAGAGTTCAGGGGATTGTTCTCGCCTGCTGTTTATTTTTACAAGGAAATATAAATTATTGTGTGCGCGTGCGTGCTCATCCGTATACCATAGTGCTGTTGAATCCTGGATTCTGATTGGCCAGAAGGTGTGATAATTTTTTCGAGTCTCGTCCTCATGCATTGTTTCCATAGTAACAGCTCTTTCACAGTGATGTGCGTGACAGATGCTGCGCACGTACACACATTAAAATTGCGTACCCGATGATCTGGTGTGGTTTTCTGTAAGGAGGTGTTTATTTCACATCAGCGGAAGGAGTCTCCAGTGTCAGAGGTAAAACTGTAATAATTTTGAGGAAAGGTGGGCTATGGGTCGAGGAACAACTGATGAGATTGTGAAGTAAATCTGAATATGTGGCTTGGTGGAGGTGGACACTACTGAGTGACCTTCGAGTTAGTTTTCTGACATCTGCAGGACCGAGGAGTTTGCAGTTTCTCAGTCACAGGACAAGCTGCATGTTGGTTTTTTTGTTTTATTCACATAGAGGGGTGGGGGGGAGTGAGTGAGAGAGAGATGGACAAAAATGGAGAGACAGGGAGACAAAAATGGGGAGGGAGACAAAAATGGGGAGGGAGACAAAAATGGGGAGGGAGACAAAAATGGGGAGGGAGACAAAAATGGGGAGGGAGACAAAAATGGGGAGGGAGACAAAAATGGGGAGGGAGACAGGGAGACAAAAATGGGGAGGGAGACAAAAATGGGGAGGGAGACAAAAATGGGGAGGGAGACAGGGAGACCAAAATGGGGAGGGAGACCAAAATGGGGAGGGAGACCAAAATGGGGAGGGAGACCAAAATGGGGAGGGAGACCAAAATGGGGAGGGAGACCAAAATGGGGAGGGAGACCAAAATGGGGAGGGAGACCAAAATGGGGAGGGAGACAAAAATGGGGAGGGAGACAAAAATGGGGAGGGAGACAGGGAGATCAAAATGGGGAGGGAGACAGGGAGACCAAAATGGGGAGGGAGACAGGGAGACCAAAATGGGGAGGGAGACCAAAATGGGGAGGGAGACCAAAATGGGGAGGGAGACCAAAATGGGGAGGGAGACAGGGAGACCAAAATGGGGAGGGAGACCAAAATGGGGAGGGAGACAGGGAGACCAAAATGGGGAGGGAGACCAAAATGGGGAGGGAGACAGGGAGACCAAAATGGGGAGGGAGACAGGGAGACACAAGTAGGGAGGGAGACAGGGAGACACAAGTAGGGAGGGAGACAGGGAGACACAAGTAGGGAGGGAGACACAAGTAGAGAGAGGGAGGGAGGGAGTGTCCGACAGAGTGAGAGAGGGAGACGGACAAAGACAGTGAGTGAGAGAGACAGGGAGACAGACACACAGAGTGATAGAGTGAGTGTCAGACAGTGAGAGAGAGAGACTGATCGAGAGAGAGAGAGACGGAGATAAATAGAGAGAGAGACAGGGAGCGAGAGTGAGTGTCCGAGCGAGTGAGAGAGACGGAGACGTGAGTGAGCAGGTGTTTGTAGCTGCTGTACTGTAAGTGATGAGAGGAACTGACTGATCTCAGGAACCAGTTGTTCCACAGCTTTAGATGCATCTATAAACAGATAAAGAACACCACACTGAAGTTTTTAATAAAGGAACAAATTCTAATCATTGCAACATTGCTGGGGTAGAAGAGGAATAAATCACTTCGGGACATGCTGTTATAAGAAACTAATCAGAGTGATAACGCCAAGTCTGCTTTGCTGTTGATTATTTTCCGATAACGGCACACCCTGAAGTGTTTCATTCTTCACTTACAGTGCAAAGGTGTGTATCCACAGGAAGTGATTCACGGTGATGTCGTGAGGTTTGGTGACTCGCAGCGATGATGGGCGAAATAACCGCTGATGACGTGAAGTGGGCGGGTAGCGATGGGAGTGAAAGGATCCTGCTGACTGACAGACAGATGATGCCACCACCATCTCGGCAGAGAAACTAAAGTGTGTCTTATCAAAGTGTTAGAGAAAACAGAACCAGTTACAGTTTTGATCTATAAACTGTGAAATAAAAGAAATTAACCGTGGGCGAGTGAGTTGCCCCAGCTGAAGCGACACTGTCCGTTTGCTCCACTAGTGACGTGTTGTCAGGAACTACTGCTTATTTCACTGGGAAATATAATATATGAGGGTTACCTAGGCAACCAGAGCCTGGAACGTCCAGACAACAAGCAGATGGCTTTATATGTGGACGATCCGAGTGACGAACTTTCAGTGAACAAATCGCTTCCTGTGTGTACGCCGCTTTACTATGGTAACCATTAGCGTGGAGCAGTAATTTTGTGTGTGTGTGTGTGTGTTAGATTTGGATGTGTGGAGGTCAGCTCCTGATCATGCCCTGCTCGAGAGTGGGCCACATTTTCCGTAAGCGTCGTCCGTACGGCTCGCCTGGAGGACAGGACACAATGGCGCGGAATTCCCTTCGCCTGGCTCACGTCTGGATGGACGAGTACAAGGTGAGAGACTGAAGTTAAAGACTCGTACCTCACTCCCACTGAAAACACTGTTTACTGCTGTAATGGGAATGTGTGTCATGGGAGTGAAACCATAAAGTCGAAACGTTAATCTATCCCACGGCGATCTGGGAACATTAACGGGAATCTGTTGCCACGGCTCCAATGGGAATTATTTACATTACCTTAGGATTTTGTGACCGTGACCATGACCGTGTTGTGACCAGTCATGGTGCCACAGGCGGTGATGTAAACACTGTTTCGCACACATCTGAAATGTACTCATGGTGATAGTGGTGGGAAGAGCTGCCTTTACCTGCTGGAACAAAAATGCACTACTACATGTGATTTGGAAATGATTTTGAATTGTCCGTGATGGCCGTGTCGTCCATGTTGAATATTTAAATATTTCCTGGTGTTGAGTGGTATATCAGATATATATTCCATTCAGCTAGCATGATGCTGAACGATTCAGAGACGAGTAGCTGAATGGAATATATCTGATATACCATGAAAAAAAGCTATTATTATTATAATACATACATACACTCTCTCTCTTCCAGTTTCTCGATGTCCGTTGATATGTTTTTCTCTTGTAATCGGAGGGGAACCGTCAGGGTCTTCTAGTCCTTCAGAGAAGCCCAAACATATCAGCATTTCAAATGTTCTATTTAATTTCTTTCTTTCTTTCATAATTTCATGATAATTATTGTCTTCTAATTTGGCCTCATTTTCTATCAAATGTGCTTCAGAAATGAAAGGGTAACTGTCCTGAAAACATTAAAATTGAGTTATCCAGTGAGATTGTTTTGTTTGCTGTGTCTAGGCTGAGAAGAGTTTAGAGCTGCTCACTCATTGGTTAGGACTTCATTGCTGGGACAGAAGGCCGTGGCAGTGTATGTTTATGTCTGAAGTGACAGATGAATTAGCCAATCAGATTTTGATTTATGAGAGGGAGGGACCAAAAATTTATTGCTCTCGCCTTCTTGAAGGCCAACGTGAGCTTAACCGCAAGTCCGTGCTGTCAGCGCAGCAGTGAAGTCACCTTCCAGCCGGTGTAGCGTTCATCAGTAGTGTTGGCGAATGCTAATAAAGCGGTCAAGCCAGTGCTATCTATCGAGAGCAAGTAGCCCAGGCTAACGACCAAGAAACTAAGATTTCTGTCTCCAGACTCTTCTTCCACGCTGTACGCTCGCTACAGTATTTTTCACTCAGACTTAAGGCTTCGTTTCCCTGTGTACCGTAATTTACTGAGTTACTTTTAAAATCGACAGCTACACACAACGGCGCGACCTGGCAGCCTGCCGCTAATCCCTTACTAAATCCTTTACCCTGTTGCTGTTTTGGTGTCTGGCTCAGTTTTGGCTGAGCTCAAGTCCCAGCTCTAATAGTCACGGTTCACCACTGCTTGTAAATATGTGTGAAGAATATCTAATGAAGTTTTGGGAGCCTTTCAGGTTTTCAAAGTGTCTTTCTCTTTCCTTGCAAAGAATGGAATGATTCTGCACATGCACAGCAGAAAACTTCCCCACTGGATATCTGCATCAGCTCTGATGTGTGACATCATGTAATATCGTAAACCGTATTCAACGCTCATTCTCCATTGGGTAGAGTGATATAATACATGTAGGATAAGCGATTATGCTAACAATATTGCATGCTATCAAACCAAATGAATGAAACCTGCTAGAAGGGAATAGAACACGTTTTTATTCCATCGAAAAGTTTTCTGTGTGTATTATAATATCAGATATCAGGTTATTGATTATCCAGGATTCGTGTAACGTGGATCATGATACTTTTGTGCTGATTTTTTTAAAATAAATAAATAAAAACCCACCCCAGTGATGGTGTATTTTGTTGTTTGTGAACAGGAGCAGTACTTTGCCCTGCGTCCTGAGCTCAGGAACCGTGACTTCGGGGACATCAGTGAGCGCCTGGCCGTGCGCGAGCGCCTGCAGTGTCATTCCTTTAAGTGGTATCTCGATAACATTTACCCAGAAATGCAGCTGTCCTCATCTCAGAATAAAGCACAGCCTCCTGTCTTCTTTAACCGCGGCGTCAAGAGGCCCAAAGTACTGCAGCATGGCCGGGTAAGAGACGCAACACACACACACACGGAGGAGAAATAATCCCTTTACATATAACCATTCAGTTCTCTCTCTCTTTCTCTCTCTGTCTGTCTTCCTTCTCTCTTCTACAGTCTCTGAACTGTCGTTTTGTTTTCATCAGTCGTTTGTAAATTAATTATGACTTGATAATGTGAGTCTGAGTGTTTTGAATTCTTGAGCTCTCTCTCTCTCTCTGCCTCAAATCTTCCTTCCTGTTTCTCTCTACATCCCCTTTTACATTCCCGTTTTAGCACTTTGCTGAAGCTAGCTCTTTTTTTACTTTAATATAGCCCCTCCCTTTCAGGCTTTCCTCCAAAGCCACGCCCCCAAAACAATGATTGACAAGGTGCTCTCGTTGTCCTGATTGGTTGGATGTTTGTGATCCACTTCATTTTTCTTTTCTCCTTTTACAGAGTATGAATGTCAGGCCTAGAAATTCATTTTTTTTTTTTTTTCACCAGCCAGCCGGACTAGTTCCCTTCCAAAGTAACTCGCCAAACAGAAAGTCAACTCGCCAAAATTTGTTCATGTCTGAATTTTACTTCTGTCAAAAATAATGCAAAAGAGAGTAGTTACCATTGTTCATGACTAATGCGCATTTATTTCAAGACCCGAGTATTTTGATCCTGTTGTTAAATACATAAATGAGAACAGCACAGAGCACCATAATATAATCTCATCTCATCTCATTATCTCTAGCCGCTTTATCCTTCTACAGGGTCGCAGGCAAGCTGGAGCCTATCCCAGCTGACTACGGGCGAAAGGCGGGGTACACCCTGGACAAGTCGCCAGGTCATCACAGGGCTGACACACAGACACAGACAACCATTCACACTCACATTCACACCTACGCTCAATTTAGAGTCACCAGTTAACCTAACCTGCATGTCTTTGGACTGTGGGGGAAACCGGAGCACCCGGAGGAAACCCACGCGGACACGGGGAGAACATGCAAACTCCACACAGAAAGGCCCTCGCCGGCCCCGGGGCTCGAACCCAGGACCTTCTTGCTGTGAGGCGACAGCGCTAACCACTACACCACCGTGCCGCCACCATAATATAATATCAACAAATAATAATATATTGGAAAACTTGGTGTATGAGTATTGAAAACAAATATACTTACGATCATGACTGTAGCACCCAAAATATGTCTAACATGCTTTCTGTATTTAACCATTTACAGTTGGGTCCATAAATATTTGGACAGAGGCAACATTTTTCTAATTTTGGTTCTGTACATTACCACAATGGATTTTGAACAAAACAATTCAGATGCAGCTGAAGGTCAGACTTTCAGCTTTAATTCAGTGGGTTGAACAAAATGATTGCATAAAAATGTGAGGAACTAAAGCATTTTTTAAACACAATCCCTTCATTTCAGGGGCTCAAAAGTAATTGGACAAATTAAATAATTGTAAATAAAATGTTCATTTCTAATACTTGGTTGAAAACCCTTTGTTTGCGATGACTGCCTGAAGTCTTGAACTCATGGACATCACCAGACGCTGTGTTTCCTCCTTTTTAATGCTCTTCCAGGCCTTTACTGCAGCGGTTTTCAGTTGCTGTTTGTTTGTGGGCCTTTCTGTCTGAAGTTTAGTCTTTAACAAGTGAAATGCATGCTCAATTGGGTTGAGATCAGGTGACTGACTTGGCCATTCAAGAATATTCCACTTCTTTGCTTTAATAAACTCCTGGGTTGCTTTGGCTTTATGTTCTGGGTCATTGTCCATCTGTATTATGAAACGCCGACCAATCAGTTTGGCTGGATTTGAGCACACAGTATGTCTCTGAATACCTCAGAATTCATCCGGCTGCTTCTGTCCTGTGTCACATCAATAAACACTAGTGACCCAGTGCCACTGGCAGCCATGCATGCCCAAGCCATCACACTGCCTCCGCCGTGTTTTACAGATCATGTGGTATGCTTTGGATCGTGAGCTATACCACGCCTTCGCCATACTTTTTTCTTTCCATCATTCTGGTAGAGGTTGATCTTGGTTTCATCTGTCCAAAGAATGTTCTTCCAGAACTGTGCTGGCTTTTTTAGATGTTTTTTAGCAAAGTCCAATCTAGCCTTTTTATTCTTGAGGCTTATGAGTGGCTTGCACCGTGCAGTGAACCCTCTGTATTTACTTTCATGCAGTCTTCTCTTTATGGTAGATTTGGATATTGTTAGGCCTGCTTCCTGGAGAGTGTTGTTCACTTGGTTGGCTGTTGTGAAGGGGTTTCTCTTCACAATGGAAATTATTCTGCAATCATCCGCCACTGTTGTCTTCTGTGGGCGTCCAGGTCTTTTTCATTGATGAGTTCACCAGTGCTTTCTTTCTTTGTCAGGATCTACCAAATTGTAGATTTTGCCACTCCTAATATTGTAGCAATTTCTCGGATGGTTTTTTTCTGTTTTCGCAGCTTAAGGATGGCTTGTTTCACCTGCATGGAGAGCTCCTTTGACCACATGTTTTCTTCACAGCAAAATCTTCCAAATGCAAGCACCACACCTCAAATCAACTCCAGGCCTTTTATCTGCTTAATTGAGAATGACATAACGAAGGAATTTCCCACACCTGCCCATGAAATAGCCTTTGAGTCAATTGTCCAATTACTTTTGGTCCCTTTAAAAACAGGGTGGCACATGTTAAGGAGCTGAAACTCCTAAACCCTTCATCCAATTTTAATGTGGATACCCTCAAATGAAAGCTGAAAGTCTGGACTTTATGTCCATGTCCATTATATAACTATAACTTGAATATGTTTCAGTAAACAGGTAAAAAAACAAAATTTGTGTCAGTGTCCAAATATATATGGACCTAACTGTATGAGAGAGAAAGCATTAGGAGCTTCATATTGACTAGGAATCAACTTGAAAAAAATTAATTATTCCATAAAAATCGTATCGCAGCCAAGGCCTACCCTGCTCCCACGTTTGCTTATAAGTCCTTTGTCGTTTCTCCTCTTCAGACCGAGGTCGCTTTGTCCCCGTCTCTGGCGGTTTCTGTACACCTTTCAGAAAATTCCACATCGCAATGTAGCTTTGGCAGATGTAGATGTAAACAACAACAAAAACACGTGTTTAAATGGGCGATAATGTGGCCACATCTATTGAATTTGATAACGTGATGTGGCAGCAGGGGTGTGGCCAAGCGTCGGTCTGTGAATGGAGGGTGGAGTCAGGGAAGGTAAGTGGTGGAATCATTGCACCTGATGGGGATTAACCCATGTTTGTGTGTCTTCCCCAGTGACTGCGCCCTTTAAAAGGAGAGGAGAGCAGAGAAAGGGAGCTCTCTCTCCCCAACCAGAACACATGTGTGCGCGCATGGCTGGGAAGTGATAAAAGGCTGAAAAGCTAGCAATAAATAGTTCATTGAGAACTCAGTTCTGGCCTGCCGTGCTTCTGTGCTCCACCCACCTGGTCCAATACTACACGTGATTACCACGATATTCAACGAGATGCGTTACAGTGGGGCAAAAAAGTATTTAGTCAGCCACCAATTGTGCAAGTTCTCCCACTTAAAAAGATGAGAGAGGCCTGTAATTTTCATCATAGGTATACCTCAACTATGAGAGACAGAATGGGGGGAAAGAATCCAGGAAATCACATTGTAGGATTTTTAATGAATTAATTGGTAAATTCCTCAGTAAAATAAGTATTTGGTCACCTACAAACAAGCAAGATTTCTGGCTCTCACAGACCTGTAACTTCTTCTTTAAGAGGCTCCTCTGTCCTCCACTCGTTACCTGTATTAATGGCACCTGTTTGAACTCGTTATCAGTATAAAAGACACCTGTCCACAACCTCAAACAGTCACACTCCAAACTCCACTATGGCCAAGACCAAAGAGCTGTCAAAGGACACCAGAAACAAAATTGTAGACCTGCACCAGGCTGGGAAGACTGAATCTGCAATAGGTAAGCAGCATGGTGTGAAGAAATCAACTGTGGGAGCAATTATTAGAAAATGGAAGACATACAAGACCACTGATAATCTCCCTCGATCTGGGGCTCCACGCAAGATCTCACCCCGTGGGGTCAAAATGATCACAAGAACGGTGAGCAAAAATCCCAGAACCACACGGGGGGACCTAGTGAATGACCTGCAGAGAGCTGGGACCAAAGTAACAAAGGCTACCATCAGTAACACACTATGCCGCCAGGGACTCAAATCCTGCAGTGCCAGACGTGTCCCCCTGCTTAAGCCAGTACATGTCCAGGCCCGTCTGAAGTTTGCTAGAGAGCATTTGGATGATCCAGAAGAGGATTGGGAGAATGTCATATGGTCAGATGAAACCAAAATAGAACTTTTTGGTAAAAACTCAACTTGTTGTGTTTGGAGGAGAAAGAATGCTGAGTTGCATCCAAAGAACACCTTACCTACTGTGAAGCATGGGGGTGGAAACATCATGCTTTGGGGCTGTTTTTCTGCCAAGGGACCAGGATGACTGATCCGTGTAAAGGAAAGAATGAATGGGGCCATGTATCGTGAGATTTTGAGTGAAAACCTCTTTCCATCAGCAAGGGCATTGAAGATGAAACGTGGCTGGGTCTTTCAGCATGACAATGATCCCAAACATACCGCCCGGGCAACGAAGGAGTGGCTTCGTAAGAAGCATTTCAAGGTCCTGGAGTGGCCTAGCCAGTCTCCAGATCTCAACCCCATAGAAAATCTTTGGAGGGAGTTGAAAGTCCGTGTTGCCCAGCGACAGCCCCAAAACATCACTGCTCTAGAGGAGATCTGCATGGAGGAATGGGCCAAAATACCAGCAACAGTGTGTGAAAACCTTGTGAAGACTTACAGAAAACGTTTGACCTCTGTCATTGCCAACAAAGGGTATATAACAAAGTATTGAGATGAACTTTTGTTATTGACCAAATACTTATTTTCCACCATAATTTGCAAATAAATTCTTTAAAAATCAGACAATGTGATTTTTCTGGATTTTTTTTCTCATTTTGTCTCTCATAGTTGAGGTATACCTATGATGAAAATTACAGGCCTCTCTCATCTTTTTAAGTGTGAGAACTTGCACAATTGGTGACTGACTGACTAAATACTTTTTGCCCCACTGTATATGCATGCGCAGTAGTGAAAAAACCGACAGCCTGACTCGTACACGATATGATTCGGAATTCTTCGGTAGTTTCCGTCCTGCTGATAAACACATCGATTAACACAGACACGGCACACGCTTAATATGTGGTGGCTTTAGTTGACGGTGTGTCTGAATCTTCGCTTCATATATATATATATATATATATATATATATATATATATATATATATATATATACACACACACACACACACTGGGGCAAAAAAGTATTTGGTCAGTCACCAATTGTGCAAGTTCTCCCACTTAAAAAGATGAGAGAGGCCTGTAATTTTCATCATAGGTACACTTCAACTATGAGAGACAAAATGAGAAAAAAAAAATCCAGAAAATCACATTGTCTGATTTTTAAAGAATTTATTTGCAAATTATGGTGGAAAATAAGTATTTGGTCAATAACAAAAGTTCATCTCAATACTTTGTTATATACCCTTTGTTGGCAATGACAGAGGTCAAACGTTTTCTGTAAGTCTTCACAAGGTTTTCACACACTGTTGCTGGTATTTTGGCCCATTCCTCCATGCAGATCTCCTCTAGAGCAGTGATGTTTTGGGGCTGTCGCTGGGCAACACAGACTTTCAACTCCCTCCAAAGATTTTCTATGGGGTTGAGATCTGGAGACTGGCTAGGCCACTCCAGGACCTTGAAATGCTTCTTACGAAGCCACTCCTTCGTTGCCCAGGCGGGGTGTTTGGGATCATTGTCATGCTGAAAGACCCAGCCATGTTTCATCTTCAATGCCCTTGCTGATGGAAGGAGGTTTTCACTCAAAATCTCATGATACATGGCCCCATTCATTCTTTTCTTTACACGGATCAGTCGTCCTGGTCCCTTTGCAGAAAAACAGCCCCAAAGCATGATGTTTCCACCCCCATGCTTCACAGTAGGTATGGTGTTCTTTGGATGCAACTCAGCATTCTTTCTCCTCCAAACACAACAAGTTGAGTTTTTACCAAAAAGTTCTATTTTGGTTTCATCTGACCATATGACATTCTCCCAATCCTCTTCTGGATAATCCAAATGCTCTCTAGCAAACTTCAGATGGGCCTGGACATGTACTGGCTGAAGCAGGGGGACACGTCTGGCGCTGCAGGATTTGAGTCCCTGGCGGCGTAGTGTGTTACTGATGGTAGCCTTTGTTACTTTGGTCCCAGCTCTCTGCAGGTCATTCACTAGGTCCCCCCGTGTGGTTCTGGGATTTTTGCTCACCGTTCTTGTGATCATTTTGACCCCACGGGGTGAGATCTTGCATGGAGCCCCAGATCGAGGGAGATTATCAGTGGTCTAGTATGTCTTCCATTTTCTAATAATTGCTCCCACAGTTGATTTCTTCACACCAAGCTGCTTACCTATTGCAGATTCAGTCTTCCCAGCCTGGTGCAGGTCTACAATTTTGTTTCTGGTGTCCTTTGACAGCTCTTTGGTCTTGGCCATAGTGGAGTTTGGAGTGTGACGGTTTGAGGTTGTGGACAGGTGTCTTTTTTACTGATAACGAGTTCAAACAGGTGCCATTAATACAGGTAACGAGTGGAGGACAGAGGAGCCTCTTAAAGAGAAGTTACAGGTCTGTGAGAGCCAGAAATCTTGCTTGTTTGTAGGTGACCAAATACTTATTTTACCGAGGAATTTACCAATTAATTCATTAAAAATCCTACAATGTGATTTCCTGGATTCTTTCCCCCCATTCTGTCTCTCATAGTTGAAGTTTACCTATGATGAAAATTACAGGCCTCTGTCATCTTTTTAAGTGGAAGAACTTGCACAATTGGTGGCTGACTAAATACTTTTTTGCCCCACTGTATATTATTATTATTTTTTTTTTCAACTAGCCAGCCGGGATGGCTAGTGACAGGAATTACCCGCCAAATGACAAATGAAGTTGCCTCGGGCGACTGGACCACTGCGAATTTCGAGCCTTGAATGTGACGAGCCAAATGGAAATATTGTAAAAAAACAAAAAAATCACTGATTTAAAGGAGAACTGAAGTCATTTTTAAACTTGCTTTATTTCTTAATTAACGTGTTATTCAATTACATTTACGGTTTTAGTAACCTTATCGTGACTCATATTGGCAACTAATTGCGATTAAATATTATACTTATCGGCCTGTTTGGTTTTTAGCCGTGTTGAATTTAGTTCGTTTGGTCCACGGCAGGCGTCGCTTATCCACGCGATCTTCACGAGACTTGTGCGAGACTTTGAAACGTGAAGTATCAGCCAGGTGTCAGTGCCGCCATTTTGAAAACTGTTTTCCGAACGAAATATCGCACAAAAACGAGTTTAAATGACGATTACTGCCTACTTTTTCAAAACTTCCGGCTTGATCACATCAGCATTCGAAAGAGGGTGTGCGCGTCTTTTGACAATGTTGGCAGATGTTGGTCGCTTTGATTTCCGCTGTACGTTTTACTTCCGTCCTACGATGTCCCGCACAGGTCTCAACGGATCTCATTTACGGCCATTGCTTTGACATATGGACTGATGTATTACAGAGCATATTTCACACACTCAACTTGCTATAGCGGCGACCAAAATAGTGATCAAAAATGCGTTCCTATATTTAATAAAATGAGAAATAGAATTTTGATGATAAATTTTAAGGATTCAAGGACACTTCTAGAAGGTCATGTGCTCATCCTTCCTTGCACCATGAAGTTTCTAGTTTGCATTCTTAGTTCTTGTACGGTAGACGCTACAGAAGAAAATGAAGTTTGTACAGGTTTGTGAGTTGGTGAGGGGGAAAAAAAGTAAAAAATCATAACTGTACAAAAAGGAAAAAGTAAACACTGTGTCAAAAATTAATAAAACAATGTGAAGATTGAGAAGTCATGGACACCACATCCTCCAGGCTAAAGAGGAGAGCGACCATCAGGCTTATGAGTGCTCAGTTCAAAAGCCAGTGTCTGTGATGGTATGAGGGGGCATTAGTGCACGTGACATGGGTAGCTTGTACATCTGGGAAGGTATCATTAATGCTGAATGATATGTACATGTTTCAGAGCATTATGCCAAACCAAGACAATGCCAAACCGCTTTCTGCACATATTAAATCTGCATGGCTCCATAGTAAAAGAGTCCGGGTGCTAAACTGGCCTGCTGCAGTCCAGACCTGTCTCCCATTTTAAAACATTTGGCGTGTTTTGAAGTACAAAATACGACAAAGGAGACCCCGAGCTGTTGAGCAACTGAAATTGTATATCAGGCAAGAATGGGACATTTTTCTTTCAAAACTACAGCAATTGGTCTCCTCAGTTCCCAAACGTTTACGGAGTGTTGTTAAAAGTAGAGGTGATGCAACACAGTGGTAAACATGCCCCTGTCTCGATTTTTCTGAAACATGTTGCTGACCTCAAATTCAAAATGAGCACATATATTTTTCAAAAAACAATAAAAATTTCTCAGATTCAACATTTGATATGTTGTCTTTTGTACTATTTACAGTGAAATATAGTGGTGTTTCCATAATTTGCAAATCACTGTATTCTGTTTTTATTCACAGTTTACACAGCGTTCCAACTTTTTTGGAATTAGGGTTGTATTTTGCGTGAGAATTTCTCATTTAGTTTATTTCCCCTTTCTGGTCTGATTACCAAACTGACAGTATATTGGGATCTTTAAAAAGAGGTCTGTGGTGAAATCAGAACGTTTAAAGTCCGGGGCGTCAGTCTGGTTGGGACCGTGGCAGCTTCGCTCTATTGTCTGGAGGTTGCAAGTTCAATAATTGTCTGTGCTGTCTGGGTGGGAGGGGCATAATCTCGTCAATCACAGCAACACCAACCAATCAAGAGCATCTGTGGGCTCATGTATGTGGAAGAGGGTGGATGGAGCTTTCCTCTGTGGAAGCACATAATATTCACCTTCACCCTGGTAGCGGTCATTCGAGAGAGGAGAGCGAATTGGCCAAACCCAAATTAGTGCCCGGTCCCACAACACTAACTATATAACTATACCTATAACTCCGACTCTGACTGTCCCTCTGCCTGAGTTTAGTTCCAGTCTGGAGTGGAAACACCACAACTATAATCCCCACTATAATATCACTTGGTCCTGACACTCAGGGAAATAAACGCATGCAACTTAGGAATAGTCATGGAAGTTTTTTTTTCCAAGTAGTAGCACATTATTCCAGGTCGTACTGTACAGCTTGGACTTCAAAACAACCCATGTACACACTCCAGTGGTTGATGTAATACGGATAGGTCACAGATTATGGAAATATAAAAAAGGTCTCAAAATACGGATTTTAAAACGGATGCGTTATGCATGCTAATAATTTACGGATCGGTCACGGACGTTTCAGTATATTACAGATTGGCTATCGATTTCATACAGATGATGCATCACTGCCGAAGTTCACGCTTAATATTACCTGCATTTATGTGTTTATTAAATTGTAAATAAAAACGGAATGCAATAATTTACAAATCTCAAAATCTGATATTGTATTCACAATAGAACATAGACAACATATCAAATGTCGAAAATGAGACATTTTGAAATTTCATGACAGCAACACATCTCAAAAAAGTTGGGACAGGGGCATTAAGAGGCTGGAAAAGTTAAAGGTACAAAAAAGGAACAGCTGGAGGACCAAATTGCAACTCATTAGGTCAATTAGCAATAGGTCATTAACATGACTGGGTATAAAAAGAGCATCTTGGAGTGGCAGCGGCTCTCAGAAGTAAAGATGGGAAGAGGATCACCAATCCCCCTAATTCTGCGCCGACAAATAGTGGAACAATATCAGAAAGGAGTTCGACAGTGTAAAATTGCAAAGAGTTTGAACATATCATCATCTACAGTGCATAATATCATCAAAAGATTCAGAGAATCTGGAAGAATCTCTGTGCGTAAGGGTCAAGGCCGGAAAACCATACTGGGTGCCCGTGATCTTCGGGCCCTTAGACAGCACTGCATCACATACAGGCATGCTTCTGTATTGGAAATCACAAAATGGGCTCAGGAATATTTCCAGAGAACATTATCTGTGAACACAATTCACCGTGCCCTCCGCCGTTGCCAGCTAAAACTCTATAGTTCAAAGAAGAAGCCGTATCTAAACACGATCCAGAAGCGCAGATGTCTTCTCTGGGCCAAGGCTCATTTAAAATGGACTGTGGCAAAGTGGAAAACTGTTCTGTGGTCAGACGAATCAAAATTTGAAGTTCTTTATGGAAATCAGGGACGCCGTGTCATTCGGACTAAAGAGGAGAAGGACGACCCAAGTTGTTATCAGCGCTCAGTTCAGAAGCCTGCATCTCTGATGGTATGGGGTTGCATTAGTGCGTGTGGCATGGGCAGCTTACACATCTGGAAAGACACCATCAATGCTGAAAGGTATATCCAGGTTCTAGAGCAACATATGCTCCCATCCAGACGACGTCTCTTTCAGGGAAGACCTTGCATTTTCCAACATGACAATGCCAAACCACATACTGCATCAATTACAGCATCATGGCTGCGTAGAAGAAGGGTCCGGGTACTAAACTGGCCAGCCTGCAGTCCAGATCTTTCACCCATAGAAAACATTTGGCGCATCATAAAACGGAAGATACGACAAAAAAGACCTAAGACAGTTGAGCAACTAGAATCCTACATTAGACAAGAATGGGTTAACATTCCTATCCCTAAACTTGAGCAACTTGTCTCCTCAGTCCCCAGACGTTTACAGACTGTTGTAAAGAGAAAAGGGGATGTCTCACAGTGGCAAACATGGCCTTGTCCCAACTTTTTTGAGCTGTGTTGTTGTCATGAAATTTAAAATCACCTCATTTTTCTCTTTAAATGATACATTTTCTCAGTTTAAACATTTGATATGTCATCTATGTTCTATTCTGAATAAAATATGGAATTTTGAAACTTCCACATTTGCATTCCGTTTTTATTTACAATTTGTACTTTGTCCTAACTTTTTTGAAATCGGGGTTATTTATTTATTTTTATTTTCCATGAATCCGTATTCCATGACTTTATGATGCAACAAGGATGTACAAAGATGCCCGGGGGAAAAATAGCACGTGCTCAGGTAACGTCACGTAAACAGTGACCTGATTGGCCAGCGGATGTTTTATCGGAGCAGGTCCAGACCTGGAAAATGGCTCCAGAAGCAATCTCAGCGATATGGATAAATCCAGGCCTGGGCTATAGGGATCGTAATCAGTTTGGTGTGAACACCGACCACATAAACTGCAGGGGACAGATTTATTTATAGTTGTAGTTATCAATATTGTGGGACCGGGCCTATAGAGAGAAAATGGAAGGGTAAATTAATTAAAACTAGACTGCATTTCTGCAGAGAAAATGCCAAGTGTGTTTGCTCAGCTGTAGCAGAGGGTCACCCATAGAAACTGGATCAGACATCAGGCTTCACGCTCTAAAGTCTTTTTTGTACGTGATCCACAGCTGGCGCTGGCGAGATTTACAGAAAGTCTGTTTGCTATGGTTTAAATCTCTGTTTTACATCGCTGAACGGGATGGGCGGAGCTGCACATTATACTGCAGTCAGCCAGCAGGGGCGCTAGACCATAATGGACCAACATTCCGCCATTCCGCTTAATTGGGGGGGAACAATAACAATAAAAAAAATGATGGGCTTGTGTAAAGATTTATACAAGCACACTACACAGGTTTAGGATGGACGTGTCTGAGTTGGGACGGTGTCGCTATCTTGAAAGCTGTAGCAGGAGTCATGGTTCTTAAAGGAAATAAGCAGAGCCTTTTTATTTTTAAATAAATTTCTGAGTGGATAGTATCTCCGTCCTTTACTCTTGTGTGCTCCATAAATGGGAAAATTATATATTGACTGCAAAGTTTGCATTCGAGCTGCCCCACTGAGCCAGCCAGCTCTGAGTGCGTGACGTCACAGTGGGAACTGGTTTTACTGTAAGGCCGAGGCCTTTGACCGCGATAGACAAAGCCAGACTCGGCAGGCAAGAGTGGTTGCAGTGGCCTCTTTGTTCGGATTTATTGGAGATTCTTCAGATTCCTCAGATAGTAATACATCTGACTGTGATAGTCCTGAAACTGGAGTGTGTGTACATGCTACTGCTATACACATAGAACCGTATCAGTTCGAACCATCGGAAAGTGAATCCGATAGTAACACGTCGGCCCCGGAGGCCCCCACCTTACGAAATAAAGCCAGAGAACAAAGCCGTCTAGAGAATTGGATGGAATTGAACTGACAGTCTCAAGCGACTCTCGTTAAAACAGGATGGGTGTTATAACTTATGCAACATGTGCATGCATGCATTTTCACTGATAAAACATAAAAGGCTAATTAAATAATCAGATGAACTGAGACGATCACATTCTGAAGCAAATTAAATAATCTTATACCGCTAACTTAAACACACAATACAAGTTACATGTATTAATCTAAATGCAGGGAAACAACGAGTCTTATGTATCCAAATGAGTCTTGCATCTTACTCCTCTGTGTTCTCGCTTCTTGAAGGCCGATCTTGTGGCCAGTTGTTTTGAAACAATCTGACTTTCAGTTCTTCGTTCTTCCACGTAAGGGTGAGATATTGCTGCTGAGGCAAGCATATCCAGTGGAGAAATCTGACGCCTGGTCCACTCATTCTCCATTTTCTCCGTACTGAGTACTCCGCCATTACTGCTCAGCTCACATTCCGGGAGAACTGGTGTAACTGAACTTGCTTTCCTTTTCTTGTAGTTTTCTTTTCCTTTAATTGTTTGTACTGCACCCTCTTTCAATGCGGGCTTATAGCCAACGCTTCTCAACAGATCAGAGGTTTTGTATGAGTCCTCAGTAAAATGTGCCCGTGAATTTCTCGCAAAACGCGTCCAAATCTTTGCAGTTTGAACATTCTTGGGCCACAAATGCAACATAAATCCACCTTCTGTCATGTTGCTGCACTCGCCAGCAACACATCTACGTAGCATGGTGATAAATTAGCTCAAAATGGAGGATCGGAGTTGCAGTCAGCTCTGTGTTTTAGTATCGCGGAAATGGCGATGAGACTGATAGATTTCCTGCTGTGACGTCACAGATTTCAAGGTCATTCACTCAGACCGCTACCTATATGAATCATTTTAATCGTAAAAATTACTATATTAGATTTATTATTTACGCTTAAAACTATTCCTCTGCCATTGCTTGAGGTCTCTAGGCATTTATAAACGAAAGTGAGGCCATGGTTCTGCGTATCTCCTTTAAGAATAATAGTGTGCTCAAAAAAAAAAGTGATAGCGTGAAAAAATATTACAAATCAAATAGCTGTAATTGCAATTAGTTGTGTATCCATGCTTTAATTTCCTGTATCTTGATTTTATTTGAACACTCTAAACGTTTCCTCTCCTGATGACGGACCTCGTGTTGCTCCTCCAGTGGAAGCTGAGAGATCTTTTGGAAGTTGAAGTGTAGTTAGCGGAGTGCTCCAGCAGGGGGCAGTGTGGTCGAGCGTACGGCTGCTCTGTACTGGCCTGTATTTTTCCACTGGGTGAATCAGCAGGAGGGAGAGTTGTCAGATTTCATCTTAATTAAGACGTAAAGGCCATTAATCCACCACAATACTTCAGTGCTGCTTGTAAAGGCTTGTCAGGATAATGAGCACTCAGCACAAACGCTACTGAAAACGCGTTCCAGACCATTTCGAGGAATTTGCCTCACAAATGAATGACCTCAACTGGAGCATTCAGACCGGGTTTGTGCGTGTTCTCAGTACGACCGAGTCCTCCTCTCCTGTCTCTCTCTCTCACACACACACGTCTGTGAGATTCAGCCCCAGAGAGGGTTTAATCACTCACTGGAGAGCTGAAGCACGTCAGGAATAGTTTAACCAAATCCACGATCAGCTCCATGGAGTCAGTGTTTGCTCTCTGACTCTCTTTCTTTATATTTGCGCTGAGGGAGAAAGTGATCGAGCTACGACTGCTTTGAGCTCACTGACGTCCTTTTGTCTGTGTTTAAAGACGACTCCGTGTTGTACACATCGACAAGTTTCCCCTCCCTCCCCTCCAAATACACACCCCCAGACTCTTCAGAGTATCCGCATCAGGACACTCGTCCTGTTTATCACTTCGTATTGGATATAAATAAATGGTCTCGCTCATCTCTAAAGCACGCCATGACAGGGCTGTCCAAGACGACGATGTAATATCAATATGTCACGATACGATACACTTCTGAGATTTCAACTCCGGAAACAGATTTGATAGTTTGTGTCTTAGGGCCCGTTTACACGAGGACGCTGTCGGGTAAAAACGACTAAATATTTTATCGGAAGTGCCTTTCGTCTACACGGGGATGGCGTTTCCGAGGCTGAAAAACGGAAAAAATTGAAAACGCCTTCCAGAGTGGATAAGTTAAAAACAGCCCCCGTTGCATATCCGTCTAAACTACCCAATACGCGAAACTCTGCTCGGATCTGCTCACGTCGGGTACGCGCTTACGTCATACATATGTCATATACTGTACATGCCAGCCCGGGAAGTAAGAAAGTAAGTAAAAAAGTAAGAGCATGTCTGATTACATCGATCCAACGGACCTTCAAGCTGCTCTGGCAGCTTTAATAAACGTCCAGGAGTCCTTCGAACAGCTATACTGTTAATGAACAGAGGCGGGTATAGTATGCGCTTACTTTTTTACTTACTTTCTTACTTACCACAGCCAGAGTAGTCAAAGTTTTCGCGGCGCAGATGTGCAGATCAGACAAGACGGAAGACGTTGCGCATGCGTGCAGACATAGCGGAGGTCTTTCACAGCACCACCTAGCCGCCTGGCATGCACATCCAATTGAATTCCACACATTTATGCGTCACCGTATAGACG
This sequence comes from Neoarius graeffei, assembly GCF_027579695.1. Lineage (NCBI taxonomy): Eukaryota > Metazoa > Chordata > Actinopteri > Siluriformes > Ariidae > Neoarius > Neoarius graeffei. Next base: position 98,309,932 of record NC_083573.1, read on the forward strand.
CAGATTTCCTCCTTGAAAACGGTCGTGTAGACGCGGAAAAAAGTGAGAACGAAAACGGACCTTTGCGTTTTTGTTTCAGACCGTCCCCGTGTAAAGTGGGCCTTAATCGTTAAATTGTAAAATAAAAACATTTTATACCTTTTTCAGCATTCTTTTTTTTCACCACATTAAATAAACGTAACACACTTTTTTTTTTTTTTTTTTTAATCAAAATGAAAGTGTAATATTTTTCAATGCAGCACTACTGTTTTTAAAGAAATCTCTGTATATACACTACCATTCAAAAGTTTGGGGTCACTTTGAAATGTCCTTATTTTTGAAAGAAAAGCACTGTTCTTTTCAATGAAGATCACTTTAAACTAATCAGAAATCCACTCTATACATTGCTAATGTGGTAAATGACTATTCTAGCTGCAAATGTCTGGTTTTTGGTGCAATATCTCCATAGGTGTATAGAGGCCCATTTCCAGCAACTCTCACTCCAGTGTTCTAATGGTACAATGTGTTTGCTCATTGCCTCAGAAGGCTAATGGATGATTAGAAAACCCTTGTACAATCATGTTAGCACAGCTGAAAACAGTTGAGCTCTTTAGAGAAGCTATAAAACTGACCTTCCTTTGAGCAGATTGAGGCTACATCTACACGACAACGGCAACGAGATTTATTATTTTTTTTTTAAATATCGCGTCCACATGGGCAACGGATCAGTAAAATATCAGGTTCATATGGCAACGCTTGCTGAAAATGATGCAATACACATGCCACACCTCTACGTGCGCTGTAAGACGGTCCCATCGGAGACACCAGAACAATAGAAGAAGTAGACGCATACGCGTAAACCCCTTCTTTTGTAGCATCAGCCACATAAAGTTTTGATTATTAATCAGTAGCGTAAAACGAAAGATGCAGAAAGAGGAATGAATGGGGGTAGATGGAAGACGGTACGCCAACATTCTGATATCCTCCAGGATTCTTTAATGGTCCGGAATAAATTGAATGCTACACGTTGATGGATTACTTTGTTCTTCTACGCCCTTTTTGAGGAATGTATTGTTGGACTTAAACCAACATCTGAAGAGGTGAGATCGCTCCTTTTTCTTTTTCCTATTTTTGCTGGCAGGATTGTTTTTGTTTTTGGAAAGCACACGGGCGGTGAGCAGTTTGGTGCTGCTTCCGCAGTGTTTGGACTAAAGACTCTGCCCTAAGGGCTATTTTCTCTCTCTCTCTCTCTCTCTCTCTCTCTCTCTCTCTCTCTCTCACTTTGCACCATTACACAATAAATATTCACAGTGAAAATATTTTGTAAGCGCGTTTCATAAACCAAGTTATAGGATTTGCTGACAACTCGCATCGAGTTCGTTACACTTCTACCCGGCGTGAAGCACTGTCATGTGGTTGTGACGTCATCGTAAACAAATCCGTTCTACTCATCCAGACGACTTCGCAACGGCGCCGTTGCCAGATTTTTCCACTCTGGAACCCGTTCTCAAAAGATTTTGTTTTGGGGCACCCAAAACGCCGGTGCCGTGTGGACGCCAGGCCGAAACGATAAACAATTTTATCAGGTTCACCTGAATCCGTTGCCGTGTGGACAGGGCCTTAGTTTCTGGAGCATCACATTTGTGGGGTCGATTAAATGCTCAAAATGGCCAGAAAAATGTCTTGACTGTATTTTCTATTCATTTTACAACTTATGGTGGTAAATAAAAGTGTGACTTTTCATGGAAAACACAAAATTGTCTGGGTGACCCCAAACTTTTGAACGGTAGTGTAAATTATTCCACGAAATCGAGTCGTACATGAGCTGGTGGTTGTCTATAATCCATGTACGACGAGATTGAGTGGAATAACTGTTTTCTATCCACGTTCACTGGATTTTCAGAAACGGAGCGTTTTTATTCTTTGCAAATTCGACAAATAAAAACTTTATGCAAAACGTCCGACAAAATAATTTCCGCTTGGAATGTAAACAAGCCGGCGAAATGACCGGAGCAATTTGTGAAAAATGCTAGAATTAATTTTTGAAAATTAAAAAAAGACGCTCTTCCCATCAAATACTTTTATTCCATATTTTGTTCGAGTCAAGTTATTTCTTCGTCCTCGGTTGGTTCAGCAACACGCTCCATCGTTTTTTCCTCCTCCGCTCACAGTATGTGAGCGGATATCCTAGTAGTAGAGTAGCCAATCAGAGCGCACGATTGCTCATATCCAGTGAATGTGAATAGAATAGTGTTGTACATGATGTATCATAGAAATGTCTTGAAATATCGTGATGTGATATTTGTGTAATAACAGAGCTGAAACATACAAATTTTACTTTATCTTTCAGTTTTTCTCACTGTGGCTGGACAGGAATATCAGAATAGTGATTTTTTTTTTTTTAACTCTTCAAATACTGGCACTTTTTATCCTTTTTTAAATATTTTATCTTCTGTTATTTTCCTCTTTCTCCCTCATTCTTCAGTGTGATTTCTGTATGAGTTCTTCAGTCTTTAAGTTTCCTCTGCACAGCAGTTGTTTTTAAACATGCTTTATGTATAAATGTGTGTCGGTTTGTTTGAATCCCCGTACACACGTGTATGAGTTCAGCCTCTCTACAGTTCTACACAGCCACCACGTGACTAAACATTTCTCTCTACTCCTTTAAATCCCTGATTTTGTGTCTGTTAGCTGCGTAATGTGCTGACTGAGAAGTGTTTGGTGGCTCAAGGGCGTCCCAGCCAGAAGGGCGGCACTGTCGTGGTGAGACCCTGCAACCCTCAGGACCCTGAACAGGTACACGTCCGAGGGAGGAAGATCCTGATCTGCTTTTGGTTCCTGTTTCAAAACCGAATCGGTAAAAACAGTCACTGTTAAGTCAAAATGTATGTTGGATGTAATGGACGAAAGCTGAAGCATCTCTCTCTCACTCACACACACACACACACACGCACGCGCGTACGTGGGTGACAGGGCTCTGTGAGGACACAGTGAGTATCTCAGCCTTCATCACCACCACCACTGCTGTTCATTTCCATAAAAATATTCTGGAGAAAACGATCCCGTGTGTGTGTGTGTTCCACGCTGCAGCCCCGCCCCCGTCAGTAACGCTGTTTTTAATTTTAAATTTTGTTCTTCTGTTCCTCCTCGGCCTAAATTGCTTTTTGGAGCCTCTGCTGCTTCGACCATCTGGTTTCAGACTCCTCCATTTTCTGGAGGTTTTAAAAAGCCGAGTGAGTCACACAGCAGCTGCGCTGACACAACACACACGCCATAGTGCGCCCTCTCTCTCTCTCTCTCTCTTGTTCTCTTGTTCTGTCCATCTCTCTCTTGCTCTGACTCTCTCTGTCTCCCTCTTTCTCTCTCCCCGTCTCTTGCATTCTCCATCTTGCGCTCTCTCTCTCCTCTCTCTCTCTCTCTCTCTCTCTCTCACACACACACACTCACTCACTCTGTCCCCTGTCTGTCTGTCTCTCTCTCTCTCCTGTCTCTCTCTTACACACACACACACACACACACACACACACACACTCTCTCTCTGTCTCTCACACTCACTCTCTCCCCTGTCTGTCTGTCTCTCTCTCCTGTCTCTCTCTTACACACACACACACACACACACACACACTCACTCTCTCTCTCTGTCTCTCACATTCACTCTCTCCCCTGTCTGTCTGTCTCTCTCTCCTGTCTCTCTCTTACACACACACACACACACACACACTCTCTCGGTCTCTCTCTGTCTCTCACACTCACTCTCTCCCCTGTCTGTCTGTCTCTCTCTCTCCTGTCTCTCTCTTACACACACACACTCTCTCTCTCCTGTCTCTCACTCACACACACACACGCACACTCTCCCCTGTCTGTCTCTCTCTCTCTCCTGTCTCTGTCTCTCTCTCTCTCTCTCTCACACACACACACACACACACTCTCTCTCTCTGTCTCTCACACTCACTCTCCTCTGTCTGTCTGTCTCTCTCTTATATATATATATACACACACACACACACACACACACACACACACACACACACACACACACACTCTGTCTCTCACACTCTCTCCCCTGTCTGTCTGTCTGTCTGTCTCTCTCTCTCTCTCTCTCTCTCTCTCTCTCACACACACACACACGGTCTCTCACACTCTGTCCTCTCTCTCTCCTGTCTCTCACTCACACACACATGCACGCTCTCTCTTGGTCTCTCACACTCTCTCCTGTCTGTCTGTCTCTCTCTCCTGTCTCTGTCTCTCTCTCTCACACACACACTCACTCTCTCCTCTGTCTGTCTCTCTCTCATACACACACACACACACTCTCTCTGTCTCTCACACTCTCTCCCCTGTCTGTCTGTCTGTCTCTCTCACACACACACCACACACACACACACACACACACACACACTCTCTCTCTGTCTCTCACACTCTGTCCTCTCTCTCTCTCTCTCACACACACACACACACACACACACACACACACACACTCTCTCTCTCTCGGTCTCTCTCTCTCCTGTCTCTCACTCACACACGCACGCTCTCTCTTGGTCTCTCACACTCTCTCTCCCCTGTCTGTCTGTCTGTCTCTCTCTCTCTCTCTCTCTCTCTCTCACACACTATTTCTGCATCTGTCTCTTATTTCATACTTTCTACCTTTCCCTGTTCTCTTCATGACCTTCCTCTCTGTGAAGCATCTTTGTTACAAACGCTGCTGTACAATTAAGGTTTTTTTTTTTTTAATCTCAATTTTGTTAGCTTCTTAATTTGCTGAAACGATTAACTGTTACGTCGAGCTCCGCCGCTGTAACCTAACGATTGTGAGAGATCCCGTTCTCCTCTGTAGTGTAACAGATCACCAGCTCATGTGTTACTTTTACATTTCTCTGTAGTCACAGACTGGTGGAGTTTTACATTCACTGCTCAATAGATTGATAATTTACTGATTCATTCAATTACTGATTCCTTGATTACAGAACTAATCGAGTGATTCGTTCATTCAATCAAATCATGACTCAGTCAGTGAAGGAATCAGTCAAACGATACATTAACAAATGAGTCAGTCAGGCAGTGAGAAGTTAATTAGTGAATTGATGGATTAATCAATTGACACATCAGTGAATCATTCATTCGTTCTCTTTGTGCAGCAGAATTTCCCTGCCTTTACTCGGCTGATCTTCACTTACACGAGGCGTATTTTGTGTACAGCAAAGGGTTTTTTTTAATTAATTAATTTATTTAATTGGCTGGGTTTTAGTGCAAGGATAATTAAATAGTACCATTTCTTTTGTGGTTATAGCAGAATGAGGCTTGAAAATAAAATATTGAATGGGCTTTGTATCAGCGTTTTAATTTTTACGGCCATTATACACTGCAGCGCACAAACACACAGCTGCCCTTTTTCAGCTGAATTCGACTTGTATCTCAAATTATTTACGTCTTATTACAAGTGTATATAGTGTTCTAATTAGCGTTTGAATAAAGTCTTAATCTTGGTTTAAGCGTTACACTAACACTTTTACTTCTTATTCACACTAATGTGGTTTTATTCTGATTCTGAGACACTTTACTGCAAATTATTAATCAGCAGAAGTACAACCTTTCATTCCACTCTTACATGTCTGTCTTTTATCAGGGGGAAAAAAAGTCACCATTTTTGGATTTAAATATGCAAATCCATAAAAGTATTTGAGTGGATAATTACTGCAGTGATTGTGTTTCAGCTGCAATGATTCTTTTAACCCAAACTGATGCAGTGAGTAGCTTCTCATTTCTTAAAGGATATGGGACATGGATTTTTTTTCTGGGTATAATTATGTATAAAGGACATAAGAAATGCCATCTAAATCACTGCAGGGCATCAAAAATGTGAAAATCACATTATTCAAATTTTTTTTATACATCAGCGTAAAACAATGATTCGTTAATTAGCTAGGTGGTCACATGACCCGTGACGTCACAAAAACTTTCCAAGGAGCCAGCGCTTGGGAATCTAATGTAAACAGGTTACCGAAATGGACACCATCGACAGTGACATTCCCGATGTTTCACAGAGATGTGAAGTTAGACCCTATCAATTCGAACCGATAGCTGGAAATTCACATGAACATGGATCTTGTCTTTACTCTGACGGGTCAGATGATTCTGAGAGTGAGAGTTCATTCAGCCCTCATGAAACTGAAAGCGGTCGGCTGGATAACACTTCCTGGTAAGTTAAAAACAATTCTGCTCAAAGGCTAATGATCTGTTGAAAGAAGTATTATTTTTGTATCATACATTGAAAGTTCATCATAGATCTAGCTAAAGTCCGTTGCAAGCTAGTTTTTTTTTTGGCTGATATTTTTCGAGATTGATTGAGATACAATGCTTCCAGAGTCCGAGATGAAAACATTCAAAATGGCGAAACGAGTCAGAATTATGATAATCAATAATTGATACACCCAAAATTATAATACTAATCCTTACCGCATGAGGCCCATGGTAAAACCACACTTCCAGGAGGGGCTGCCGTCTGCCTCCCAAGCCGGCCGAGAGCGCTCCTCGTCGGGCACGGCCAGGCGGGCGAATGCCCTGGTCCGTCCGCCCTGTCTAAAAAATAATGGTACAACTCCGAGTGAAGGTATCAATGCGCTGTCGAAGCGCGCAGAAGGTGTTAGTACGCCTGTCATTATAGTGCGGACTTTCCATAGCATAGAAAATCGCTACGTTTCAATTTGTGTAACTGAACTTGTTTCATATCACTGGTCATATAAACCTATGTAAACAGGAAAAACGCGGAAGAGTTTGGTCACATCTAACTACAGTCCCAAAAAATACCATTGGCCATGCTGAGCCTAGCTACATTGCTAACAGGAGTGACAGCGCGTCTGACTGACTGGGAGGTCGCAATACACCATGATGTTCAATGTACGTTAAACACTCTAAAAACGAAACAATTTTCTTGTCATCCAAGACACAAAAACTATTTTGTCGCATTCGTCATCATCACAATTCACACTTCTCCATATTCATCTACCCGCTTGTGCTGTGCCCGAAAGTTTTTGTGACGTATGATCACGTGACAGCGGCTCTTCCGGTTGTAAAATATGCATATCGGAGCTCGAGCAGAAATGCCATATAATCATCACGAATATGACGATTTTGCTGAATTTAATAGATAATTTTGTATTTGTTGATGCAATTAATTCACATTTTTAATGGAAAGAAACTGATATAGCGTGCATTTATGTTTCATGTCCCATGTCCTTTAAACGAGCATGTTGGAAGATGTATCCCGCGCTCATGGAAAAGATGTTCCTGTGTATCAGAAGGTCAAATTATTGACCTGGATCAAGCAAAGAAAACTACTAAGGAAATTTGAGCTGGAATTGGGATAAGAACTGTCCAACACATTATTAAAACCTGGAAGGATCGTGATGATCCGTCAACTTCTTCATGGAAAAAACGTGGTTGGAAAAAGATCCTGACTGACCAGGATCAGAGATCACTGAAACACTTGAAGTCGAATCATAAATAAATGGACAGTCAAACTCACAGCTGTGTTTAACAGTGAAATTCAGATCATCTCCACACTCAGTGTGACAAGAACTCACAGGACTGGGACTAAACCACTGTGTGTCCATCAGAAAACCACTTGTTAGTGAGACTAATCAGGAGAAAAGGCTTCAGTAAAGATTGGACTCTGGAGCAGCAAAGAAGGGTCATGTGGTCTGATGAGTCCTGACCCTCTTCCTGAGTGATGGGCATGTCCGGGTAAGAAGGGAAGCCCATGAAGCGATGCCCCATCATGCAGAGTGACGTTGTACAAGCCTCTGGAGGCAGTGTGATGATCTGGGGTTGGTTCAGTTGGTCAGATCGAGACTCAGCAACGTTATGGGGCAGTAAAATGAAGTCAGCTGACGACCTGAATGTACTGAATGACCAGGTTCACGTCTCATCTCATCTCATCTCATCACGTCAATGGATTTTTTTTTTTTCCCCCCATTTCCTGATGGCACTGGGATAAAATCAGGGCTGAGATTGTGAAAGACTAGTTCAAAAAGCATGAGGAATCATTTTCACCATCACCACCACAGAGTCCCGACCTTAACCCCATTGAGAATCTTTGGGACGTTCTGGAGAAGACTTTCCGCAGTGGTTCGACTCTCACATCACCAGTACAAGATCTCGGGGGGAAATTAATACAACTCTGGGCTGAAATAAACATTGTGATATTGGAGAAGGTTATCGAAACAGTGTCACGGTAAAGGCGGAGCAACCAAACAGTGCAAGAAGCATGTTTAAGTTTTTATTCCTTTTGCGATTTTGAAACCATTAGCTTTGATCTGTGGATGTGAAGAAAATATCTTTCTGAGAAAAAATGTCCGTGTGTGTGTGTACACAGGAGTGGACGTACGATGAAGAGCACGAGCTGATCCTGGCCGGGTTGCTGTGTTTGGACATGTCTGAGATCCGCTCGGCTGATCCTCCTCGCCTCATGAAGTGTCACGGCTCAGGCGGCTCTCAGCAGTGGAGTCTCGGGGTGAGACTTCCTCTTTCACTTCCTCCATCATAAACATTTCAGTACAGTACACATTCTCCATGACTTCCCCTCAGCACATGGTGTAAAATGAATTATTAATCATCTACATCTGCAGCGTATTAATTCACTCCATCTTCTACGTTATAGTACGTGTAGATAAAGGATTAAAAAGGTGTCCTCGTCAACGTGGTGAAGTTAGACAGTTGTTTAACGTTAATGGAAGGAGTCTCCAGTGTCAGGGTTTCATCACAGACGTAAAGTTGTCGCTTGAAGTTTTCAACATCTTCAGGACAGCAGAGTTTGTGGTTTCTCGGCAACGTGACGAGCTTTTTTTTTCGTCTTATTACCCTCCAAGAGAGGTTGGTGAGGGAATGCCCGATTGTAACTGAAAACAGGAACTAACCTGTCTTGAGGATCTTCTACACCGTTAACTATAAATTCTCATTTTTTAATGAAAAAAAATTTTTCAATCGTTGACACATTTCTGTGATTTTATAAAAGCAATAAAATGATCAACTTTGGTGTGGTAGAAGTACTACCTCACGATGTCATGGATTTGTTTCCTTCCACCGTCTGCGTCCCTGAGCATCGAACGTCTTCACTGAGGGCTTCAGCCACAGAAAGCAGCTCCGTTTGATTCACCACTTGACCCGTGTGTGTGTGTTTTGGTCGTTTTCACAGTTCTTGAAATGAGTCCATTAATTTTCCCAAACAAATTGCGATGTCATAAAGCCTGTTGTGTTTGCACTTTCGAAAAACCCAACTGCTCTATTGTGTGTCTTCTCTTGGATGTTCCCGTTAGGGGTCACCACAGCAGCAATGTCCCTCCAGCTCTTCCTGTACTCGGTATCCTTTTCTGTCCCACCAACCGTCCTCCTTCACCACATCCATAAATTTCATCTTTGCCTTCTACCTGGCATCTCCAGCGTTCCTTTCCCAATATAACTGCTGTGTGTCGTCTTTATTTTTGCTCGACGTTTCGTGTGTAAACATGACGAGCTGAAACTCCTGTAATAAAGTTTAATGCTCATTATAGCCAGCGCTGCTTCAGTCATCACTTTCATGAACGCTTCTCTTGGTTAAAGCGGTGACCCGTTTATAGAAATTTTGCAGGGTGTATTAACTCGCACATTGTTTTGTTTTATTAAATGTTTAAGAAATACGGTATGAAGGTTGTTACGGAGACACAGCAGAACCTTTTTGTAAGCTCTTGTCCTGAAGACGACTCCTATAAATGTGTCAAAAGTCAGTCCTTCCTGTGTCAGGACCTGGTCTTCCCAGTGCAGTACTAACCCCAAGCCCTTGGGCGCGTTGGGCGGCGCCGATCTCCGCTTCTAGGAAGCGCGAGAGTTTGACTCCCTACTCACGTGTATTGCAGCGTGCCTCGCCAAACGGCAGGAGGTACCATTCTTATGATGGTCTTTGGTGCGACATGGACACGCTAACCACTAGGCCAACTTGCAGTCCCATGAATGTGTAGATGTTAAACAGTTGTGGTCAGAAGTTTACATGCAGGGACATGACAATATTTGGGTTTTCAGTAATTTCTTGAACTCTTCTTTTTCTGCGGCAGAATGATTGTACATCATACATCTTTAATTAAAAAAAAACACTAGAATTTGGTGCACAACTTTTAATTTTCTTTGGGTTTTCTGAAATCAACACAGGGTCAAAATTATACATACAACACACCTAATATTTGGGTAAAATGTCTCTTCGCAAGCTTCACCTTGACCAAACATTTTTGTTTACCATGAACAAGCTTCTGGCAGAATTCTGGTTGGATATTTCACAACTCTTCATGGTAGAATTGGTAGAGTTCAATTATTATTATTATTATATATATATATATTTTTTTTTTCTTGGCATGGACTCAACTTATAAGCACGGTCCATATATTTTCAATAGGGTTGAAGTCCGGACTTGTTTTAAGTTTAATGTTAGCCTGCTTTATCCTCCACAACCAGCTCTGATGTGTGTTTGGGTTCACTGTCCTAAGTCCCAAGTCGTGTTCAAGTTTCTGATGGTTTATGCTGAAGAATTCTGAGGTCATCCTCCTTCTTCATTATTCCATCCACTTTGTGCAATGAACCAGTTCCACTGGCAGCAAAACAGCCCCAGAGCATGATGATCCTACCACCACCACCAGCTGGTACAGTGTCCCTCTGTACATGGTGGTCATTGTGGCCAAACAACTCAATCTTTGTCTCATCTGACCATACAGCTTTCCTCCAGAAGGCTTTTTCTTTGTCCGTGTGGTCAGCTTCAAACTTTAGTTAAGCTTGAAGGTGTGAATTTTGGAGCAGGGGGTTATTTCTTGGATCGCAGCCTCTTAGTCCATGGTGATGTAAAACTCACTGAACTGTAGACAGTGATCCATCAGCTTCCAGTTCATGGCAGGGCTGTGCCATGGTGGTTCCCAGGTTGTTCCTGACCATCCAAACCAATTGCCTTTCAGCTGAGGGTGACAGTTTGGGTTTTCTTGAAGCAAAGTGGCTTGGCAAAGTGACTACACCTCACAATGACTTGGATACAATTGTTTGAACTGATCTTGGAATTTGCAGTTGTTTAGAAATGGCTCCAAGAGACATTCCAGAGTTGTGTACATCTGCGACCCTCTTTCTCAGATCTGCACTGAGCTCCTTGGACTTTCTCATTTTACTGTGTGTTGGTCAATCCAATGAGTGCTGTAAACAAACCCTTTTTATGAAGGCACAGAGAAGCTACCAGCTGTAGTCAATCATAATCTAACAGGAAGTTAAGAGACCTCGGCCTTAGCAAGATAAGAGACATTTTGGACGTTTCAGCACCTCTGAATTAATAATCTAAGTGAGCGTATGGAAATTTCTGACCCTGTGTTGATTTTCAGAAAACCCAAAGAAAATTAACTTGTGCACCAAATTCTGGTGTGTTTTTTTTTTTTTTTAATTAAAGCTGTGTGCTGTACAATCATTCTGCTACAGAAAAAGAACAGTTCAAAGAAATGACTGAAAGCCCAAATATTGCCAGGACATTCATATCCAAGATGACATTCATGTCACTGTATGTAAACTTCTGACCACAACTGTAAGTAAAGATGACGCTCCATTACCGGAAGGATTAACATTACTTGTTTGGCAGTGAACTGAACGTTGCTTGATGTTAAACATGTTTTAGTCGACACTTAACGCCAAGCCAACAGAAAACCTGAAAGTAAATTGAAAAATAAAATGCAGCCTGATTTCTGTCTGAGCTCTCACTAGTGTCGGACTGAAATAAACCTCAGGCTTCACGTCGACGACGATCCCTTCTTTAATTCCAGAAAATACGCTGTACAATGAATTGCTACTTTTATCGTGTTAGGAATCAACAGAACATGGATTAAACAGCTGTGGATATATCCTCATGTTTGTCCTACTGTAACCTGAGGAACGTCTCTGAGTAGCTGTGTCCGTAGTGGTGACTGTTTGCTCCCGGATCGATCCGCGAGGCAGCAGAGGGCTGCATTCCTACATCATATTTTTGTCAGTTTGACCACCTTCAGTCCAGACAGATGAAAACCGAGCAGTGGTTTTAGGGGCTCGTGGTTTTGTACCATTTTTCATGAGCTGTTTTAATGATGGAAATTAAAATGAAGTTCTTGTTTTCCTGCACTGGCTCCCGTTTGGTAGAGATGGAGTTGTTTAGGGATAAATACGAATAGATATGTGAATGAATGAATGTCAAGTGTCTCCTGTCTTCTCTTTCCTCACTTTTGCAGAAGAATAATCGTCTGTACCAGGTGTCTGTCGGTCAGTGTTTGGCCGTCCTCAACCCCCTCAGCCATAAGGGTTACGTTGCCATGGCGATCTGCGACGGTTCCGAGGCCCAGCAGTGGCAGATAGAGGGATGAGGGCCAACAGTGATGGCCGGAGAATCGGACCAATCAGCACGCAGCTTATACTCCGTCATCAGTGTGGCTGACTGAGCGAATGGGTTAGCATCGTTTCCCTCCTCTCAGTGAGGATCCGAGTGTCTTTCTGACCCGCCGTCACGCTGATGATCACGTTACTGAGCTCGTATAACGAAGCGTTCACGATTTAGAGACGTCTCTGTCTTTTCGGTATTCTACGACTTCAATGGAAGATCTTTTTTTTTTTTTTTATTTATAATTATAAGCAGCTTGTTGAAATCTTAACCCGTTTGCACAGTTTTTTTTTTTTTTTTTCCTTTTCAGAGTTGTAAAATGTAAATTTAGATGTTATGGAAGTATACTGACTCTCAGTACTGATTTTGTCTCCTTTAAATTTTGAGCGGCATTTTGCGTCAAGATTCGTTTTCTTTAAAGAGAAGGACATGCAGCAACATGACATGTTTTTAAAAAAAGGTATTAAACATCCGAGTTGTTTAATTTCACTTTCTTTTATCTTCCTGGAGTACAGAATTATTCTTTAGTTCATGATATAATTTGTGCTTGTATAAATTAATAAAGGTAAAAATAATTGCTGTGCAGACGAGGCTTGTGCGATATTGATTTCTCCCTGCTCACCATTTACAGGAACAAAAACTCATGACTCAGAGCCATGAGAATAAAACACAGGAGAAAAAGAGCATTTCCTCCTCAGGTTCAGGTTTAAGGTGAGTGTTGTATGATAATAATAATAATAATAATAATAATAGGTCAGGAATTGCAACGATCATGAAAACTCTGATTTTTAGGCGTTCCTGCAATACACAGGAAAAATAGGTACCTTTTCAATCAATAAGTGTTTTTAATACTTTGTAGTGTTCGTTATTATTCGCTAGGCATGTAACGATTCATCTAATTCAGGATCCGGTTTCATTTTCTGAATAACCAACAAAATTATCTACCCGCATTTGTAAAGGTTGGAGTAAAATATAATCACCTGTTAACTAAAAATAATCATTTTATTATAAATGAAAGTTTATAACAGAGCTTTTCTTAAACGGTTCTGAATATTTGTACTTCCTCCATTTACTTCCTTTTTCTTTATCTTTCAGCAGTCTGTAAAGAGCCCTGATTTCCTGTTAAATGTATTTATTTGCACAATCCCACAACAGCTGTTTCCCATTTTAGATCTGAGGTTTTTGTGCTATTAGAGCTGTGTTACTTCCACTATTTAATAATGGCCAGTTTTTTTTTGTAGTGTGTATTCCAGATATATTCCATTCAGCGACTCGTTCAATATCATGCTCGCTGAATGGAATATATCTGATATACCACAAAAAAAGCCAGCCAATATTATTGTCGTTACACATTCCTTTCGTGTGTTCAACACATCTGTCTTCTTCAAAATTCTCTCAAAACCTTCCAGCCATGTTTGTTTACAAATTGTCCCAGTCGCTCACTATCACGGAAGTTTTACGTCTCCGACGTGCGACGTCATACACGTAGGATCAGCGATATTATAATATTGTATGCTATAAGAACCAAATGAATGGAACCCTCGAGAAGGTTTTTATTCCATTGAAAATGTGTCCTGTATGGAATACATATTATTGCGCCCTCTACTGTCCAAACAAAAATTGCACAGCCTGGTCGATCTTTTTTTTTTTACACTATCGTGATCTATTCTTGCACAATATATCGTTACATGCCTAATATTAACATTATTTATAAAATATTAGATTTGACACATTGTTGTAGGAGTATTTCGTAGGTCAAATATTTTCAGCTTTCTTCTTACTTAACTGATGTTAGACCAAACTATATATCCAAGTCGAGAACACAGTGCTGGGCTTGGTTTGATTTTAGTGAACGTTAAACCGTCTCTGACAGAAGTGGGCAGGGCCTTCAGGTGGTGCGAGTTGATATCCGAGCGATCGGTACACCTTCACAGATCATATGTTAATTAACTCATCTCCTGTTTTGTCATGGAGGAAAGAAATGCAATCAGCATAAACGTTACAGGATATTGTGATAGCGTAAGATCATATCGCACAAGCCGACTATAGATGTGAATAGAAAGGACGGATCGAGACTGAAGTTCATGTATGAAGTAGAGGTGTGCATCAGGACTGGGAACAAAAAGACCACATTGATGAACATAGACACGGTAGAGCAGCTGCTTTGGTGAAAATGTTTTTTGTTTTTTTAAATTGGATGCTCATATCTTGGGTGAGTACAAACTGAAACACATTGCAGGAGTGGGATTGAAACCAGTCCTGTACATGTCTAGTATGAAGTTATGGTCAGTGATATTGATATTTTTTTGTTTTTTTTTCCATTTTGCTGTGAAAGTAATCAGTTTGATTTTAAATATGAAGTGCTGTTTTCTGTTCTCTTTTGTAAATAACAGAACAAATAAAGAAAGACATCCCAAGTATGTTTTAGAACATTTTTATTGCACGACATGACATCAAAATAAAAATATCGTCACCATTAAACAATGACGTGTATCACAATAGAGTAGCACTGTTGAAATGAAAAGTATTTGGGTTTTTTAATGTCTAAAAATTTACATATTGTTTAAAAAAAAGTTTATGGTCATTTTAATTCCAGCAATGGTGACTATCATGATATTGGTATTATATCGTCCCAGCTGGGCGGCACAGTGGTGTAGTGGTTAGCGCTGTCGCCTCACAGCAAGAAGGTCCGGGTTCGAGCCCTGTGGCCGGCGAGGGCCTTTCTGTGCGGAGTTTGCATGTTCTCCCCGTGGGTTTCCTCCGGGTGCTCCGGTTTCCCCCACAGTCCAAAGACATGCAGGTTAGGTTAACTGGTGACTCTAAATTGACCGTAGGTGTGAATGTGAGTGTGAATGGTTGTCTGTGTCAGCCCTGTGATGACCTGGCGACTTGTCCAGGGTGTACCCCGCCTTTCGCCCGTAGTCAGCTGGGATAGGCTCCAGCTTGCCTGCGACCCTGTAGAACAAGATAAAGCAGCTAGAGATAATGAGATGAGATGAGTGTCCCAGCCCTACATCACCGAAAGCGTAAAACAGAGCCAGCAGGTGGTTGTCACCTTCAGCCTCCAGGGGGCAGCAGTGTGGTAAACCTCTTCCTTCACTTGCTCATCAGCAGCTGCCTCATTCAAAACAATACAGTTTCTGCCTGATGTTTTTGTCACTGGCTTCCAAAGTGCCACAGCGACGAAGAACATCAGCCAACGGAACGTTCCGGCATTGTGAGACGCGAGTGTGGGTGCCAAGACAACGCATGTTGAAAATCGACCAACAGGATGCTGCCACGGTCAGCTACAATAAACAAACATGCACAAAAAAAAAGAAATCTCCTTATTGCCTCAATCTCAGTCCGTGTTTATATGCAGAAAATATTTTCTGCAGAACAACTGATGATAGATAACCAGAATGTCAAGGACGTACAGTAGGAGCTCATCCGGCCTGCGGCGATGTGAGAGAGGACCAACCTCCACGACAAACTGTTTACAACAGGAACATCAACAAAGGACTAAATTTTGTTCCCCGAGGGAAGATCGACCCAAAAAATCGATCAGAGCTGAATTTACATGAGCGACGAGATACGATCCTCGTGAGAAGAAAATGTGTTAAGTTGAGCTGATTACTTTGCAAAAATTGACAATACAATGGCCGAGTGTTGTGCAGAAGGTCGAGTTCTTTCAAATAAAACAATCAGAACTGAAATCCACTGAGAACTGACGGAGATATGATTTAACTGACAATAAACATTGTTTACAACAGGAAACTCAACAAACAAATGCCCAAGTTTTGTTCCTCAAGAGAAGATCAACCCAAAACATCGATCAGAACTGAGAATTCTAATGAGCGGCTTGGAAAATTTGTTAATTAGCAAAAAATGACAAAACAACGACTAACTTTCATGCAGAGTGACGAGTTCTTTCAATCAGAACGGAAATCCGTGGAGAACTGACGGAGGAGATACGATTTAACTGAACCGTAGACGATGGACGCCATGGCAACAGCTCATCGACCTTATGGTCAGAAGAGCCAGTAAATGACTGCACTGAGGAGGACTTGAACCCACAGCCTTCTGGTGATGAGCACAGAGCACTAAGTGCTGATCGCCTCCCATGTTCAGGAGAACTGTAGTGGACGTTAAGTAGCAGGGAAAATGGAGGATCAACTTCACTGTAAATATAAGCCTCGGTCTGAAGCTGCTCTGCTGTTCCAGTGGTCGTCTGAAATCCCAGTTTCACTCGTTCCTCCATTATACTCCTCTTTAAACAGTTCTGAGTATGACATAAAAGGGTCACATGACTAGCTCGTATATTATATCTTCAGACGAACGTTCAGTCATCATCCCAAATCCCTGTGTGTCCACGTCTTGTCTTGTAAACGATCCTCCAGGGAAAAGGTTCGGCTCAGGAAGCTTCAGTGTTTGTCCAAACCATCTGCTCTCCGCTAATACACGAGCCAGGTTCCTGTTTGTGGATTTCACTCCTTTTTTTTTTGTGGTGAGACGAATGGAACGTCTCCTCCACTTCAGAGTAGCCATAAAAGATCTTGACAGACTGGTGTTTATTTTATTTTATGCGCCGCATGTCCACGTTCAACAATACACACTTGATTTCATCCCGTCACACTCCGAAGCTGAGATAGATCCCTCACATTACATTCACTTTTCAATATCAACCACCAAATGATCACAATGTGTAAGGAGTGAGGTGTGTTTTTTTTTTTTTTTTTTTTTTATGCCATGCCGTGTCAGGACCTGAGGCTATATCATGGCAAAATCATTTCTAGCAGATATTACAATGAATGAGCTGCTTTCAAAACACGTCAGAAAGTCGAACACTTTTGGTGGTGGCACCTTCTCAAAAACATCCTTCAAGGTACTTTGCGAGTAAAAACGTTCTCTTGTGGTGTTGAGTTCAGGACAGCAGAGTAAAATGTGCTCGGTTGTCAACAACGTCTTGCAAAAACAAAAAACGGGCGAGCCTTGTGTTCCCAACCCAACACCTGGTGTACGCCACTTCATCTTGTCTATTCTGGATCTGCTGGTTTAAATGGCTTGCAATTTCATTTTTCATTTCAAAGTCAACTTTATGAGCAGTCTTTCGAGAAAAAGAAAATTGTTCAATTACAGAGGATTTCTGTAGAAAAGGAGAACAAGCCACTTGGAAGTAGTTAAGACTTGTCGAGCCAAGAGGTTTGGGTTGGACCTCACGATAATCGTCATAAATTGTAGGAGAATACATCAATAAAACTCACATGCAAGGGAAAGTCACCCAGCCACAAAAATTCAAACATACACGTGAAAAGCAAAAGGGGAAAAAAAACTAACAAGGTAAACTTATAAATGAGAAAATTTAGACATGAAACAAAATCAAAGCATTAACTCGAGTGTCTAGCGATGATTGTCGCTATCCAGAAGAGAATCAGTTCAGAGTCTCTTGAAGGAAGAACGAGACTGGCATTTGAAGTCCTCTTAAATTGAATTCCAGATTTTAGCACCAAGAAAACAGAGGTTATCATAATTAGTTCGAATTTTCAGAAGATAGTACGACTTCTTACTGGCAAATCTAATGATCTATTATAGCATTACATCACTAGCGCCTAAACTTTTTCAAGTTCTTCCTCATGAAATCAGACACGAGAAGAATTCTGATCATTTTAAGTCTTTGGTTAAAACGTTTTTATTTCAGGCTGCTTATGGATAAACTTTATATATTACAACTGATCATATTAATGTATCATTATAGTATTTTATTCTGAGATATTTCCATCATATTGATTTTCTTTCATAGGAACATTTTATTAATTGATTTTGCAACTGTAATATTTATCTCATCTCATCTCATTATCTGTAGCCGCTTTATCCTGTTCTACAGGGTCGCAGGCAAGCTGGAGCCTATCCCAGCTGACTACGGGCGAAAGGCGGGGTACACCCTGGACAAGTCGCCAGGTCATCACAGGGCTGACACATAGACACAGACAACCATTCACACTCACATTCACACCTACGGTCAATTTAGAGTCACCAGTTAACCTAACATGCATGTCTTCGGACTGTGGGGGAAACCGGAGCACCCGGAGGAAACCCACGCGGACACGGGGAGAACATGCAAACTCCACACAGAAAGGCCCTCGCCGGCCCCGGGGCTCGAACCCAGGACCTTCTTGCTGTGAGGCGACAGCGCTAACCACTACACCACCGTGCCGCCCTGTAATATTTATACGAAGATAAATTATTTGACAATAAGTTTGTTTTGTAATTTAGCTACTTATTAAAGGCGTCGTGTGGTAATTTCAGCAATCAGGCTATATCATGTGTCAAAATGTCGGGTTTGGTGGGTTATTCAAGCCCCTCGGTTTCCCGCGATCTCAGTGTCACGATGCACCCGCTACAAGCATTTAAAGTTGATGCGCACAGCCAAATTTAGGCAGCCAGCCGTTAACTAGGTCAACTTATGTGTGACGTCATACCAGTAACCTCCCTTGGGTGATGCTGGCCTGTCGCCATGTTTTCTCTATAGCGTGCGTTTACCAGAGTTGTTCACATTGCGGATTTTGTGGATTTATTCTGTTTGTGGATAGTTTTGAACATTCAAAACACTATGAAATGATGTATTAATATTCTGTGATACAAAATGCCTAATTGGTGTATTGTGTTTGGCTGTAACAACGAGCCCCAGCCAGGAATTGCCTTACAAGAATTTCCCACTGACAAGACAGTTCAAGAAGCATGGAGACGATTTGTTTGTCGGACCAGAGCAGGTTGGACAGGACCCAGCAAAAGTTCGTCCATTTGCAGCAAACACTTCAAAGATGAGGTCTTTGACAATATAGTACAATATCGAATGGGACATGCCAAGAAACTGAAATTGAAGAAGGGTACAGCCCCATGTGTTTACCCAGACGGGACCTGCCATTCCCAGGCAAAGGGTGGGCGTGCCGATATGCCACCTCCAATGACAACGGCCATGAGAAAGAGGGAAGCAAATAAGGTAGGTTTTGAACTATTTACAATGCAAAAAAAAAACATTTATTTTTTATAAATAGATATATGTAGATCCAGGAGTGCTCATAATCATTGTTCACTGTATTATCATCAATCCAGGTATAGATCTGATAATTACCAGTAAGAAGCTGGTACTTTTTACAGCAGCTATACAATACAAAGCTCAATACTCCCAGCCTATAACATACTGAATATCAAGTTAAAATCAACCGTAATAAAAGGAAAATGATGAAAACTGGAATATCAAGGGGTCTACTGTATCAGAAGGCCCACTGCATTTCGCGAGATCGCAAGCTGTCAAGTTGCTAGAATTCAATCTTTCTAGCTATACTTTCACCCCCTACAGCTATCAGTATTACACATAATCATAGATTAATCACACAGCATTCTAATTCAAGTGAAAATGGTCTTTAAAAATACACACAAGTAGTGATTTAGTCAGAGAAACCAACCAAAACAAGTCTTCAAGTCGCCGGTCTTCATTCTCATCTTCGTTTCTGTCGTCGTCAGAACTGTCCTCATTTTCTTCTGAAGATGAGCGCTCAGGTTCAAATCTGTAAGGCTGGATACCACCAGGACATTCAGCTGTCAAAATCTCTACTTGTGGGCCATTTTCTTCTTCTGTATCGGTAAAATCAAAGCTAATTTCCTCAGCATCGCTCCTATTTTCTGGTGTGTCCGCCATTGCAACTGCACCGAGTGGTTACTGGTATGACGTCACGCAGCTGTTCCATTGACCGAGAGGGGGCGCTGCGAACGCGGAAAATTTCAAGTGATGGGCATGACCAAATAAGGACCGATTACAACCGCGGGAAGCTTTTGAAAAATCGACGGTCAATTTATTTCGAATCTCGAAAGCATTCTGGTGCAGAATAATGCGACTTTTATCGCCACTGCGTGACGCCTTTAATGTCTGTAACCTGTATTTGATCATATTTAAATGCTAATTTGTGCAAAATAAGTATTAAATGAATAAAATGTATTATTAAATTGATGCATTCTGCTTACAGATGTGAAGAAACATCTGAAAACAGGCAGTAAAGTGTCGACATGAAAGTCATACATAAACAAAGCATTATTCAAAAATTTAAACGTGGAAATTTAAGCAGTCTTAAGCCAAAAAACAGTGGCGATGAAGAAGTCCTGAATTCTGGGAAAAAAATAAAATTTACAGCTCATGTAGTGGACTGGCTGGGGACTGCAGTTGACTTGCTGACTTCGGGACTGTGGCTGTCGTGAACGGTTTTGCGCTCGGGTTTCCGTCGGTGGGGGGTTTATAGCATCAACGAAACTGTCTTCATGTTAAAACTGTTAATGTTATAGTCATGTTGTCTGTTGTTGCCCAAATGAGGATGGGTTCCCTTTTGAGTCTGGTTCCTCTCGAGGTTTCTTCCTCATGTCGTCTGAGGGAGTTTTTCCTTGCCACCGTCGCCACAGGCTTGCTCATTGGGGATAGATTAGGGATAAAATTAGCTCATGTTTTAAGTCGTTCAAATTCTGTAAAGCTGCTTTGCGACAATGTTTATTGTTAAAAGCGCTATACAAATAAACTTGACTTGACTAGAGTAAGACCTGACTGAACTCAGCCATTTGCGAAACGTTAAACCTTTCACACTTTCCTGTTTTGCACGGCCCGCTCTATGACTGCGGGTGCGTTTCAGGCGTCAACTCTGTTGTCGTTAACAGAACTGGTGATAACAGAGTTGACTTCTTTAAAAAACTCCGCACGCTAACCTCAAACTAGTTACCACACAGCATGTAGAAAAACAGAATTTTAAGGATTTTTAATCATTTTGTTGTTGTTTTTTTAATGAATGAGAGATTCACTCCAATATCACAATAATGGATTTGGCGAATCATTAATTTACTGTTGGTGTAAAATCGTCAACACTTTGTTCAGATGAACGAGAGATGAAACAGAACACACCTCACTGCCAGAGGAAGTGACATCACTCGGTGCAGGTGTTATGAGTATTATTAAAAGTCTTTGTGGATTTTATTGCGGTTTTATGACTGAAATTTCACATCATACAGAAAATCGACTTTCGATGCAGTTGATTTTATAACAGCTAATAGAATAAGCTCCAAAAACCAGACTGTTAGACTGAATCACTTCCTGTTTATTGGAGCTGAATGGATGAATCAGGAGTCGAAGGCAGCCGGTGATGTAGGGGGAGGGGCGGGAGTCGTTTAGTGAATGTTTTATGGATAAAATGGGTCTAAAATGTACATCAAGCATCGCTATTGGTGAAAGTTTGTCATAAGTTGGATTATTGTTCAAAACTGATTCAATAAAGATTTCTTTTGTGGAAAATAAAAGGTTTATCTCAGAGACGCAAAATGTACCCTGAATTCTAGAATTACCCAAATATACAAATTTATGGCGGCACGGTGGTGTAGTGGTTAGCGCTGTCGCCTCACAGCAAGAAGGTCCTGGGTTCGAGCCCCGGGGCCGGCGAGGGCCTTTCTGTGTGGAGTTTGCATGTTCTCCCCGTGTCCGCGTGGGTTTCCTCCGGGTGCTCCGGTTTCCCCCACAGTCCAAAGACATGCAGGTTAGGTTAACTGGTGACTCTAAATTGAGCGTAGGTGTGAATGGTTGTCTGTGTCTATGTGTCAGCCCTGTGATGACCTGGCGACTTGTCCAGGGTGTACCCCGCCTTTCGCCCGTAGTCAGCTGGGATAGGCTCCAGCTTGCCTGCGACCCTGTAGAAGGATAAAGCGGCTACAGATAATGAGATGAGATACAAATTTATATTTAATACTTTGTGGAGCCTGCAATCTTTATGTCACAGTCGTATGCAATGACTTTCTTGAACATGCACAGACATTTTAAAAGCCTGAAGTTAGGAGTGTGTGTGTGTGTGTGTGTAAAAGAATGGATATGTATTTTTTGGAGCGATGAATCTTGACATGTCACAGTGTGTCCCTGTGCAAGCGTGACATCGTGGTGCCTTTCCAAATAAACTATCTGTATGTGCATACAACGACACACCGTTAGCCCTGATTGATGAGGCCAGCAGCACTACATATAGAGGATGTGCAGTCACGTGACCCATCCGTGTTTACTCCACCATATTGGACGGCTTCAGGATTGTTTACCTTGCGCGAGCGTAATGGATCCAGGGAGTAATCCCCAAGAAAATTCGGAAAATACCCCATCTACATCGCGCGATTACTTGTCTAAGTTTGTTCAGCATCTTGAAGGTGACGTGAGGCAGCGTTACGTGGAAAAGTGTTCCAGGTTGGGGATTGCAGATCCGTACAACTTGCCGCAATCCTTGTTCAGGGAAATCCGGAGCTGCGGTGCCGGCGATTTGCCCGATCTGGCCTACCACGACATTTACAATTTTCTTGTTAATTGTGAATCGTGTTACACTGGCAAAGCCCTCAAAGCTTACAAGAGCCTGGAAGCTTATAAATATTTTGTTGCGGGATGGGTATCCCAACTATACCTCTGGAAGGTTCCGAAGAAGAATGTCTACTTGATAACCTCACGGGTAAGTGGCATTAAGACGTTTATCATAAAGAGACTATGCAGGACGTTTTATCGTAAGAATGTTCGAAATCTAAACTCAGTTCCAGATAATGACAGGGTTGTAAATATGTATGTTTTTGTCTGAAAAAAAAAATCACAAATCACCGACTATGCAGTTATCATTCAATCCGAAAATCAACTTGACAGATGTACTAGGAGTATTGAATTAGAAGATTACACCTACCTGATATGAAGTGTTCACTACAAATTCAGCTGGTAGAACTGGGGTACCAGTTTTCTCTTCACACAGCGGACACCCATTTTGCGCGTCTCTCCTCGTCTGTGGGGAATCTATAAAATGACACGCCCTCCTTTTGGCCCTGTCTATTGGTACAACCAAATGCTGAACAAGATATAACCATTCTCGAAAGATCTACTCCCACACACTTGATAATTAGAATGGGTTCGTCTAAGTTCTATGCGCGGCCATGCCGTCCAAGATGGCAGATAAACAAATATCACGTGACCTCGTGACGTCACGTGCACGCTCTCTATACATCCAGCACCATCACTGCAAAGCCCAGAGCAAACAAGTCATTCTCTCTCTCTCTCTCTCTCTCACACACACAAAATGGCATTTACACTTACGGTACAAACATGTTCAAAGCTTTAAAAATCACAGCACTACATGCAAACATGGGCACAGCGGCCACGATCAAACAACCAACAAAGCCAGTTGGATCACTCACTCACCCATTTGATGGGATTTCTTTCCAACACAGACATCAGTCATGTTCTGTAATCCCAAACTCTGGGCTCTGATGGACTCAATGGAGAGTTTAACCAGTCCGTTTAATCTTTCTTGACACATGCTGCTCCTTAGATAGCATTTAATAATCTAGACTAATTGAAACTAGAGGACTGTTTACAGTGGTGCTTGAAAGATTGTGAACCCTTTAGAATTTTCTAGATTTCTGCATAAATATGACCTAAAACATCATCAGATTTTCACACAAGTCCTAAAAGTAGATAAAGAGAACCCAGTTAAACAAATGAGACAAAGATATTATACTTGGTCATTTATTTATTGAGGAAAATGATCCAATATTCCATATCTGTGAGTGGCAAAAGTATGTGAACCTTTGCTTTCAGTATCTGGTGTGACCCCCTTGTGCAGCAATAACTGCAACTAAACGTTTGCGGTAACTGTTGATCAGTCCTGCACACCGGCTTGGAGGAATTTTAGCCCATTCCTCCGTACAGAACAGCTTCAACTCTGGGATGTTGGTGGGTTTCCTCACATGAACTGCTCACTTCTGGTCCTTCCACAACATTTCCATTGGATTGGGGGCATCGTGGCTCAGGTGGCTAAGGCGCCATACCATAAATCCGGGGACCCGGGTTTGATTCCGCCCGAGGTCATTTCCCGATCCCTCCCCGTCTCTCTCTTCCGCTCATTTCCTGTCTCTGCACTGTCCTATCTAATAAAGGTGCAAAAAGCCCCCCAAAAAAATCTTTAAAAAAAAACATTTCCATTGGATTAAGGTCAAGTTTATTTGTAAAGCGCTTTTAACAATAAACATTGTCGCAAAGCAGCTTTACAGAATTTGAACGACTTAAAATATGAGCTAATTTTATCCCTAATCTATCCCCAATGAGTGAGCCTGTGGCGACGGTGGCAAGGAAAAACTCCTTCAGACGACATGAGAAAGAAACCTGGAGAGGAACCAGACTCAAAAGGGAACTCATCCCCATCCGGGCAACAACAGACAACATGACTATAACATTAACAGTCCTAACAAAGTCAGCTTCATTGATGTTATAAACCCCCCACCGACGGAAACCCGAGCGCAAAACAGTTCACGACAACCGTAGTCCCAAAGTCAGCAAGTCAACTGCAGTCCCCAGCCACAAAAGCACCACTGCAAGAGTCCAGAGCGTCCTCCAGGTGCGACCCCCAACTGTCCACATGGGACCGCCCTCCACAGGAGCGATGCGATGAGACTCCAACCAGACACAGGGCACCAGGATGGATCAGGCAGGTCTGAGGAGCAGAAGAGGTCAGCATCTCGATCCCAGGACTGACATGTAACTCAGAGGGACAGATTTTTTTTTTGGAGGGGGTGGAGAAGAGAGAGAAAACACAGGTTGTTAGGTATGCCCAATGTCACCTGAATAAGTAGGAACAGTATACATATTGCACTGAGTACAAGCAGGGACTCCGGCAACTAACTATGACAGCATAACTAAAAGGAGAGAGCCAGAAGGTAACACAGGCATGAGGGAGCCCCGGGACATAAAGCAGCAGCCACTACACCGTCAACAAACTCGAGTGAGCAAGTGAGTGGGGACTGACAGCATCCATACATCCCAGTTTACCAAAACACTCTATGTCTGAGGACCCTCCAGATCTACTCCTTTACCTCATAAACACCATTAACAAAAGGCTTGACTAAACAGATATGTTTTCAGCCGAGACTTAAACGCTGAGACTGTGTCTGATTCCTGAACATTACTTGGAAGGCTGTTCCATAACTGTGGGGCTTTGTAAGAAAAGGCTCCGCCCCCTGATGTAGCCTTCACTATACGAGGTACCAGCAGATAGCCTGCACCTTTTGATCTAAGTAGGCGTGGCGGGTCATAGAGAAGCAGAAGTTCACTCAGGTACTGTGGTGCGAGACCATTCAGTGCTTTAAAGGTCAATAGTAGTACTTTATAATCAACACGAAATTTGATTGGGAGCCAATGCAGTGTGGATAAGACAGGGGTGACGTGGTCATATTTTCTAGTTCTAGTAAGGACTCTTGCTGCTGCATTTTGAACTAACTGGAGCTTGTTTATGCACTTATTAGAACATCCAGACAGTAAGGCATTACAATAATCCAACCTGGAGGTAACGAAAGCACGAACTAGTTTTTCCACGTCATGTAGTAACATTAAATTTCTTATCTTAGCAATATTTCTGAGATGAAAGAAAGCTATCCGGGTGATGTTATCAATGTGAGTTTCGAATGAAAGACTGGGGTCAATAATCACTCCGAGGTCTTCTACTGCTGCACGTGAAGAAACAGAAAGGCCATCCAGAGTTACTGTGTCATCAGAAAACTTGCTTCTAGCTGCATGTGGTCCGAGTACAAGTACTTCAGTCTTGTCAGAGTTAAGCAGAAGGAAGTTAATAAGCATCCAGTGTCTAATGTCCTTTATACATTCCTCAATTCTATTAAGCTGGTGTCTCTCATCAGGTTTTGCAGAAACATACAACTGTGTGTCATCAGCATAACAGTGGAAACTAATACAATGTTTACGAATAATATCACCCAGAGGTAACATACGGTATATAAAGAAAAAAGCAGTGGACTCAAGACAGAACCTTGTGGAACACCAAACTTTACCTCAGCACGTCTAGAAATATCACCATTTATATCAACATACTGATAGCGATCAGTTAAATAAGACCTGAGCCAGGAGAGGGCCATTCCCTTAACTCCCACAACATTTTCTAGTCAATCCAGAAGAATGGAATGATCAATGGTATCAAATGCTGCACTAAGGTCAAGCAACACAAGCAGCGAGACACAGCCCTGATCAGACGCCAACAGTAGGCCATTTACTACTTTAACCAGAGCTGTTTCTGTGCTGTGATGAGGTCTAATTCCTGACTGATACATTTCATGGATGTTATTCCTATTTAAATATGAGCAGAACTGCTGTGCCACAGCTTTTTCAAGGATCTTGGAGATAAAGGGGAGGTTTGATATTGGCCGATAATTGGACAGCTGACAGGGATCAAGGTCAGGTTTTTTAATCAGGGGTTTGATAACTGCTAGAATTTATTATTTTTAGAAGCGGTTCAATTACTTCAGGTATTATCTGTTTGAATAGGCGTGTAGGTAAGGGATCTAGTACACAAGTTGAGGCTTTGGATGCCGAGATTAATGAAAGTAATTCAGTTTCTTTTAGGGGAGTAAAACATTCTAATTGCTGATCTGATAATTATATTGTTAACTACAGGGTCACTTACATTGTCTGACCTTAAATTAGTAGTTTGAATTTTTTGTCGGATATTCTCAATTTTGTCATTAAAAAAATTCATGAAGTCGTTGCTATTACATACTACAGGTGTGCATGTGTTGATAGTGGACTTATTCCTGGTTAATTTTGCTACAGTATTAAATAGGAATCTAGGATTATTTTTGTTATCTTCTATTAGGGAGGAGAGATATGTTGATCTCGCAGCACTAAGAGCTTTTCTATACTTCAGGAAGCTCTCCTTCCACGCTAATTTGAACACTACCAATTTTGTTTGACACCATTTACGTTCCAATTTTCGAGTGGTCTGTTTTAATGTGCGAGTGTCATCATTATACCAGGGTGCTAATTTTTTGTCTCTGACCATTTTCCTTTTAAGATGAGCTACATTATCTAAGGTATGGCAGAATGTTGACTGAGCATTCAGTTGCCTGATCAAGTTATGCAGGGGCTGACAGTGACCCAATCAAAGTTGATAACTCTGGGAGATAATTTATAAAGCTCTGTGCAGTAGTTGACGTGAATGTACGTTTAATACAGTAGCGTGCTGAGGTGCATATATTATTACTCAGACATAATGACATTAAGGTCAGGACTTTGACTTGGCCATTCCAAAACATTCACTTTATTCTTCTTTAACCATTCTTTGGTAGAACGACTTGTGTGCTTAGGGTCGTTGTCTTGCTGCATGATCCACCTTCTCTTGAGATTCAGTTCATGGACAGATGTCCTGACATTTTCCTTTAGAATTCACTGGTATAATTCAGAATTCATTGTTCCATCAATAATGGCAAGCCGTCCTGGCCCAGATGCAGCAAAACAGGTCCAAACCATGATACTACCACCACCATGTTTCACAGATGGGATAAGGTTCTTATGCTGGAATGCAGTGTTTTCCTTTCTCCAAACATAACGCTTCTCATTTAAACCAAAAAGTTCTATTTTGGTCTCCTCTGTCCACAAAACATTTTTCCAATAGCCTTCTGGCTTGTCCACATGATCTTTAGCAAACTACAGACGAGCAGCAATGTTCTTTTTGGAGAGCAGTGGCTTTCTCCTTGCAACCCTGCCATGCACACCATTGTTGTTCAGTGTTCTCCTGATGGTGGACTCATGAATAAGCCAATGTGAGAGAGGCCTTCAGTTGCTTAGAAGTTACCCTGGGGTCCTTTGTGACCTCGCCGACTATTACACGCCTTGCTCTTGGAGTGACCTTTGTTGGTCAATCATTCCTGGGGAGGGTAACAATGGTCTTGAATTTCCTCCATTTGTACACAATCTGTCTGACTGTGGATTGGTGGAGTCCAAACTCTTTAGAGATGGTTTTGTAACCTTTTCCAGCCTGATGAGCATCAACAACGCTTTTTCTGAGGTCCTCAGAAATCTCCTTTGTTTGTGCCATGATACACTTCCACAAACATGTGTTGTGAAGATCAGACTTTGATAGATCCCTGTTCTTTAAATAAAACAGGGTGCCCACTCACACCTGATTGTCATCCCATTGATTGAAAACACATGACTAATTTCACCTTCAAATTAACTGCTAATCCTAGATGTTCACATACTTTTGCCACTCACAGATATGTAATATTGGATCATTTTCCTCAATAAATAAATGAACAAGTATAATATTTTTGTCTCATTTGTTTAACTGGGTTCTCTTTATCTACTTGTGTGAAAATCTGATGACGTTTTAGGTCATATTTATGCAGAAATAGAAAATTCTAAAAGGTTCACAGACTTTCAAGCACCACTGTATGTTATTATGTCAGGAAAAGCTTGGAGAAGGCCAGTGTGCCAGAGGACTGGTGATGCACAAATGTTACACTGATTTATAAAAAAGGTTTGAGAAATCTTCCAGGAAATTACCACCCTGTGAGTTTAACTTCAGTTTGCAGCAAAGTTTTTGAGCCCATACTCAAGGATGCTATTGTGCATCACCTAGAGGCCTACAAGCTTGTGAAGAATTCGCAGCATGGATTTAGATGTGGGCACATAGGAAGCAGAGGGTGGTGATTAATGGGAAGATGTCAGATTGGTTGAACGTCACTAGCGGAGTGCCCCAGGGCTCAGTTTTGGGCCCAATCCTGTTGATCATCTTTGTCGATGATATAGACGAAGGATTAGCCAGTAGTGTTCTGAAATTCGCTGATGACACCAAGGTACTGAGAAGAGTTGCTACTGTGGATGAAGCCTTCACCTTTCAGGAAGACCTTCATAAGTTATATGAGTGGAGTTTGGAGTGGCAAATGATGTTTAATGCCCAGAAATGTAAGGTAATATACATCAGTGTCAAAAACCCAAGATACGGCTACTTCATGGGAGACAAACTCATCGATGTAACATTTGAAGAGAAAGACCTAGGAGTTTATATCTATGAGACACTGAAACCTAGCAGACATGTGGCTCGTATAGTAAAGAAGGTAAATCAAATATTCGGAATAATAAGGAGGACATGTGAGGATAAGAGTATGGGGCTGTATCAAACCCTAGTGCGACCCCACTTAGACTACTGTGTTCAAGCATGGAGACCCTTTCTACAACAGGATGTAGATAATATAGAGAACATCCAAAGGAGAGCTACTAGAATGATGGAAGGATTGAATAACATGGATTATCAAGATCAACTAAAAGCTACAGGTCTTATACCACTCAAAGTCAGGAGGTACAGGGTTGACTCACTAGAGGTTTACAGGATTATGCACAGCATTGATAAGTTAGACTTGGAGTACTTCTTTGAACTCAAGGAAGGGAACAGGTTGAGAACAAGAGGCCATAGCAAGAGCATAATTAAGCAGAGGCATAATTTGACGCTTCTGAGATATTGTTTCTCCCAGCAAGTTGTTACCCACTGGAATAGTCTGTCTGAAGAAGCAATGAATGGCAATTATTATTAGTCCTCTTGCATGTAGTGCATAGAGCTAGCCAGGGAAGTCAGGGCCCTCCATCTTTGCCGATCCTCTGCCAATTGGCGGGCTTGTTGCAGGGTGGTGTTGCAGGCTTCCAGGGTCCTTGGCCACAACATCTAGCCACCGGGTGTGAGGGGCTCCTCGGGGGCGTCTCCACCCTGCTTGGTGTGGGTCAAAGTCTAAGAGCACCCGTGTTGGGTGGTCAGGAGGGAATCGAAATACATGGCCAAACCATCTTCGTGAATGCCAATACACTAAGTGAATTTAAAAACCACATTGACCCAATTCTGAAGTGTGTGTGTGTGGGGGGGGGGGTGTCAAAGAAGACTTCCTGGCCCCGTAACACGGTCCACCAACGACTACGTGTACTTTATGATCATCGGTGGATCCAAGGTAAATCAAGGTAAATTATTCCAATCCCACTAGTGCTGGGATCAGACCACACAAATTCAGCTTGATTTTGTTGTGGCTGACAAATTTCCAGCATTGGACCTGAATATGAGCGTTGGGAACAACGAACAGGTCTTATAGGGCGACTATCAAAGAATAACAATGTGGTGTCTGGAACACCCCATGACCCTCATGACACCCCAACGAAAAGTTGAACATGTCAGAATTTTTGTATTTTCTCATCAAGTTTGATGACTCCTATGATATGTTCCTTGTGTAGCCATGACTGACAAATTCTTGACCTGCCTCCTCAAAAACACACGAACATGAATGATGATTGGTCAGGGTCAAACTTGTAGTGGTGCCAGTCTCCTAACCAAGACACAGCAAGGATTTATGGCTCTATGAGTCTCTAATCTGACATGGTGACCATCATGAAAGACAAAACTACTGTGTAGTCCGATTCTGGCATAACTCCAAGCAACAACGGCCGCTCCTGGAGTTATTTTTTTACTTTATAACTGCTTGTGATATTTTTTAAATAAATTTACTTGGTTCCACTTCCAAAACCTCTCTAACGACTCGGTAATTTAAACCACACCAACCCTGACGAGGAGAAAGCAGGTACTGAAGATGAATGAAAGAATGACTGAATGAACGAATGCAGTAAATGTGTCACGTAGGGTCACGTGAGCAACCTGCTGTGTCCAACACACTCCTGTGAGCTGATGAACGTTCTGCTGATGGACCATTGCACGGTTAGAAATTAATAGCAGCAAAGCAAAGCAAATAAAGCATTAGACTTGCAAATATTCTCAGATCCTCATCTGTACATCAACTTTACTTTTTGCCAAAACTGGACAAAGTTCATGACCATTGACAAAGTTCAGTGATTGTTCTATTTTGCATGTGTGGTTGAAGTCATTTAATGAAAACTTACTCTACTTTCGAATTCACAAAATAACATCGCATTCAATTTTCCAGAAACGATATAAACAATTGTCAAATCAGCAAAACATTACAAAAGTGCCTCGACAAATATCATCTCAAAACCAACAGGCTCATTCATGGAAGTCGGATCTCAAAATTCACCTGGAAGAGACGTCGCAAAGAGCCGACTCGTTTGCAGTGACGTCATTATAAGGCCTATTTCACAGACATGGCTGTCTTTTTGAATAACACCAACTAACTCCTGCAACTAGGTCCAGTATATTTACACCGATCAGCCATAACGTTGATTATCTCATTACAATGGCACCTGTCAGGGGGTGGGATATATTAGGCAGCAAGAAAGAGAACAGTTCTTGAAGCTGATGTGTTGAAAGCAGGAAAAATGAGCAAACGTAAGGAGTGGCTTTGACAAGGGCCAGGTTGTGATGGTGAGATGACCTGGGTCTGAACATCTCCAAAATGGCCCATCTTGTGGGGTGTTCCTGGTAAGTGGTCCAAGTGATGACCGGTGTGAGACAAGGGTGTGTGATGTCAACACTACTCTTCAACCTTGCCATTGATTGGGTGATGTGATGAACAACAGAAGATCAAAACAAAGGTACAAGATGGAGACTCTTTTCATTTCTGGAAGACTTAGATTTTGCAGACGATCTAGCATTACTGTCCCATACTTAACAACATATGCAGGAGAAATCATCTCGCCTCAGTGATTTTGCTCAACAGATTGGCCTGACGATCAGCCAAAAGAAATCAGAAGTTATGACAAACACTCAGAACCCGTCCCCAATCAAGGTAAATGGCAAAGTTCTACAAACAACAGAGGAGTTTACCTATCTGGGAAGCATTGTTACAAGTGAGGGAGGAGTAGGTAAAGATATCAAGAACCGACTCAGTAAAGCTAGATACTGTATGCCTTCAATATGCTCAACAATGTCTGGAAGTCTCAGCAATACAGTATTTAAGACCAAACAAACTGTATCAGAGCTGCGCCCTTTCCACTCTTCTATATGCATCAGAATGCTGGAGAATGACAGAAGATCACCTTAAACTATCCGTCTTCCACACAAAGAACTTACGAAGAATCCTGAGAATATTTTGGCCAAATAAGATCTCAAATGAAAAACTACTGAGTAAATGCAAACAAGAGAGCATGGGAACTGTACTTGTGAGAAGGAGATGCAAGTGGATAGGGCATGTCCTCAGAAGGGAAAAGCATGACAATGCAAAACCAGCGCTGTATTGGACACCTGAAGGAAAGAGAAAACGGGGTAGGCCAAAGAACACCTGGCACAGAACGGTGGAGGGAGAACTGAAAACATGGGGGGACACATGGGGTACCATCATCCAGAGAACAGCCCAAAGCAGGCAGGAGTGGAGGGCTTTTGTTGCTGCCCTACATGCCAGTCAGGCCTAACGGGCAGAAGTAAGTAAGTAAAAGTGGTCCAAGGACCCAAAGGACAACCGGTGAACTGGTAACAGGGTCATGGGTGTCAACGTTGATTCGCATGGGGCATGAAGGCTAGAACATATGGTCCAGTCCAGAAGAACAGAAGAGTTACTGTTGCACAAACTGCTGAAAAAGTTAATGCTGGCTAAAACTGAAAGGTGTCAGAATTAACCTTTTCAGCAGTTTAACTTTAGACAGTTTCACCAAATGACCAAGTATAATATTTTTTGTCTCATTTGTTTAATTGGGTTCTCTATCTAGTTTTAGGACTTGTGTGAAAGTCTGATGTTTTAGTTCATATTTATGGAGAAATATGAAACTCTGGGGTGGCACGGTGGTGTAGTAGTTAGCACTGTCGCCTCACAGCAAGAAGGTTCTGTGTTCGAGCCCAGGGGCCGACGGGGGCCTTTCTGTGTGGAGTTTGCATGTTCTCCCCGTGTCTGCATGGGTTTCCCTCACAGTCCAAAGACATGTGGATTAGGTTGATTGGCTACTCTAAATTGCCCATAGGTGTGCATGTGTACCTGCCATCAGATGAGGGTTTGAGTCCTTCTGGTGTGCTAAGGGAAGCTAGTCGATAGCTTCCTGGATCGCCGACCCTCAACTATGAGGATGGCGATAGACAGACAGAACCAGAGAGTTCACAAACTTTCAATCCCCACTGTATACATTATAACTTTCAGATGATTAGCTCTCAACTTTCATCGAGCTGCTGTAATCATCGAGACTCTCCTGTGCTCATCCCAGGAGTTTCATTCAAAATCTTTAAACACACTAATGCTCGTCTTTACTCTTCTATTCTACACCTGTAGATTTACACCAGATTGTTAAAAGTGCTATATGTGTATTAATGCAGACACATTCTGTCTTTTTGGGTTGGTCTTTAAAATTCTGATTTAGTCTCGGACCTGGCTTCGACATGTATGCACATAATTTAGGAGAGGTTAACTGTTCTAGGCCAATTTGACTCCAAGGAATAACTTGGGATGTGTGCCAAAATCGCTATCCAGGGCAAACAGCCTGAAAATTACTAATCCAAGATGGCCGCCGGTATTACGGTATTATTATTATTATTGTGTTACTCTTCATGTTGCTGACCCTGGTTTATGTGACACACGTAAACACTAATTAGATCAGATTAGATTCACTTTATTCATCCCACATCGGGGAAATTCACGTGTTACAGTAGCAAGAAAATGTCAAACAGATAACAAATAAAACTGAAATAAAAATAGACAAACAAAAGATTAAATACAGAGGGCTATTTGCATTACGAGGCGAGGTGGCCAAGTGGTTAGTGCTTGACCACTAAGCGAATGGTCCCCGCTTCGAGCCTCGCCTCGGATGGTGATCTGGGGCTCGCCTCCTGTCCACCCAGCAGTGAATGGGGACCTGGTGGAAACACTGGGGAAGTTGAAGGCGGCGAGGAAAGGAACTGGCCACCCTACCTCACCATGCCGACGGCCTAGACAGAGTGTGCTCTCTAACAGGCACTCCCCAACGTACGTATGAAAAAACGTATATGGGACTTTTAATTTGCATTATCTACTGTGAAAAAGTATAGAAAAATTGCCTTATTGAGAGGCTCGGAAAAATTGCACATTACAGGTAGACTCTGTATATACACACGCACACACATATATATATAAATATTATGTATACAAGTATGCATAAACAGTGGCATGCACAGATAGACACGAGGTGGTGCTCAAGCACCTGCCCCTCTGCCCTCTGTCCAAAAAAGTGCCCTTTTGATTTTTTTTTTTACAGTTTACTGAGGCCAATGTCGACATGATCTTTTAGAAAAGCTGCAGCATTAAAAGTGTGTGTGAAAATAATGTCCCGATGTGTGCCCCCTCCGCACACACACCGGACCTTTGTCTCTCTTGCTCTGTCACGTGAACAAGCGTGCAGTGCATTCAATGTGAGGTTGCAGCAGCATAGCATCCTGGAAGCCATGGCCTTGTCGTAGCACAGACAACACATCGGGCAGTCAGTCAGCTCTTCCCCTGCCCCACCAGCCAGGTAACACATGAATCGAGTGAAAATGTATTGTTTGCCCTCTAAGCCCAAGCTGTAATTATTTTGTCGTGAAGTAGCCCGTCGCATACAGAAACAACTGCACATGGCAGCCTTTGCCAGCTTATTTGCTCCCTTTCCATATGGAGAAACAAACTGAACAACATTTTAAATGTAGCCTAAACCATTGAGGCAACCCCACTCTCCATCAATTCCGACCTGTTTTTATAACATGATTAAGAATATCACGTTATGCTCGTATGCACGCCGTTATGCAAATAAAGGAGAGCTCTGTTGAGGCCATTGAGTGTGTATATTTCGTTACAAATTTTAAGACGATCTCATGGAAATCTGTGAATAAACACAGCCTTGAGACTCAAGTCAGTGACGGGAAGATCAGACTTTCAGACTTTATCAGACTTTTTAAAGATGGAACTACAGAAAAATACCCAAAACTTTGATATGATTATGAACACAAGAGGAGGGTTAAATCTCAGACTTTTATAATAAGGTGTTCCACATGCGCAAAAAAGTGCCCTTTTTTCCACCCAGAGCACTTCCCCCTAAAATGTCTGTGCACGCCACTATGCATAAAAATAGTTTAGGGCCTATATTATTGCACATAATAATTGCATCGATGAGAGATGGCAGAGGTAGTAGTGGTGAAGTAGTGCAAATATAACGACAAACAGGTTATTGGTGCTACGTTACAAGTTGTGGGTGTTATACAGTCTGACAGCAGTAGGTATGAATGACCTGCGGTATCTCTCCTTCTTACACCGTGGGTGTAGCAGTCTACGACTAAACGAGCTGCTTAAAGCCCCCACAGCCTCATGTAGGGGGTGAGAGGGGTTCTCCATGATAGAGGTCAGCTTGGTTAACATCCTCCTCTCAGCCACCACCTCAATGGAGTCCAGAGGACAGTCCAAGACTGAGCCAGCCCTTCTGACCAGTTTATTACGTTTTTTCCTGTCCCTCTCTGAACTTCCACAGCCCCAGCAGACCACAGCGTAGAAAATCGCTGATGCCACCACAGAGTCATAAAAAGTCCTAAGCAGTGTCCTGCACACACCAAAAGCCCTCTGTCTTCTCAACAGCTGGAGACGACCTGATGATAACGTGATGTTACGGTAAAAGTCGTATTGTCGGCTGTTAAACATTTAGGCTCTCAAGATATCGCTGCCTACCAAAGTGATGCTTTGTTTTATATTTTTCACTTTAAGTTAACGTCCCATTGATCATGATTGAAAATACAATTTCTTTATATTAAATCAAACGCTTGCTTTCTTATACTGTCCTAAATTATGTGCAATAGTTCTCCCAATTCCACGATTTCGTGTTTGACAGAGGGTTATTCTGTTTTTCTCATGTTTTCTGTGAAACTGCAATTTTGGCCAAGCTTGTTCCCTTTTCCTTCAATCATGAAAATGAGGTCACTAATGGATTCCCCAAACCCACATATTAGCCTAGTCTCGCAAGCGAGCAAAATACAAAAACAGCTAAACAATTAGAGAATGCTAAACGTATAAAATAAATTAATGATTAAATTGTATCTCCTATTTTCTTTTCGTTTTTCGTATTTGTTTATACGACGTTCGTTCAATTGGTTGCATGTCGTTTTGATGCTCTGTCGCCACTTAACACGATCAGCAACAAAGTCAGACCATGTATTGAGCAAACCACCAATTTTTAATAAACTTTTGCAATTGTCTTTAAAACGTAATCTTGGACGCCCGACCGTTCTTGCCCCTTCTGCTAATTCACCGAACATTAGCATTTTGACCATTCGAGTGTCCTCCATCCGAGCAACATGTCCAAGCCAACGTAGACGATTTTTGGCGAGGAAGACTTCGATATCCTCTGCTCCGGCTCTTTTCAAAACTTCTTCGTTGCTAACGAAGTCATCCCACTTGATATTCATGATTGATCGGAGGTGTCGTTGTTGGATAGTGCGTAGCTGTTTTATTTCATGGGCGTACAACGACCAAGATTCAATTCCATATAGAAGGACCGGTAATAGACACTGAACGTAAACATTTACTTTTGTTCTTATGGTTAGATTGTGTCTTTCGAAACAGAACTGCCCAGGTATTTGAAGTGATTGACGTTGACCAGTTTTTCATCATCAATGAAAAAGTCTGTATCTGGGCCGAGGCACATGATTTCAGTCTTCTTTGAGTTGATTTTTAAACCAAAACGCTTCGCGGTGTTATATGCGTTCAATAGGTTTTGCAGACCAAAGGCAGTATCACTAAACAGTGCGATGTCATCGGCATATTGGGCTTCCCCGAGGAATTCGTAAAATACCTTAGAGTTTGCTTCGAGTCTCTTTAAATCAAACAGGTTACCGTCTGTACGGAAACGGATCAAGATTGAGTGGTCGTGTTTGATATCTTTGAAGGCTACCCATAACAATATAGCCGCGTAAATTCCATAAAGTGTAGGGGCAAGTTTACATCCCTGTTTAACGCCACTGTTGTAGTCAAAAGGTTTCGAAAGTTCGCCATCTATAATAAGCTGAGCTTTTACATTCGTATACAGCAGTTCAATGAGTTTCAGCAAATTCAGAGGACGGCCAATTTTAGCAAGAATTTTAAACCCAAACCCATAAAATGAGGTATTGCACATACTTCTGTGGTGAATGGTTCAAAAATGTATATTGTCAATATGGCTACCGGCGGCCATCTTGGATTGGTAAATTTGGCACACGTCTCAAGTTGTTCCTTGGGGTCAAATTAGCCGATGACAGTTGAGTTATCCTCTCCTAAATTATGTACATACATACTGTATCTAGGCAGCACGGTGGTGTAGTGGTTAGCGCTGTCGCTACACAGCAAGAAGGTCTGGGTTCGAGCCCCGTGGCCGGCGAGGGCCTTTCTGTGTGGAGTTTGCATGTTCTCCCCGTGTCCGCGTGGGTTTCCTCCGAGTGCTCCGGTTTCCCCCACAGTCCAAAGACATGCAGGTTAGGTTAACTGGTGACTCTAAATTGACCGTAGGTGTGAATGTGAGTGTGAATGGTTGTCTGTGTCTATGTGTCAGCCCTGTGATGACCTGGCGACTTGTCCAGGGTGTACCCCGCCTTTCGCCCGTAGTCAGCTGGGATAGGCTCCAGCTTGCCTGCGACCCTGTAGAACAGGATAAAGCGGCTACAGATAATGAGACATACTGTATCTAACCCAGGTCTTCTTCTAATAAGACAGATCTGAGGTACAAACCAAACAACGAGACGCTTACACACACACACACACACACTCCAGACTTACTGATCTCTCTCTCATCTTCAGGATGAACGACGACAAGACCGGGTAAAGATGTAAAATATTTATTTCTTGTAAATATTCCTAAATCTGATTCCACAAACTCCAAAAAAACCCATTACACTTTCGTATACTTCAAAAAAGGCTTCATTTTCGACGTTGTATACTACTGTACAGGACCGAGAAATGACAAATACTGTTAATAATGTCTGAATATTGTACAAGAAGGAGGGGAAATATCCAAGAAACAAATTTCATTACAACCAGTCATTGAGAAATTATGTACAATTTGATTCATTCGAAAGTTTTCTTTTAAAAAATACATCATGCCGTTTATATTACAAGCTCAGGACTTTGAATATACCAACAAAATGTAGTCCGACAAATTTTAGTTTGTGCACACGTCAAAAAAAACTTCATTTCAATTCAAACCGGTACGCAAAGTGCTCGCACCAGGTTCTGAATTATTTATTAAGCTCAAAAAAAAAAAATCAAACCCCAAAAGAAAAAAAAAAAAAAAACATCATACCATGATTCTGAGTTTCTAATCAAACACTAAACAGCATCTTTCTTAAAATAAAATAATGTAAACAACAAAAAAGCGCAGACTTTACATTTCTTAATGTCGAAGCAAGCGTGTGAAAGGCATTTCGATTTCTCTCCGAAGCTCATGGACACGACACGCAGTTACCGAAGGGAAAAAAATAAAAGGAAATGAAAGGAAAAGCAGTCCCTCGTGCTTGATGAAGCTCAAGCTACTCGAATCCGTTTGCGTGGATCCGAAAGAAAATTCACAGCGCGCTTCGTTTGCTGATCAAACCTCGATTGCAATAACTGGATTGCAAAAGTACAAGAAATCAAGACGCGTCAAAAGAAAATTAAGGTACAGGATCTTCTTCAAGTGGTCAGAATTTTAGACAATATTCACTCTACATTCTAAATACAACAAAAATACTCTGAATTCATTTCATTTCTTTCATTATTATTATTTTTTTTTTCTTTTTACAGATTCTGTACAATTTTATACAACACATAGACTCTCAAAAATCAAAATCAAATCCTGGTAGCCGGAAATCCTTAAATTCATAAATACTCTTTCACCCTCTTTTTTTTTTTTTTGTCATTTTTCAAATTGAAAAGTAATAATAATAATAATCATCATCATCATCCAAACAAACAGCTCTAATGAAGTTAAGGTTGCATTTGGTCAAATATTTGTAATTAATCATTTTTTCTTCCAAATTTTAGACGGATATTTACAAAAATTTTTTTTTATTAAAGTAACATGTTCTGTTCAGCCTTCTGAAGCAGCTTGACGTTCTTCGTTTTTTTTTTTTTAAGTCGACATTCTTAAAAAATAGCTTCGATTCATAATAAATACAAAAAAAAGTCGCTTCTTATTTTACAGAAATCAAAAACAAAAGGAAAAAAAAATAAACTGACTCATGGAATCAAGTATTCTATTAAACCGTATTTTTTTTCGTCGTCGTTTTAGTGCAAGTTAATAATAATAATAATAATCCCTTAGCTTCATCCCTAAGGAAGTCTTCTCAGTACATTCCTTGTTCAGTGGTGTCTACATTTCTGTATTTATATCTTTATATATAATGTGTATATCTGTATAGATCTTTTTTTTTTTTTTTAAACCCAGAGGTCCCGCCTCTTTATAATCTAAATAAGGCTGTGGCCAGCACAATCACTTCCTGTTCAGCTGGTGAGATTAAACCACATTTCTCTCACCGAGTCTCTTTAAGAGTCTCACTGACGTCCCAGTAGAGAAAAAACCACACGAGCTGTTTATGCACAGGGACCAGTGTGTGTGTGTGTGTGTGTGTGGGGCCTGGTTTTCACCACCGCATTACCACCATCCCCTTGTTTTGGAACCCGATCTCCATTAACCCTTACAGTTCTGCGGTCTTATTATCTGCCCTGATAGATTCTTTAAAAAACAAAAAAAAACAAAAAACTAAAACACACCACCACCATCACGACACCACTTCCTGTTTAGAAACGGGCCTATAAAACAAAAAAGATCACAAGGAATGCATAAGTGTGGAGTTTGAACATTCTGTCCGCCCGCTCCGATTCAGTTCATCCACTTCCTGCAGTTTACTGCGCCACAGTGACAAGGAATCTTATGCTGGTCGTCTTCCAGGTCGAATTTGTAATCGTAGCATAGCTATGGAGGAGAAACACAGAAGAAGGAGGAAAAGTAAAAATGAAAGCATATTTGATTAAACATGACTCGTTTTTAAAAATGAAGACGCTAGCCTAGTGTTTCTCGCACCACCACTAGGGGGAGTTTAAAACAGTAAAATTCACTTTTAAGTCAGAAATATAACGCGACGTAATCAGAACGACTGATTTAATAAGAAACTGAATTATAATAATAATAAACCACTGAATACAGCTTTATAACAGGACGACACAAGTGTTCGGTGACGTGACGCACACTTCCATTCATTTATTTTAATAATTACTGCTCCAACCATAAAGATGAATTTTGTCTGCCGCGATTTCCATTCGGTATAAATACGCAGGGGATTATAGAAAATCGTGCGCTCTGATTGGTCGAGAGATTCAGACTATTTCTCGATAATCGCCTCGAGCGACTCGGCAAAATGGCGGCCGATCGCTTCGTCACCGTGAGTGAGTTAGAATTACAAATGATGAGAGAAAGTGCTGCTCCTAAAAGCACTAAAGATGCTCCAAAGTTTGGTCTAAAACTATTCAAAGGGAAGGAGGGATTGGGATTTATTTTATCGATTTCAGAACAAAGGATTTTATGTGACTCGGCATAGATCAGTGACGCAAGCAAAGTTATTACATTTACATGCCGCTTTTGAAGTTTGAAATAAATTATTTTTTCTTACGATTTTTAAAAATGAATTACTTGTGTATTTATACGAAAGCAATTATCCGCCTGAGGCTCAGTGAACATCGGTGAATAATAACCTTGACTTCGTCTCTTATTATTCACTTCACCTTCAGCAAATATAAAACACACACACACACACATATTATTAATTTATATGAGAGAGAGAGAGATTTAGGTGTACACAGAGACAGACAAATAAAGAGAGATAAACAGACAGCTAGCAAGAGACAGATCGAGAGAAAGATAGACGGAGAGCACTGCGAAAAATGATCTCTTGTTGAGAGAAAATATCTTTAATATGGGTGAATTTATCTATTATTTCTTATTAGAAGTTTACTAGAACTCAAATATAAGATTATTTAGCTTACTTTGAGACACTTTTACTTAGTCTGGCTAACGCAACTTCAAAGCTCTGCGAGCATTTGGTCTGGCAAAGATATTAAGCCCAACCGTTTCCCAAAGGCGTGGTTGACCCGCCTCCCTGAAATGCCTCAGTTTGCTACTGGTCGAAGCCAGAAAAGGCTGTGACGAAGCTTAAACCAATCACATCACTCTTTCCTCTGACGTATGTGATGCGACGGAAACTGCTTGAGTAACAGGAAGAAGATAAATACCTCCAGGGCTGCTCTTTGCTCCGTTTTCAATGAGAACTTCCCGTTGAATGCTTTCAATACAGCATCTACCGCTGTGTCAAAGGCTTGCCGCTGCTCCATGTTCGTAATGTTTCTAGTGAATGAAGCGCTTCCGGCATAGATTCTGTAAACAATCTATGGCTTCCGGTCGCAGTTCTACTACGTCACTGCCTTGAACACGCCTCTACCCAGGGCCGTTGGAGATGCTCAAAGTTGATTGGCTCCCGATTTTTCGGGAGCTTGGAAGAGCTGGAGATAGCTTGCCTGGCCAGACTAAGTTCGCAACAGGCCCTCGTGTTGCGTCACTCTTAGGATGGGCGGGCCCAGGCTAACTTTTACTAATTTCAAGCCTTAAATTTTCTTATTCTATTGGCAGATAATTTTGCTTTGAATGCTTAAAATGAGCAAATTATCTGCCAATAGAATAAGAAAATTTAAGGCTTGAAATTAGCAAAAGCGTCTCAAAGTAAGCTAAATAATCTTATATTTGAGTTCTAGTAAACTTCTAATAAAAAATAATAGATAAATTCACAGGGCGGCACGGTGGTGTAGTGGTTAGCACTGTCGCCTCACAGCAAGAAGGTCCGGGTTCGAGCCCCGTGGCCGGCGAGGGCCTTTCTGTGTGGAGTTTGCATGTTCTCCCCGTGTCCGTGTGGGTTTCCTCCGGGTGCTCCGGTTTCCCCCACAGTCCAAAGACATGCAGGTTAGGTTAACTGGTGACTCTAAATTGACCGTAGGTGTGAATGTGAGTGTGAATGGTTGTCTGTGTCTATGTGTCAGCCCTGTGATGACCTGGCGACTTGTCCAGGGTGTACCCCGCCTTTCGCCCGTAGTCAGCTGGGATAGGCTCCAGCTTGCCTGCGACCCTGTAGAACAGGATAAAGCGGCTAGAGATAATGAGCTGAGATGAGATAAATTCACCCATATTAAAGATATTTTCTCTCAACAAGAGATCATTTTTTGCAGTGAGAGACAGACTATTATTCACTGATATTCACTTCAGCTTTGTCGAATAATTGTTCGATGTTCCTGAGAGATACTGAGCATTCGAACAAGCCACGTTTAAGTGAAGAGTGTTTAAGCACTTGAGTGTTT
The DNA here is from genome assembly GCF_027579695.1 of Neoarius graeffei. Lineage (NCBI taxonomy): Eukaryota > Metazoa > Chordata > Actinopteri > Siluriformes > Ariidae > Neoarius > Neoarius graeffei. Next base: position 98,352,380 of record NC_083573.1, read on the forward strand.
TTTCACCATCCTGACACACCGCACTAACGAGTGTCAGAGTTCAATAAAAACGGGGACAAACTTCTCCATCCGTCTCCCTCTGCTATTTCCTTAACATCATCATCATCATCATCATCATCGAGTGACTCAGTGGAACTACAGAATTCACAAAAATGCACCAGAAAATTTGGCAAACCATAACATTTCTTTAAAATGCATAAATTCAGGAGTGAGAGCAATGTAATTCTCCTATTTTATATTAAACTTTGGTCAAATATCTGTCACATTCTGCATTTTGTGCAATTATTTTTTCCCTTGCGCAATACCAGAAAAATTCAGTTGAAATCGAGCCATTTGAGTTGAATTGGTCCGCCTCTGAAACAACTTGGCGTTTGGATTTCCCGGCAAACATTGATTTTCGTGACGTCGCGTGCGGGACGCCTCCTTCTGAATCCTACGTCAGCGCTGGTTTGTTTATGAGAAAACGACCTGGTGGTTTTCTGCAAATTTCTTCAACGTTATCGCGTAATTATTAAAATGGTTAACAGATGTATCGTAGGAGGGTGTACAGTAGCAACACCAATCTTGATGGGATTAGTACTCATCGTTTCCCAAAAGACCGGACAATGAGAGAGAAATGGGAGCGCTTGGTCTACACAGGCTGTGCACTGAAACCGTGCAAAGCTCGCGCAGCCTGCTGGCGCTTCTGCAGGTGACGTCACGAATCTGGCTCCAGACTCCCTTGGGATTTTTCCAGACGCGTTTTGTTATTTTATTTTTTCCTGCTGTAGACAGATGGCCTTGTGCAAAATTACCCTTCTGGATGAGTGTGTAAAGGGACATACTTTCATCTAAAAAAAAAAAAAAACATGAAATTGGTCCAGAATACGCACTTTAATATGGAGTTGCACGTCATAGAAAATCCATAATAGGGCTGTTTACTCAAAATGTTCAGGAATCCCTGGTTTAAAAAAAATAATAAAATAAAATAATAAATAAGTGCCTGGACTTAAAAAATATTCCTAGGTTTGATCAAACACGTCAGGGTTTTGTAGTAATATATATATCTTGAATCTGCGGTGAAGATTCTTTTCAGAGCATCAAGTCTTACTTGGCTTAGATCATCACTAAAAGGGTGCCAAAACTTTGAGAGCCCCCACTGCAGTAAAATGAACTAGCTCATGATGAGCATAAAGGACCTCGTCGGCGTGAATGTGAAACCAAACGGTGATGGAGTTTGAGAACAGGCTCCTCCTCCTCGTGCTCTTTCATTCAGCCAAAGCACGAACCAGAACCGCCCGACTTTTACTGGGGTCAATTCGTATTTCATCATTTAGGGTGAAATTCAAGAAAGAAACTGGCTACGCGGGTTACATCACATCCCTGTAACACACCAGGGTTAATTAGGACCGCCTTGCACATACAGTACAAAACGGTCAAACATCTGCCAAATGAAAGGTGGACGAGCTGGTAGTTTCCGGGTTTTAGAGTTTATTCTAAGGGAAAAAAACAAAAACCTCGCGGAATAAATAACACTACGTTCAGACTGCAACCTGAAACGACCCATATCCGATTTGTTGTGAAATCCGATTTTTTTGTTAGGCCGTTCACATTACCAATTATATGAGACTTGTATGCGATCTCCAATATGAACGGAAAACGACCCAAAAGTGTCCCGCATGCGCAAATTGACACGTAATAAGCACATCTACGTAATACGTAAACAAAAAAAAGCGCACTCTTCATGTTTAATGATTTTTTGTTTGTTTAATTATCTGGTTAGTGTTAAAGTGTGAGGTCTCGTGTGTGTGTGTTTCTGAATTGAAATGAAAACGTGTAGCCTGGTAACGAGGGTTGACTCCTAAATGTCTCTCTAATTTCTATATAAGTGCACTACATGTTACTAGGAAGTAATGGATTTTTAAACTCTATATAGTGCACTCGAGCTTCAGTAGGCAGTCATTTGGGATACGGCCGCTGTATTACCAAACTCTTAATTCAGGCTTAATCATTTGCACATATTTATTTCGTCATATTAATAAACTTTTTTTCTACATTTTTATAAATATTTATTTAGATTGTTTATAGCCAGCTGAATTCTGCAGCTTCTCTCAGCGCTGGCTCAAGGTGCAGAAACACCAGTGCAGTTTGCTATGGAGATGAGGCGAGACCTGGCGATGTGGTTTTTGTGGCGGCGGCGGAACTCGCACAATAATCTGATTAATGTGGGCAGCAGACTAATGAGACCAAAGGTGTCAAATTACTGGAAATTTCCAGAACAATCTTATAATCTTGTAATACAGGATGGTTTAAGTTATAAATCAGTTATAGAAACTGTTTTATTTAATCAGGCTAACAGATCAACATCCAGGTCTCTACCAAATCCACCATTAGCTTGATCAATTCTATAAAAGTCTATTTAAATTCTGAAAACTGTACAAATGTTGTTGTTTTCCACCAAAGAGGCGGGATTAGCCAACGCAGAATAGTGACGTTTGTCTCTTGTTGATGACGTGTAGGTCGCATGAATGCGACCTGTCCGGTCAGACTGCAGTCGCATGTGAAAATAACGGATATGCATCGGAATGAGGACCACATATCCAAGCGGCCTGGGTCGCATGTGAAAAAATCGGATCTGTGTCGTTCAGATTGTCAATAACAAATCGGATACAGGTCGCATATGGGCAAAAAAAATCGGATATGGGTCGTTTCAGGGTGCAGTCTGAACGTAGTCTAAGGTAAGAGAGCGATGCTTTGATGCTGGAGGCCCTGTGAGGAATCATCCTCATTTATCTTAAAGGTACAATCAGGAGTTTTAATGAATATGAAGGAGGTGGCGTTTAGGCTACGGTCACACTCCTGCTCGCGATCAGTGAAAACGAGGCGTTTTGGCGGCGATGCACAGGCGAGCTAAAAGTTGTGGTTGCACAGCAGGCGAACACTTGAAGATGGAAGAACTGGAGTTTTTCCGAGGAGGCATGTTTGAGGGTTTTCTATGTATCAGCGTCTGGCAATTTCAGCAACACATGACAGCGGCGATCACAAATGCGTCATCTAACCGCCGCCAAATATTCACGAACCCTTTGCCCAACCATATAACAAACCTTGTCGAATGTAAACGCGCTTTTCAAGTCTCGGCCAAAGTTAGGTTATATACTGTAGGTCTCGAGGCCCCTGCAAGCATCAGGGATATGGATTCGAGACGAATACATCTCAAGAGGCTCTGTGAAGGTTCCCTGAGCTTCAGGAAGTATTCCCAAACCCATCTGCGAGTATTCGCTGCTTAGTTAACAGCGAGTGCAGAAGAGAAGTGAAGAAGAAAGTGTGAGCAGGTTGGAATGGACGGAGGAGAGGGTCAGGAGTGATTCGTGACAGAAGGTTATCGGCGTTGGTATACGGTTTGGAGACAGAAAGACAGGAAGCTGAACTGGAGGGAGCAGAGCTGAAGATGCTGAGATTCTCATTGGGAGTGACGAAGTTGGACAGGATTAGAAATGAGTATATCAGAGGGACACACAGGACGGCTTGGAGATAAAGTGAGAGAGGCGAGACTGAGATGGTTTGGAGAGATTCAGGGTACAACCCCGATTCCAAAAAAGTTGGGACAAAGTACAAATTGTAAATAAAAACGGAATGCAATGATGTGGAAGTTTCAAAATTCCATATTTTATTCAGAATAGAACATAGATGACATATCAAATGTTTAAACTGAGAAAATGTATCATTTAAAGAGAAAAATTAATCCACTTTGCCACAGTCCATTTTAAATGAGCCTTGGCCCAGAGAAGACGTCTGCGCTTCTGGATCATGTTTAGATACGGCTTCTTCTTTGAACTATAGAGTTTTAGCTGGCAACGGCGGATGGCACGGTGAATTGTGTTCACAGATAATGTTCTCTGGAAATATTCCTGAGCCCATTTTGTGATTTCCAATACAGAAGCATGCCTGTATGTGATGCAGTGCCGTCTAAGGGCCCGAAGATCACGGGCACCCAGTATGGTTTTCCGGCCTTGACCCTTACGCACAGAGATTATTCCAGATTCTCTGAATCTTTTGATGATATTATGCACTGTAGATGATGATATGTTCAAACTCTGTGCAATTTTACACTGTCGAACTCCTTTCTGATATTGTTCCACTATTTGTCGGCGCAGAATTAGGGGGATTGGTGATCCTCTTCCCATCTTTACTTCTGAGAGCCGCTGCCACTCCAAGATGCTCTTTTTTATACCCAGTCATGTTAATGACCTATTGCCAATTGACCTAATGAGTTGCAATTTGGTCCTCCAGCTGTTCCTTTTTTGTACCTTTAACTTTTCCAGCCTCTTATTGCCCCTGTCCCAACTTTTTTGAGATGTGTTGCTGTCATGAAATTTCAAATGAGCCAATATTTGGCATGAAATTTCAAAATGTCTCACTTTCGACATTTGATATGTTGTCTATGTTCTATTGTGAATACAATATCAGTTTTTCAGATTTGTAAATTATTGCATTCCGTTTTTATTTACAATTTGTACTTTGTCCCAACTTTTTTGGAATCGGGGTTGTATATTGGGAGAAGAACGCTGGAGATGGACTTGGCAGGTAGAAGGAAAAGACGAAGAGCAAAGACGAGATCTATGGATGTGGTAAAGGAGGACATGTTGGTGTGAGAGAAGAAGATAGGAGGAGATGGAGGGACATTATCCACTGTGGTGACCCCTAACAGGAACAGCCAACAGAAGAAGAAGAAGAGTCTGCCAATGAAAACAAATATCGCCACCAAATTTCAACGCATGCACTGAACTTTTTCATGACGTTTTTGGCCACTCACGAGACAAAGACGCACCAAAAACCAACTCGCGAAGCAGCTCGGAGAACATTGGCCACGCATCGTATGATTGGTGACCGTGCTAACAACTTTCATTGCCAAGAATCTGCAAACCCGTCGCGAGCTGTAGTTTGACCAGGACCTTAAAATTGTTTGGGAAGGAACCCTCAGGACTCGGTGCTCTCGCTGCACACGTACCTCTTCCCCACGCTGTATCCGCCGGTTGGAGCTGATGATGATTTTGTGGCCTCTCTCAAAGGTCACGACCTCTGCTATGCAGTTGGGTGCGCAGGAGTGGTTAATGTACCTGAGGGAATAAAGACCATGAGGTCAGGAATGAGATACGCAAAGAAATCCAAACAAACATGACACGATCTGTATGCAGATGATACCGAGTACACACTATATGATTTTCCCCCACGTGGGAACGGGAACAGACACAAGCGCATGTAAAGTCTTATTTAACTTTGAACGTGAGAATCAAGACACAAGTCCAACAGGTGGCTGAGACGCTAGTCATGAAACATACGGAAGGAATAAACACAGTCCGTGCTGGAGAAAAATGATCAGAGATGAGAAACAATCAAAGCCGTTGTTACTATAGAAACGATAACGTATTAGGACGAGTGCGTTAATGTAAACCTTTGATTCGCAGCCACACTACTGGGAGAGAAAACTAATCAACACCTTCTGACCGATCAGAATCGAGAATCCAACAGCGCCGGACTCGCCGGTGAGAAACTACACAGTTTACACAGTAGATAAAGTTTCAGGAATAAACCAATCCTGGAGTGATTTTTATTCACATTACATCATCAAAAACTCCCAAAACGATTCGTACCGTGCAGGTCCGCCTGTTATGGTCGCATCTATGACATGCTCGCTGTTGATGCGGAACATGTAAACGCCACGGTTCTGAAAAACAAACAAACCACACACATTTAAAAAAAAAAAAAAAAATGGGCAAAGTACGAAAACAAGAATCTCTTTAAACATGAGAGAAAAAAAAGGTCCGTACCTGTGATTCGTACATCTTCTCTTTGCGGTTTGCCACCTCGTTCCGAATGATGGTACCGATGTATTCGATCACCATGGTGTATTTCTCGATGTCTCGAGCAGCGTACAGCCCCAAGCCCTACAACACACACCACCTTGTTTTTATGCAGTCAGTCATTTACTCTACTTTGGAATGAAGGTGCATCTACGATTCCGTTACCTGGATGCGTGATCGAGCCAGGTAGACGTTGGACTTCCACTCGGCTTTCATGCGCCGGTACTGAAAGGACTTGGAGTGCACAAACTGTTTACTGTAGGGGGCGCCGGTGAGCTCAGCTGGGTTCCCGTTGGTCTGCAGGGTTTTAGTGGAGCAGCCGCTGGTCAGTGTGTGAGGCCTATAGGAGCATCAGTGTTCAGGGTCAGGGCCGAGTCTAAACCGGGAGGATTTACCTCAAAACCTACACCGTTTCTTACGTACACTACCGTTCAAAAGTTTGGGGTCACTTTGAAATGTCCTTATTTTTGAAAGAAAAGCACTGTTCTTTTCAATGAAGATCACTTTAAACTAATCAGAAATCCACTCTATACATTGCTAATGTGGTAAATGACTATTCTAGCTGCAAATGTGTGGTTTTTGGTGCAATATCTCCATAGGTGTATAGAGGCCCATTTCCAGCAACTCTCACTCCAGTGTTCTAATGGTACAATGTGTTTGCTCATTGCCTCAGAAGGCTAATGGATGATTAGAAAACCCTTGTACAATCATGTTAGCACAGCTGAAAACAGTTGAGCTCTTTAGAGAAGCTATAAAACTGACCTTCCTTTGAGCAGATTGAGTTTCTGGAGCATCACATTTGTGGGGTCGATTAAATGCTCAAAATGGCCAGAAAAATGTCTTGACTATATTTTCTATTCATTTTACAACTTATGGTGGGAAATAAAAGTGTGACTTTTCATGGAAAACACAAAATCGTCTGGGTGACCCCAAACTTTTGAACGGTAATGTATAAAGATGTGGACGAGTGACGAACCTGACTGAAAGCCAACTGCGGCCACCGTTCATTGATGAAACATTAACAATTAGTTTATGAGAGCTTTTTTTATTTTCTTTTTCTATTTTCATTTTATTTATTTATTAATTTTTTTGTGTGTGTTTGTGTAGTTTGATGTTTGAGTGTTTTGTCCACCGGTTGTGGTGTAGCTCCAGACCCAGTTTTGGGCGTCGGTTCCCTCCAGGCCTTGGTTCGCTGTGGGTGATGCCTGTGCTCCCAGCTGTGGACTGCAGTGAGCTCGTTGCTCATTTTAACATCGTGGTTGTCCAGCGCTCTGCGCTTTAGTGCTTGGCGTGATGTTCTGAGCGATGTTGCTCGGTGGTGTCGCGGCGGCTGTGCAGGCGGTTTGGACATACCAGCGCTCTGCGTGGCGGAGCTTCTGTGCTCGCTTTGTGGATCCATGGCGTGGTGTTCGAGCGATGTTGCTGACGGCATCATGGCGGCGGTGCTGGAGATGTGGGACTTGTTTTCGTGCGCGTTTTGGTGGGACTGTGGCTGCTACACCACGGGAATTACATCCTGACCCCTACTTGGTGGACTTTTTACTTTTTATTTTTTTGTTATTTATTATTATTTTTATTTATTTCCTTGTCTATAATTGTAAAGCATCCTTGGGTTTCTTGAAAGGCGCTATACAAATTTAACTTATTATTATTTCATAATTCTGATCAACTCCTGATACACACCTCTACACTGAAAAAACATTTATTCTGAACCTGAGCAATCGAACATTATACAATCAAGTCCAATTTCTTCAAAACCTCCCTTTCCAATCTCTCTCTCTCTCTCTCTCTCTCTCCTGATGAGCTGCCTTCAGCTAATTAAATTACCGAAAGATATGTGACGGGATAATCCTCTACACAGGATCTTCTATTCATGGTTAAAAACCTTGACTTGATGAAATACAGGTAGACTTTTTTTTTTCCTTCCATAGCCTATATCCTGAATACTCAGGGCAGTCCAGTGAAATACACTGTTTGGCCAAAAAAAAACCCAAAACCAAACATGCACTGTAATATTTGGTTGCTCCGCTTTTAGTTTTAATTACAGCACGCGTTCGTCGTGGTATTGTTTCGATGAACTTCTGCATCATCACAACATTTATTTCAGTCCAGGGTTGTATTAATTTTCCCCCGAGATCTTGTGTTGATGATGGGAGAATCGAACCACTGTCTTCTCCAGAGCATCCCAAACATTCTCAATGGGGTTAACCCTCTGGGGTCGAGAGCTTCGCTGGTGAAGCTCGACAGGTTTAGAATGAGGTGATCATGTACTGAGATAAATATATTTGTGAGTTTTTATCATACAGGCTTGATAAACATACTGACAAACTTTATACTTTACACTTTCCTATGTGCCCACTGACAAATAATAATATCGTTTTTAAATTACCTAAATTAGACGAAACATAAAACTTGTCACTTCACTCAGTCCCACCGGAGTCGGAGCGCTGAGCGCACACTTATACATTCATAAAAGACTGTTCACATGGTAACGGCATGCTTTGAGTTTAGAGAGTAAAATCTGGAGTTGGAGTGGGAGCAAAATTACAGAGTAATTGTGTAATAGAGTTGATTGTGGCTCTGAGCTGAGTAAAATAGGACAAGAGTTAATTTCAAAGCACACTGAATCGAGTCAAATACCAAAATAAAGTCAAATACCAGATAAATGAAGATGATGTAAAAAGCAGTTTTTGGAATGTGTGAAAAAAAACATGACCTTACCCATTGGGACTTGACCTGATGGGATTAAGAGTTAATCTGATGGGATTAAGAGTTGGCAGTGGGAGGGGTTTTCACTCTTCTCATTGAATGGAATGGAATTTTTTACTCTTCTCATTGAATACCCGTCCCACTGCCAACCCTTTATCCCAAAACAATAGGAGATAAATTTTTGATGGCCAGTTAATTGTCTAAATCAATGGAGCAGATTTAAGTTTTTGTGCTTGATCCATTCCTAAGACTGAACAGAATCACCTCAAGTGACCAAAACGGTTCGACACAATGGGTAAGATCCAGTGCTTAATTTGTGAAGTGGCAGGTCCCGGAACGCAGGAGGTGGGTAGGTCCGGCGACTTAAAAAAAAAAAAAGGCGGGGGCTGGTTTACTATAACTTTACGCACACACGGCTATTGTGTGTATAAAAAAAAAAAAATAATATCAGACATTATGATCTTAGAAAACGCTTTAGTGACGAACAGTTACAGACTAATATGTCATGATATTATGTTATAAAATAATATTTTTATTAGGCTATATATTAAATTATATATTAAATTTATCTTCTAAAATAACAGACTGTACTCATATCACAACCGGTTTATTTCACCATTGGAGATCAGATCACACAAGACATGAGTTAAACGACTCATTTTAAGGATTTAAGTAGGGGATTTAAAAGCAGTGCCAGCGGGACTTCGTGGCTCAGGTGGATAAGGTGCCATACCATAAATCCGGGGACCCGGGTTCGATTCCAACCTGCGGTCATTTTCCGAGCCCTCCCTGTTTTTCTCCTGCTCATTTCCTGTCTCTACACTGTCCTATCCAATAAAGGTAGAAAAAAGCCCAAAAAAGAGAATAATTTAAAAGCAGTGCCAGCAAACATAAGTGCAATCAATTCAAGTAATAGTTAAGAAATAAAGGGTTTACAAAACAAGTTGGAGAATTCATTTTAAACATTTTAGTAAGCTTTCTTGTTTTTTTTTGCCATTTTTTCCACAGCGCAAGCTAACGGCTACAAAAAACCCGGTGTTCTATTGAGCGGAAGTATACACCCCATGCCCCCCCCTTCCCCTTTCGCATAGATTTTGTGGATGTCATAGGAGAGAAATCAACAACAGATATCAAAATCAAAACCGAACACTAAACAAATTTTTATTTACTTATTTAATTTATTGTTTGATTTTTTTCCCTTTGTGATGGTCACGGAGGTGATCTGATCCATTTAAATAGTTGCCGGAACACCGAATGAAATGAAAATAGCTGCCGGATCCGACAACGGAGGTTACGGATCTTGTTCCGTCATGTTCCGGCTCAAATTAAGCCCTGGTAAGGTCATGTTTTTTTTTGCACATTCCAACACAGTTCTAAAACTGCTTTTTACAACATCTTCATTTGTGTGTTATTTTTTTAAAGTACAAATCATGACATACAGACTACAGAGTTATTATTGTAGCTGAACTTGGGCTGAATACAAAAAAGTCAAACGACTTTGAAAATACTGCTTAGATTTGTTGAAATTGACAACAAAATCAGAGCATACCAAAATCATTAGAGTGCCAGAAAATACCCTCAGACCCCAGAGGGTTAAGGTCGGGACTCTGTGGTGGTGATGGTGAAAAGGATTCCTCATGCTCCCTGAACTAGTCTTTCACAATCTGAGCCCTGATTTTATCCTGGTGCCACCAGGAAATGGAGAAAAAAATAAATAAAATCCATTGACGGGATGTGATCCTGGTCATTCAGTACATTCAGGTCGTCAGCTGACTTCATTTTACTGCCCCATAACGCTGCTGAGCCTCAACACGACCAACTGAACCAACCCCAGATCATCACACTGCCTCCAGAGGCTTGTACAACGTCACTCTGCATGATGGGGCATCGCTTCATGGGCTTCCCTTCTTACCCGGACACGCCCATCGCTCAGGAAGAGGGTCAGGACTCATCAGACCACATGACCCTTCTTTGCTGCTCCAGAGTCCAATCTTTACTGAAGCCTTTTCTCCTGATTAGTCTCACTAACAAGTGGTTTTCTGATGGACACACAGTGGTTTAGTCCCAGTCCTGTGAGTTCTCGTCACTGTGAGTGTAGAGATGATCTGAATTTCACTGTTAAACACAGCCGTGAGTTTGACTGTCCTTTTTTTTTTTAAATGATTCGACTTCAAGTGTTTCAGTGATCTCTGATCCTGGTCAGTCAGGATCTTTTTCCAACCACATGTTGATGGATCATCACGATCCTTCCAGGTTTTAATAATGTGTTGGACAGTTCTTATCCCAATTCCTGCCAGTTCAGCTCAAATCTCCTGAGTAGTTTTCTTTGCCTGATGCAGGACAATAATTTGACCTTGAACTGATGACCCATCAAGCCTCTATCAAGCATCACCGTAGTGAGAGTATGACCATAAATGGTCGAAACTAATGAACCGAGATCATCTTGACAAGGGAGTTGATCTGTGTACGATTTAATCCCCGTTTTGGATCTGTGTGAACCATCAGGAAGCTGATAGACCTCTGGCATGAACCTGAATGCTTATTTATCTTCCATGTACGAGAACCTTATTTCTTGCTTCTACACAAATAACTACAAGTTTCTGAGATGCCAGTTATATCAAATACACTACTGTTCAAAAGTTTGGGGTCACCCAGACAATTTTGTGTTTTCCATGAAAAGTCACACTTTTATTTACCACCATAAGTTGTAAAATGAATAGAAAATATAGTCAAGACATTTTTCTGGCCATTTTGAGCATTTAATCGACCCCACAAATGTGATGCTCCAGAAACTCAATCTGCTCAAAGGAAGGTCAGTTTTATAGCTTCTCTAAAGAGCTCAACTGTTTTCAGCTGTGCTAACATGATTGTACAAGGGTTTTCTAATCATCCATTAGCCTTCTGAGGCAATGAGCAAACACATTGTACCATTAGAACACTGGAGGGATAGTTGCTGGAAATGGGCCTCTATGGAGCACTTGCATGTGACGTCACAGCCGATCCAGATTATGACAGACGCCATCGTGTCGGTCAAACGCCATATTCCGCCTTCTACTTCTGCTTTTACTTCTACCTTTTCTTCTGGAAAACCCTACTATATACAATTCTACTACAACGGCTGCGGCTACAAGCTCTCCCTACCTGTGCACATTTTTTATGTTTTTTGTGTGTATTTTTGCGTGTTGTTCGTCTGTACCGGACTTCAATATCCACTACAACCGTATGGACTTACTGGACATTGGTTTCCAGCAGAAAATGACGGTTTGTAGTGATTTCCATCGCATGCACAACATTCCGGACGAGAAAAAAAAAAAAAAACATTCCGGACGAGATGGCGAGACCAGCGGGGTCTCCGTGGATTGTTATCGGAAGCAAAGGGAAGGAGGTGGCGCCGGGAGCGGAAGCAAAAGCGAGGCTACAGGCAGAGCCGGCCTGTTGACTAAGCTCAGAAAACAGCCACTCAAATCTCCACTGCCAAGCCTCTACCTCTCCAACGCCAGATCCATGTAAACAACACGGACGATTTGGAATTACCTTATTCTATTCTATAATCGGCTGGTCAGTGCTATACTCAATACTTAAGTGACTTACCCATCCAATGAGGATTATTTTCTTGTTTACAAGATGCCACATCTGAGTTGCTGACAAATCCTGAATTTCTGTAAAGAAAACTGTCCAGAGATTTATAAGCACGCAGTGCTTCACCACTGAACAGCGAGGGAAAGTTGATGAGGTAATCATACACGTCCGGGTATTCCGCTGGCAGTTCAAAATCCGGTCGTGAAAACTCCGTCCGGTAAGCTATAAGGGTCACAAACCTGTAGATCGTTTATTTTAGACATATATCTAGTTATCTGTTCATTAGAAAAATGAGCCGTGTAGTCCGTCGGTTGAAATTGATCCATTCTGTACACGAGTGCAGCAGTATTCAGCGGTGTTTTTGACCGACAAGATGGGGGTTGTGTACTTTCCGGTCACGTGACTGCAAGATCTCTATACACCTATGGAGATATTGCACCAAAAACCAGACATTTGCAGCTAGAATAGTCATTTACCACATTAGCAATGTATAGAGTGGATTTCTCATTGAAAAGAAAAGAACAGTGCTTTTCTTTCAAAAATAAGGACATTTCAAAGTGACCCCAAACTTTTGAACGGTAGTGTACAAGTGTCGAGTTTATTCTGAGAGCATGTCGTTCTCAACTGATTCATCATAAATCACGTCCCTTCCGGCATCGCTGGGGTCCGAGTCGGAACACGCAAGGCCGAAAACCCTGATGAAAACATTACACTGTCATCCAGAGTTAATATTATCTTTAGAAAAAAAGAAAGAGCAAGCCTGGGGACCTGGGGATAGATGCTGGAGGCCATGCAGGACTTGAAACAGCTGCTTCCAGCTCATGGGAAGGAAAAAAAAAAAAAAAGTACAACAAAAGAAACATAGAGTAATAAAAGGTTTAAGTCCAACAGAATACCTTAACACACACCTCTTGACATGTGTGCAAGCCTTCGGTTCGGATCGAGCGCATCCCGAGGGATTGATGGCCAGCGGCAGCTCCATTAGAGGATTACGGCCGTAACGGAATGTGTAGCCAGCACATGCCTCCACCCCCGGCAACTGGAACACAACCATCACAAACTGGAAATGATCAGGTTCATTAAAATGCTGTGATTCGTCCCAAAATAAAAAGCAATTTACTTGTCTGAAAGGAATGGACGTTATGAGCCACTGAGTAGCCCTCAGGCTTCAACTACACCACTTAAACCCTTTTCCACACACACACACACAGCCAAATAAAACTCTCACTAATCTTAATATCCGTCACTTGAGCACGTTTGTGTAATTCCGTCATACCGATTCCACGATCCTGGTGACTGCAGGTACGGTGAGTCCGAACAGATCTTCTCCCTTCAGGTAGACGGGGAACAGTTTAAGAATGCCCGTCTCGTTCCTCTTCTCAGCCACCGGCTCCAGAACCTTATCCCACACACCTGTAGGAAGGACAAGCGCCTCGGGGGTTTAAGCTTTAAAAGCAAACTGCTTTAATTATTACACGTGTTAATAATTAGGTTAATCTTTCCAACTTATTCACTGCAATCTTTAACCACCATCAAGATATTTCGTATTCATTTAAATTTTTTTTTTTTTTGGAGAAACGTTGATTCATGTAAAATTGTATTTAAATATTTTTGAAGATGCAGTTTGTAATGTTTGTGTTTTTAGACCCTTGGTCATGGAGAACCTCTGTGTTTTTCTTGCTCCTATACACCCACTTCAACTTGTTAATGAGCTGATTAGTTGAAATCAGAGATAGTACTCCAACAAAGAAAGATCTTCGAGCAACACAATTCATCTCTATGGGAGCAGAAGTGGAACAGTTCCGGGCTTATAAGTAGGCGTGTCGTCCTACGTGATAAACTTCCTTATTGACTTGAATGGAGCGCTGGGTTGTTCTGGTCTGCATAAAGGGGGAGGAGAGAATCAGTCCACCCTCGTCCTTCCAAAAGTCAAACCAGAACGTCAAGGACGTAGCAGGTCAACTGGCCTGCCATCAGAACAACCACGACGACCAAAACATCAAACGGAACTGAAATGTGACAATGTGAGACAGGACCGACCTCCACGACAAACGGTTTACAACAGGAACGTCAACAAAGGACTCGATTTTGTTCCTCGAGTGAAGATCGACCCGAAACATCGATCAGGACTGAACTCGCATGATCAATGAGAGAGGGGATACAATTCTAGTCAGAAGAAAACGTGTTAAGTTGACCTGATTACTAATTTGTTTGCAAAAAAATTGACAATGCAACGACCGAGTGTTGTGCAGAAAGTTGAGCTCTTTCAAAGAAAACGATCAGAACTGAAATCCATTGAGAACTGAAAGAGGGAGGAGACATGGTTTAACTGGAAATAAACAAATTGTTTGCAACAAGAAAAACAACAAACGACCAAGTTTTGCTCCCCGAGGGAAGATCGACCCAAAACATCGATCAGAACTGAAACCCGGTGAGAAATCAGAGAGGAGATACAACTCTAATGAGAAGTCCCAAAACTCCCCTTAAAAAAAAAGAAAAGAAGTTTATTCAAGTGTGCTTCGAGTATACTTCTTTTAAACTAAAAATAAGAGAGTATGCTTTCAGTTTACTTTTTATTTACTTAGAGATATACTTAATAAAGTTATACATAAGTATACTTGGCTTATACTGAAAAGTATATTAAGCTTATACTTAAAATTTTGATCAACAAAAGTGTAATAAAGTATTAAAATATTTGTGGCTTATGTTTAAGTGGACTCGCCCTGTAGTAAATTGTGATTTTTAAAGAAAATGAATATGTTCTTAATCCTGAGCATCTGCTGTTATTTTGTGAATTCTTACCTTTATTACTTCATTGTAACTTAAGGTACAAAACACTTAAGGTGATGATACACGGGGCAACTTTTTGGGGCAACTAACAATGGGCGACAACAGTTAGCAATGGCAGTTTACAGTTAGCTAAAAAAAAAATCGATGTCTTAATTTTTGCTGTGACCATTTAATCAAGCTGTCTGTTGTTTTTTAGAGCTTTGGTGAGGTAAATTCCTCCATATAGAATATTAAAATAACAACTTACCGGCGTAAAAACAGATGAGGAGTCTCTCCATCTCTTCACTCCACTGACACTGAGCGGCCGCCATATTTGTTTGAAATTTCTGATCCGAACCTCACCGGAGGTCACATGACTCGATACTCGCGTTCTGATTGGCTTATCTCAAAAAGTTGCCAGAGATTATCAAAACCATTCAGAAAGAAACAATGTTGCCCAATCTCAATAGAAAAAGAGTCAAAACGCAATTGCCCAGCAACATTGCTCGGCAACATTGCCCAAAAAGTTGCCCCGTGTATCATCACCATTAAAGTGCGTATTCTGGACCAAATTCGTGTTTTTTTTTTTTAATATGAAAGTATGTTCCTTTACACACTCATCCAGAAGGGTAATTTTGCACAAGGCCATCTGTCTACAGCAGGAAAAAATAAAATAACAAAACGTGTCTGGAAAAATCCCAAGGGAGTCTGGAGCCAGATTCGTGACGTCACCTGCGGAAGCGCTAGCAGGCTGCGAGAGCTTTGCATGGTTTCAGTGCACAGCCTGTGTAGACCAAGCGCTCCCATTTCTCTCTCATTGTCCGGTCTTTTGGGAAACGATGAGTACTAATCCTGTCATGATTGGTGTTGCTACTGTACACCCTCCTACGATACATCTGTTAACCATTTTAATAATTACGCGATAACGTTGAAGAAATTTGCAGAAAACCACCAGGTCGTTTTCTCATAAACAAACCAGCGCTGACGTAGGATTCAGAGTGAGGCGTCCCGCACGCGACGTCACGAAAATCAATGTTTGCCAGGAAATCCAAACGCCAAGTTGTTTCAGAGGCGGACCAATTCGCCTCAAATGGCTCGATTTCAACTGAATTTTTCTGGTATTGCGCAAGGGAAAAATAATTGCACAAAATGCAAAATGTGACAGATATTTGACCAAAGTTTAATATAAAATAGGAGAATTACACTACCGTTCAAAAGTTTGGGGTCACCCAGACAATTTTGTGTTTTCCATGAAAAGTCACACTTTTATTTCCCACCATAAGTTGTAAAACGAATAGAAAATATAGTCAAGACATTTTTCTGGCCATTTTGAGCATTTAATCGACCCCACAAATGTGATGCTCCAGAAACTCAGTCTGCTCAAAGGAAGGTCAGTTTTATAGCTTCTCTAAAGAGCTCAACTGTTTTCAGCTGTGCTAACATGATTGTACAAGGGTTTTCTAATCATCCATTAGCCTTCTGAGGCAATGAGCAAACACATTGTACCATTAGAACACTGGAGTGAGAGTTGCTGGAAATGGGCCTCTATACACCTATGGAGATATTGCACCAAAAACCAGACATTTGCAGCTAGAATAGTCATTTACCACATTAGCAATGTATAGAGTGGATTTCTGATTAGTTTAAAGTGATCTTCATTGAAAAGAACAGTGCTTTTCTTTCAAAAATAAGGACATTTCAAAGTGACCCCAAACTTTTGAACGGTAGCGTACATTGATCTTGCTCCTGAATTGACCCGGGATATGCACTTTAAGTTGTCTACTGGTAGTGTGCATGAGGTAAGGGTTCGGGCTAAAAAACTAATAGTATACCTAGAAGGGTAACTGCAGTAAACTTCAAAACTAAAAAGTGGACTAGATGTATATAACCAGTAACTAATAGTATATTTCCAATATGCTATAAAGTATACTTTTATAAACTAAAAAGTGGACTAGAAGTGTGTAACGAGTAAACCAATAGCATATTTCCAGTATACTACAAAGTATACTTTAGTAAACTAAAACCTGGACTAGAAGTATAAAACAAGTAAACTCATAGTATATGTCCAGTACACTATGAAGTATGCTTTTGTAAACTAAAGAGTGGACTACAAGTATAGAACTAGTAAACTATTAGTATACAAGTTTACTTGTGGTTTACTTGCAGTACAAAATAAAAAATACTAGTTGTATACTCAGAGTTTACTTCTCTTAGGCTTAAAGTATACTTTTTATAAACTAAAAGTGGGCTGATTTATTCCCAAGAAGTATTAGATTAGTTTACTTACAAGTATACTGTAAGTACATTGATATCAGTATACTTGGTACACAAAAGTACACTTAAGCAAATATACTTTAACTTTACTTAAGTACACTTCTTCATATTTACATATCTTCATATTTACAGGGATATGGTATGTAGTAGATATTTATTTTTGTAATTATATATTTATATAGATATTTATGAAGTGTATATATGAAATAAAGTATATATTTAATTTTGTAACTAAATATTTATATAGATATTTATGAAGTGTATGTGTGTATGTATGTATATATATATATATATATATATATATATGTGTGTGTGTATATATATATATATATATATATATATATATATACTTAAGTACACTTCATATTTACATATCTTCATATTTACAGGGATATGGTATGTAGTATATATTTATTTTTGTAATTATATATTTATATAGATATTCATAAAGTGTATATATGGTATATATTTTTTTAGGTGTATTAATGTAGTTTGGATTTTGGGGTAGTTAAAAAGGGGTGGGAAATTAAAAAAAAGTATTGTACTTCTTCCCACTCCTTTTTCGAACAATGTGCGGTGTATTGTAATGTCTTAGCTCTTTATGTTATTTTATTTATTCTTTTTTTGTCACTTTTTTCATTTTCTTTCTTTTGTATGTACAAATAGTTACATACATTTTTATACATGTTCGAAATAAATAAATTCATTCATTCACTTAATAAAATGAACTTGAAGTATACTTCTTTTTGATAAGGGCCGTTAAGGCGACCTAATTAGCAGTTTGTCAGAAGGACTAGTTCTTTCAAAGAAAACAGAAGTCCGTTGAGAACTGACGGAGGAGATATGATTTAACTGAAAATAAACAAAGCTGAAAACAAATTGTTTACAACAGGAAAATCAACAAACAAACAACCAAGTTTCGCTCCTCGAGGGAAGATCGACCCAAAACATCGATCAGAACTGAAATCAGATGAGAAACAATTCTAATGAGAGGCCTGGAAAATGCGTTAACGTGGCCTAATTAGTAACTCGTTAGCAAAAAAAAAATTTGACACAACGACGACCAAGTTTTGTGCGGAGTGGTGATGAGTTCTTTCAAACGCAACAATCGGAACGGAAATCCGCGGAGAACTGACGGAGGAGATACGATTTAACTGAATTACGGACAGACGGACGCCGTGGCAATCGGCCTTCTGGTCAGATAACCTAACAAAGAAGTGGTCATGTGTTTGCGGTTCTCGCTTTACCTCAATCCTCTCGGATTATAATGCACAGGACAGGGGGTGCTCATGGACCACAGTTGGAAACCTGCGATTTACAGCATCTGTTTGCATTCTTCCAGGACAAATTAGCCCCGCCTCTAGCCACGACACAGCTTAAAAGGTAATTTAAAACGTGCGTACTGTACTAATAGATATTTTATTGTACTGGGACTGACTGGGAGAAGGGAAAGTCTTGTCAATGGGTACTTCCTGAAATGCTAACCGATGCCTCTTGGACTACCCGATCCTGCCCTATCCTTGGATTCAAGGATGAGAGTGTCAGCGAGGCAGTCGCTCACACGGCCATACCAGACTCGTTTCTAATTAGCTAAGCTGTTCTTCATGAGAACAATTTGATCTTCAAAACAAAACAGAATCAAAATCCATTGAAAACTGAAGAAGGAGTAGCGACTTTCATTAACCGGCCTAATTAGCGACTTGCTAATGAGAAATCACAAAGCCAGGGAGTAACGTTTGTGCAGACTGGTTAGATCTTCCAAACAAAGCAATCAGATTCGCAATCCATTGAAAACTCCGGGAGGAGTAGCGATTTTTGTGAATTGTGGACGGACAGACGGACGCCGCGTGATGGCAACAGCTCATCGGCTACGGCCGGTGAGCTAACGAAAAGGAAAGAGGAGGCATGCGGATGAAGGACAAACGGGTGCAAGTAGCAGTCTTAATCTTACATAAACAACAAGAACAAATAAATCAGTTAATACGCCTCGCTTTCAAAACGAAGTCGAATCCTGTAACACGTCAACGTGTTTTAGTGTGACGTTCGTAGCTACACCTGCAATGTTTTAATAAAGGATAACTCGGGGTCTAATCGCTGTTCTGTTATACAGTTAACATCGCTATGGAATAATCAATCAATACCATTCACTGCAGCTGCTTTAAAGTGACTCCTCAGTGAACGAGAACGTCTCGTGTGTTAAATACATTTGCTCTCGAGTCCTCTCGTCCTTTTCTCACATCCTTTCTCCAGGGAGGAGCCAAGAAGTGTGGAAGGGACGCAAGGAGGCGAAAGCAAAAGCAGCCAGTGATTGACTGTGACCGCAGTACAATTACTGGTCTGCAGAGGGCGCTACAAATTATCGTTTTAAAATACGGTACATGACTGCAAGAATAATTACGTTTACATCATGCTAAATTCCCCAAACAAACGTGATGCAAATGGTTCCCAGTGGCTTATATATGAAAGCACGCCAATATAAAATGTACATTTGCATAATTAGCTTTTGAAGGAGTCGTAGACCTTCAGGCACAAACTCAAGACTATTTATCATCAACATAATACGCACCGCCAGACTGCATTCGTCATGAGAGACCAAGGAAATGCAAAATGAGAGAAGAAACGTTCTGTTACTGTTACCTTTAGGGGAGGAGCCGGTCAAGATGAGGTCCTCGTATCCTTGCTCCACCACGCGGATGGTGAATTCAGGTGTGCCGTCCTTCTCATCAATAGAGCACAGGTATCGGCAGCGGCGGTTGGCATGGCGCATGCTCCAGTAGATCCGACTGGCCTCGTAGCCGATGGGGAAGATGGCAGCCGACGAGTGGAAAGCTTCCATCTGCTGTGGCAGGAGCTGCCCGACGGAATGAAACACCAGGCTGCCGACGCGGAAGGTGTGTTCCCGCTCGCCACGTTGCATCATGCTGGCGATCTGGCGTGCCTCGTCACGCTGCACATAAACACGGCGGTACACGGTGAAGCAGCGCAGCTCGTGCTCCAGTCCTCCAAACATGGCGCCCCCAGCACCGCTGCCCATACGGGGTTTGTGTAGATGGCAAAGCATGGTCTTGTCTTTGAAGAAGGTACACTGGGCCTTGAGCGCACAGGTGAAGTGGTATGCGTTGGTGCAGCGTAATCGATGGCAGCCGCTGGTCGCTCCTGTGCGCTGGCAGTAGGCACAGCGAATACTGAGTCCACGGCGCAGCGCCAGCTCCACGTTGATGAGTGCACCTGCCTGGGTCTCGTATACCTCGGTGGACCAGAGCGCGCAATTCAAGTGCACCCACAAATCCAGGTCGAGGTTTAGTAGTCTGGCCGGGCCATCTGTGAGGCCATCGCCTTCCTCATGACAGAAGCAGCAGCGTCGCAGGTCTCTGGGCAGCGGCTCTGGTCGCAGTGATGCGTCCAGCTTCCTTAGCAGCTCTTCCAACTCGCCCTCGTTCTGCATATGCAGCTTTCCTCTGGGAACCAAAATATGGATGCTCCACTTGCGCCAACGCAGCCCTTTCCAGCGCTTTGCTGAATGGTAGCGTGGTTCATCTGCTCCGTTGTGGACGGCCCGGGGCCGGGGTTTCAGCTTAACCGTGACCTTCAGGGCATCTGGCTTGATCTCAGCTTTCTGCATTTCAGAAAATATGGACGGGAACGAGATGGGAGGGGTGGATGGTGGAGACTGTTTGGGCTGCATCTGGGCCAGGCAATGTACGTCCATGGTGGACATGTTGTTGCTGTACTGGTGGAGAACTCTGGGGGGAGATCGGTCTTCAGAGTCAGGTAGCACGGGTGCATTCGGCTGAGAAAGGACGACAGGTACAGCTCCGTGTCAAACCCTCATTTAACCGTGTTATTATTTTATGAAATCGGACCCCTTGGTCTAGTAACGTCAAAATTGGCGCAATATGGCATGACTCACCTTGTTGTCTCCAGGTTTATTCTGCATTATGGATGAGTAGAGAACGAGGCAGTTGCGGCTGCAGAAAACCGTGTTGCCTTCAGCCCAAACCTGGCTCTCCTGCTGAGAGAACACATGTCAGGCCAGTCACCCCACATGCCCGAGGGAAGCTGAGAAATGGGACTGCAACACGTCCCACCTTCCCGCTACATCGCCTCAAATTATTCTGACGGAATAGCTCGCTAAAACGGCACACATCAAAGGCTGGGTTATGTCACTGCCAACAGTGATGCCAAAAGTGCCGAAGAACGCAAACTCATTTTAGGAACACATCAAAGTCACCTGTGCATTTGAATGACCGTACATTTTACAATTTAACCTATTTGTGTTTCAGGCAAATCTCTCTCTCACACACACACATTCCCGCTTGAGTAATGGCAGTTAACCCAGGAACTGTCACAAAGATTTTCCTTCCCCACTGGGAAACATAGTTTAACATAATTTGGTGGATAATTCTGTCTCCTAGAGAGGAGCTTTAAAGGAACAGTCCACCGTACTTCCATAATGAAATATGCTCTTATCTGAATTGAGACGAGCTGCTCCGTACCTCTCCGAGCTTTGCGCGACCTCCCAGTCAGTCAGACGCGCTGTCACTCCTGTTAGCAATGTAGCTAGGCTCAGTATGGCCAATGGTATTTTTTGCAGCTGTAGTTAGATGCGACCAAACTCTTCCACGTTTTTCCTGTTTACATAGGTTTATATGACCAGTGACATGAAGCAAAGTTCAGTTACACAAATTGAAACGTGGCGATTTTCTATGCTATGGAAAGTCCGCACTATAATGACAGGCGTACTAACACCTTCTGCGCGCTTCGGCAGCGCATTGATATCTGAGCTCTGTATCAATGCGCATAGGAAAAACGCGGAAGAGTTTGGTCGCATCTAACTACAGCCCCAAAAAATACCATTGGCCATGCTGAGCCTAGCTACATTGCTAACAGGAGTGACAGCGCGTCTGACTGACTGGGAGGTCGTGCAAAGCTCGGACAGGTACGGAGCAGCTCGTCTCAATTCAGATAAGAGCATATTTCATTATGGAAGTATGGTGGACTGTTCCTTTAAGCCTGGAACGAGGGCTCAGTCACTGAAGAGCTCGACAGCCTCCAGTCTGAAACGCTGACCGTGGCCAGTTAGTTACCCCGGCTGCACGGAGCCATGAGAAAACAGTCTAGACCTCCACTCATGTTACACGTATAACCTTTCAAGCCTTTGGGCAACGATCGGCTCCATGACTCAACTGGAGACTCGTAATACAGCCTATACAACGAGATCAGGTTTTCTGAATCACGAAGCAGCCCTGGCCTTCCTCACCATGCTGAACGTTTGAAAATCCATCTCAATTCTATTTGATTTGCGTACAATCACAATGCGTACATGTTTTACAGAAATCCAGGTATGCGCTGATTAATAGTGCTTTGTTGAGTCTGAGTGGAACCCTGGTGTGTTGAGAACACAATCACACTCGAGCGCTGTCCAAAACAACCAGTCCGACTCAGAGGTGGTCTCTCAGCGTGAATCGAACGGAACTCCAACATGGTTTGATTGCAGCGAGAAAGCAGTTTGACTCTGAATCAACTTAAGGCTCGGTCCTACAATACTGATAACGATAACTATAACTAAATCAGTCCCCTGCAGTTTACGTGGTCGGTGCTCACACCAGACCGATAACGATCCCTATAGCCCAGGCCTGGGTTTATCCGTATCGCTGGGATTGCTTCTGGAGCCATTTTTCCTCCCCAGGCCTGGACCTGATCCGATAAAACATCTGACTAATCAGGTCATTGTTTACGTGACGTCATCTGAGCGCATACTATTTTTCCCCCGGGCATCTTTGTACATCCTTGCTGCGTCATGAAGTCACGGAATACGGATTCACAGAAAAAAAAAAAAAAAAAGAGATCTACCGGTATATAACCCAAAGCACGGATCTTTTATTCATGGAGATGTGATTATTTTCCATGAAGTAAATGAATAAACATGTAAATGCAGGTAATATATTTTAATTATGCACTTCGGCAGTCCAAACATTTAATTGTTTTAGACGACGACTTAATTTTTTTTATCCGTGATGCATCATCTGTATGAAATCGGTAACCAATCTGTAATATACTGAAACGTCCGTGAACAAAATTATTAGCATCCGTGATGCATCCGGATTAAAATCCGTAACCAGTCTGTATTTTGTATCCGTGTGTACATGGGTTTAGAGATGAAAGTGGAGCAAAGAAAAAAACCCTGAACTTTTGAAAGTCAAACTAAGATGGGGGGGGGGGGGACATCCCCCGAAAAAAATTTTAATAACATAACACGCAAAACCCTGCATTTTAGTACTTATTTTCACTAAAACAAGTGATAACTTTTAAGCCTTTTTCTTTCATGTGCATTAATGATTAACATGTCAAAAATATCAAATTTAATTCCCCTAGTTAATGAGTAATTTTCAGGAGTGCGTTTAGAAAACACGGTGATTTTCCTGCTACACAGTTCATTCCTCTGAAAAAAATCAGACAGTTGAAGGTAAACTCAGCAAAATCCCAAAACAGTGCTGTTAAAAAGTAAAGGTCTGTTAGAGTTTCTAAAGCTTTCAGGTTTCAACGTTGGGGACGTTGAGCCTCGTTTATTAATCTTTTATCAGAGTTGTGCGTTTGCAGAAGCTAAAGTGAACTAAACATTTCCAATTCAGATTTATGCGAGTTGAAGCCGATTGTTTGCATTAGTTCGTATTGTCTGTAAATTTAAACACACCAATGAATACCAAATTTCTCATGTAAATCAGGGGCGTAGCTAGGATTTTTCAAGGGTGTGTCTGTTGCCCCTTTTCCACCAAAGCAGTTCCAGGGCTGGTTCGGGGCCAGTGCTTAGTTTGGAACCGGGTTTTCTGTTTCCACTGACAAAGAACTGGCTCTGGGCCAGAAAAACCGGTTCCAGGCTAGCACCAACTCTCTGCTGGGCCAGAGGAAAGAACCACTTACGTCAGCGGGGGGGCGGGGTTGTTAAGACCAACAACAATAACAAGACTGTGAAAGATCGCCATTTTTAAGCGACGAGAAGCAGCAGCTGTACAAACGCGAAGTCATCCATTATTATTATTGTTGTTGTTGTTGCTGCTGCTTCTTCCGTGTTTTTGCTTCGATATTCGCGCCAAGGTTTATGCAAACGCAGCGACGTAACTGACGTATACAGCGACATAATGACGTGGCTCCGCTTAGCACCGCGAGCTATGGAAAAGCAAACTGGTTCTCAGCTGGCTCGCAAGTTGAATGAGTTGTGAACCAGCACCAGCACTGACCCCGAACCAGCCCTGGAACTGATTTGGTGGAAAAGGGGTGTGTGTGTGTGTGTGTGTGTGTGTGTGTCACACACTGACTGGCAGCCTGAGTGCATTGTGTAACAAAAAATAAATTACCATTGCTTCCATTATTGTTGTTTCTTCCACGTTTTCTTGATGCTGTGTTCTAGAAACGGCACTAAAACTTCGCTTCGAAACCACCAAATGCAACTTTGATGGAAAAAAATATATAATAAATCGCTCACCTCTCTTCACGTCAAAAGGAGGAGGAAAGCTTGTTTTGACATGGTGAATTATTAACACACGAGGAAATACTTGTAATTCGTAACTAAAGAGACTGCAGCTACACTGGCAGCTTGAACACGCTTTCTAGTGCGATTGTGTTGCGCTTGCGCAGAACGGCGTCAGTCCTGCGTGCCTTAGCTCTGCACCTGAAGGCGCACCTAACGAGCTCCGGCACGCGCCGTTAACAAAGAACACCTGTCTTTAATCAATGAACTATGTTTGGCCGCGCCCATGCAAGGACGATGCGAAATATTACGCTGGTCTAGGAACGCAAAAAATCCAAAAAATAAATTTCTCCATTTGGAAAACCGGAGATTTTCAAGAGTTTTGTCAAATATCTGGATTTCCGGGTAAATCCGGAAGACTTTCATCCCTGATGGGTTGTTTTGAAGTCCAAGCTGTACAGTACGACCCGGAATAATGTGCTTTTTTCCTACTTGGAAAAAACTTCCATGACTATTGCTAAGTTGCATGCGTTTATTTCCTTGAGTGTCAGGACCAAGTGATATTATAGTGGGGATTATAGTTGTGGTGTTTCCGCTCCGGACTGGAACGAAACTCAGGCAGAGGGACAGTCAGAGTCGGAGTTAGAGGTAGAGTTAGCGTTATCGGTGTTGTGGGACCGGGGCCTTTAAATGCAGGAAGTGAGCCATCATGTCATGTGTTTTGGATTGCACCACTTCTATCTACCAAACTGAGCAAAATGACATAGTGGTAGTTACAGAAAGGTCATGCGTTCTAGAGCTCGGGTTATTTATGCGATTTCTACTCATACTTCGTAAACACCTTTTTTACCCTGTCCACACTAGGGATTTTGTACCGATACAAAACTACTTTCGTACCGCAGCACCTGTCCACACTAGCAACTACACCGGTACTGTAGCGGTATAACTGTATCGGTACGAAACCCACAAATGTATGGGTTTCGTACCGGTACAGTATCGGTACTGTAGCGCTTTGCTGTAGTGTGGACAGATGAAGCGGCTCTGTATCGATACAAATATAATGCGCAAGCGCAATGAACCATTCCTACGTCTTCCGGGTTATTCATACAATACAATACGCACGCGCTTTCCAGCTGCAAATAAAACGCCAAAATGGCTCAAAACGACCGTGGAGCTACATGGAGCAAAGAAAGGGGGGAGAAAGGGAGGGAGGGAGGGAGGAAGAGAAGGGAAGAGGGAGAAAGGGAGGGGAAGAGAAGGAAAGAGGAAGAAAGGGAGGGGAAGAGAAGGAAAGAGGAAGAAAGGGAGGGGAAGAGAAGGGAAGAGGGAGAAAGGGAGGGGAAGAGAAGGGAAGAGGGAGAAAGGGAGGGGAAGAGAAGGGAAGAGGGAGAAAGTGAGGGAAGAGAAGGAAAGAGGGAGAAAGGGAGGGGAAGAGAAGGGAAGAGGGAGAAAGTGAGGGGAAGAGAAGGGAAGAGGGAGAAAGTGAGGGAAGAGAAGGAAAGAGGGAGAAAGTGAGGGGAAGAGAAGGGAAGAGGGAGAAAGTGAGGGGAAGAGAAGGGAAGAAGGAGAAAGGGAGGGGAAGAGAAGGAAAGAGGGAGAAAGTGAGGGGAAGAGAAGGGAAGAGGGAGAAAGGGAGGGGAAGAGAAGGGAAGAGGGAGAAAGTGAGGGGAAGAGAAGGGAAGAGGGAGAAAGGGAGGGGAAGAGAAGGGAAGAGGGAGAAAGTGAGGGGAAGAGAAGGGAAGAGGGAGAAAGTGAGAGGAAGAGAAGGAAAGAGGGAGAAAGGGAGGGGAAGAGAAGGGAAGAGGGAGAAAGTGAGGGGAAGAGAAGGGAAGAGGGAGAAAGTGAGGGGAAGAGAAGGGAAGAAGGAGAAAGGGAGGGGAAGAGAAGGAAAGAGGGAGAAAGTGAGGGGAAGAGAAGGGAAGAGGGAGAAAGGGAGGGGAAGAGAAGGGAAGAGGGAGAAAGTGAGGGGAAGAGAAGGAAAGAGGGAGAAAGTGAGGGAAGAGAAGGAAAGAGGGAGAAAGGGAGGGGAAGAGAAGGAAAGAGGGAGAAAGGGAGGGGAAGAGAAGGGAAGAGGGAGAAAGGGAGGGGAAGAGAAGGGAAGAGGGAGAAAGGGAGGGGAAGAGAAGGGAAGAAGGAGAAAGGGAGGGGAAGAGAAGGGAAGAGGGAGAAAGGGAGGGGAAGAGAAGGGAAGAGGGAGAAAGTGAGGGGAAGAGAAGGAAAGAGGGAGAAAGTGAGGGAAGAGAAGGAAAGAGGGAGAAAGGGAGGGGAAGAGAAGGAAAGAGGGAGAAAGGGAGGGGAAGAGAAGGGAAGAGGGAGAAAGGGAGGGGAAGAGAAGGGAAGAGGGAGAAAGTGAGGGGGGAGAAAGGGAGATTCGTTTTCTTTGTTTCTTTCTCAACTGCCTCGCGTGTTTTGTACGATTCGACTGAATAAATGACCACCAGAAATACAGACTGTACACTGACAACAAAAAGCACACACGCTGTTTCATCCGCCATATTCTCGGAAGGAAGTTACTCGGTAACCACGGAAACATTTCGCGCACGCGCATTTCAACTACCGTGAAAGAAAACCGCAAACATTTCTCGCTAGTGTGGACAGATGCACTAAACTGTACCGCTATACTTTGTATCCATACAGTTACACCACTTTCGTACCGGTATAAGTGTGAACACAGCATTTGTTTCCCTTTTTCCTCCTGTGTGTTTCTGACTAGTGAAAGTTTTACATGTGCGAGTTTCGTTTTCAACGAAGGAACCAACAGTAGTGATTTCTCTCTGATTCGGACTCCCCAAACGGGTGTGAACGTGCCCTCAGAGGCCTAATCAGCATGCCGGAGGGGACGGTTGTGAGGAAAAAGTCCCTGAGCCAATGGAGAGGAAGAAACCTTTAGAGGAACCGGGTGTGAACACCATCGCTGTGGTGAAGAGAGGCCTGAGATGAGCACAAGGCAGTATTCACGATTCCAGAAGCAGTTGGTGTGACCTGCATGAACGAATAACAAATTACAATCTTAATGCCCGGTTCCTTAATCTCTACCTGTTTACCGCAGGGGTCTTTGGAGGACCTGCGGACTCCGTTTCCCAAAACCACCACTTTACACTGGGCGCACCACTGCAGTTTCCTCCCTGGGCTGCTCCCATCCATGTGATATTCTGGTCTCATGGCACCTGGACCTGGAAGGCAACGTGTCAATGCTTTTTTGAGAAGAAAAAAAAACTAAAAACTGCTGAAATCTGGAGAGAAACTGTTAAAAAACAAAGAGGTGTTTCTGTTTTTTTTTTTAAATAATAAGAAGCCGTGCCAGTTTCCTTAGTAATCTGACTATTATTACTGGCTTTTGTTCACCTCTCAGATCTCAGACTTGATGGATGATCGAAAAGTGTGTCTGGAGGAAAACAAAGCCTTCTCATGTTAGTAGACGCCATCTTGAGCAAACTTTAAATCCATCACCTGCTCGGGAAAACACTTAATGGCAACGTGCGCGTGCTGTCCTTTCATCTCGTCTCATTATCTCTGGCCGCTTTATCCTGTTCTACAGGGTCGCAGGCAAGCTGGAGCCTATCCCAGCTGACTACGGGCGAAAGGCGGGGTACACCCTGGACAAGTCGCCAGGTCATCACAGGGCTGACACATAGACACAGACAACCATTCACGCTCACATTCACACCTACGGTCAATTTAGAGTCACCAGTTAACCTAACCTGCATGTCTTTGGACTGTGGGGGAAACCGGAGCACCCGGAGGAAACCCACGCGGACACGGGGAGAACATGCAAACTCCACACAGAAAGGCCCTCGCCGGCCACGGGGCTCGAACCCGGACCTTCTTGCTGTGAGGCGACAGCGCTAACCACTACGTGCTGTCCTTTATAAAATGCTAAAAAAAAAAAAAATAAAAGGAATAAAGATTTCTCGCCATGATGAAGACGTCAAGATAAAAATGCGATCCGCGCCGCTTGAGAGGAACATCAGAGACCTCGATTTGAAGCGGTTAAACCCAGCAATTGCGATTATTGACAAACGCAATCAATATCTCTTCACAGTGTGCACTTACCGGCGCTGGCGTTTGGTGTGAAGTGCTGCGTCGAGGGCATCGTTCCTGGAGGTCTGGAGAACCTCATGCCAGCCTGGGGGAACAGCGCGGCCTGGCGAAGGTCGAGGCCTTGCGGTGGAGGGACTTTAAGGCTCGCCAGCATGGCCAGGGAGTTGCGTGGCTCTGGACTCAGGGTACGAGATACGTCGTAGTTGGAAGGTACAGGGATGCAAAGCAAGCTGGAGACCGCCGCCATGACACCTGGAATGTTCTAGAGTACAAGTAGATATGGAAGTTAGTTTTCAGATGTTTGGTTAGGCATATCCTATCCTATCCTATCCTATCCTATAGGTGTCTCTATAGCCGTTAGCCAATACACAGAGTGCAGAATTATTAGGCAAGTTGTATTTTTGAGGATTAGTTTTATTATTGAACAACAACTATGTTCTCAATCAAACAAAAAGACTCAAATATCAAAGCTGAATATGTATGGAAGTTAGAGTGGGGTGTTTTTAGTTTTGGCCATTTTAGGAGAATATGTATGTGTTCAGGTAACTTTCACTGTGCAGAATTATTAGGCAACTTAATAAAAACCAAATATGTAGCCATTTCACTTATTTATTTTCACCAGGTACACTGATATGACAACTCCAGATTTGCAAATAAACATATCTGACATTCAAACACAAAACAAATCAGTGACCAATATAGCCACCCTTCTTCATGAGGACACTCAAAAGCCTTCCATCCGTAGATTCTGTCAATTTCTTTATCTGTTCACGACCAACATTGTGTGCAGCAGCAACCACGGCCTCCCAGACGCTGTTCAGAGAGGTGTACTGTTTTCCCTCTTTGTAGACCTCACGTTTTATAATGGACCACGTCATTATTTTTTCACCTTTCAGACCTTTACTGGCCAGCCACGCAGTGGAGTATTTGGACGCATGAGATGGAGCGTTATCCTGCATGAAAATCATGTTCTTCTTGAAAGATGCTGACTTTTTCCTATACCACTGCTTGAAGAAGGTTTCTTCCAGGAACTGGCAGTAGGTCTGGGAGTTGAGTTTGAGTCCATCCTCAACTCGAAAAGGTCCAACAAGCTTGTCTTTGATGATACCAGCCCATAGCAGTACTCCACCTCCACCTTGCTGGCGTCTGAGTCGGAGTGGAGCTCTGTGCCCATTACTGATCCAGCCACAGGCCCATCCATCCGGCCCATCAAGAGTCACTCTCATCTCATCAGACCACAGCACCTTAGAAAAATCAGTCTTAAGATATTTCTTGGCCCAGTCTTGACGTTTTATCTTGTGTGCCTTACTCAGTGGTGGTCGTTTTTCAGCCTTCCTTACCTTGGCCATGTCCCTCAGTATTGCACACCTTGTACTCTTTGACACTCCAGGAATGTTGCAACTCTGGAATATGGCAGAACTGGATGCTAATGGCTGCTTGTTAGATTCACGCTTGATTTTCCGCAGATCATGTGCAGTTATTTTGCGCCTTTTTTTTCCCCGCACGCTTCTTTTGACCCTGTTGACTATTTGCAATGAAACGCTTGATTGTTCGGTGATCACGTTTCAACATCTTTGCAATTTCAAGAGTGCTGCATCCGTCTGCAAGACATCTCACAATTTTAGACTTTTCAAAGTCTGTCAGATCTCTCTTCTGACCCATTTTGCCAGAGGAAAAGAGGTTGCCTAATAATTATGCACACCTGATATAGCGTGTTGATGTCATTAGACCACACCCCCTCTCATTACACAGATGCACAGCACCTGATATACTTAATTGGTAGTAGGCTTTCAAGCCTAAACAGCTTGGAGTGGGACAACATGCATTAAAAGGATGTTGTGGTCAAAATACTCACTTGCCTAATAATTCTGCACTCAGTGTATAAATAAATAGTCCACATCCTGAAATGTTTAAGTCACCACAAATATCAGTACATTATTCACAACGCAGTGTGCGCGCTCGGTCTGCCTCCAAGTGAACTCTAGTGCAGGAAGGGAATCAAACATGCCGTGTGCGATACTCTGATAAACTGAGACAAAAGACAGAGCTGTAGCGCCGCCACGTGTGCTGGAGACTTTGCAAAAAGACAGATGGTTTAAACCAGGTATTTATATAATTATCTAATGATTTATTTAGCGCTGGTCCAGGCTCGGGTAAATTTTTTTTGTGATTTCTATGCACACTTGTTAATTTGCACTAGCAGCGCTCACTCAGGATCTTTCTCCTTCTTATTATCCTCCTAACATTTTTTAGGATGCTATTTCTCCTTCAGTTTTCAACCAATCATCACTAAATTTCCCTCTGGGCTGAATTACGCTGCTTTGACTTTTGGTGCTGATCTGGATCACCGAACAGGAATGATCCATGAAAAAGGGCTTTTTTTCCCCCCTCACTAAGCATCATTCTCTCTCTCTTACCGTTCTGGATCTATAGGGTACGGTGACCAGACGTCCTGGTTTGTAACAGCTAGCGCAAATCACTGTGATTTTATTCTCACACACTATTTAGTTTTTATTATTATTATTATTATCTTCCTAAGGTTTTTTTTTTTTAGGACATTATTTCTCCCTCAGTTTTCGACCAATCACCACCAAATTTCACATGAAGAATACGTCTGGGCTGAATTACATTGCTGACTTTTGGTGCTGATCTGGATCATTGAACCAGAATGATCCATGAAAAACGGGATGTGGTTTTTTTTTTTTCAAATCACTTACAACTCTGTCAACTTTTATGATATTTTTTTTTGTTCAGGGTGGCAGGGTGCAACTTTTCCTCACTAAGCGTCATTCTCATTCTTTATCTCTTACCGTTCTGGATCTATAGGGTACTGTCATTCTTGCATGCGCTCTGGGAACCGATTCACGTGCTAATGGCTCACACCGGCACTGGATTAAGGTGCAATCAGCACACATATATAAGGACGCCAAAGACTAACTCAGCTTGCGAAACGCTGAGTTGTTTAGATGCATTACCGAGCAGTGCGCTGTTTTGATTTCCTGGTTTCCGAATTCCTAGTTCCTGTTTCTCGTCCTTTGATTCCACCTTTTGTCTCTGCCGAAGATATGCTGCTTGTTTATCGTTTCTGATTTATACCCGCCGATTTGGACTGTTCGCCTGATTGCACTTTTCTTAATAAATAACTTCTGCACATACATCTGCCTCCATCCATCCCTAACAGGTACGGTGACCAGACGTCAAGTCAAGTCTATTTGTATAGCGCTTTTAAGAATAAACATTGTCGCAAAGCAGCTTTACAGAATTTGAACGACTTAAAGCATGAGCTAATTTTATCCCTAATGAGCAAGCCTGTGGCGACGGTGGCAAGGAAAAACTCCCTCAGACGACATGAGGAAGAAACCTCGAGAGGAACCAGACTCAAAAGGGAACCCATCCTCATTTGGGCAACAACAGACAACATGATAATAACATTAACAGTTACAGACGTCCTGGTTTGTAACAGCTAGCGCAAATTGCTGTGCCTTTAGTCACACTCTATCTTGTTAAAAGTTTTACCTTTTCACAGTATTGTCTGTATTTTTGACCGATAACATTTTACGAGCACATTTTCAGCGCTAAACACACGTCAGCCAATATCTTTTTGTTTTTTGGTTCGCTGAATCAATGTTCAAGTCGCAAAGAACCAACCTTTTTAAACGCGACTTCAACTGAGACTCGGGGAATGGACTAATACGCATAAAAGCACACGATAAACACAGTTCTTCTTAGCCCTGAACGTGGCCTGTTTGAAACCAGCGAGCCCCTTTTTTCCCCCCCAGACAGTAAATTACAGTTATTTGGATCCGATTTGTATTACGCAACACTGTGATAAGCCTCACAACTTCAGAAAAGTGTCGCAGCTGACTGGGTGAAATACTGATTACTTTATATAAAAAATAAAATAAAATAAAAAAACGGTACCTCTGCTGCAGCTCGATTGAGTGTGAGCGAGACAGACATCAGACCAGCTTTGGAGCAGGAGGAAGACTGATCAAAATGGGAGCCGAAGAAATTGCTCTGGGGTTCTTTCTTCACCTCCCGTTGCGTTACTTCAGTGCCTGCATCAAAGAGTCTCAGTCAGTGAGGAACTTTAAACAGAATGTGAGGTGTGAGTTCAAATATGGACAATGAAACACACACACGATAGTAGAGAAAGAAAGAAAAAAATGAAAAGATCAGAGTAACTTCAAGCTACTGAGGATTTTCATGTCAGAAAATATCACAGAATTAAATGAGCAAGCTGGTGGTGAAAATTAAAGGAAATTTTGATGATGAACTCTTTGGAAGAGAATCTCTTTAGAGATCAGCGAGTACACACACAAAGCTTGTTACGGTGTCTGATAATAATGTTCAGCCTGTAAACACTGTTCACACGGACAATTCCACGTACCATCGCTATTCTTGGTAACTAACGCACCTGATTCTGGAAGAAATTGCGAACCATTTTCCGTCGTGACACGGGACAGAAGTGACCGAATATTTCAGTGCGAACATTTTCTTTACTGTTTTAACAGTCAGGCGTTTTGCCGATTAATAACCTCAACCAGAACGTCAAGGGTGTAGTCGCTCATCTGGCCTGCCATCAGAATACCCATGACGACCAAAACATCAAACAGAACTGAAATGTGATGTAGAGCCCTGCACTCCCGCGGGAGTCCCGCGGGACCCGACGTAAAGCAGTGCGGCGCGGGACAAATTTTGAAAGCTCATTGCGGGCGCGGGCGGGAGGGGGAGTGCACAATGCGGGAGCGGGCGGGAGAGGTGATAAGCTGCAGTCCCGCTAACTAAAAACGTGTTTAAAATAAAATTTATAAATTATTAATTTATGTCTATCGTATATAATTTGTGTTGGATATTTTATTTGGCATTAATAAAAACATTTTAAGATGCCTAAATTTGCGGATGTGGTCTAATCTCGCGTACGTTTCCGATTCCTTTCCGCTCTTCCGTGTTTGAGATCTCCAATCATGGCAGAAGAGCAGAGCTCCTCTAGTGAAGCTCACAATGGGTATCTCTGTAAAGCCTCAGCCACGCATGCTGCCTGGCAACGCGCACCCTCGCTACATGCGCTAGGTGAAGAGCTAGCGCATGGTCAGTGGAGAGCTCAGCTAAGCTCAGCATGTTTAATTCCCCAAGCCAATGACAAGAACTTTTGTGAGAAATAACGCGAACGTCTGCATCATGCGGGATTTGCGGGCGGGAGCGGGATAAAATATGGCAGGCGCGGGCGGGACTGAAAATCATAATTCTTTGCGGGAGCGGGCAGGGGCGGGACTGCACAATGTAGGAGTGGGACTGAAAATTCTGTCCCACGCAGACCTCTAATGTGATGATGTGAGAGAGGACCAACCTCCACGACTAACTGTTTACAACAGGAACATCAACAAAGGACTAAGTTTTGCTCCTCAAGGGAAGATCGACCCGGTTCTGTTTCCGGTTGAGAGTACGGCGAGCGCGTTTTGGCTGCCGTTTCTCACCGGAGCTTTTCATTTTTCTTCTTTTTTTCCCCTTTTGTTTTTCTTTTTTGTACAGTTTAATGTTTGTTTGCGTGTTTTGTCCGCCGGTTGTGGTGTAGCTCTGGACCCAGTTTTGGGCGTCGGTTCCCTCCGGGCCTTGGTGTGCCATGGGTGATAC
The DNA here is from genome assembly GCF_027579695.1 of Neoarius graeffei. Lineage (NCBI taxonomy): Eukaryota > Metazoa > Chordata > Actinopteri > Siluriformes > Ariidae > Neoarius > Neoarius graeffei. Next base: position 98,386,694 of record NC_083573.1, read on the forward strand.
CTGTGCTCCTCGCTATGGATTGCAGTGAGCTCATTGTTCTTTTTAACATCAGGGTTGCCCAGCGCTCTGTGCGACGGTGCTTGGTGCGGTGTTCTGAGCGATGTTACCCAGTGGCGTTGCGGCGGCTGTGCAGGCAGTGTGGGATTCATCTTCGTGCGCCTGGTGGGACTGTGGTAGCGACGCCATTGGAATTACATCCTAACCCTCTCTTGGTGGGGACTCTCTTTTTATTTATTTTTTTTCTCCTTAATTGTAAAGCGACCTTGGGTGTGAGAAAGGCGCTATATAAATTGAACAGATTATTATTATTATTACCCGAAACATCGATCAGAACTGGATCTGCATGATCAATGAGAGAGGAGATACAATTCTAGTCAGAAGAAAATATGTGTTAAGTTGACCTGATTACTAATTTGTTCGCAAAAAATTGACAATACAACGACCGAGTGCTGTGCTGTGCAGAAGGTCCAGTTCTTTCAAATAAAACAATCGGAACTGAAATCCACTGAGAACTGAAGGAAGGAGGAGATATGATTTAACTGGAAATAAACAAAGTTGTAAACAAATTGTTTACAATAAGGAAATCAACAAACAAATAACCAAGGTTTGTTTCTCAAGAGAAGATCGACCCAAAACACCGATCTGATCTGGAATCGGATGAGAAATCAGAGAGGAGATACAATTCTAATGCGAGGCCTGGAGAATTCGTTAATTCGGCCTAATTAGTAACTCGTTAGCAAAAAATCTGACAAACCAACCAAGTTCTGTGCGGAGTGATGAGTTCTTTCAAACTAAACAATCGGAACGGAAATCTCTGGAGAACTGACGGAGGACATACGATTTAACTGAATTGTGGACGACGGACGGACGCCATGGCTATCGGCCTTCTGGACGGATGAGCTGATCAAGCTGACTGTATGAGCACCATGATCTCTGCATGTACTTAGTTCCAAAGCTTTATTTTTCTTCTTAACGTCTCTACACACGCGCAGGAACTAAGAAACATCAGACCAGGGACGCAGGAACTAGGGGTGCTGAGGGTGCTGCAGCACCCCCCTCCTGGACAACAGACGCAACTACAACATTGGCGTTGTAAATTCAGGCATACGTTTTTCTTTTATTCTAAAATAAAAACAAAATGAAAAAACATTTTTTTTCTAATTTTTACATGCTTATAAGTAGTTTTAAATGTAATTTAAAAATCTGGTTTGAGGTGAGTGATAAACGTTTAGACCTCAACCAGACCGGAAAGAACAGTGGCGTAGAACAGTGCACTGGTGGCGGGTGAGTTCGTTTAGCTAGTGGTGTGTCTCAATGTAGCAGCAATGAGCCAGAAAAGGATTTCTGATTTCTTTAAAGATGGAGGGGGCCAAAAAGCCAAAGAGAAAAAGTCTTATGACGGAGGGCACGAGGAAGTTCAGGAGGAGGACGAGAGGCCTTCATCATCAGGGCAGGCTTCCCACTCCAGCACTGACCAGCAGCTAACTGGCTGTAGTGAAAGCACCAGTAGGGCTACCACCTCCCCTGTCAGCGAGGCAACAAGTGGGTATGTACCCGATGATAAACCCTGTATTTCTTTTTTCATTATTACTTTACTGTAGTTCATTGAATGGACGCAAGAGGAGAATCAGCGCGGCTGCCTCCGCTGCGTGTGTGAGAGCGGGAGAACACGAACGCGAGTGTGGACTATGAACGATGTCAAAATGCGGCCGTAAATAATTTAATAGGCCCTCTCTTCTTTTAGTATGGTTAATCTTATTAAGGTTATGGTTATCTTGTTTTTGTCACCTAAAAATGTACGCCTACGAGTACGACCTATCATAGTTTGGATGTTTGATACCACGGACAGCTACGCGGCGCGCTCTGGCTGAGAACGCACTTTGTATTTTTCATCTTTTGTCTAAAAAAATAAATGCACTTATTACTGAATACATGTGAGTGTCTCAGTAAATGTAAGATTATAGCTCTGGCCTGGCTTTTAGTAGCCTACTGTAAGAAATAATACTGAGAATATAGCCTTTAGGCTATATTTGGTGCATCATCCGATGACATAGCCTACAGCACCCTGCACTTCAGATGAGTTCCTGCGTCCCTGCATCAGACCACACGAATTAGTCAGAGGAATTATTCAAGCCAGTGTTTAGATGTGCATAAAAGTGAGATAATACGATGTTGCATGTGTACACGGGAAACGCATGGCTGCCTAATGCTTCATCACTCGCTGCTGTGAACAGAACTTAGCGTCGGGTGTGTAATGCGCGGGGAACGTGGGCGTTTTGAATACGCTCCTGTACGTGCTATGATGATACGGTAGACAGACCTTTCCCGCTCGCACTGGGCAACATTGGGATGGTAGGAGATGGTGCAGGTGACGGAGGCTCCTCCTTCACTAGAGACAGATCCGGGTATCTGCTAATCTCCATGCCAGCGACACTCTCCGGGGACGAGGAGGGGACGAAGCTGTCTGGGGTGTCCCTGTCACAATGGTCCTGGCCACTTTAAATAAATAAATAAAAAACAGACATATAGCTCAATACTGTATTTAAACTTCAAACTGCCTTGATACAGAGATGACCATGATAAAGCCAGGCACCCGAGTCTTACCGGAGCTCCTCCTGATTGGTGTGTGGGGGTGTCGGTAAAGACGCAGGCACGTCAACAGTCTTGGGTCCCTGAGAAATGGTCTGAGACAGGAGGTCGTCCTCTTTTTTGAGCAGAGTCGGCAACTGCTTCGGCCCCAGGCTTTTGGACACTGAGAACAAACAAGTCCAGGATTATTTACACTACCGTTCAAAAGTTTGGGGTCACCCAGACAATTTTGTGTTTTCCATGAAAAGTCACACTTTTATTTCCCACCATAAGTTGTAAAATGAGTAGAAAATATAGTCGAGACATTTTTCTGGCCATTTTGAGCATTTAATCGACCCCACAAATGTGATGCTCCAGAAACTCAATCTGCTCAAAGGAAGGTCAGTTTTATAGCTTCTCTAAAGAGCTAAACTGTTTTCAGCTGTGCTAACATGATTGTACAAGGGTTTTCTAATCATCCATTAGCCTTCTGAGGCAATGAGCAAACACATTGTACCATTAGAACACTGGAGTGAGAGTTGCTGGAAATGGGCCTCTATACACCTATGGAGATATTGCACCAAAAACCAGACATTTGCAGCTAGAATAGTCATTTACCACATTAGCAATGTATAGAGTGGATTTCTGATTAGTTTAAAGTGATCTTCATTGAAAAGAACAGTGCTTTTCTTTCAAAAATAACGACATTTCAAAGTGACCCCAAACTTTTGAACGGTAGTGTAAACGTCAATCGTGTCGCTCAAAATCTCAGAATTGCTGTACTTCTATGACAACCACAAATTTTCTCGAGTATGCAAACAATCGCACTAACTATTCAATAAGTTCACACTTAGCTAGTGAGGTTTTCGATGCCTGCTCGTTTAACTGGCTCTTTACGCAACAGAAAGCTTCGGAAAAAAAAAAAAAGAATGCTCTGAGAGCACAATATCTCCCGCTGGCAACTCGGCCATAACTCTGGTAAAATGCGACCGAATTGAATGAAATTACAATATGCCTATTAGCGACATACAACAAAGAATCCTGCCAAGTTTTGTGAAATTCCTACAAAAATTATGAGAGGAGGTGATTTCAGAAGGTGAGTACCCTTCCCGAGACAGACAGAAGGACATCGCCACGACATAATCCCCGTTCAGGCCTTTCGGCCAGCGGGTGATAAAAACAAGAGTCATTAGGAGATGACGTATCTATCCCCGGCCCCTACATGAAATCCCACGCCAAATTTTCCCAAGTTGAATTGGTTGCCATGGAAATATGGAGAAGAAAAAAAAAAAAAGAGAAAAAAAATTTCACAGAAATCCCAAAATGTCAAAAGGCACAACTCCTCTAGTCACTTAACATAACCGTGAGGTTTCGTGAAAAAATTCCTAATAGTTTTTGAGTTATGCTTCAGAAACTAAAATGTTTACAGACAGACAGACAGACAGAGCGATAGCTACCGTATTTTCTGGACTATAAGCCGCTACTTTTTTCCTAGGTTTTGAACCATGCGGCTTATACAAAGGTGCGGCTATTCTGTGGATTTTTCTTCCACCGCTAGGGGCGCTCTAACCGGAAGTAGAATCAAAAATAAGATAGACGAAAAATCAATGCAAAGAAGAATTAGCAGATCTTTAGCAGATAGAACACGCATGACAAATTACTAACTGGTAATTATTTTCAAATCCAGCGAAGATGATTAAAGTGACTTGTGGTTTCAAACACAGGAGAAATGAAGGTAAATAAATACCGGTTATTTTCTCTTGGTTCTGTTCCGTTTTAATCAGCAAAGTTGCTGCCGTGTTAAAAGGCACTGTTCGGAAAGAATCTGTTCAGGTACATACATGTACATTTACAGTACAAAATCGTTCTGTACATGCAGTAAATATCTCATTTTTCAACATAGATATCTGCGGCTTATAGCCCGGTGCGGCTTGTATATCTTTTTTTTAATTTTTTTTTTTAAATAGAGCGGATGCGGCTTATATACAGGTGCGCTCTATAGTCCAGAAAATACGGTATTTATGCTTTCCTAAATTTGGTCCTGTACGTCAAAAACATTACGCAAAAACCAAAGCATGGCCAGAACCTCAGCCATCAGGACAAATGACAGAATTTCCCAAACGACCGCTCTTCCAGCGTACAACATTTCTAAAAGGAATACGATATTTTGCCGATTAAACGAGAAGATTTGTCCCACGTTCTTTACCCTCATTCCCAGTGATAACAGAAGCCTTCCTGGCGAGCTCCTCTGCTGTGGCGAAGCCGTTCACCATCTTCTGCCTCGCTACAGGAGGCGGGGTCGGAGGCAGAGAGGCGGGGGGTGTTGGAGGATTGCTCAGGTTGTTCTGCTGTGTTGTAAACAAAATACAAAAGATAAGACTAAGCATTCAGCATCTTCCCACCTGCCCACACGTGACAGTAACAGCAGACCTTATAGATGAGCTGGGAGTAGTAGTCCGTCACCCCGTCCAGCGATGCGCTGCCAAAAGAGCCAGACAGTCTGTTCTCTCCGGTCAGCTGCCTGCTGCCGTATGGAGGGAAGTGGGCAAAGTTCACGCCAATCAGAGGCTCCATGAGGGGCAACAGAGAGAGCTGCTGTAATGGGTAATGGGCAGAGAAGAGGGAAAGATGTCAGGAATTACTCTAAGAACCTAATAAAATCAAAATAAAACAAGAAAAGGACATCACTTAGGATTCAAATTAGAGGTGTCAGGGTTCTCACTCCAAGTCAAATATCAATTTTCACGACTTCAGGTCTGGTCCTACCATACCAATAACTATAACTAAATCAGTCCCCTGCAGTTTATGTGGTCGGTGCTCACACCAGACTGATAACGATCCCTATAGCCCAGGCCTGGGTTTATCCGTATCGCTGAGATTGCTTCTGGAGCCATTTTTCCAGGCCTGGACCTGATCCGATAAAACATCTGCTGACCAATCAGGTCATTGTTTACATGTCACATTGCCTGAGCACGTGCTATTCTTCCCCGGGCATCTTTATACATCCTTGTTGCATCGTGAAATTACGGAATATGGATTCATAGAAAATAAAAAAATATAACCCAAAGCGCGCATCCTTTATTCACGGATATGTGATATTTTCTGTGTAATATCAATAGTAAATTAATAAAGTAAACATATAAATGCAGGTAAGAACTTCGGAAGTCCAAACATTTAATTGTTTTAGACTGCTTAATTATTATTATTTTTTTTATCCCTGATGCATCATCCGTATGAAATCGATAACCAATCTGTAATATACTGAAACGTCCGTGACCGATCCGTAAATTATTAGCACGCGTATTAAAATCAGTAACCACTCCGTATTTTGTATCCTTTATTATATTTCTGTAATCCGTGACCTATCCGTATTATATCAACCGCTGGAGTGTGTACATGGGTTGTTTTGGAGTCCAAGCTGTACAGTACGACCCGGAATAATGTGCTACTACTTGGAAAAAACTTCCATGACTATTCCTAAGTTGCATGTGTTTATTTCCCTGAGTGTCAGGACCAAGCGATATTATAGTCGGGATTATACTTGTGGTGTTTCTGCTCCAGACTGGAACTAAACTCAGGCAGAGGGACAGTCAGAGTCGGAGTTATCGGTATAGTTAGCGTTTTCGGTGTTGTGGGACCGGGGCCTTATAACAAACAGAACAAGAGTGCTCTGACAGCACAATATCCCCTGCTACGATATATTGCAAACGAAATTGCAATATGCGTATTACTGTCCTAAAACAAAGCCTTTTCCCAAGTTTCATGAAATTCCTCCAAAAATTGTGAGAGGAGTTGATTTCAGAAGGTGAGAAACCTTTCTGGGACAGATGGACAGACTTTGCCACGACATAATCCCTCTTCAGCCAGCAAGGGATATAAACAGGTCACCTTTACGCTGAGCAGACAAAAAAATTCAGCCACGCTATTTAAAATCAATTTGCAAAGCTTTATTGTTCTCAGCACAAAAATTAGCTTTGACTGCTTAAACCTAGTGAAATACCGCATGGAAAATAGTCATTTTGCCAAAATGCCAACTAAAATTTAAACATGCGACAAACAAAATTCCCTTGACATTCCATGACTTGGCCCAAAATATGATTAAATCGCCCGACTTTGCACGTCTGGAATAGACTTTTTAAAAATTCCATGATATTCCAGAAATTCCATGACCTGCAGGAATCCTGAGGTGTGCATCGTTAGGGCTTAAAAACAAGTCTTTACTGGGTGGAGAACACCATGGCCTAATGGTTCGAGAAACAGCTTTGGGACCAAAAGGTTACCAGTTTGATTCTCTGGACCAGCAGGAATAGCTGAAGTGCCCTTGAGCAAGGCGCCTAACCCCCTACTGCTACCCAGGTCGCTCTGGATAAGAGCGTCTGCTAAATGTCATTAACGTAATGAACCTAACCGGGAGCAGGCACTCAAATACGAAGCCCACAGGAGAAAAGCAGGCCGTGTTCCTTAACATGAGGGTGCACTGCTACTGCTTTCATTCATTTATCATGAGTAATTGCTTTTACATGCGCAAACAATAATAACTGTGGTAGGAAAAGGGCTTTTTGGGGGGGCGGGGGGAGATGAGATTAAAAACACGCTCTTTCTCAAGCTCAAACATCAGGCCATCCTTAAAAAAAATCCGTTTCCTGTCCACCGGGTGAGCAAAAAAATTTTCAGTCAGGAGGGAGGGATTTTTTTTTTTTATATATGAGTGATTCCACGCTTATGGGTACTGAAATGGGGACATGAACTTATTTTTAAAAATTCACCTAAAACCATTTTTTACCATCAGGTCACAAAACATGTAATCTTTAATGAATGATATGTTAAAAGATAACTTTAATTTTCTGAGATGTAATAAAAACATATTTATATGCCAAAGTCAAGCCTATGAGTTCCAAAATGATGTCTGTTCCATTACTTCTGTTACGATTGTCCATCTCGCGTCTGTTACAAATTAATTACAATCTAGCTATATACCATGTTAATCTTATTGAAAGAATGTGTATGTTTATTCTACTACACATGTTTATTAATTATATTTGCTAAAACATCACCTTCCTATGTTTCAAAAAGTAATTCTACATTGTTAAAATTGAGAATCTATATGTCCACGACACTTCTGTTACGTTCTGACTTTGGCATATAAATGTGTTTTTATTACATCTCAGAAAATTAAAGTTATCTTTTAACATATCATTCATTAAAGATTACATGTTTTGTGACCTGATGGTAAAAAATGGTTTTAGGTGAATTTTTAAAAATAAGTTCATGTCCCCATTTCAGTACCCATAAGCGTGGAATCACTCATATATATATATATATATATATATATATATATATATATATATATATACGGATGGATAAGAAATCGCAATGCTGTGTTTGCTTTTTCTTTCAGTATTTTTTTTATTACAAAAGCAGACACATTTAATAAAATGACGGTTTAATCAACTGAAACTTGTACAAAAACTTTAAGTTAGCATTTTAAATGCTGACTGCAACATTTGCAAAACTTTTACAAAGGTACTTAAAATGTCCGACACACGGACTTTTTGTAGTTCTAAATCGAGCGTTAGGCCGAGTTCGGATGAAATTACACTATTAAAATGATCACTGAATGATTTGTTTTTCTGAATCTTTACTATTTTGTTGTTCGCTAGAATACCATTTTGCGATTTCACACTTAAGCAAATGTTTGAAAACTCCGGATCTCCTTCCTTCATGGTGGCTGGCGTTTTTTTGTGCCGCACGGCGCATGCGCAGAGCTGATTCAATTCTATATTCTGCGCGGAATGCAGGGCTTTCCACAAGCGCCGGCTGCCGGCCACACAATTAAGTCCAGCCGGCTACTTTAATGACTATTATTTTTGTAGCCCACAGGCTCTGAATATTAATTTTCGATTTTAATAAAATTAAATGTTTATCTAACGGACTGACAATAATGTCAAACTGAACCGCACTCATTTAAGTTGTGATTCGCGCTGTTTGTACCGATAATAACCACAAATTCCCCGCAGACTTCGTTGATGAAGGGAGAGTAACTCATCCGCGGCCCCGACATGCGGTGTGTGTGCGCACTCGGCGGAGGCAGTAGTGTGTCGGAGGGAACAGAAGCAGAGATGACGCTTATTTTGTCTCCGGTAAACCAGTCTTCTCTCGTTCAATTACGTGCTGGCATCAAAAGACACCGCTGGTTGTAAATGAAGCCAAACTGAGTGGTTGGAGTGTATTTTCATACACAAATGGAGAAATGTTGGCTGAGTGTGTAATTGTGTAGCCCCACTGCAGACCGTTGTCGTTGTTAATTCATAGCGTGCTCAGCTGCGTGAATGTGTCATGCACCGAAAATAAGAGATTTACAAGCCAGGAACCCTCATGATGCAATACGCAAGAAAAGAAAGAAGATTTACTGCCATTTTACTTTGTATTTGAGTAAAGTGAATAAATAAATGGTCTGTGGAAAATACATTAATCCTGGGAACTGCATGCACAGGAGTTTTTGTGTTTACTCCCCCCGGCTGGCTACTTATTTGTCATGGCTGGCTAGTATGAGCCTTAGTGGAAAGCCCTGGGAATGCGGAAATGCCAAGTTCGATTTTAGATTTACGAACCCGAAAAAAATGTCGAAAAACCGGCGTTAAAAAAAAAAAAAAATTCAACCACACAAACGGCACTCACCCGGCCGGTGGACCGGAAACAGAACATTTTTTAATAATGGCCTCATTTTGTTTCTTCAACGCTTTAAATAAAACTATATAGAAACTCCAAATGCTCCAACACAGGAAACTTCAGCAAAAAAAAAAAATCAACTGGAATTTAAGTAAAACCATCATATTTTTAAAAATTTCCAAGCCTGGCCTGAAAAGCATAAGTGTAGAATTAAAGGAGAAAAAAAAAAACCCTGCACATTAATTATCATATATATATAAAACATGTGCATCCATAACCAGCAGGGAGTAAAAGCCCTCTTGTCCTCTTCATCATTGTTAATGCAAGCGCACTGAATGTTTCATTTAAAACCCTGTTTAGTCCTTTCAAGAACTCGATCTAACGCATTCTGCTCACACCTATCCATGCCAGCACTGCTATTAAGACTTAATGAAAGTAATTACTCCTTGAGATGACTAATTAAAGAGGCACATTTACGGGGGGGGGGACAACATTGTCTAATTTAAGACTTATTTAGCTTCAGGAAAAACTGCCTTTAAGAAAAACATTGCTGTTAAATTACAGAAATGTATAGTTCGTCCAGTGCGTTATATGATTACTGTTTCTCACGTCATCCAGTGCGATCCAATTCCACACAGCTCTTTACCTGTTTGAGTTGCGTCATCAGCGTATCAGTGGTTGGATACAAGACCTGACGATCCTCCTGCTCTTTCTTTCTTTTCTTCCAGCGAGACTGAGGTTTCTCAGCCCCCATCTTTGGTGTTCTCTTATTGCGCTGTTTTTTCTTGCCTTGGTCTGGTAGAGAAGGCTCTAGAGAACCCACGTTACCAGCCAACTGGCTATTCATGCCATCCTGTAAAGCCAGACACACAGTGATCGTCAACCATGCATGAAATTGTTTGCGCTTCCGAATATGATCGATCTGTTTGATTGGAAGTATATCTATTCAGAAAGATTAGATTTTATGATGCATTTTACAAAACAAATTAAGATTCTAATCGTTTATAAACTTGTTCTTACCAAACCCTCAGTAGAACTCGTTTTGACAGAGCCCTTATTTTCAGCCACTCCTTCTTCCTCTGATCTCAGGCCATCGTTAGATGTCGGGTGTGTATGGGGTGTGGTTGAAGGTGGTGGTGTGCTCTTGTTATTCAGCAGGTGTTTGAGAAGTTCATTCCCAGACTCGCCCTTGGTACTGTGTGCTGGACTTTGCCCAGCGATGCTTGGGGTCTCCTCAACCTTTACTATGCCTGCTGCCCCTGATCCCAAAGCTCCTTCAGCCCCCTGGCACTCGCTTGTGTCCACCTTCTCCTGCTTGATCCCTTGTGGTTCCTCCAAGGCTCCTCGTTCAGTCTCTGATCCCACACTAGACTGGCGTCTGAGCAGAGTCCCACTACCAGACAGCTGCCTCTCCAGTTCTGATGGAGGCAGGCCAGACATGGAGCATAAGGAATTGGAGAGTTCAGAAGAGTCCTGGTCTCCCATTAGGGCAGCACTACGTGTAGGGGTGGAAGATGTGTCTGAAACACATGGGGTCAGAGGAGCAGTGAGGTCTGAATGAGGTGTGGAAGGTGTTTTCACTGAATCCGCATCATCATCTTTCTTCTTTTTCCGATTCCTCTTTTTCTTGCCTTTCTCCTCTGGGATGATGTTGGAGTATAATTGTATGAGAGACTGGCCTGAGCCAGGGTAATTAGGAGGCAGTGGTGTAGCTGACTCCATGCCAAACAGAGGGCCTTCGCCCCCTCCTTGGGGCATCGTCGGTGGCCGAGGTTGACCTGGCATGAAATTGAGCCCATGCATCATTGGATTCTTTGGCCGGAAATTTGGCCCCATGTCTTGGCCTGGAAAAGCAGCAGTCCCAACTATGGGTCGTCGCTCTCCACCCTGCATGAAGGCTGGACCAGGGCCCCCAAAGTCTAGAGGTGTACTGCCCTGCTGGGTGAACATTGATCCCATCTGCTGTGGCTGCTGAGGTCTGGCAGGCTGCATGAAGTCTTGGGGTAGGTCGGTATTGTAGAAGGGCATGTGGGCCAGGTTGTCTCGGTTGGCATCTGGAGCCATGCCTGCACCCTGTTGCTCCATCTCCAGCCGCTGAAGAGCCCTCTGTCTTTCTACCTCTTGCATCAGCTGCACCCGCTGTCTCTCCTGTTGCTCCCGCAATCGCTCGCGGCGCTCTCGCTCCTGAAAGCCCTCACTGAATGGGTTATTGTCGTCAAACTTTACATGCGGGGTGGTACCGCCAACCCCATGACCGACAGGTACGCTGCCAGGCTGGCCAGGTGGCACCATAGCAGGTGGCTGCTGGGCCTGAGGTGGCTGGCCTGGGTTGGCTGGTGGCATCTGAGGAGGCATGTGAGATGGTATTCTGGATCCTCCAATTGGTCCAGGGCCACCAGGGTGCCAGCCAGGCATGTTAGGCATGCGGGTGGGGTTAGGCTGACCAGGATGTGATTGCATTGGACCCATCATGGGCTGGCCCATATGGAGTCCACCAGGCATCATGCCAGGAGGTTGGCCTGGCATTCCTGGCATAGCCTGCATTGGATTCATCATAGAGGACTGCATACTGTGCTGCTGCTTGACGCGGTACTCCTCAATAAGCTCAGCATGTTCCTTCTGCTGCTTGCGGATCTATGGAGTTGGGGCAACAGAGAAATTGAGGTTGACCGAGCATGCAAAAATCAGCATCCTGCATGAGCAAACTGGTGTCAAATAGATGAATGGACTAAGTATGATTGCTCCAAGTAAGAGTTATATGTTTTTTTTAATAAAAGTGCATTTCTGTATAGGAATAACGTTAAAAAAACACAAGCATCAAACTTCATAATGGCTGAAGGAAAAATACCCTTATGGCATAATTGCCTGGTAGCGGCACCTTACAGCTGGCACAAACGTACAAACAAAACAGACAAGCCGGTTCCTCCTTCAGCCAGGACTGGACCAAATGCTCCCGACTCGGCCCACTGAGCTGCTCAGTTTCAGAAGAATTGTACTGCACTGTCTGGTGTTAGAAGTGCAGTGTGTACTTGCAAATAAAAATTCACTGCTTTCCAACACCTGTAGAGATGAGACATTACACATTCTCTCAAAACAATGATGCTATGAGCAGAACCCATGGGATTAGGAGGATAGTGCTTAGCTGTTGATTTTGTATTTCCCAAATATTGAGATTTGGAGTCGACGGAAGCGGCAGAGTTGTAAAGGTTAAATATCAATCACCTCACTAGTCTGGGACTGAACCAGTTTAGAAACAGCCACTTTAATTAAATTAGTGAAATGCCAAGAGGAAAGGTTAAGCAGGTTGTTTCTTTAATGTACAGGATGAAATAAACGAAGAACTCAAAGCAGCACAAGAGTCAATAAGCTTATGCTGATGCGTTTTTTAAGAAGACTTGAGAGCAAGTATACGGTAGATTTCACTTCAACTGTTATTAAAAAACATCGGTACCCTATGGGTCCATGTGGCTACCGCTTATAAATAAAATAGTTTTCTGATCCCACGTCCATACAGTAAATATCGCATATATACATGTTATCAATGATACTCGCCTCATCTCTTGCAAGCATCACCGAGCTGTGAGCAGCATCAGGGCTTGGAGTGTTTTGGTGACCAATTTTGTTTACTGTGTTTTGTTCAAAATACAGCGCTGTGAACTAGATCTATTTTCAAATTAGTAAGAAAGAAAGCACTTGGCTCATGAATTGTCTTCGAAGCATTATTCAGTACTAATGAGCACATTTTGTTTCACAAGCGCAGTGATAAAAATAAAATCAAAAAATTTAAACGAATAGCAAACGTTTGACCAATTACACTTAACTTTTACTCTTAGTTTTCACATTTATCCAAGAATATATCAGAAATTTATAAATAATGAGTACTTATGTGGGCGGCACGGTGGTGTAGTGGTTAGCGCTGTCGCCTCACAGCAAGAAGGTCCTGGGTTCGAGCCCCGGGGCCGGCGAGGGCCTTTCTGTGTGGAGTTTGCATGTTCTCCCCGTGTCCGCGTGGGTTTCCTCCGGGTGCTCCGGTTTCCCCCACAGTCCAAAGACATGCAGGTTAGGTTAACTGGTGACTCTAAATTGACCGTAGGTGTGAATGTGAGTGTGAATGGTTGTCTGTGTCTATGTGTCAGCCCTGTGATGACCTGGCGACTTGTCCAGGGTGTACCCCACCTTTCGCCCGTAGTCAGCTGGGATAGGCTCCAGCTTGCCTGCGACCCTGTAGAACAGGATAAAGCGGCTAGAGATGAGACGAATGAGATGAGTACTTATGTTTTTCAGTGAATAATTTTTTTTAATATATAAAAATTTCTGATATATTCTTGGACGAATGTGAAAACTAAAGAGTTTGGCCATGACATGGACTTTAAATGTGCAAAAAAAAAAAAAAACCTTACAAACCCTTTCATATGACCTTTCAGAAGGACCAAACAAAAGCTGTGATAATCAAAAGGTACATTTTCTTAAAATTAACACCATTTACTCGATATCGAATCAGTAGCCTTGGGGAACCACGAGGTGAATTTCGTTTATCTTTTTATCTGCCGATTATTTTCCGATACTTCAGAGTTATAACAAGGTTTCTCTTATTTCGTTTCTGGTTCTGATTGGTTCCGAAGTTGATCACGTAGAAGAACTTGATCAGGATAAGTGCTGATTGGTTACGAAGTTTCGCTATTTCTACACTCATTCTTACGTCATGATAACATGTACCTTTGATAATCTTGTGTACCTTTGATAACGCAAGATCAACTGTTTGTATCACGAGATCACGATTCGCCGCTCTGGTGACTGTAATGCGTATGCGTGGTGCGCTATTGTTACACTCATTCGTACATTACGATGACAGAGTGGATCCGCCTCTGTGAGGCAGTAGCCACAAAAATGCTTTGAAACCAGTCCAGTGTCAAACAGCTCAGATTCCTCAAACATCAACTATATATATTTATATAAAGATAAATGATCATATATTTTATACACATACAGTCCTGTGCAAAAGTCTTCGGCACATGTTAAGAAATGCTGTAGAGCAGGGCTTTTCAAAGTGTGGGGCGCGCCTCCCCCAGGGGGCGCCAGAGTTCTTCGGGGGGGCGCAACATGAGGAAAAATGAACCAGAATAAGTTACTATTGCGGACATTTAGCGAACTTCAGCTAGCCTTTGCCAGAGACAAAATGGATCGATTTTTAGTACCTAAAGCTACAGTGAGTGAGGAGACAGAGTCTGGGCCAAGCAAAAAAAGAAGGAAGTATGACCACGATTATTTAAAGTTTGGATTTTCATGGACTGGATCTGAAGATGCTCCACTGCCACAGTGTGTTGTCTGCCAAGAGGTGCTAGCTAATGATGCTATGAGATGTTTAAAATGTGTAAAACAAGGTGTTTAAAAAAAAAAAGCACAATGTTTAAAATGTGTAAAAAAGGTGTTTTAAAAAAGCACAGATGTTTAAAATGTGTAAAAAAGATGTTTTAAAAAGTACAGATGTTTAAAATGTGTAAAAACTGTTTTAAAAAGCACAGATGTTTAAAATGTGTAAAAAAGATGTTTTAAAAAGTACAGATGTTTAAAATGTGTAAAAACTGTTTTAAAAAGCACAGATGTTTAAAATGTGTAAAAAAAGATGTTTTAAAAAGCACAGATGTTTAAAATGTGTAAAAAAGGATGTTTTAAAAAGCACAGATGTTTAAAATGTTTAAAATGTGTAAAAAATGGGTTTTAAAAAAAGCACAGATGTTTAAAATGTGTAAAACAAGATGTTTTAAAAAAGCACAGATGTTTAAAATGTGTAAAAAAAGATGTTTTAAAAAGCACAGATGTTTAAAATGTGTAAATCAAGGTGTTTTTTAAAAAGCAGATGTTTAAAATGTGTACAAAAGAGGTTTTAAAAAGCACAGATGTTTAAAATGTGTACAAAAAAGATGTTTTAAAAAGCACAGATGTTTAAAATGTGTACAAAAGAGGTTTTAAAAAGCACAGATGTTTAAAATGTGTAAAACAAGATGTTTTAAAAAGTACAGATGTTTAAAATGTGTAAAAAATGTTTTAAAAAGCACAGATGTTTAAAATGTGTAAAACAAGATGTTTTAAAAAAGCACAGATGTTTAAAATGTGTAAAAAAAGATGTTTTAAAAAGCACAGATGTTTAAAATGTGTAAAACAAGGTGTTTTTTTAAAAAGCAGATGTTTAAAATGTGTACAAAAGAGGTTTTAAAAAGCACAGATGTTTAAAATGTGTACAAAAAAGATGTTTTAAAAAGCACAGATGTTTAAAATGTGTAAAAAAGATGTTTTAAAAAGCACAGATGTTTAAAATGTGTACAAAAGAGGTTTTAAAAATCACAGATGTTTAAAATGTGTAAAACAAGATGTTTTAAAAAGCACAGATGTTTAAAATGTGTAAAAGAAAAAAAGTGTACACAACAACCACCATTTTTTAAAATACGAATGGAACATTAAGTATAGCAACAACAAAAATTGTAAAGGGGGGGGGGGGGGGGGGCGCTGTTGTTTATTTGCTCTCTGAGCAGGGGCTGACTCTCCCACACTTTGAAAACGCCTGCTGTAGACCAAACAGTAATCAGTAAGCCATAATAAATGAAAAAAAAAAAATCAATATTTGGTGCGAGACCAATTATTGACACTGCTTTAAAAAAAAAAAAATCCGTCTCAGGTACAGTGAGTGCAGTTTTATGCGGAAATGAGCTGTAGGTTTTATTGAGCATCTTCCAGAACCAGCCCCAGTTCTTCTGGACACTTTGACTGTCACACTCACTTCTTCATTTTGCACCAAAACCCAGCAGCCTTCATTATGTTTTCTTTTTTAATCTGAAAAGTGCTCTCTTATGGAATAAACTGCTCAGATACACACTTTTTTTTTCCTCCAACATTTAATTTTGTGCTGGAAAACGAACGTTTGGAAGTCTAAAATGTTTTTGTAATGTTTTGACTCGATAATGTAGACGTCACAAAATAGAAATCTAGAACAAACAACAGTTTGTACGGGAGGGGGGCAAGACTTTTGCACAATACTGGATATAAAACAGTAAATTCTGTATATCAGCAGATATTTAGCACAGCGGTGCATGAAATTTTGTGAACCCTTTAAAACTTTGTATATTTCTGATAAATAACTAGTAGTCATCGCCCGTGAACCTGATTTCCTCTGAATGGCCCAGTGGAGGGTTGAGTGGACACACGTGATGCACAGCTCACTGTGTTCTGTCAAAATGACGTAAATCGCTCTCTGTGTCTCCTCAGAGATGTACACTTGGCCCTAGCGGAAGTCTCCGGTGAGGAGCATTGATTGCGAGGTCCTGGACAATTGAAACTCTCAGGCGAGTGGGGGAGGGGATTCCCCACTGAGGCTGTGCGCAGTGTATTAGCGTGAGCATGTAGCCTATGGGAAATGACAGTGCCTTGGATTAGCACAGTGTGCTAGCGCGAGCATGTAGCCTGCGGGAAACTAATAGTGTGTCGGATCAGCACTAATCCCACGTTTTGGAAAATGTTGTCTTGGGCCCCTCTGGGGTGTCACCGATCCATGTGCAAAGTCTGGAGTATGTGTGGCCAGCCGTGTCAATTTGCACAGGTGAACAGACAGACAGACAGAGAGACAGACAGCCTTCCTTTAGTAGTATACATGGTTGCCAGAAACAACCAAGGGGGTCACGACAGATACTAACAGCAAAGGTTCACATACTTTTGCCACTCAGTGATATGTAAAACTGCATCATTTTCCTTAATAAATAAATGACCAAGTATACTCATCTCATTATCTGTAGCCGCTTTATCCTGTTCTACAGGGTCGCAGGCAAGCTGGAGCCTATCCCTGCTGACTACGGGCGAAAGGCGGGGTACACCCTGGACAAGTCGCCAGGTCATCACAGGGCTGACACATAGACACAGACAACCATTCACACTCACATTCACACCTACGGTCAATTTAGAGTCACCAGTTAACCTAACCTGCATGTCTTTGGACTGTGGGGGAAACCGGAGCACCCGGAGGAAACCCACGCGGACACAGGGAGAACATGCAAACTCCACACAGAAAGACCCTCGCCGGCCACGGGGCTCGAACCCGGACCTTCTTGCTGTGAGGCGACAGCGCTAACCACTACACCACCGTGCCGCCACCAAGTATACTATTTTTGCATATTATTTATTAAACTGGGTTCTCTTTATCTACTTTTAGGACTTCTAATGATGTTTACACAGAAATATAGAACATTCTACAGGGTTCACAAACTTTAAAACATCGCTGTAGGGATACTCACAAATACTACTTATTTGACCGAATGCTGGTCACTATATTTTTTTGGAAATGAAGTCAGAAAAATACTCGCTGTGGAAAAATTAATTCAAAGAGCAAACTTGGCTGAAAGGTCCATCACCGTGCTAGCTACTCTACCTGTTCCAGCTGTTTCTGAACCACGCCCTGTTGTTCAGTCACGTGTTTCAGCTGCTCGGCATCTTCCTCAGGGAACTCACGGCCTGCCTTTTTAGCGGTGCGCTGTTTTGCTGAGAGCGCCTTTTTGGATTTCCTGTGGGCCCCGATCTGTTCTTCCAAAAACTTCTGCTGCATTTGAAGAAGCTGCTGAGTATCTTGAAGCCACTCCTCATATTGCTTTCTCTGGGCATCATCTGAAAAGGAGGGTGGGCGTGGGGGGGTGTTATGACAGGAAAAGCTTGCATCGCATCCCAAAATAAACAGCTTCATGCTAAACTATAAAGACAAACACTTACTGACAAATCCAGGTCCAAAACTCGGAGGGTTCGGCCTTGTCAGCTGTGGCACTAGCTTCCCATCCTAAAAGCAAAGTGGTGTAAATGGCTTAGCAGCTGCCAGTGAAAATATAACAAATGCAGGCTTAGACATGTACTACCTGTCCAAAAGCATGCTGAGGGAACCCCACTGCTTCTGGTCCATGTGCTCCAGGCATCTGTTGCATTCTGTCCCAAAAGAGAGACAGGTAAGAAGCGACACCAAATTTTCAAAGTACTACCCTTGTTTATACAATTTTTTTAATTGTTCTGGTAAGTAATCTCTAAAGTGAAATAAAGCTTTAACATCCTTACATTTACAGTAACATCATAGCTCCTTTGGGAACAAATGTCAGTGTAGTAAATAACCAAGACTTGAGTAAAATGGCGGTTTACTACACGGTTCAGGCCACACGTTTACACACACCTAGTCTAAATTCATAAATACATTTAAACTCACTTTCACAAGCCCATACATTTCATGTCACCATACACTTCCTGTGCTCCAATTAGGGTATCTACTTTATTTCCATAAGAGACGATTTCTCAATAAGAGCAAGATTTACTTCAGATTTCACTTACTATAACAAATTTTCAGTGGGGCAAATATGTAGACACAGTTTGTTAGTATTTAAACTTGCATCAAACACTTTGGTTGCATTCCACAAGGTTCCTACAACACTTTGCCCATTCTTCCCGGCAGAACCTTCGCCCGCCCTTCCCGGCAGAACCTTCGCCCGCCCTTCCCGGCAGAACCTTCGCCCGCCCTTCCAGGCAGAACCTTCGCCCGCCCTTCCCGGCAGAACCTTCGCCCGCCCTTCCCGGCAGAACCTTCGCCCGCCCTTCCCGGCAGAACCTTCGCCCGCCCTTCCAGGCAGAACCTTCGCCCGCCCTTCCCGGCAGAACCTTCGCCCGCCCCTCCCGGCAGAACCTTCGCCCGCCCCTCCCGGCAGAACCTTCGCCCGCCCCTCCCGGCAGAACCTTCGCCCGCCCTTCCCGGCAGAACCTTCGCCCGCCCTTCCCGGCAGAACCTTCGCCCGCCCTTCCCGGCAGAACCTTCGCCCGCCCTTCCCGGCAGAACCTTCGCCCGCCCTTCCCGGCAGAACCTTCGCCCGCCCTTCCAGGCAGAACCTTCGCCCGCCCTTCCCGGCAGAACCTTCGCCCGCCCTTCCCGGCAGAACCTTCGCCCGCCCTTCCCGGCAGAACCTTCGCCCGCCCTTCCCGGCAGAACCTTCGCCCGCCCTTCCCGGCAGAACCTTCGCCCGCCCTTCCCGGCAGAACCTTCGCCCGCCCTTCCCGGCAGAACCTTCGCCCGCCCTTCCCGGCAGAACCTTCGCCCGCCCTTCCCGGCAGAACCTTCGCCCGCCCTTCCCGGCAGAACCTTCGCCCGCCCTTCCAGGCAGAACCTTCGCCCGCCCTTCCAGGCAGAACCTTCGCCCGCCCTTCCAGGCAGAACCTTCGCCCGCCCTTCCCGGCAGAACCTTCGCCCGCCCTTCCCGGCAGAACCTTCGCCCGCCCTTCCCGGCAGAACCTTCGCCCGTTCTTCCACACCGAATTTGTGCAATGACTTGTATGCCTTGACATGCATGGTCAGTCCACAAATTTTCTATGAGATTTAGCTCAGGCTTTGTGATGTCTACTCCAATACTTTCACTTTGCTGTCTTTAAACCACTTATTACAATGTCTTACAGGTTTTGCTTCAGTATTTCTAGATAATCATCCTTCCTGAAGCACACCAGCCCTCTTTCCAGCAAAACACCCCCACAACATGATGCTGTCAACCCCATGATTCACAGTTGGGATGGTGTTCTACAGCTGCACTTCCATTAACTCCTCATTATTACAACTGGTCACTCGGAAGCTTCAAAAAGTCATTACGCCAATTTATGGAATCTTCCAGTCTTCTAAAAACTGTATGTAAATTGGAATTATGATATAGCGAATAAAATATTTAATAAATCTGTCTCTAATCGTTTGTTTTAAAGTTACGTATCTAAGACGCGAACAAAGCAGACATCCTACCTAAGTGACGTGCCAAAAGAAACGTAGGGCAACTTGAAATGTGTGGCGTTGTGAAAAATTGAGAGGTGTATGTAAACCTTTGGCCTCAATTGTACAGCTTTGTGAAGGGTTATTTACCTGGTCATGGGAGTCATTCCCATACTATTCTGTGCCATCACTTTATTAATTCCTTTCAGGGCCACCATCTTGGCCTTCATGATGGGGTCAGTAATAGCATCAAAGTCTACACAAATAAAAAAAAAAAAAAATCCAGGGAAGACAAAAACATTGCAGTTACTGGAATATGCAACATTTAGACTGTTTAGACTTGATCAATTTAATGGGTCTTAACCATCAAAACTTGATCTACATAAAAATAAAAGTGTAAATGCACCCAAAATGCATGTGAAAAGGTTTCAGGTAGTGGTCTGAGACACAATCTAGCTACATGGAAAAAATATGTCCAGTGTGGCACAACTGACAACCAAAGCCACTCCCAATAGATTACGTACATCTTCCATGAATTATTCAGTCAGTGCCTTTAAAAACAGCATGGGGAAAAAAGTGACTTACACCAGCTTGTATATAAAGAAACTATACAACGAGTAATAACATTGAGGCTTGTGTTCTAATAAGCCAGCAATTAGATTTCAGTCTGTCTGACCAGTTGATTTTACTACGAGAGTAAATGAATGTGGTTAAAATTTTAGCAGCATACAATCCAGGTACAAGATGCATGAAATGACCAGGTGCAAAATGGGGTCTTACATTCCTTTGACTTTTATATTAATGAGTGATCAGTATTTAAACAGTAATAGCCTTACCAATATTAGGGAAAAAGGGGTCGTTAGAGCGCTGGCGAATCATAGCCTGCATCTGCCTTTGTTGTTGCTGCTCCTGCCTTTCCTGATCCAACAGATCTTGCAGAAGGAGGGGTTGCTCGTCTAAGAGAAGTGGTCTGTTTGACTGGCTCTGTTGCATTTTTGGGCCTTGCTGCCCTATGGACCCCTGTGGATACATCACCTGCTGGGCCTGTGGATGAAGAGTGTGGGGGACAGGTTGCTGGCCACTCAGCATGGGCAGGTTTATGTCCACTTGCTGGCCTGGTGAAGTTCCAAATCCTTGGACTGGTAATTGCTGACTGCCAACTGGCAACGTATTTGGGTTTCCCAGTGGTGCTCCATGAGCAAGCGATGCATCCATTCTGTGTCCCACCGTCATTGCAGGGTTCATCTCATGGTCCTTGCTTTGTCCCTGCAACATCATGCCCATGCTGGGTTGAAGTTCTGGACCTTGGTGAGGGGGTGCTACAGGGCCAATCCCAGAGTCATCAAGTTTCTCTTTGGTTAAAAGGCTAGACAGCACTGGAGCAGAACCAGAAGGGACCCCTGCATTTGACAGACCAATCTGCTGAGGCGATCCCTCAAATAGATTCGACATTTCTCCTTGACTATTTTTACTGTCTAGAGACCTGTTGTCACCAACAGAGTGGTCCTCACTGATGACTGAATCCTGTTTGACCTCTGTTTTTGTATTGCTTGTCGTCAAGAGACTACCAGCACTTTCCACTTCTGGGTTTTCTTCCAGTTTGCCATGAGAAGGTGGCTCAGCATTCTTCGATTTAGTCACGGTTTGAGGAGATTTCTTCTCAGACAGCACGTTCTGAAGGACAGAGGTTTCCCCGTGATCATCCTCTATGGGGTCACTCAGATCTAGCTCTTCATTGAACATATCCTTCTTGTCCTCGAGGTTCAGCTCAGGATCAGCATAAGCAAGGAGGTCAAATTTCCCAGATTCAATGAAATCATCAAGGTGAAGGTCATTTGTTTCCAAATCTATATCCTTGGCATCATCTGCATCAAGGTTTAAGTTTTCCAAATCATCATCAACCAAATCTTTAACTTCTACATCCTCAAGGTCCTTTACTGCTGAATCATCTGCATCCAACTTCTCTATTCCATCACCACATGGCAATGGGATCTCTTCTGTTGGACCTGGGACTGTCTCAGCTAGAAGTGTTGGTTGGGTAGAATTAAGTGCTTCACCACTAACTGAATGAATGACTGTGGTTGATAGTGCAGGATGCTGTGGAGCTGTATTCTCTGGCATATTTGCTTGCTGATGCAAATTCTCCATGCTTGCCGACATTTGCAAGTGCCCAACAGATCCTTGTTGTGGTTGACTCACCACTGGAATCGGAGGCCGTGGACCCTGGGTCCCAGGAAAGGCCATATTTTGCCCTCCCATTAAGCTGGTAGAAGATCTTTGGGAATGATTTGGATGGTCCAAGATGTCGGGTGGCAGAAATGGTAGCCTGACTCTATTCTCTGGTGCCCTGTGCCGAAGCTCAATAAAAGGCTGGCCCATTATGTTGTGCTGTTGCACTGGAAGGCCCCGTGGTGGAAAGTGTTGGGGAGGGCCCATTTGAGGGTTGCCTCCCATTGATCTACCTAGATCAACTGACAGAGATCTTCTCATCTGTGGTGGTACATCAACCATTGGTCCGCCTTGCATTTGGTGAGGTGGCCGGAGGAACGACTCCTGACCTGCTGCACCAGATGGGAATCCAAACCTATTAAAAACATTTCAATGAAATGTAAGATAAAATAAGGAAAATTAATTATGATTTCACAACCTTGGATGCTCAAAATTCCATGTACTTCATTTAAGCGAAGAAATACCTCACCTAGACCCTTGTGGTCTCATGATCATATTGCTCATATCCCTGGAAAACTGAGGCCGAGGACAACGAGACTCATCAGGGAATGGTGCTCGGTGATCACCAGGAAAAGGTCCAGGAAATCTCTGACCTCCATGCATTGGTGAAGCTCTCACAGTTCCAGGATACGGGGGTGGAGGGCGACCTAAAAATGCATCGCCTTGTTGTACAGAATCTTCCTGTGACCAGTGCAATGGAGTGCCAGGTGTAGGAGTACCAGTAGCCTCTTGAAGTCCTTTCTCCTGTCTGATAGCACTCTTTTGCTGCTGCTGTTTCAGGATCAACTGACGTAGTCGCTGACGCTAAGAACAGGGAAAACAAAAAAACAAACAAAAAAAAAAAACCCCACACATATAATAAGAGAAGACAGTTTGATTAGCATCAGATAACTAAAATAAATAGTTTATAAGATTTTACCTGTTTAAGTTTTTCCTCTGTATCCCCTAGTGGTGGTTGCATTGGGTTCTGAGCATCAGAAGAGCTGCTTGTAGCTGGAGCCAGCCTTTCACCTGACTGTGGACATGGGGTCATAGGTACTTGCTTAAAGGGGTCTTGTATAGGGGTTTGATTAGTATTGGTCTGTGGCAAGGAAAAGTTTTCATCTGAAATGCCAGGATGTTTAGGGGTTTGAGAACCTGGACCAACTGGATGAGCAAACTGATCAGTCATCCTGTTTTGAACCTGATGGCTAAATGGATCTGAGGTATGAACCACAGGGCCTGGCCTTGGGGTTCCAGGAGGTTGAGCAAATGGGTCATTGAGAACTGGTCTTGGTGTTCCAGGTGGTTGATCATATGGATCTGATTTAGTGGGCAGAGGTGTTCCAGGAACCTGTGTGTATGCGTCTGCATTTCTCTGATTACTTGGGGATTTAGAGTATCTTTCTCCTGCTGCTGGTCTTGGAGTACCTGGCATCTGGGCATATGGATCCATAGGGTGAGATGGAGACTGTCTGCAGCTAGATGACTGTGCCTGAGAAAACTGTTCTATAGGTCGAGGTGTAGAAGGAGGCACTGAAAACGGATCAGAATGTGACCTTGGAGTACCAGGAGGCTGGACACAGGGTTCCTGAGGTCGGGGAGTACCAGGTGGTTGAGAATAGGGATCAGCCATTTGTGAAGAGTATTCTGGTCTAGGTGTAGATGGTGCTTGTGCATAAGGATCCCTTTGAGGATGCCTGATCACTGGCAAAGGCTGTGCAAAGTGACCTCCTGAAGCCTGGCGCATCATTCTGC
The DNA here is from genome assembly GCF_027579695.1 of Neoarius graeffei. Taxonomy (NCBI): domain Eukaryota; kingdom Metazoa; phylum Chordata; class Actinopteri; order Siluriformes; family Ariidae; genus Neoarius; species Neoarius graeffei. The sequence goes on from NC_083573.1 coordinate 98,410,653, forward strand.
CATCAGTATTGAAAGCATCTCCCAATGATGGATGAGGGGTGAGAGGTTGATGTGCATAAGGATCAGTTTGCTGACCTGGACTAAAGCCATCTGAGGATCCACGTCTCATGCTTAGCTGTCCTGTACTGAAGGAGTCTTGAGGAGGATGTGAGGGAGGCATGGGGGTTTTAAAAAGCGGCACAGAGCCAGCTTCATTACTTCCAGGAACGGGTGCTGTCAGCGGCCTTGAGAAAGGGTCTGATAGCACCACACGTGGAGGTATTCGCTGGTATGTCTCTGATCTCTGACTCGGCCTGGCGAAATCTCCGGATGTAGTATTCACCAACATATATCTACCCTGTTGTTGCTGAAGATGCTGTTGCTGCTCTGATACAGACACAGGCCGGGGAGGACCAAGGGGTTTCACAAATGGGTCTGCTGGCCTGGGTGTGCCTGGTGGCTTTGAATACATGTCAGCATTCACAGGTGTTGGTGAACCAAAGGACTCGTGGGCTGGAGAAGGCCTGCCCCTTTCCTGCATGTCAGATATCGAGCATTTATGAGGTGTACTTGATCCCGATGGTGGGGGTCGAGGAGTACCTGCCATTTTAGCATATGGATCCCAAGGAGAAGATGGACGGGAGCCGGATGAACCTGGAGAAAACATCTGAGGAGACTGAGGCTGAGACGATGACGACCCCTGTGGGTACTGAGTATCCTGGGTGGGAGTTTTTGCTGCCGATGATGGAGGTGGCAGTTGGGGACGCAAAAACACATCATCTGAAGACGAGCTTGAGGTTGGTGTGCCAGGATGTTGGGGCCTCACAAAGGTATCCTTGATTGCCGTGGACTGTAGAGGGGATGTGTTGCCTCCACTGGTGGGCTGAGGTGTCATGGGACTTTTACTCCCACTGTTGGGGGTATCTCCACTTGACTGTCCACTGAACTGTTGCTGCTGTTGCTGTTGAAGTTGCTGCTGTTCATTTTTAACCTGCTCAAGCTTCTGTGTGGCTTCAATCTTCGCTTGCTGTTTGCTCTTTTGTCTCATTTGCTGCCATGGAAACCAGAAAGCAAATGAAACAGTTCAGTTGATGAAGCAGTTAAGACTGAATTTTATGTTTATCTAATGGCAAAAATGCTCTTTCCCCTCAATCCTTAAATAAGTTTTGAGCATTTAAAATGAATTGTTAAGACATGCAGGGAAAATGTTAATGTGTATAACAATATCACGATGACAATTTTTTTTTTAAAGGCCAAAACCTATGCTTCGGGTCAAGGGAAAATACACCAGTAAAAATATATTCCCTCTACAACTCAACCTTCTGCATTGTTTCCTGCATCTTATAAATTTGTCTTTATTGCTTCTTGGCAGATGAATGCCGAAACTGTTCCTCGCTTTGGGATCTTACCAGAGATTTTTTTCCACATCCTGCAGCTATAGATGCTTGGTTGGAATGTCCAAAAAGGACGTCTTTATTTGTTGATTTTATGGCTTTGCTTTTTGGGACCTTTTCCTGCTGCTTCTTAAGGGGTCCCAACATCTGATTTAACTCTCCCTTTTAAATGCAAATTAAGAATTAGTAGACTGTATGGCAATTCCAAATATAAAGAAAGAAATAGCCACTTAACCATGCATTTACATAATATTTTGCTACAGGCCATGTCGGCTTTACAGAAAATACCCATCATGCACAGTTGAGGTAACCCTGCAGAAAACTTTTACAATGGGGGGAATTTCCATGCTATGATTTTTTTTTCCCAGCATTCAGAACTACAGGCAATTTCATTTTAGGCTTATTACCCAGATAGCATGTTAATCTAAAACAGTAACCAATTTAGTCCTCTTGCTGATAAAAACAAAAAACAATTTGATTTTCCTCTAACTGCTGTCTGGATTCAATTGACCTAAACATGAACTTTGCTCTAAATCCATCTGACAACCTCTCTTGTCCTGATCTTCAGTGACATGGTGACTTAATGATGTTAGTCAAACAGCAAATCCAAATGAAGTCAATTAAGGTTAGGGTGATGGAGCTGATCAAAATTCATAAAGCCAGAGCTTTGATCAATGGGTAAAAACCCAGCTTAGCACTACATTATTAAAAAAAAAAAAAAGAAAAGAAAAGAAAGAGAAGAGAAAACCCCAGGACTGTCAATCACCTGTCTGAATTTCCACTCCTGCTCATGTTCAGACTCCTTTTGTTTGAGAGGGTCTTTGAAGATCTGCTCCGTGTCCAAGGACATGCTTGGGTCAAAATGGTCAGGAGCCTGCTGCTGTTGCTGTCTCTTCAGTGTGTCATTAGACAGCTGAACCTTATTTATGCGAAGGGCTGCTCGGTTATCCCGAGCCATTTGCTAGAAGGTAAAAAGAAAAATAAAAACCAACAAATACACTTTCTTTGAAAGGTCACAAATACAAGTCAAAGTCAAATCCAAATTCTAAAACAATGCGAACTCTTACCACATATGGCGCCCTTTCCTGAGAACTTGCTTTTCTCCACAGTTTTGCAATTTGCTTTACCCTCGTCGACCAGTCTATGGATAAAACGTAAACAATCAGGCTCTCGTTACAAACGACATCCAAGTCAGATATTGCAAGGGAACAGGTACGAACCTGGAAATTCCTCTCTCAGGTTGGGAAAATTGATGTTCGTGTAGAGCACAGGTGCCACAGTGGCCATCTCTCCGAGGGTCTCCTCTTTCTCCCACTTCAGTGTACTCCTCTGGGCGTTGGACATGGCGTCTGTTTCTGGCTCTGCAGGAGGAGCTGGACCAGGAATAGGGACAGCACCACTCCAGGGACCCACCATATCACCCCCCATCTGGCTGAACTTCTTCTCCCTATAGAGATGCACCTCAAGCTGTTACATTATCCTTTAGGAGAAAGAACAGACTCCTGAATTATCTTTTATTATTGAATGACCAGACTTCACTGCAGTGGTTCTTGAAAGATGCCCGTTCTCGGTAATGAATAACACCCAGCTGTGAAACTGTTAGTTACGGTCCACTAGTTTGATTGCTCGAGTGGCATTCCAAGAGTGCTGATATTTTGCAATGACAGCACTGGGATGCTTCACTGTGTGTATTACTCTGCTCATCCATGCAAAATAATATTTCCTAATTCAAAACGGTTACTATTGTAGTATTAGCGACATCACCAGTGGGCATGGCGAATGATCTCATCTCATCTCATTATCTCTAGCCGCTTTATCCTGTTCTACAGGGTCGCAGGCAAGCTGGAGCCTATCCCAGCTGACTACGGGCGAAAGGCGGGGTACACCCTGGACAAGTCGCCAGGTCATCACAGGGCTGACACATAGACACAGACAACCATTCACACTCACATTCACACCTACGGTCAATTTAGAGTCACCAGTTAACCTAACCTGCATGTCTTTGGACTGTGGGGGAAACCGGAGCACCCGGAGGAAACCCACGCGGACACGGGGAGAACATGCAAACTCCACACAGAAAGGCCCTCGCCGGCCACGGGGCTCGAACCCGGACCTTCTTGCTGTGAGGTGACCGCGCTAACCACTACACCACCGTGCCGCCCATGGCAAATGATATTTCTGAAAATTATAACTTTTAACTTAATAAACAAAAGCTTGTCAGGTGATAACGCCAATTTGACCACAAGATGCCTTTACCAAGAATGTACTCTAGCTAGCTGATGTGCTATCAAGCAAGTGTAGCTTCTTTGAGATCTGTTTCCACTCACAGAGCAAAAGTAAACCAAACAACTGGCCAGATTGTGTCCAAAATGTCACTTACTCAATATTAACAGAACTGTTTTGTAAAACCAGTATCACACTTGAGGGTCTTTGACCTTGCGCTTACAATCTCAACTGATATTGCTTAATAACCAGAACGTCAAGGACATAGGGGTTCATCTGGCCTGCCATCAAAACAACCATGATGACCAAAACATCAAACAGAACTGAAACGTGGCAATGTGAGAGAGGACCAACCTCCACGACAAACTGTCAACGACAGGAAAATCAAAGGACTAAATTTTGCTCCCCGAGGGAAGATCGACCCAAAACGCCAACCAGAACTGAATTGAGAGAGGAGATACAATTCTAGTGAGAAGAAAATGTGTTAAGTTGACCGAATTACTAATTCGTTAGCAAAAAATTGACAATACAACGACCGAGTGTTGTGCAGAAGGTCGAGTTCTTTCAAATAAAACAATCAGAACTGAAATCCACTGAGAACTGATGGAGGAGATGCGATTTAACTGAAAATGAACAATGATGTAAAATTGTTTACAACAGGAAAATCAACAAACAACTGACCAAGTTTTGTTCCTCAAGGGAAGCTAGACCCAAAACATTGATCGGAACTGAAATCGGGTGAGAACTGAGAGAGGAGATACAATTCTAATGAGAGGGCCAGAAACTCGTTCAGGTGACCTGATTACTAATTCGTTCGCAAAAATTTGACAATACAATGACCAGGTGGTGTTCGGAGTGATGAGTTCTTTCAAACAAAACAATCGGAACGGAAACCTGTGGAGAACACCAGGCACTTGTCAACTCTTCATGTTCGTAGATTTGTCCTGACTGTGACCGCCCGAATTTCTTAAATACGCTTCTGGACCCGTCTTTAAATTCTCTGAACTTATCAAATTCTTTTGATATTCTATCCGATTCTGTGGATAACAATATTAAAAATTCTTTAAGATCAAATAATCCAGCGACGAGTTCATTGAGGCGGAACAAGAAAACAAAATTAAAAGGAATGATAATAAATTGCAATGGACTTAAAAGCTTAAAACACTCGACTGAATTTCAAGCTCTACTTGATCTACATGATCCTGATATTGTATTGGGGACTGAATCCAAGCTCAGTCCAGATATTCCAACATATTCTATCTTTCCGCCTTCCTACACGGTTCTCAGAAAAGATAGAAATGCTTTTGGCGGTGGCGTTTTTCAAGCAATTAAATCAGACCTCGCATATGTTGAAGAAACTGATTTTAATGTGGATAATTGTGAAGTCCTATGGTCCGCTCTGAAAATTGTAAATCAAAAAACATTGTACCTTTCATCTTTTTATAGACCACCAAATTCATCTACTTGATCATCTGAGTGACTCTATAAACAATGTTTTTATGAAAGTTCCAACATCATCATGGGTGGAGACTTCAACCTTGGCGATATTGATTGGAACCAAGAGATCCCATCTATAACTAATCCTGCGACTGCATTTCAGCACAATAAATTTATGCACATGCTTGATGATTACTCATTGTCTCAACACATTCAAGTGCCAACCAGACTTGCATCTGGAAAAACTCTTGAGCTACTTTTGTCTACCTATCCCAACAGTGTCTCAAATGTATCCACGTCATCTGGTTTGAGCGATCATCATATAGTCAACTTTGAAGTCAATCTAAAACCACATCGTTCTACTAAATGTCCTCACAAGGTTTATATCTACAAAAAAGCAAATTTTGATGGACTAAATGATTTTATAACCAAGTCATCATCTGAATTTTTTGCTTCAAATCCATGGGGAAATTCTGTGGAACAAAATTGGAACATCTTCAAGCATACTGGAATCTTTAAGTTTGTACCTCAAAAGCAGGGCTTTGAACCGGTTCAAGGAACGAAAACCGGGAACTTTTTCTATTTCACATGGAACAGAAACGAAACCAGAAACTTTATTATTTTTTATGTTCCGGAACAGAAACGCTTATTAAAAATAATGGTAACCGGTTAATACCGGTTTTTATTTCGTTCCTCAAAGTTTCCGTAGCCTACAAATAAAAAAGTCATTCTTCTCCTGCGCAAGTTTCTATGACCCGCTGGGGTTCACTTCCTGTGTGACGTTCGCTGACTGAATGGACAGAGCGGGAAGGTGGACTACTATCACATCTCCACGTGATAATAAGTGAGTAAGTGCATTACTGAGTGTCTGAGCAAAGAAGAGCCTGAACGTTGCAACCTCCCTATTGGCTGTTTGTAAAAACGTATCAGTTGTTGCCCTTCCCACGGGAATCATCGCGGGCTCGAGAGACGAGACCTGACGAGTTAGTTCGTTGGTAGCAGAACAAAATGTCTGGACACAAATCGGGTTTTCAGAAAAGGAAAGAAAATAAACGGAGGGTCGAAAATACAAAAAAGGAGGCAGAAAATGCAAAACGAGTTTTAAGGTAGGACAAGTGGTTACTTTTCTGAGGCAGCCCGCCGTGGCTGCAGGCTTTCAGTTGTGTCATTGAATGGTTACTTTTTAAGGCAGCCCACCGTGGCTGCCTGCAGGCTTATTTATTATAGCTCATTTAGTTAAAATAGTTGATATAAAATGTTTATAGTTATGGTTATGTGATGGTTGTCCTGATTTAGACTGGTTTTTTTTTTTTTTTTTTGGGGGGGGGGGGGGGGGGGGGGGGGGGGGGGTGTTGCGCGATGTTGCACCCGGGTCCAGATTAGGGCAGAACCGGCCCTGGCTACATTTCAGGTGTAGTTTGTTTTATGTATGTATGTACTTGCATAGATGTGTACTTGGTCTTCCAATATGGCGCCTAACAAAATCTCGCGGCGCGGTGACGTCATGCGGTAGCCCTCTATAGGGCCTGACTAGCCTTTGGTAACACACTAAACGAATTCTCTTTCATTTTTGGCACTTTTTCTGTTTGTGTAGATGGGAAGACATACTGAGAATCCAAATCGCCAACAGTTGAAATAATAATTGTTTTGAATTATTTCTTGTCTTATTTAATGAAGGTTGTAATAGAATTAGCCTACATTTGGCTTAAGCTGGATGAGACAGAGACATAATTTTATAGCCATTTGTTAAACAGCTGACAGGGAACGTAATTAACCGTTCCGGGAACGAAATTTTTTTGTTCTAACCGGTTCGGGAACGTCTATTTAATGGTGGAACCCAAAACCGGAAACGTTAAAATTCCGTTTCTGTTCGGAACGAACCAATAGGAAACAAATTCTGGTTCAAAGCCCTGCTCAAAAGTCTTCAAAACCAAAGTTTAATTTACCATGGATTAATCGTCAGATAAAACGTGAAATGCGTAAAAAGGATCGTCTCCACAAAAAGGCTGTTTGTACAAAATCTCAACATGATTGGAAAGCTTTTAAACGTCGGCGAAACTTTGTGTCAAAATCGGTTAAAGAACCCTACAGTCGCTACTTAAATGATGTCATTGGCGAGGGCCTTACTGAAAATCCAAAAAAATTCTGGTCGTACGTTAAGCACAATAGATCTGAGAATCTTGGTATCCCACCTCTTAAGACCGAACAAGGCGTGAGTGTTACAGATAAAGATAAAACTTTGAATTCTTATTTAAAGACACAGCATACCATACTCTTGTACGACCTAAACTCGAGTATGCCTCTTGTGCATGGAATCCACATAGTCAACAGAATATCAATAAAATTGAATCTGTCCAAAGAAGAGCTGCTCGATATGTCTTCAACGACTACTCACGATACAGCCATGTTACACCTATGATTCAAAGTCTTGGTTGGGATTCTCTCCAAGACCGAAGACTTCTCTCACAAGCCACCATGTTCTACAAAATCCAAATGGGTCATGTTGGCATTTCATTTCCACCTGATGTTAAGCCAAATGAGAGACCATCGAGAGTTCCTAATTGCTGTCCTTTTAAACAAATGAAAGTGAACAATAACACTTACAAATTCTCTTTTTATCCGAGAACAACAGTTTTATGGAATAATATACCTTTCAATATCAATATAGATAGTTTAGATGCCTTTAAATCAAATGCTCTTTCAACTATTAGATCAGATTAGCTTTTACATATTACTTGTACAATGTTTCTATAATAGTTTGTGTGTTATCTAATAATTTATTGTACATTTTATTCTCCAAGTAGAAACCAGTGAAATCTAGGTTTTGTCGTTCAGACAGAACTCCTTTTCATAGGTTTTCATTTTCATTTATAATTCTAGGTTTGTCCTACAGGCATGTACCTTATTAGGTTAGTTTTTAAATAACTATTTAACTAAAATATAACGATATTTGGTCTTAATTATTATGTTTCTATTTGATAACATCAATTGTCTTATGGATCAATATACTTATAAAAAGTTTAGTTATTTCTAATCTAGCTGTTATACCAGTTTTCAACTCTCAGACTGGATTAGTCTCTATCACTATTATACATTTATTATATTTTTAGATCTTATAGTTTGGTTTTGCATGCATGCATTTCATTCACAAATTTATTATTTATTTTCATATATAATTATATTTTTTGTATTTTTATCCATGCATTTATATGTTTACTATTTATTGAATGCACTCGTTTCGGTGGGGTTAGTCGCCCGTGGACCGTTGGGGGTGGGTCCGGGGGGATCATGGATGCACAGGTCCCTTGTTAAGGGTCCCTTGCTATCCATGGCCCCTTTGTCCTCGCCCTGCAGGCTTGCGGATGGCTGAATTCATTGAAATGAGTGTTTATATTGTATTTATTTTGTGTATATTATATATATACTCAGCAAAAATAAAAACTTGACACTCATTATTTTTCAAATAGCGTTTAGAAACTTTTCTTGAAAGAGTTCTTGTTGTGATTATGGTTAAATGCATTGTCAAGGGCATTACGTCACACATTCATTCTACTGGTCGGGCCTACGTAGCACGTGCGAGAGCACTGCACGCTAAAATCACGTTTCCACGTGACACAAGTGACGTGACCTATTGATACACGTGCAATTGATCTCACGGTAGCAGAGTAGAGTGTCATCTCAGAAAAACAAGGTTTTATGGTTAATTATTCGTTAATTTGCAATGCCACGACTGTCAAACATTCAGCGTGAACGTGCCATTGGCATGCTGAATACGGGAACATCCGTCACTGACGTTGCGAGGGTTATGGGATGCAGTCGACAGACCATCCATAATCTCCAGACACGTCTCCATCAAACTGGCACCACAGGAACCACTGGAACCCTCCACAGAACTTGCAGGAGCTTGGTGCCATGTTGGTACAAATATGGCGGCGCATTCCCCAAGCTGTGTTCAGACGCATCATCCAATCCATGAGGAGACGTTGTATCGCAGTTGTGAACGCCCATGGAGGACACGCCCCATATTGACATGATTTCATTAAGTTGTGACTCACAGTTTTTGATCATGGACATTGTCGTCGCATTTCCGGTGGAACCGATTCCATGACAAACATGATCTGTATGCTATAGCATCTTTAATGACAAGATAATTGAATACAATCGTTATTTCAAACCTATTTTCCAAAATGTTCAAATTATTGACTTTGAAACGAGTGTAAAGTTTTTATTTTTGTTGAGTATATATATATATATATATATATATATATATATATATATATATATATATATCTCCTAGTATAGTATTTACTGTTTTAGGAGTATTTTGATTAAAGATTAAAGAACTGAAGGAGGGAGGAGATATGATTTAACTGAAAATAAACAAAGCTGTAAACAGGAAAATCAACCAACAAACGGCCAGGTTTTGTTCCTCAAGAGAAGATCGACCCAAATCATCGATCAGAACCGAAATCGGATGAGAAATCAGAGAGGAGATACAATTCTAATGAGAGGCCTGGAAAATTCGTTAATTAATGTGGCCTAATTAGTAACTCGTTAGCAAAAGATTTGACAAAGCAACGACCAATTTTCGTGCGGCGTGATGAGTTCTTTCAAACTGAACAATCGGAACGGAAATCCGTGGAGAACTGATGGAGGAGATACGATTTAACTGAACTGTAGATGATGGATGGACGGACGCCATGGCAACAGCTCATTGGCCTTATGAGCTAATCAATCAGATTTGAGAATTGAACAGTGGTGGGCTGTAATTCGTCTTACCTCATACTTTCAGGAAAAGGCATCCGGTGAACCGGAGGGAAAGTGCCAGAAATGCCAGCTCCAGACATCATGGAATTTGTGGGAAAGACCGGGTTTGGACCCATCATACCATTCATAACAGGCATGCGAGGGAACATAGCATTACCTCCTGAAACCCAAACCAAGATTTAGTTGCTCTAACAAATCATATATTGTTTTTACCCGCCATACCAAGACGTGATTAAAGATACCTGGTCCTTGATGTGGCACTGTCATGACTGGCACGTTAGCGATGGTGTTGGGAGGCTGTGCTAGTTGAGACGGCTGATTGGTGCTTGGGCTTAACACTGCTGTAAACAAGTCTTCCACATCTTTCCCTTCTAGTTCTAAATAAAGACAGGAGGGTCTAGTTAGTATTCAAGGCCACCAACATGCATCATTACTAACCCTTTACCACCCAATTTAAAGAAAAGACGGCTCAGAGAAGAGACACTTCTGGGAGTCGTAAGTTACTGAGTTCTGAGCACAGGTACAGGTACAGCCTCCATGCATTATGGTCACGTGACCCACTACTGCTCAAGTGCCACTTGTGCAAGGACAAGTGTTTACAAGAATCAGTTTGCATTAAACTGGAGTAAACTCGGCACACAATTTTTTAGTATGCGCGAGCATGCATGCATCTTGAGGGCCACGGGAATTGATCATAAGTACTCCTGAAGTCCTGTAGTAACTTATGCTACACATACGGTACAGTACATAAGGCAATCTGAACATGTCCCAATATTACATATATTATTTCGAAAATAAATACAAACCTGGAATCTGGAGCTTGCTGAGAATAGCCCCTAAAAAAAAAAAATCAAACACAAACATCGGATTACATGGAAATGTATTCAACACCGTGTCAAAGCCAGTTTATCTTCCTCAGCAAAAACCAGAACTGAATTCCTCCAACTCTGATTAGAGGCTTGAACACATCACAGGGTAAGGTTTATAGAAGGAAGACGGAAGCTGTGATTAATTACAGGGAGTCGCTGATTTATGGGTCAATCAGAAGTTATGGTGCGCTGATGAGTCAGTCACTAAAGCTACTGAGAATTAGGCATCGCAATTTTATCTCTAAACTACTGCAGGCACTGGGAGAAACAATTTTCCAGCTCAAATTTATTAGTCAGGTTCGCATACTAATCAGAGCTCCTCACCATCCGTCACCATCTTGTCCAGTTCCGGGCTGAGAATCACGTCCAGAGGCTCCTCATGCAGTTGTCGAGGTCCCCGGGCAGGAACGGGCTGAGGTGGGCCTGAGGGATCATCAGAAATGGCCCCAATACCCAAACCAGCTGGGGCAAGAAAAGGTTTTGCGTTCTCATTAGACTCTTACTAAGAGGAGGACATTTCCTGAACATTCGAACTCAAGAGAAAAGTAAAATGTTCTGGGGGGGGGGGGGCTAGAGCTGTCAAACTAGGAAGGTGAAAATCAGCGTTGACAACCAATTTATTTTCTACCGCGTCTGAGTGCTCAGACAGAAAAAAACAGAGCGGGGAAAAGGAAAAGAGCGTGAGGACCAATCTTTCTTGTCATGGTAAAATAATTTTTCTACACGCTTATGTTTCTTCCCCCTCTCCCTCCCCTCCCCCTTAACTCAATTTTCTGTGAATAACAGGAACCTAATTTGTGTTGCCTGCCAACTGAGTGTGGGGAGAAAAACTGGAGGAAAAAAAAAACAAAAAACACACCCACCGTGGATCCTGCCATATTAAAAGAGAGGCGTACATAATCAATAAAGAATAATATGCAATTGCAGTGATTAATCTTGAAAAGGCAGAGCGTGGGTTTGGTAAGATCATTAAAGTCAGTTACCGAACGAGAAACTTTGTATAGTGAGGAGGAAACAAAGAAAGAAAAAAAAAAACCCTACACACACATTTTTTTTTATTATTATTTTTTTAAATAAAACAAATCCGGGGTGGCGCGGTGGTGTAGTGGTTAGTGCTGTCGCCTCACAGCAAGAAGGTCCGGGTTCGAGCCCCGTGGCCGACGAGGGCCTTTCTGTGCGGAGTTTGCATGTTCTCCCCGTGGGTTTCCTCCGGGTGCTCCGGTTTCCCCCACAGTCCAAAGACATGCAGGTTAGGTTAACTGGCGACTCTAAATTGACCGTAGGTGTGAATGTGAGTGTGAATGGTTGTCTGTGTCTATGTGTCAGCCCTGTGATGACCTGGCGACTTGTCCAGGGTGTACCCCGCCTTTCGCCCGTAGTCAGCTGGGATAGGCTCCAGCTTGCCTGCGACCCTGTAGGACAGGATAAAGCGGCTACAGATAATGAGATGAGATGAGAAAACCAAATCCTCGTAGAGGTTCTTTCCCCAAAGTTAAGCTCATTTCACACTTTTATGTCCCCCTGGTGGTCTGGGGCTTTCTTCTAGCAAACCCTGGTGTAGAGCTCTTCTTTTTCAGACTGGTCAAATCTGTCCCATAATTTCCTGTTTCAAGCCTGGTGGTGATGAGGAAGTGGGAACGTCAGTGTCTGAGAGATGGAACATGACATGGATCAAAAAAGTTGTTTACCGCTTGAGTGTTGGTACCAAAGGAAATTAATTAAAAAAAACAAAAACAAAGACGATGACTTGGTGGCAACTATGGCGCAAACCTCAAGGTGATGATACACGGGGCAACTTTTTGGGCAGTGTTGCTGGGCAATTGCGCCAAACCAGCAGACATCTATTTTTTTTATGGTCAGGTTGTAATAAAGACATCAATTTTATTTTTTTCAGCCAAGTATAAACTCTCGTTAGCTAAATATGACCTAAAACGTCATCAGATTTTCACACAAGTCCTAAAAGTAGATAAAGAGAACCCAGTTAAACAAATGAGACAAAAATATGATACTTGGTCATTTATTTATTGAGGAAAATGATCCAATATTACATATCTGTGAGTGGCAAAAGTATGTGAACCTCTAGGATTAACAGCTAATTTGAAGGTGAAATTAGAGTCAGGTGTTTTCAATCATATAGGATGACAATCAGGTGTGAGTGGGCACCCCGTTTTATTTAAAGAACAGGGATCTATCAAAGTCTGATCTTCACAACACATGTTTGTGGAAGTGTATCATGACACGAACAAAGGAGATTTCTGAGGACCTCAGAAAAAGCGTTGTTGATGCTCATCAGGCTGGAAAAGGTTACAAAACCATCTCTAAAGAGTTTGGACTCCACCAATCCACAGTCAGACAGATTGTGTACAAATGGAGGAAATTCAAGACCATTGTTACCCTCCCCAGGAGTGGTCGACCAACAAAGATCACTCCAAGAGCAAGACGTGTAATAGTCGGCGAGGTCACAAAGGACCCCAGGGCAACTTCTAAGCAACTGAAGGCCTCTCTCACATTGGCTAATGTTAATGTTCATGAGTCCACCATCAGGAGAACACTGAACAACAATGGTGTGCATGGCAGGCTTGCAAGGAGAAAGCCACTGCTCTCCAAAAATAACATTGCTGCTCATCTGCAGTTTGCTAAAGATCATGTGGACAAGCCAGAAGGCTATTGGAAAAATGTTTTGTGGACGGATGAGACCGAAATAGAACTTTTTGGTTTAAATGAGAAGCGTTATGTTTGGAGAAAGGAAAACACTGCATTCCAGCATAAGAACCTTATCCCATCTGTGAAACATGGTGGTGGTAGTATCATGGTTTGGGCCTGTTTTGCTGCATCTGGGCCAGGACGGCTTGTCATCATTGATGGAACAATGAATTCTGAATTATACCAGCGAATTCTAAAGGAAAATGTCAGGACATCTGTCCATGAACTGAATCTCAAGAGAAGGTGGGTCATGCAGCAAGACAACGACCCTAAGCACACAAGTCGTTCTACCAAAGAATGGTTAAAGAAGAATAAAGTGAATGTTTTGGAATGGCCAAGTCAAAGTCCTGACCTTCATCCAATGGAAATGTTGTGGAAGGACCTGAAGCGAGCAGTTCATGTGAGGAAACCCACCAACATCCCAGAGTTGAAGCTGTTCTGTACGGAGGAATGGGCTAAAATTCCTCCAAGCCGGTGTGCAGGACTGATCAACAGTTACCGCAAACGTTTAGTTGCAGTTATTGTTGCACAAGGGGGTCACACCAGATACTGAAAGCAAAGGTTCACATACTTTTGCCACTCACAGATATGTAATATTGGATCATTTTCCTCAATAAATAAATGACCAAGTATAATATTTTTGTCTCATTTGTTTAACTGGGTTCTCTTTATCTACTTTTAGGACTTGTGTGAAAATCTGATGATGTTTTAGGTCACATTTATGCAGAAATATAAAAAATTCTAAAGGGTTCACAAACTTTCAAGCACCACTATAGATAATAAATAGCAGTGATTTTTGCTAAGACAGTTAGCCGAAAGTTATCGCTAGCTATGTAGGGATAACTTTAGCTCTCTTGCGTCACATCAAAAGAGATGGGCAGCTCATGATTTTTTTTTTTGGAGAGTTGTAATAAAGATTGTCGAACTTATCATCTGATCTAATTCACACCCAGAGCACGACTACTTGTGGAACCCGAGGGTGAAACAGTCCAAACTTCAGGATGTAAAAAAGAACGAAAGAAAGCCTTTCACGAGCTCTGTCACACCCTTTTCTTCCTCAACAGCATCTCCTGGTCCATGCCCTTTTGTCTTTTTTGCAGAGATGAGAACTGAAGGAGAACTGAAGGCAAATTCTTTATTATAAAAAATTCTATTCCTCATTTTATTAAATATAGGAATGCATGTTTGATGACTATTTTGTCGCCGCTATAGCAAGTTCTGAGAGTTTGAAATATGCTCTGTAATATATCAGTCCATATATCAAAGCAATGGCCGTAAATGAGATTCGTTGAGACCTGTGCGAGACATCGTAGGACGGAAGTAAAACGTACAGCGGAAATCAAAGCGACCGACGTCTGCCAACGTTATCAAAAGACGCGCGCGCTCTCTTTCGAATGCTGACGTAATCAAGCCGGAAGTTTTGTTTGTTTTGATAGAAATCAGGAAAGTTTGAAAAAAGTAGGCAGTAATCGTCATTTAAACTCGTTTTTGTGCAATACTTCGTTTGGAAAACAGCTTTCAAAATGGCAGCACTGACACCTGGCTGACGCTTCACGTTTCGAAGTCTCGCACAAGTCTCGTGAAGATCGCGCGGATAAGCGACGCCTGCCGTGGACCAAACAAACTAAACTCAACATGGCTAAAAACCGAATAGGCCGATAAGTATAATATTTAATCGCGATTAGTTGCCAATACGAGTCACGATATAAGGTTACTAAAACTGAAAACGTCATTGAATAACACGTTAATTAAGAAATAAAGCAAGTTTAAAAATGACTCCAGTTCCCCTTTAAATGTTTTTGTGATGTGTCAGTTATTATTTATAGCATATATAGTAGCACTTTTAAAGCGATTTAAAAAGCGTTTAACAGAATAACTTGGTTATTTCGACTTATAAATGTTAAAATAATGGCAAATTATCTTTCGACCACAGGATCTGTTCAGTTTTGTTCCAGAAGTGATACTCGAGCGAAACAAAGGCTGAAGCCAAGAAAAAAGCGACAAATGTTTCAGGGTCCATCTCTGCAGTGTCTATCTCCCTGGCAACAGATTTGCTCTTCTCTGATTGGTTGTTGCCCCGAGTCTCACCTGGTTGCCCACTGCCAGCAACATTGCCCAAAACGTTGCCCTGTATATCATCACCTGGAGAGCTTCAAAAGTGACACATGGAACTGTACAACTGATCCATGAAGCAAACCTGCGATTATGCGCTCCGCCCACCAAACAAGCCCAGTACTGGAGGCGGAGCCTCCGAAGTATTTGCGCCAAGAGTGCAAACGCCCCGAGACACTGCTCTCCTCAACATCCTGTCAATCCACTCATCGAGGCCATTATTCCAGCAACGAACGTCTCCATGTCAACTAATGGCATTGCGTACGTGTCGTTAAACCCACACCCGACCTTTCCTTTTCCGCACTTTCACTGCGGTTAGCACTCAGAGAAATTAATTATGAAGCTGTCACTGTAAGAGCAGAGCAGGCTTCATTTAGTTAATCTACCTTTGCCACGTCTCGCCAAAACAAACATACAGACGTGATGGGGTGAGACTCGCTCAACCCCGACAACAATCCAGTTCTCACAGCAGCTTAGAATAGAATGCCTTTATTGTCACGATACACATGTACAATGAGATTAAAAAGAGCCGGAGAAGAGCTGCATGCAATTTCATTTCCTAAGTGGTTAGTGTCGAATAAAAAAAAAATAAAAATGCAAAAAAGGAAAGCACAGAAGAGTGGGAGTGAACGAGTGTGTGGACATGAAAGGGCAGAGGAGAGGCATGCAGAGTTTGACTGAAGCAGAAAGTGAAAGAGGAGTGCTGAGTGGCCTTGGGGGGTGAGAAAACAGGACAGCTCTACTCTTACAGCTAAAGCTGCTCTCCTACCAAGCTCTTACCGAACGGAGAGGGGGAGCGGTCCACCTGGAAAGGGCATAAATCAAGACCTACAGGAACCCAAACCAGATAAACACCAAAGCATTAAAATCAAAACAAAGCACGGCAAAGCCAAAAAAAAATGATGCACAGAGTGAAAGCAAACCAAGAACGTTGCAATGAAGCCAAACAAAATATGCAGTAAAATGTATGAACAGTGTGACAGGAAACTCAAAAGAGAATGCTGCGAAAAGGTTTTGACCTTTCCATCAAAGGGTTAGCGAGAGCGTTTAGAGAAAGGGACAGGACCAGGAGGCGTAGCCGGGGACTACGCTCGGGATGGGGGTCTACCTGAATCATGGCCCGCATCCGACAGCATCCCGATGAGATCATCGTCTGAATGGAGAACCAACTCGGTTAAGGGATCCTGTCCACTGGCTGAAGATTGAGAAAATAGGGATTTCTGAGCCTCTTGGTAGCTTACGATAAGATAAAACAGACCACCACTCACCACTATAGCTAGGAGAAAGTGCTTGGAAAACGTTCTGAATGCTAGGGGTGTAACGATACATTCGGGTCAGGATTCGACACCGCATTCACGATTCGATTCTCAGAATATTTCGACAAACTTTGAAGAAAAACGATGACCAGAAAGACTCCCTTTCCATTTCATAATTATCAACGATGCAAAACAGTGTGCATTTCTGTCTGTGCTAAACTAAATAAATTAAAAACTGATACGAAAACAGGATGCACTCGAGCTTCACCGTATCCTAATAAACAAGAGAGTGCTCTGAGAGCACGATATCCCCCGCTGGCAACTCGGCCGTAACTCTGGTAAAACGCGACTGGATTTAATGAAATTACAATATGCGTATTAGTGACGTATAACAAAGAATCCCGCCAAGTTTCATGAAATTCCTCAAAAAATTGCGAGAGGAGTTGATTTCAGAAGGCGAGTACCCTTCCCAGGATGGACGGACGGATGGATGGACAGACGGACATCGCCATGACATAATCCACCTTCGGGCCTTTCAGCCAGTGGGGGATAAAAACGTTTTGCCAAATTACACGAAATTCCTCCATAAATTGTGAGGGAAGTTGATTTCAGAAAGCAAGCACACCTTGATGAAATTGCCAAAGTACAAGTTTGTTAATAATCAAGAGCGTAACTCTGGGAAAATTTGCCGAAATTAAACAAAATTTCAATCTGCGTATAACTGTCATATAACAAAGCCTTTTACCAAGTTTGGTGAAATTCCTCCACAAATTGTAAGAGGAGTTGATTTCAGAAGAAAGTACACCCTCATGAAATTGTCAAAAGTACAAGTTATTTAATCAAGGGTCAAAATTCTGGGAAAATTTTCACAAACGAAATTAAATCGCAATCTGCGTATTACCGTCATATAACAAGGCCTTTTACCAAGCTTCGAGAAATTCGTCCAAAAATTGTGAGAGGAGTTGACGTCAGAAGGTGAGCACACCTTCATGAAATTGTCAAAGTACAATTTTGTTAATCAAGGGCTGTAACTCAGGTAAAATGCGACCGAATTGAATGAAATTACAATCTGTGTACTACTGTCATATAACAAAGAATCCTGCCAAATTTTGTGAAATTCCTCCAAAAACTGTGAGAGGAGTTGATTCCAGAAGGTGAGTACCCTTTCCGGGACGGACGGACGGATGGAAATCGCCACGACATAATCCCCCTTCGGGCCTTTCGGCCAGCGGGGAATAAATAAATAAACCAGAGTGTCAGCAGCTCACACGGCCATACCATGAGAAACCAGACACGTTTATAATTAGCCAAGTTGTTCTTCATGAGAACAATTCGATCTTCAAAACAAAACTATCAGAATCAAAATCCACTGAAAACTGATGGAGGAGTAGCGATTTTCCTGGAAGTTCGTTAACCGGCCTGATTAGCAACTTGCTAATGAGAAATCACAAAGCCAAGGAGTAACTTTTGTGCGGACTGATTAGATCTTCCAAACAGAACAATCAGAATCAAAATCCACTGAAAACTCCGGGAGGAGTAGCGATTTTTGTGAATTGTGGATGGACGCCGGACGCCGCGTGATGGCAACAGCTCATCGGCTACAGCTGGTGAGCTAATAAATACGTTTATAAATTCTCTCCAAAATTTGGACTGAATAAACAAAGTGACTGTAAAAACGACTGACTGCCACAAGCAGCTCCACAGCAGAATTAGAGCTCCAAAGACGGCTAAAATGACCGTCTTCCACGACTTCTGTAGATCACAGAGGCACAGCGATGATGTTCAAAAGCTACGGAACAGCTCTTTGTGATCATCATAACATGATCATGTAACCGGATAACGGTTAACGCATGTCGATCATTGCGATCCTGGCGCTATTAGTCACTTCACAAGTGCAGACGATCTTGCAGGCTCTCGACAAAAGAACGTGACCATGTGATCAGCATGCCGTCTGTGTATTCTAACTCGATGGCTTTGGACAGATTGGGACCTTTGATGGTCAAGCAGTGTGTTTACGTTACACGCATAATTAAGAGAATAGAGATATCGCACAATTCCACATTTTTTGCATCGCAAAGCATTAAGTCACGATATATCGTTACACCCCGACTGAATGAAAAATGAAACCTGATGCTAAATAAAGATAAACATAACATTAAATCAAAGCTGTACAGTTAAACTTAAGACTGAAAGAAGCATAAAAAAATCTGGAAAACAAAACACTCATGATTATGATTTGACAAAAAGATTTGATACAACTTAAAAGAAATTAAACAAAACTTCAAGCAATGTGTTACAAATTCATGGCTTAACACCAGACAGCTGCTTTTGCTGCTGCGGAATTGACACTGGAGGTCTGACCCTGAATATTGCGACACGCCCACCAGCAGCTGATTTACTGCCAGCCGGTGCAACCAAAACCGATTTTGGCAGCGTGAAACTGTTTTGGTTTAAAAGACGCAGCATAATGGTGATGGTGAAACCTAAACAAAGCTTCTTACTGGACAGAAAAAGTATCCGTCGGATACCTCAAGCTCACTTTCAAGAAGGTTTGTGTTTATGCGAGTCTGGATCTCGCTGATGGATGATGTCAGAAGGACGTATTCATTTATTTATTTATTTTTTAAATAGCAAGTCTATCACTAGGGGATCTTCGCCGTACAACGGGACACGCAAAATGCATTATCGCACAGTCTGGTACAGAAACTGGACCTTATCCAGTGTGACGAGTGAAAGACATGACGCGCTGTAAAACCAGCTTATGCTATATATTTGGGTCATTCTAGAATCCGGGCTACATTTTGCGTCTCTGAGATAACCCTTTTGTTATTTTCAACAAAAGAAACCTCGATTGAATCAGTTTTGAACAATAATATGACGAACTTTCACCAATAGCGATGCTTGGTGTACATTTTAGATCCAATTTATCCAGAAAACATTCACTAAACGACCCCCGCCCCTCCCCCTACATCACCGGCTGCCTTCGACTCCTGATTCATCCATTCAACTCCAATAAACAGGAAGTGATTCGGTCTAACTATCTGTTTTTTGGGGGCTTATTCTATTAACCGTTATAAAATCAACTGCATCGAAAGTCGATTTTCTGTATGATGTGAAATTTCAGAAATTAAAAAAAAAAAGTACGTTTTTATCCGTCCCAATGTCCATGTCAACTCTGTTATAAAAAATCCACAAAGACTTTTAATAATACACATGACACCTGCACCGATACCCCTTTTCCACCAAATCAGTTCCAGGGCTGGTTCGGGGCCGGTGCTGGTTCACAACTCGTTCAACTTGCGAGCCAGCTGAGAACCAGTTTGCTTTTCCATAGCTCGCGGTGCTAAGGGAAGCCACGTCATTACGTCGCTGTATACGTCAGTTACGTCGCTGCGTTTGCATAAACCTTGGCGCGAATATTGAAGCAAAAACAACACGGAAGAAGCAGCAACAGCAACAACAACAATAATAATAATGGATGACTTTCCGTTTGTACAGCTGCTGCTTCTCGTCGCTTAAAAATGGCGATCTTTCGCGGTCTTGTTATTGTTGTTGGTCTTAAAGACTCCGCCCCCCCCCCCCCCCCCCCCCCCCCCGCTGACGTAAGCGGTTCTTTCCTCCGGCCCAGCAGAGAGTTGGTGCTAGCCTGGAACCGGTTTTTCTGGCCCCAGAGCCAGTTCTTTGTCAGTGGAAACAGAAAACCCAGTTCCAAACTAAGCACTGGCCCCGAACCAGCCCTGGAACTGCTTTGGTTGAAAAGGGGCACGAGTGATGTCGCGTCCTGTGGCGGGAAACTTCCGGAAGGCAGCGAGGTACGTTATGTTCTGTTTCCTCTCTCGTTAATTCGAACAGAGTGTTGAGGATTTTGCACCAACGGCAGATTAATGATTCGTCAAATCTGTTATTGTGATATTGGAGTGAATCTCTTACTCATTTAAAACAAAAGGGGTGTTCACACGGCAACTTTTACTCCGGTGTAGCCCTGGGGTTGCCCCGGTAGAGCGTTCACACGGTACAAAGTTATACCGGTGTAGCCCCTGAAAGCTGCGTAAACCGGTGCAAATCTAACCCTGCTCGGGAGGTGGTTTAAGAAATTTACTCCGGAGTAAATGCGAGTTTGCGGGGCAGCACCGATATAAAATGGGCCGTCTGAACGCTACAGGGGTAGACTCGCTACGCGTGACGAGAGTTGATTACATACGGGCATTGCATAATTTGCATCCTGGTACTTTGCGCTTCCAAAATGGTGAATATCAACAACAACAGAACTGCGCGTCTTCATCCACGTTGTTTTCCCGGCGCTTGGTGATGCCATGACAACCGTCCACATGGCCATGGACGGCACGAAGTCGTCGATTTGTTGCTGAATGAATTGTAGAATGCGTTGTTTTCGTGCTCTCTTGTACTTGCGCAACCTTTCCTTTCCCTCTTTTACGGCGTCTGATAGACCACAACGTAGAAAGTTTGTCTGGAGAAGTATAAACCATGGGTTTTCGATATATCGATCATAAACAAGGCGGGAAAAGGAAGTAAATTTTCACGCATGCGCATGTTTCATTTCCGCATTATTACTGCCGTGTGAACGCAAGTGGGGCTGCACCGGTGCTAACACGCTTCTCTTTAGTAAGCAGGTTTGAGATGTGTGAACGCTCCACAAAATTTACACCGGTGTAAGATATATCGCAACAAAATACATCGGTGCAGCATCGATGCAAATATGTGCCGTGTGAACACCCCTAAAGCAACATCATGATGATTAAAATCCATGAAATTCTGGTTTTAGACACACCCTGTGGTAGCGAGTTTCAGGTTAGCGTGTGGAGTTAAGACACAAAACGGTGGGAAATGTCAACTCTGTTATCATGGATCGCCCAGTTTGATGCAAACAGAGTCGACGATGACTGACGGAGTCAACGCTTGAAACGTGCCCGCGATTCTAGAAGGGGCCGTAGATAGTACGTAGACGTGTGCGTGTACGCATCTCCAAGGACAAACAAGTGTGCTTCTCCTGACGAACATGAGAAAAGCTTTTAAAATCCGGCCCTTTGATGACTGAGGCTTTTATCCTTTCCAAAGTGGCCAGATGGGGGAACTCTGGGAACTTGGACGAGAGCTGGTAAATTGGGTTTTAAGTGCAGCTTGGGCCTCGCTAGCACCGAGGGCTCGGAGAGGAGATGAGTGCTGGGCTGTGGGGCAGGATTTAAATGAAGCATGACAGAACTGAGGATGAGGAGGCACACTGGACAATGAGTTGACTGAAATGAGACTCTTCTTGAACCGCCTTCAAGAATGTACTTGTTAAGGATCAAAGAGGACGGGGGAGGGGGAAGGGAAAAAAAAAAGGTTCAAATTTGCGTCTTTTTTTTTCCTTCGAGCAAAAATATAAACAAATACACGCCCTCGTGCAGTGTGCTCGGAGATAAAACTGCGCTTGAGCTTTATGCTGTGTTGCGAGGGGGGGGAAGAGAAATATGAACTGATAAAACGCATTATCCTTCCCTACAGACTTGAGAGAAGCCCACAGCAGGAAAACTGGATCTGATGTGGCAGCACTGGGGCAGGAAAGATAGTGTTTACCAAATTACGGAGGACTCGTCACAAAGAACATACTACACGCACGTATGATTTCAGGAAACGGGACAAAGGAAGAAATTAGAAAAAGAGAACAGTACGTAGAGAAATAGATGGATGTATATTTGCCCATGTGTGTGAGAGAGTGTGGATGAACATACGCAGTCCCCCAGCTTTGCCGGAGATGGGAGTGGTCGCGACACTGAGAAGTGGATCTGAGGAGGGATCCAGGAAGCTGGAGTTGGCGCTGGGTGGTTTGACGTCTCCGTGTCCCGCCTCTTCCTCTACTGGCCCCGTCTCCAATGCCTGCTTGCTCTGTTTACTCTTATCCAGGAGTTCCTTCCCAAAGAAAGCCTCCTGGGAGACACCAGCAAACGCAAAAAGCAATGAGAACTCTGAAAAACGCTGAGCATCTTTGGAGCTAAAAGAGAAAATGACAGCTCTCTAGAAATCAGTTGCATCTGAACCTACTGCAGCTGTGAAGCACGGTGGTGGGAGCACAACGCCGTAGGGCACAACATTCGAAAGGTTAAATGCTGGATTATATGGCAGGAAAAGTGTAAACCAAAAACAGTGCGGTTTAAAAGACTGAACTGAAAATTTTCACTAAATTTCAGTCCGACGTGACGGAAATGACGTGAGGCTGGAGGGAAATCGCACAAATTACTGCTTAACTACTGTACAGTGCAGGAAGCTAAAAAGCGTTTGGGATTATTGAAGTGTAATTAAAAATAATTAAGAATTTAAAAATAAAATTATCCATCCAGGACACTTTTTCGACGGAATAAAAACGTATGTTCTATTCCCTTCTAGCACGTTTCATTCATTTGGTTTGACAGCATGCGATATTGTTAGCGTACATCTTATCCTACGTGTATTACGTCACTCTACCCAACAGAGAATGAGCGCTGAATACGGTTTACGATATTGCATGGTCGTCAAGACAACATGACGTCACACGTCGGAGCGGATACAAACATCCAATGAGAAAGTTTTCTGCGTTCGCCGGGAAAGAGAAAGACGTGTTGAACGCCTGAAAGGCTCCCAAAACTTCCTTGTATATTCTTCACACACATTTACAAGAGAAAAACATACCAACGGACATCGAAAAACTGGAAGAGAGACACGTCGGAGATGTAAAACATCCACGCGAGTAAGCGACTGTGACAATTTGTAAACAAACATGGCCGCCAGGCTTGCTTTATTAAATACGGAAGATTTTGAGAGAATTTTGAAAGAGAAAGACGCGTCGAACACCCGAAAGGAATGTGTATGTATTATAATAATAATAATAATAATGGCTTTTTTTCGTGGTATATCAGATATATTCCATTCAGCTACTCATCTTCGACTCGTTCAGTATCATGCTCGCTGAATGGAATATATCTGATATACCACGAAACCCCCCAGCCAATATTATATAATTATCAAATTAAAAAGCACATATTAATATTAATATGTGCTTTACTTAATATTAAGTAAAAAATAATTAGAACATCATTTTTGGGGGAATAAATAGGGCTGCGTACTGGTACTGTGTACCGGTACTGTACCGTGAAAATCGATTTGGTACAGGTCCAAAATACCGGATCATGAAGTACCGGTACTGTACCGATATAAATTTACACCAAGTGTATGCTTATTTTGTGACTGAAGATGCGTAAATCCTACCACAAAGACGGAAATTTAGCACTGGAAAAGACGTAAAATGCCGTGCTGAAACTTGAAATCAGAGCCATCTTTGATTTAAGATCCTCTCGCCACAGTCTCACGAGACATTGCGAGAGCTTGGCTGATCCAGCGTTCTGATTGGTCAAAAAGACTCAAAAGCAGGTCAGCCATTTTTCCTTTGCTGGCATTGGCGGCCTTTGTTGCTTTGTGTAATTTTGCCGCGTAAGTTAAAGGCCGCGGACTGCGCGTAGTCTGTAGTACTCTAGTGTAGTCACTTCTCGCTGTGAGACAACTTATGACTTTTTGTCCCAAGTTAACTATAGGGTGACGGAGAAGTGAGGTAGGAAACCTAGTTATGTTCGGTTTTCTTTGAATAAAGATACTGACAAGTTGTCAACAGTTTATTAACCTCCTAGGGCTTAGCGGTCACATGCGTGGACAGCACTTTATGGAAATTCGGAACAAGAATCCACATATGTGGACATACTTTTTCTCTAAAAGTACATCTCATCAAAAGATGATGCTTAGTTTTTATTCTAATCAGGTTCTAATAAGCCCAAATAGCAAAGAGAAGTAAAAAAAAATGCATGTAAAAAATAGCTTGGGCCTTAGGAGGTTAATGTTTCTGTCATTATTGAAGAAGTTCAGAAGAATTTGTCAAATTGTTCAGGTACAGGTCCGGACCTGTACCTAAACCTCTGTACCGGTACCTGTACCTAATGTTACGTTTAGGTACGCAGCCCTAGGAATAAACAAGCAAACAAAGAACCGATGACGACATCCCACTGTTAATTTTTGTATTTATAGGATAAATAAATGTAAATCTAATTGAGTCATATTAGCCTGTGATCATCGCTGATTCCATTTGAACCATCGCCAATATCCAATTACATCGCCGTGTTGTCTAACCCGAGATGAAACCATTTCTTCTATTAAGATATGAAGCTATAATGCATATAAGGTTGCTTAAATGAATACCCTTCTCTCAAATCAAATACTCTTACGCTGATGAAAAGCAGAACATTTTAATCAGCCTCTCATAAAAGCACGTATGAAAAGACGCTCAGAGTACAGCCGGTCTTTCATAACGAACTATAAAAAGGAAGACACATGGACATAAAGCTGTTAAAGATGAGTTCTCTTGCTAAGTAAGTTCCTAGCACTTCACTATATCTCAGACAGATCTCGACTATCAATCTGACTGCTCCCTGCTGCGCTAAAACATTAAAAGCCTAATGTGCTGGGATTTAAATAATTGATTAAAGTCGTGTCTCTGGTGAGGACCTTTAAGTTTAATTTGAGGCTTGCTGAACAAGAAGAGCCCAAAATGACAGCTGGTGCACTTAATGCATGGCCGGCTTGCCAGCACTGAGCATGAGCATCCTTTTGAAAGCAGACATGTTCACGCTGAAAAGCGCAGATCTGCTCAACCTAATGCCAAACCCAAGTCCTACTCCTCAGGGGGATGTAGCTTTTAGAAATACAATGAAGAATAGCTTTTATTTTTGCGAAACGCTAACAGAGGATTAGGCTTTGATGGCGGAAATGATGGCTCTATTAAAAGAAAAAATTTAATGTCTAAAGACAGTTCTTGATTTTGTACCTCTTCATGCCATCTGCGAAGCATGGTGGTGGTAGTACAATGCTGTAGAACAGCCGAAGACTCTGAACAGCTTGTAATCATTGAGTTTAAGTTTGAACAAGAAATTCTGGCTACATGTAACAAGATGTTAAGATAGCGAGCCATAACAGTTTGACCCTTCATGAGCACATAGAACATTTAAACTGCTTCATAAACGTCTAGCGACATTTTGGTATGACAGTCATTTTACCAGAAACAAAAAGTCAGCTCTAACTCTAAGGTCTGAGGATACAAGTTAAAGGTAAGTCTGAAAAGAATCACGTGCTTTGTAGCTATTTACTATTTTAAGAAATTTGACCAAGGCGAGGCGATCAGCCTGTGTCCCTGCTGAGGTGTTATTGAAGCCCAGGTCGCTTTGATAGTGGCCATCAGCTCGTCTGTATTTTTGGGTCGGGTGTTTCTCATCTTCCTCTTGACAATACCCCATAGATTCTTTCTGGGGTTCAGGTCAGGCGAGTTGGCTGGCCGATCAAGCATAGTAATATCAGGGTCAGCAAACCATTTGGTAGTAGTTTTGGCACTGTGGGTAGGTGCTAAGTCCTTCTGGAAAAGGAAATCAGCATCTCCATAAAGCTTGTCAGCAGATGGAAGCATGAAGTGCTTTAAACTCTCCTGGTAGACACTGCGTTGATTTCTGGACTTGATAAACCACAGTGGACCAACACCAGCAGATGACATGGCGCCCCAAATCATCACAGACTGCGGAAACGTCACACTGGACTTCAGACACCTTGGATTCCGTGCCTCTCCATTCTCCTCCAGACTCTAGGACCTTGATTTCCAAATGAAATGCAAAATTTACTTTCATCTGAAAAGACGACTTTGGATCGCTGAGCAACAGTCCAGTTCTTTCTCTCCTTAGCTCAGGTAAGATGCTTCTGCCATTGTCTCCGGTTCAGGAGTGATTTGATATTAGGAATACGACAGTTGTAGCCCCTTTCCTGAAGACGTCTGTGCATGGTGGGTCTTGATACACTGACCCCAGCCTTAGTCCACTCCTTGTGAAGCTCTCCCAAGGTCTTGAATTGACTTTTCTTGACAACCCTCTCAAGGCTGAGCTCATCCCTGTTGCTTGTGCACCTTTTCTAGCCAGCCTGTTCAGCAATGACCTTCTGTGGCTTACCCTCCTTGTTGGGGGTGTCGATGATCATCTTCTGGACAACTGTCAAGTCAGCAGTCTTCAACATGATTGCGGCTGCGTGGACTGAACTTCACTGTCTGTCCATTTGTCTGAGGTTTTTTCCCCCATTTTTTAACGCTGATGTTAAAAGCTGTTGTTTACATGGATAACATTTTGTACAGATTTTTAAACATGGTGGTTATTGTTGCTACACTAGCTCGTATTTGACCAATCACCATACGCTTACATGAATCATGGTTCTTCTTGTGCTGTCAGAGAAACTACTCTGAAGTAGGAGCCAAAAATGTCCCTCAAAATGGTGTTCTAAGTTCCTGTAGTGCAGACACACAACGAAGGGGGAACTTCCTCCGGCAGTTCTAAGAACTTTCCTTCAGCCCGAAAGCACCTACTGTCTCGGATCTTGAAGTTCATAAAACAAAATAACTACACAGCTAAATTTGACATGGATCTTCCAGAGAGATCCACAAGCACTGGTGACCGGAGGTTTTCTCCACCTACAAAGACAGTCTTGTGCTGGCTACTCGATCCCAGGAAAAAAAAAAAAAATTATAAAACTTGCCTTTTAACGTTCAAGCGATTTAGATCGTCTCCACTGCAAATCCAATTATTCCACCACGAAATTGTCTTTGATTCAGGTTTAGCATGACTGGAAGCAATGCTATATTTGTTGATCGATTCTCACACTCTGATTGGCTGAGCCGGACCACATGACCATGCCATAACATACACCATGTAGTTAGGTTACAGAGCCAGGCAGCGTACTACAGAGGGTAACTGAGAAAGCCAAGCATGCATACATCTGGAGGGAAATTTCATACAGATGTTGAGAGTATTTTACAGGGAAACGGTTAGTAATAATTTATTAGCCGAGAGTGCACCAGAAGGCATGTAAATTTCAAAATTTTCTGGGGGACATGCCCCCAGACCCCCATAGCATTACGGTGCCTTTGCCAATTTCTATTTCCACCTACTGTACGTACTACTTTTTTTTTTTTAAGCTGGCTACTTCAGATTTTCTGGAGAACCCTGACCTTCTGAGAAGTGGTTCCAGCTACGGGTTACATCAAGGCTAAACGCAGTTTGTTTAGTCCCGTCTCTAGGCACCATTACTAAACTTATCCCCACTGACCTCACAGATCTGCTTGGTAGAACATGAAAAAGTAAACAGCGAGTCCACATAATAATTATGTGACCTCGATTTGGCCATTTTAAACTACAAATCATATAAACTACACTTTCTGCTCAGGAGCTCAGAGACTTGTTGTCTTCTGACAAAACCTTTGAAGACGACGACTCAGGAATTAACTCAGCAATTCGCCAAGAGCGCACTGCAGCTAACTCGGTAAGAATGGAGACCAGGACGAGCGCTTTATACAGGAAATGAAACTCGGATGCTGTTAAAGTAAATCCCAGGCCCAAACTTTCTGAATGGTAAAGAAGCATGCTGCAGAGATTTACCTGGAGATACGACGGGAACGCCTCCTCCAGTTTGGTTTTCTTCTTCCTGTACCTCTTCTTGACCTTCTCTAAAGGTCCAGCCACAGGCAGCGCCTCTTCAACAGGGGTGTCTGGTTCATTCCAGCCTGGGCAACGAGAGGAGGCGCAAAGTATAGCTCACTCATATCAATTTTAAAAAAAATAAAAAATACAATACAGCTTTTTATTTTATAATTTTTAGAATAGGTCCGGACTCAAATGAACTTTTTATGGGTTTCCATTCAGATATCAAATCATACGTCCTCTGTATATGCAGCCTTCGTTCACTTTCATCTCAAAAACAAAATAAACAAGAGTCCGTTTTTATTTTATTTATATTTATCTTGGGACACGTTCAAATTAAGAATCTTTATTTCACCGCTGTGAAACGAGACCCCACTGACCACACCGTCTCGACTAAATGACGTTTCGGGATTATCGATTCAAAGCACCGTTTCAACTTGGGTCAATAATTTTCTATTCAGTACACAGTTGTGTTGTGTTTGTACTCTAGCGCATCAAAATTAATCAGGTAATTAATTATTAAAACCCTCTTCAAACACTGCGAAAAGAAATACAACTCCAAAAAATATGGGACCTCAATTAGGGTTGCCAGGTCTCTAAAATATCCTTCCCAATTATATTAAAGAAGAGGCATAAAAAAAATATATCTGAAATTATTCTATCCACATTCACTGGATATGAGCAATCGTGCGCTCTGATTGGCTGCTCTACTACCAGGCTATCAGCTCATATACCGTGAGTAGAGAAAAACAAAATGGCGGCGCGTGTTGCTGAACCAACCGAAGACGAAATAAAAACTCATTCGAAAACAAAACAACAAAAAAACCCAACAAAATATGAAATAAAAGTATTTGATCGTAAGAACATATCTTTTTTTAAATAATTATCATCATCATCGCATTTTTCACAAATTGTTCCTGTCATTTCGCCGGATTGTTTACGTTCCAAGCGGAAATGATTTTGTCGGACGTTTTGCGTAAAGATTTTATTTATCAAATTTGCAAAAAATAAAAATGCTCCGTTTCTCAAATATCCAGTGAATGTGGATAGAATAAAACAGTTATTCCACTCAATTCATGGAATAAGCGTTAACTAGCTCAAAAAGTTTGTCCGCTGAAAAAAAACACTCATTTTGCTTCTTTGCCTCAGTCTTCGCGCGGGAATAAAACTCACCTTGGTGAATTTGCGTTATATACAGAAATGGTATTGTACATCACTGACACACTTCCTTCCTGCACTTACACTTTCCCTTTGTTTGCCATTGTCCATGCTGGCAGAAATTAATTAGATTTAATTCTCATCATTTCCTTTAAAACAAGATATTGGCCATGGATATTGTTACGCCAGCCCAAAAAAAAAAAAAAAACCCACAACCAACGGACATGGACCTGCTTTATTCATCTGCACCTTGGTTTCAAAATCAACCACCACGTAATAGGTGTAAACGCACAAACCACACCACGGTCAACCCGAACTCCAAGAGCTGGAAGTGTAATTTGGACTGGAGTATCAACCGTACCTTCATCTTTCCCAGTAGGGTTTTCTCTGAGTGATCCGGTGGAGTCCTTCCTGCTCAGGCATCGCTTGGTTTTGCCTTGCCCAGTCTTGCTTCTCTGGCGGACCATAAACCCACCAATACCTGGAGAAAGGAAGTGAGGAGAGATCACAAAACGAATGCCAATATGAACTCCGAGCTAGGTAATGGATCCAGTCGGGGATTAATAACGCGGGACACTGATGGGGAAATGCTGACATGAATCTCGATTATTCAGGCTGACGCACGAGCTGCAGCCTGGCAGCAGGGTGATTCATCTTGGCTCTTTGCTTTGCTCTGCAATCCAGGAACTATTTCAGGTGAGCCTATTTTGGGCAAACCAGTCTGGCACGGTCCACTGTGCCACTTCCTCGGCCCTTCTTCCTCCGAGACGCCAATGAGCGCTCATCAGATTGAGTTATCAATGGGAAGGCGAAGAGAAGACTACATTTTAAGCCAAGACAACTGCAGGCGTCAAAAATACCCAATAATTTAGGGTGTATAAATACACCAACTTGGAACTACACATTTATATTTGTCCGTTTGGTAGACGCTTTTATCCAAACTGACGAGCTTAAAGGTCTTGCTCAAGGACCCAACCATGGTAGCTTCACCATACTGGGATACGAGCTCATAAACCTTCCGATCATAACTCCAAAGCCTTAACCATAGAGTCACCCCATCATCTATTAAAAAAAAAGGTATCCACGAGAATTCTTCACAGACTCTGTTTTTCCCTCTGGCTATGGTAGGTTTAAAGATATAAACGAAACCCTACTGATTAATGTCTGAAACTCAACCCGAACGCACCATCAATCCTCCACAATGCCTTTGGTTCTATCGATCGGGGAAAAACACAGCCAAGAAAAAGCTCGATTAGTGAAAAGTAGATAATCCTTTCATTTATTTCTCATTTAACACAAAAGAAACAAATGCCTGAGAAGTAGCCGTTCATTACGAAGGTGTCACAGCTGCTGGTTTTCACTGATGCGTAGCCAGATTAGCTCCACTGATCATTTACTCCCAAAATTTCTTTCACAAATAGTAGTGGTGTCTCGGCAGTTTGGGCTCTGGAGGTTATCTGTTTGAATCCTGGAACCACCGTGCTACCAAGAGCAAAACCCTGAACACTCACTGGCTCAGCTCAACTGTTCGTTGCTTTGGAGAACATCATCTGCCAAATAGGAAAGCCTCCTAAATCTGATTCCATCCTTATTAGAGTAACCACCAAGCCACGCAAGCCCAAACCGATATTAGCATCAAGAGCACTAAACTCTGGCTTCCAAGAAAAAAAAAGTTTTCGCCTGATTATCGTGAGTTCTATACCTATCTGCAGCCAGGAGTCCAAGGCAGCAATACTGGCAGTGCTTTCTGGGTAGAACGGACGCTGGTGCTCTAAACAACTGTAGGTGTCCATCAGCTCGTGGATGCAGAAGAGGGTAGACGGCGCTTTCCTCAGACTCTTCCTGAACTATCGTGCAGCATTAGCAGCAAAGTTTTGGTGGCTGGTTTCAGGGAAGTATGTGCTAGCTCTCAAAGTTGGGAGCTGAAATGATGGCGAAGAGCTAGCTAGCTAGCTACGTAGCAAATAATGAAACTGGGAGAAAATTGTATGTTGATTATATTCAAGAGATGAGGCTGAACCAGTTTTGGAAGCGCTCCATTGTTTTTTTGGATATCCGACTCTCATTCTTGTACTTTAGCTATCGTCCGCATAGGACTTTAAAAAACATTTCTGTCCCATATTCTCCCAGTTTAGTCAGTCAGTCATCGCTTGTTGGGTCAATACCAACCAGGAAGAAAACAAAAGTTAATGTCGTGCTTCCTCCGAGACACCTGCACCTGTTTAAAGTGCTGCCCATGCGACGCATTACAGCAGGTTCCCAAAATTAACGATCATCAGTCTGACCGACAGATAAAAGAAAACGTTAACCCCGCCATTACCCTCCCCCTGGCCACTTTATTAGGAACAGCCACCTGCTGTTTGATGCGGTTCTTTAATCAGGCGATCCGTCGATGCATCAAATCGCGCAGATACAAATCAAGAGCTTCGGTTAACGTTCAAACACCCGAATGGGAAAAACTGTGATCTCACAGTGAAGTGTGACTTTCTTTCTTTCACTGTGGCATGGGTGTTGGTTCGAGCCAGATGGACTGGTTTGAGTATTTCAGAAACTGCTGATTGCCTGGGGTTTTCACACACAACAGTCTCGACACAGAATGGTGCGAAAAACAAAAAACACCGAATTGAGTGAGCGAGCGACAGTTCTGTGGGTGGAAAAAACAAACGCCTTGCTGATAAGAGAGCTCAGAGGAAAACGGACAGACTGGTTCGAGTATATATATATATATTTTTTTGGTCAGGAAGGATATAGCAACTCATATAATCACTCTTTGCAACCGTGGTGAGCATAAAAGCATCTCAGCATGCAACAGAAGAACACACTGCAGGGTTTCCCATACATAGACCATCAATGGATTCCTATCGCCACACAATCAGACTCACGATTTTGAAAAAAAAAAAAAATTCCGTTGCGTATCGTTCCGTTCATTCATGGTGCTCTTTCTTCTCGTTCACGCGCGCACACACTCACACACAGAGACAGAAAGAAACGGAGAGGTGTGTCCACAGGCCTGCCGTTGTGCATATACCCGGACTGCAAGTAGGCCTGTTAGGCTAATTAAAAATAACGCAGCCTTCCCGATTCGCCTTCCGACCCCTTATTTTAAAAGGTAGCCTACGTCGTGCTCGTGATGAGCTTTATCATAGCCTTCTTGGCTTACAGCAGGGGTGGGCAATTATTTTTTCCATGGGGCCACATGAGAAACAGAAAATTTTGTGGAGGGCCGGACCAAAAGGCTGAACTAAATTCTGCATAATATTAATTGTATTTCTTTATATAAAGCAATAAATAACATTGTTTTTACAAGCTGCTAAGACTGGTAAGAGTATGGAAAAAACGAGGTTGCTTTACAAAAAATGTCATTTATTCAATCAAATTTCCCAAAACAATGGTTAACAAAATGTGAACGTTTGTACCATTTTTTTTTCAGTCACATTCAGCCCAAAACACAATAAAGACATCACAATATTGTCTTTCTACTCCAAATATCAAGCAAAATGCATCATATTATAATAATGATGCCCACATTTGTAGTCTAATCACCTCATTTGGTGTTTTTCAGTTTTTTATTTGTTCAGTGAGAGAAATCTCGTCTCTGTTGGTCTTTAACGAGTGCTTCAGAGTCAGGTTGAATGTCTGAGGTGGAGATGCGAAGCACAGCTGACAGATGATCATCAGTCGATTCGGTGTAGGTATCAGATCTACAGATCGGCTCGGGCTCCGGCGCCTGCTGGTGACGTCACACTATGTGATTGGCTGGACTGTTTGAAGGATGACGTACAAGTCTGTGGTTGGTCTGGACAAATTACGGAAATAGTTATCGCGGGATTAGGTTTCGTGGGATTTCATATCATGTTCATGTCGCGCGCATTGCGTTTTTGTTGAACACAACTTCAAAATAAAAGCAATGCACAGTCAGTCCATGCATGAGGTAAAATTAGAAAATACGTTTATTTTGTAATTTCTAATTAACCTTACGCGGGCCGGTCAGAATGAACCAAAGGGCCGGATGCGGCCCGCGGGCCGGAAAATGCCCAGGTCTGGCTTACAGGAAACGGACATCCCTGAGTCAGGCTATAAACTAATTTTGATGCAGACAGTAGCAGCTTGACGCGAGGAACCGGCCTTATTGCATTATCCCGTTTATCCCGCTTCAGCATTCATGCAAGTTATTAATAATGGCTTGACATTCACAATAAATAAGGATTTCCCACTAGCCTAAATAAAATGTTGTTATACTCGCCTAGTTGATGCTATCTGAAGCATAAAATCTGAATATTTTAAGAAACATCTTTATTAGCTTTATTGGCGAAGTAGAATTGCGAGCGGGATTTCTCAGCGATGAATAGGGTAAGCACATAGAAATTCAGTATTCCTTTGTATATTTTTTTGATATAATGGAAATTTTTAGTGCTTTGGTGATGAAAAAAATGTACTTTTTTATCCATAGATTAAAACAGACCTCAGGAACAGGCTCCAAGGGGAACACCTGGCAGGCTGCTTACGAATCTCGATAAATGGTCCCGAACCCAATGACTTCCCTTACGATAGGGCACTTGAGTTTTTTTTCAGGAAGCCACGCAGAATTAAATGTTCTGATAGGGCATGCAGGCTTTGCACCAATTAGGGTAATGCTTTTTCATTATTGTTAGTTGCCTTGGTGTTACCTTAAGTGGTTTCTTACATCTAATTATGATATTTTATTATTATTTTGTTGTTACATTATACTATTGGTTGAGGTAAGTGTTGAGTTCAATATTTAAAATAAAAACCTCCAGCTTGTTTTTTGCAATTTATTCCTTGAATGTCAACTAAAGAATGATTGAAAGATTGCCACCAAAAAGGCAAAACACTAAACTTTAACTTCAATTTTGGTGAGTAATTTTCATAAATGTAAAAGACAGGTTTTCCACCAACATCAAGCCCAGCAAACTAATGGCCTGCCCTGTAATGTAAAGTTGGGTTGAGGAATGAAACCAGGCAGGGTTCTGGTAAAAATTGTTTTAGCTGTCTTCTCTTAAAGAACTTAAAAGAATTTAGATTGAACTGAATAATCTCAAATGCTTCTTGTAGCTTTAAAATAGTCCCAGCAGGTGACTCTGAAGAAAAATACTGTGTGTTTGAACACCGACCGCTGTAAACACTTTGCATACACCCCAATGACCGACTCCACCGCGCACGATTCCCTCATCGGCACAGTGGAGCACCACAGATTGCTACCTGGTCTGTGGGAAACACTGCACTGGGTTCCACTCCTGCAGCCAAGAACAGGGATCTCAGACTCAGGAACACGTTCCTATTAAAGTGGCCAGTGAGTGTGTACACCAAGGCCCAATCCCAATTCTAATTTCTACCCCTACCCCTCCCCCTTCCCCTCCCCCTTCCCCTTGGCCCTTCCCCTTGAAACTGAGCTACAAGGGACAGGGCTTGAAATTCAACCCCTACGTATTGGGATAGCCCTTCAACGATCGCATACGTCATCGCGTACCTCCGTCAGCGTTTACGTTAGCAAAATGCGACCAAATGCGTCACTGGCTGCGACCAGCCGCTACAGTCAGAGCCAGAGGCAGAACCAGAAATCTCTGCTGGCAGGGTGTGATTTGTTAACTAACACCACTGAATGGGATATCTTTGGCGCTTCGTGCACCACATCCGACAGAATGAGGTGTCAGAACACTCATGTAAACAATAAAAGCGAGAATAACAGAACAAAACGTACGCAGTCAAGCAACCGAAAACAATACTCACTCCCAAAGCTTTTTAGCAGCAGCTTGGATTTCAGAAATCGCTGCTCATTCTCAGCTCGAAAGCGAATCAAGCGGCGTTTTCCTCTGGATAACAACTTAAAACACGTAAATAATGGAGAAAATACATTTATGACAATCTTTCGCCGCGGGAACCGCCATCTTTCTGAAATCCGCATGAAATCTCGCTGAAATCCGCATGGCATTGTGGGAAATCACTCAAACCCCTTCGTTCGGAGTCAGCTCCAGGAAAATCTCCGTTTGGAGGGGTACAGAAGCCCTACCCCTTCCCCTACCCCTCCGCGTTAACTGGGATTGGGATACCCCTACCCCTTCACGTGAACGCGCAAAATGGAGGGGAAGGGCCAAGGGGTATGTCCAAGGGGTGAAATGGGATTCGGCCCAAGTATATGGCCAAATGTCTACGTCGTTAGAAAATGCCCGTTTTGTGCGATTCTGAACTGCAGTGAATCTGAAACGAAACAACAGCTATAAAGTTAACATGCAGAATGTCAACTTTAATTAAAGGGTATTTATACTGAAATAGGGCACGGCGTAAATGCACCGCAGCCTTTTTTTATACAAAGGCAAGCAAGCAAAAGTAATTGGGGGAAATTAGCATAATCATAGACAAATAATTAGTACGTTGTTCGGAAACATTTGACAGGCAGAAGACTGAACTTCACACCAGACGCTGGGTGCCTTTCTGCTGCCGTTCAAGGGCGTGCGGTTTTCAGTTCGCAGTCGTTTCTGGGACTTTTTGTCTCGAGTGAAGAGCGATGTACACGTTGATGCGACTGCTGCATGTAAAACTGACACCAGAACTTGCGCTCAATTATCTTCAATACGGTCGACCAAAAATGCCTTAAAAATAATGAAATGATACGTTTCAACATTAAAAAAAAATACTATAAACAGTAATCAGTAAGCCATAAGAAATTGACTTTGTCTTAAAAAAAAAAAATAAATAAAATAAAAATAATAATAGTAGTCGAGGTCCAATGAGTGCAGTTTTATGCGGAAATGAGCTGTAGGTTTTACTGAGAATGTTCCCGAACCAGCCACAGTTCTTCTGGACACTTTGTCACATTCGCATCTTCATTTTCTCATCTCATCTCATTATCTCTAGCTGCTTTATCCTGTTCTACAGGGTCGCAGGCAAGCTGGAGCCTATCCCAGCTGACTACGGGCGAAAGGCGGGGTACACCCTGGACAAGTCGCCAGGTCATCACAGGGCTGACACATAGACACAGACAACCATTCACACTCACATTCACACCTACGCTCAATTTAGAGTCACCAGTTAACCTAACCTGCATGTCTTTGGACTGTGGGGGAAACCGGAGCACCCGGAGGAAACCCACGCGGACACGGGGAGAACATGCAAACTCCGCACAGAAAGGCCCTCGCCGGCCACGGGGCTCGAACCCGGACCTTCTTGCTGTGAGGCGACGGCGCTAACCACTACACCACCGTGCCGCCCAGGAAACAATTTAAGTCCGTATATGATAACAGGAGGAAAACGAAGTGATGTGCAAAACTTAACTCCCCCTTCGGACGGCAGTCTTATTTAAATTTTGCTCCACTGCGACAAGTGCTTCAAAAAATGCTAACTTTTTGATAAGTCGAGCTTGGAGGAAGAGTTCTTTTCGGGAGTGCTGCTTAGCCCGGAGCTCTGTGAGATGCTATTTAGGGTTGGGATTGTGCAGCCACATCATTTCACACTCCAGTGGAGCTGTCCTTTCCAATAAGTGCACTTCTCCGTCCAGTTCTCCCCTGCACTCGTTCTTTTACTCCCTTCCTCCCTCTCTGCATACCTCTGTATTTCCGGTTTCCTCACCTGGCCTGTAGGGCTTCCTCTTCCTCTTCTTGATCCCGCCGAGACCTTCAGAGCTTTTCAGTTCTCCATCGTTGGGCTCTCGCTCGGGGCTCGAGTCAGACTTCCCGTCACAGTCCATCAGATCCCCCTCTGCACACACAAACGCACACTCTCACTTAGAAAATCTCGATCGATGTTCCCTGACCCTCAGCCTACAGGTCTGAGCAGAGAGGAAGGCTATATTTCAATCCTGGACCTCCCACGTGCGAGTGGACCTGCTTCATACTCCAGGCTTTCTCCATCTACAAGCCTGCGATGCTTCCTAATGAAATTATCCAGCCCTAAAGTATAAACAAACACATCTTTAAACACTTAAAGATCTGTCTATCTAATGAAGATGAGAAACAGACAAATTAACCCTTTCGTGTACAAATTATTTACATGCGTTTCTAGATTCTTCCACTTTTCAAATTATTTTAGATTTTTCTGCAATAAATTGGCTCAGAGTTAAGGGGGAAAAAGACACAACAGTTCACTTGACATAAAACGAGATGCATTTCTCTGAGAAAATGCAAAACGTTATTGTGACAATACAATACAATAAATACACTACCGTTCAAAAGTTTGGGGTCACTTTGAAATGTCCTTATTTTTGAAAGAAAAGCACTGTTCTTTTCAATGAAGATCACTTTAAACTAATCAGAAATCCACTCTATACATTGCTAATGTGGTAAATGACTATTCTAGCTGCAAATGTCTGGTTTTTGGTGCAATATCTCCATAGGTGTATAGAGGCCCATTTCCAGCAACTCTCACTCCAGTGTTCTAATGGTACAATGTGTTTGCTCATTGCCTCAGAAGGCTAATGGATGATTAGAAAACCCTTGTACAATCATGTTAGCACAGCTGAAAACAGTTGAGCTCTTTAGAGAAGCTATAAAACTGACCTTCCTTTGAGCAGATTGAGTTTCTGGAGCATCACATTTGTGGGGTCGATTAAATGCTCAAAATGGCCAGAAAAATGTCTTGACTATATTTTCTATTCGTTTTACAGCTTATGGTGGTAAATAAAAGTGTGACTTTTCATGGAAAACACAAAATTGTCTGGGTGACCCCAAACTTTTGAACGGTAGTGTAAATCAATTAAAAAAAACAAAAAGATGAGTGCTGCTCAAGATGGACGTGTGTGTCAGGTGCACAAGTCTGAGCTAAGCAATGAAGTCTGGCGGTTCTCTGATGAAGTGTGACCCAGGAGGACGGCTTTGACTCCAAAACCCCGTTCATTTCAGTGGGACCAAAAAATGCACTGAAGTCAACGGGAGAAAAACGGGACGGGTGAAAAGCGGGAAAAAGACGAGCGCAGGTTAAAGCAGATTTCATGGATGTTTCGGGAGTCTGATGATGTATGAATTTTTGTTGACTCTCTGATGAAGCGTGACTGAGCAGGAATGCTCTCATTTCGAAACTCTTCGTTTCAAAAACAAAAAACAAACAAACAAAAAAAAAGACAAGAGAACGAGTGTCCTAAAAGCTGTATACAAGCACACTGTTACACTATTCCTAGACAGGATGGACAATCTGGTGTTGGTTTGGGTCAACATCCTGAAAACTACAGGAGGAGAAGTGGGGTGCAAAAAAAAAAAAACCACGACCCTAGATGGCGCATATGACTAAAGTCAGTGATTTGCGCCAGTTGTTACAAACCGGGACGTCTGGTCACCGTACCCTTTAGATCCGGAACGGTAAGAGATAAAGAATAAGAACGACGCTTAACGAGGAAAAGTCGCGCCCTGCTGCCCTGAACAAATTAAAAAAAAAAAAACCTGATTGTCAAATATCATGAAAATTGACAGAGTTCTAAGTGATTGAAAAAATCCTGTTTTTCATGGATCAGTGATCCAGATCAGCACCAAAAGTCAGAGCAACTTAATTCAGCCTGGAGGTATTCTTCATGTGAAATTTGATGATTGGTTGAAAACCAGGGAGAAATAGCATCCTAAAAAAAACGTTAGGATAATAATAATAATAACAACAACAACTAGATAGTGTGAGAGAATAAAGTCACAGTGATTTGAGCTAGCTCTTACAAACGGGGATGTCTGGTCACCGTACCCTATAGATCCGGAACGGTAAGAGATAGAGAATGACGCTTAGTGAAGGGGAAAAAAAGCCCATTTTTCATGGATCAGTGATCCAGATCAGCACCAAAAGTCATAGCAACTTAATTCAGCCCAGAGGGATTCTTTATCATGTGAAATTTGGTGATGATTGGTTGAAAACTGAGGGAGAAATAGCGTCTTTAAAAAACGTTAGGATAATAATAATAATAATAATAATAACTAGAAAAGCATTCGGAAAGCGCAGACCTCCGCCAAGAATCCTTTAAAAAAATCCGGGATCCAGCAATCTGTTCATAACTTTTTCTGTAATGTTGCTAACAGACAAACCAACAAACAAACAAACAAACCAACGCTACCGAAAACATAACCTCCTTGGCGGAGGTAATAATAAAGAGAAGAAAGCTCTTGAGGGAGAGTAACAATTTGCACCAGTGCTGATAGCTCAAATTAATGAAAAATAAATCTTCCAATAAGGTCTAAAATAGGTAATAAATACAACAACAACAAAAAAGTTTAGAAAACAATTTCTGAACATAAAGACTGTACAGTTTGGGACTGCTCCATGATGTAAAGAGGGACTCGAAGGCATTCATTGGCGTCCGGGATAAACTTTCTTCATTTTAAAATGAAAATTAAGTAACGCTTCAGAGCTACACGAGTTTAATTCATAGTTACGATCTCGAGTGATTGATCTGGGGTGATTTACAACCCCGATTCCAAAAAAGTTGGGACAAAGTACAAATTGTAAATAAAAACGGAATGCAATGATGTGGAAGTTTCAAAATTCCATATTTTATTCAGAATAGAACATAGATGACATATCAAATGTTTAAACTGAGAAAATGTATCATTTAAAGAGAAAAATTAGGTGATTTTAAATTTCATGACAACACCACATCTCAAAAAAGTTGGGACAAGGCCATGTTTACCACTGTGAGACATCCCCTTTTCTCTTTACAACAGTCTGTAAACGTCTGGGGACTGAGGAGACAAGTTGCTCAAGTTTAGGGATAGGAATGTTAACCCATTCTTGTCTAATGTAGGATTCTAGTTGCTCAACTGTCTTAGGTCTTTTTTGTCGTATCTTCCGTTTTATGATGCGCCAAATATTTTCTATGGGTGAAAGATCTGGACTGCAGGCTGGCCAGTTCAGTACCCGGACCCTTCTTCTACGCAGCCATGATGCTGTAATTGATGCAGTATGTGGTTTGGCATTGTCATGTTGGAAAATGCAAGGTCTTCCCTGAAAGAGATGTCGTCTGGACGGGAGCATATGTTGCTCTAGAACCTGGATATACCTTTCAGCATTGATGGTGTCTTTCCAGATGTGTAAGCTGCCCATGCCACACGCACTAATGCAACCCCATACCATCAGAGATGCAGGCTTCTGAACTGAGCGCTGACGACAACTTGGATCGTCCTTCTCCTCTTTAGTCCGAATGACACGGCGTCCCTGATTTCCATAAAGAACTTCACATTTTGATTCGTCTGACCACAAAACAGTTTTCCACTTTGCCACAGTCCATTTTAAATGAGCCTTGGCCCAGAGAAGACGTCTGCGCTTCTGGATCGTGTTTAGATACGGCTTCTTCTTTGAACTATAGAGTTTTAGCTGGCAACGGCGGATGGCACGGTGAATTGTGTTCACAGATAATGTTCTCTGGAAATATTCCTGAGCCCATTTTGTGATTTCCAATACAGAAGCATGCCTGTATGTGATGCAGTGCCGTCTAAGGGCCCGAAGATCACGGGCACCCAGTATGGTTTTCCGGCCTTGACCCTTACGAACAGAGATTCTTCCAGATTCTCTGAATCTTTTGATGATATTATGCACTGTAGATGATGATATGTTCAAACTCTTTGCAATTTTACACTGTCGAACTCCTTTCTGATATTGCTCCACTATTTGTCGGCGCAGAATTAGGGGGATTGGTGATCCTCTTCCCATCTTTACTTCTGAGAGCCGCTGCCACTCCAAGATGCTCTTTTTATACCCAGTCATGTTAATGACCTATTGCCAATTGACCTAATGAGTTGCAATTTGGTCCTCCAACTGTTCCTTTTTTGTACCTTTAACTTTTCCAGCCTCTTATTGCCCCTGTCCCAACTTTTTTGAGATGCGTTGCTTCCATGAAATTTCAAATGAGCCAATATTTGGCATGAAATTTCAAAATGTCTCACGTTCGACATTTGATATGTTGTCTATGTTCTATTGTGAATACAATATCAGTTTTTGAGATTTGTAAATTATTGCATTCCGTTTTTATTTACAATTTGTTCTTTGTCCCAACTTTTTTGGAATCGGGGTTGTATATCTTGTATTTTCCTAAAACAATACAAAAAAAAAAAAAGTTTAAAGTGACCGTCCATGAGGGTCAACGATCTGAGTGTGGACACGATGCATGAAAGGGTTCATTTAAAACCAAACAACCGAAAAACCCAGGACTGCTAAAATGAGTAAAATTAATCAGGTAAAAAGCCACTATTGTGATTATGAAATGGCAGCGGTTTAGTTTTATCTGGGTTCCTGTGAGTGGAATTCTCTTAACAGTACAGTATTTGCATATTTTGGAAGAAAAGAAGTTTTTTTTTTTTTGGAAAAAAGTCTGCAGTGGAACTGGTATTTAGGAGAGAGAGAGAGAGAGAGAGAGAGACACTGACTGACTGTGTATGAGAGAAACACATTGCATGTTTTAAAAAAAAAAAAAGAGCAGATGTTGAATGTTAAAGTGATTACACTTAAATATTTGTCAAACGACTGTGTTTACTTCACAAGTTTCCTGGAAAGGGACTGTTTTCTGCAGTTTGGGGGAATCACAGTGACACAAATGGGGTCCTTAAATCAAAAGAAAAAAAAAGAAAAAGAAAAACCTGCTGCCCTGAAGTGACTTATAACAATCTTCTTGAGTCATGATGTCTCTAAACCCATCATTTTCTGGTCGAAATCTTGATTTATCCCAGGACTTCTTCCAAGATTTCCTGTGAGAGGACGGAGATCCTCAGACCCTTGTCCCGTCCTGCTGATGGATGGACGTCATTAATTAGCTGCCGGAGCTCATGGTGCGATTTACTGAGTGCTGGTTTTGTTCAAAGCTTTTCTTCCCTTCCTAAGTCCGCGTTTAACACTCCCGGCACCACAGCGCGTCTCCGTCCCTCTCCAACATTCTCCACCGATCCCTTATCCTTTTCTTCTCTTCAGTAATGGGGTTAACATCTCAACTCCATCCATGTCTAACCGAACCGAGCACTCGGAAACATCCGTCGCCATCGACTCAACAATTACATCATCACAGCTGTCCTGATTACACTGTCCACGCTATCGCAGAAATCCCACTTATCCCCAAATAAATCCACCAACGGTCCTTTCTTTAGCTTGCCTCAGGCTCAGGAACACACACACGGCACAGCAGAAGGTCTTCCGCGGTCCATTTTATAAGATCTCTCGACCCAAAGATGAAGTCATGTCGAAGAAACTTCAAGTTGTTTGAGAGGTGTGATTTGATTACTTTTTAGACTGATTTACACAACCGATAGCGTTAGAAATAAGCCACACCCCTCCTACACAACATAACCGAACCGGACATGGGTTTGGAGAACACAAAGCTCTCAGCTTTCAGCTCAGAGGAACTTTAAGAGGAACTCATCCTCCGAGTGATACCACCCACCCGCCCGCCCGCCCACACACACAGACCTCTGCTGTCGTCCATGTCTCCCTCTCTGGAGAACTCGGACTGAGGATCCGGTGGAGCCTGAAGCACGGCTACGCTGTTCTGGTTGATGATCCTGAGTCGGAGTTTGGGTTTGGCCCGCCGGCGCCGTCCAGAGGGCACGGACAGGCTCTGCAGCTGGCACAAACCCGACTCGGTCAGACACACGCCGTCCTGAGTGTACGTCTTCTGGAAGTCTGACGGGGAGAAAGATGGGACACATCCATCCTCAGTCTCAGCAATTTATATTTAACGGTTATTCCACGAAATCGAGTCGTACATGAGCTGATCGCTGACTCGGTGCTACGCGCCTCGTTGTCTATAATCCATGTACGACAAGACTGAGTGGAATAACTGTTTTATTCTATCCACAGTCACTGGATTTTGACAAACGGAGCGTTTTTATTTACAAGACGTCCGACAAAATCATTTCTGCTTAGAATGTAAACGAACCGGCGAAATGACAGGAACAATTTGTGAAAAATGCGATAATTCTTGAAAAAAAAAAACGTTCTTACCATCAAATACTTTCATTCCATATTTTGTGGCTTTTTTTTGGGCTTTTGTTTTCCAGTCGAGTTTTTATTTCGCCCTCGGTTGGTTCACCAACACGCGCCGCCATTTTGTTTTTCTCTACTCACGGTATATGAGCTGATATCCTAGTAATAGAGTAGCCAATCAGAGCGCGCGATTACTCACATCCAGTGAATGTGGATCGAACAAATTAAAACGTACACCAAGTCTCTTCATGACCAACA
Organism: Neoarius graeffei; assembly: GCF_027579695.1. Lineage (NCBI taxonomy): Eukaryota > Metazoa > Chordata > Actinopteri > Siluriformes > Ariidae > Neoarius > Neoarius graeffei. The sequence continues at coordinate 98,454,224 of NC_083573.1, forward strand.
CCGGGTGAGTTTAGGAGGCGGTGAGTTACCTGCGAATAAACAAGTCCGCTAGCTGTCATTATTAAAACATTTTCATTTATTACGTTCTCAGGAATTTACACGTAAAGTATGTCATCACTAAGTTAACGAGCATGATATGCAGGTCCTCTTTCTGGTTACCATGACAACTAACCTGCATAATCAGACGTAGCTGCCGGGTAGATGTTAATCGCTTGAACTGAGCCCCCCCCCCCCACCCTTCTTTGTGTTGAGTTTTAGTATAACCTGCATTACAAACTAATTCCCCTTGTAAATTATACATTAGCTATATGAAATAACATGAAATATTTTTGCTGTTTGGTTTTTTTTTTTCCCCTCTCCCCCCCAATCGATTACATTTGGATTAGGTTCACATGTGGGGTTGGGTTCACATATTTATTCCTAGAGTATCTCTGGTTTTAGTCTCACGTGACTCGGTCCTTTTGCGTAATTTTTTTTTTTAAATAGTCTGTGCGTTTACGTGTTTCGGAAAGAAAGATGTTACCTCTAAATATTTTACCTTAAAATAAAACTAGCAGTACAAATAACCGCAGGTAACACATTTCTCCCTGAATTGAGGTGAAAAAGTAACCAGAAAGCGTTCAGTCACTTCTCACTGAAAATCAGTCAAAGTATAAACTGAAAGCAGATATGCAGACCCATGGCTTCACTTTCGTTTACAAACGCCTTGAGACCTCAAGAATGGCACAGGAATAGTTTTAAGCGTGAACAATAAATCTAATATCGTAATTTTTTACAATTAATAGGGGTGTTCACACGGCAACTTTTACTCCGGTGTAGCACCGGGGCTGCCCCGGTAGAGTGTTCACACGGTACAAAGTTATACCGGTGTAGCCCCTGAAAGCTGCTTAAACCGGTGCAAATCTAACCCTGCTCGGGAGGTGGTTTAAGAAATTTACTCCGGAGTAAATGCTAGTTTGCGGGGCAGCACCGATATAAAATGGGCCGTCTGAACGCTACAGGGGTAGACTCGCTATGCGTCAGGAGAGTTGATTACATACGGGCATTGCATAATTTGCATCCTGGTGTTTTGCGCTTCCAAAATGGCGAATATCAACAACAACAGAGCTGCGTGTCTTCATCCACGTTGTTTTCCCGGCGCTTGGTGATGCCATGACAACCGAGAAAAGGAAGTACATTTTCACGCATGCGCATATTTCATTTCCGCATTATTACTATCGTATAGCACGGTTGCAAAAACTGCCGTGTGAACGCAAGTGGGGCTGCACCGGCGCTAACACGCTTCTCTCTAGTAAGCAGGTTTGTGACGTGTGAACGCTCCACAAAATTTACACCGGTGTAAGATATATCGCAACAAAATACATCGGTGCAGCATCGATGCAAATATGTGCCGTGTGAACACCCCTAAAGTGATTCATATAGGTAGCGGTCTGAGTGAATGACCTTGACGTCCGTAATGTCACCGCAGGAAGTCTATCCGTCTCATCGCCATTTCCGCTATACTAAAACACAGAGCTGACTGCAACTCCGATCCTCCATTTTGAGCTAATTTATCGCCATGCCACGTAGATGTGTTGCTGGTGGGTGCAGCAACACGACAGAAGGTGGATTTACGCTGCATTCATGGCCCAAGAATGTTCAAACTGCAAAGATTTGGACGCGTTTTGCGAGTTGTTCACGGGCACATTGGGCGCCTACGGAGTGGTCTCTCCTCTGCTCTGCACATTTTACTGAAGACTCATACGAAACCTCTGATCTGTTGAGAAGCGTTGGCTATAAGCCCGTCTTGAAAAAGGGTGCAGCACCAACGATTAAAGGAAAAGAAAACGACAAGAAAAGGAAAGTAAGTTCAGTTGCACCAGTTCTCCCGGAGTGTGAGCCGAGGGTTGTTGGTAAAACCCGGGATGGAATGGGACGCATTATCGCACAGGCAGTGACCTTCCCGTGGTTGTTACTAAAACCGATGACGTTCCTTCCCGTCCCGGGTTTTATTGATTGTCTGAGCCGAGCAGTAATGGCGGAGTACTCAGTATGAAGAAAATGGAGAATGAGTGGACCAGCTGTCTGATTTCTCCGCTGGATATGTTCGCGTCGGCAGCAATATCTCGCCCTTACGTGGAAGAAGCGAATGAACGGAGAACTGAAAGTCAGATTGTTTCAAAACAATCGGCCACAAGATCGGCCTTCAAGAAGCGAGAACACAGACGGGTAAGCTCCGACTCTCATTTGGATACAAAAACAGCACGTTGTTTACCTGCATTTAGATTAATACATGTAACTTGTATTGTGTATTTAAGTTACCGGTATAAGATTATTTAATTTGCTTCAGAATGTGATTGTCTCAGTTCATCTGATTATTTAATTAGCCTTTTACGTTTTATCAGTGAAAATGAATGCATGTACATGTACGTTGCATAAGTTATAACACCCGTCCTGTTTTAATGAGAGTCAACCCACAATCAATGAAGTCAGATCAGTCTTAGTTGAGCAAGTCAGTAACGGGATTTCTTACTTTCACCATAAATTTTTATTTATATGACTTTGGTCTATAGCTGTCAAAGGCCTTGGCCTTAAAACCAGTTACCGCAGTGACGTCACGCACTCAGGGCTGGCTGGCTCAGCAGGGCAGCTCGAATGCCAACTTTGCAGTCGATTTTAACTCTCAAAAATATACATATATTTTTATTCCCATTTATGCAGCACACAAGAGTCAAGGATGGAGATACTATCCACTCAGAAACGTATTTAAAAATAAAGGCTCTGCGTATCTCCTTTAAAACATCTCGATGTGTAAAAGAGAAGAAGTGATGCTTCCGGGAGGTTTAGGTTCGTTAGCACGTATAGGTCATGTGACCTAGCATAGCTCTTCCATAGCCACACCCCCTACAACAAGCTCTAATAATAAAGCTGAAAGGAAGGAGCTTGTGTTAAAAGTGTGTGTTTGCGTATTAGTCCGTAATCGGACGGCTTTATAAACGTGGAACTTAGACAGAAATAAACGACTCCATGCGTTTTTTGTTTTGTCGGATTTAAAACGTCTGGATTTAGTACTACAGTCTGTCTCGCTTTGGTTTTCCTCGCACGCACACTCTCCAGGAAGCGTGTGGCGATTTTTCCAGCGGCAGAATCAGGATTTTTAACTGTCAAGCGGTTTCTATTTTTAGTATTAAATTGATATTTTAAATGTGAAACGTCTGAATAGATCTTTAAAAACAGTAACCTGAACACACTACAGACTGTGTATCTACAGTATTTACCATACTCCTTGATTCTGGGCGGAGTCTGTGTGATGACTGGAGGCTCAGTGCTGCTGCTGCTCTCGGGGATCTTCGGAACAGGACCCCCTGGGACAAAAAAAACCACACAACGTTCAGGGTTTCCTTCACATTCGTTTGTTTTGGCTTCTTTAAAATGCACACTAACACAGTTTGTTGACTCCATCATGGAATAAACACAAACACATCAGCCAAAAGGCATCAGATGAGAAAATGAGCGCAGGTTGGAATCAGATTTCACATTGAGGCCATCTGCTGTTAGAATCCATGACATTTGGCTGTGAATGCGTTTCTCTGACTGAAACCTGTCTCTGGTGCTCATGGTCCTGGAGCTCAGTGATCCAGGTGTGTGTGAGTCTGCTGAATATTAGTCGGGAGCAGTATCAGGACTAACGTGGTGTCGAGACGTCCTTTAAATTGCATCTCTTCACAGATATCCGTGGCTTAATGAGAGGAAAATGACAACAGCAAATCCATTCACAGCTCCACATTTTAGCGAAGGCTCCATATGGTTATTCTTTTGCTGCTGAATTTCAATCGTAAATGTAAAGCTGAAGCTCTGCAGGACCCTGGGTTTCTCAAATGGAACGGCAGCACTAATTAAAGCAACGATGGAGCAGAACGGCACATCCAGATGCTCCGATGCATTATACACTGCAACCACGCTACAACCAACTCTTACGACAAACTTTGGCATGTAACAAACTAAGTTCATGTCCCCTACCTTTAAGTTGGAGTCGTTAAAAAATAAATAAATAATCACTGAGCCACGTGCTCCTCTTTCCCCCAGTGACAAACCATAAGGAATCACGTTCATAGTCAAGTTACATATTAACAGCATAAAACAAAGGCTTAATGAGCCTCACTTAGGTCTCAATCACAAACAGTTATTAAGAACAGAGATCACTGACTTCAAAAAATCCCTTAAAAGTACTTTATTTTATGAGCTAAAAATCAGTTTTACTCAAGTCTTTACTCTGTAAGCACTGTTGTCATAGCTACTCATAAAAGTAAGACACTCTCCGTCCAAGAAAACTTCATATGCTGGACCGTCTAAAGCATGGTGAGAAAGCAGCAGCTTTGTGTAAAGAATACCGTATCCCACAAAATTCAAGTTCAACTTTTAAAGCAAAAGAAAAAGGGCTCAGAGACTTCGTCCATAACTGCAATCAACATGACTGGCTGAAAAGAAAGGCAACGCAGCGAGCAAATGACGGTGAGTGTGACTAATTCCCTTGGCTAAAGGGCGAGCTGTTCTGTTCCCCTTACTCAAGGGTGACCCTTTCCCTTTAATTCAAGGGCGAGCCATTCCGCTCCGTTCCCCTCGCTCAAGGGCGAGTCGTTCCGCTCCGTTCCCCTCGCTCAAGGGTGATCTGTTCCCCTTGCTCAAGCGTGACCCTTTCCCTTTATTCAAGAGCGAGCCGAGCCCTTCCCGTCGCTCAAGGGCGAGCCGTTCTGTTCCCCTCCCCTCGCTCAAGGACGTTCCGTTCCCCTCGCTCAAGGGCGAGCCGTTCCGCTCCGTTCCCTTCACTCAAGGGCGAGCTGTTTCGTCCCCCTCCCCTCGCTCAAGCGCGAGCCAAGCCGTTCCCCTCCCCTCGGTCAAGGGCGAGCCGAGTCGTTTCACTCCTCTCACTCAAGGGCGAGCCAAGCCGTTCTGTTCCCCTCGCTCAAAGGTGAGCCGAGCCGTTCCGTTCCCCTCCCCTCGCTCAAGGATGAGCCGTTCCGTTCCCCTCCCCTCGCTCAAGGGCGAGCCGTTCCGTTCCCCTCCCCTCGCTCAAGGGCGAGCCGTTCCGTTCCCCTCCCCTCGCTCAAGGGCGAGCCGTTCCGTTCCCCTCCCTTCGCTCAAGGGCGAGCCGTTCCGTTCCCCTCCCCTCGCTCAAGGGCGAGCCGTTCCGTTCCCCTCCCCTCGCTCAAGGGCGAGCCGTTCCGTTCCCCTCCCCTCGCTCAAGGGCGAGCCGTTCCGTTCCCCTCCCCTCGCTCAAGGGCGAGCCGTTCCGTTCCCCTCCCTTCGCTCAAGGGCGAGCCGTTCCGTTCCCCTCCCCTCGCTCAAGGGCGTTCCGTTCCCCTCCCCTTGCTCAAGGGCAATCCGTTCCCCTCCCCTCGCTCAAGGGCATTCCGTTCCCCTCGCTCAAGGGCGAGCCGAGCCGTTCCGTCCCCCTCCCCTCGCTCAAGGGCGAGCCGTTCCGTTCCCCTCCCTTCGCTCAAGGGCGAGCCGTTCCGTTCCATTCCCCTCGCTCAAGGGCGACCCGTTCCGTTCCGTTCCCCTCGCTCAAGGGCGACCCGTTCCGTTCCCCTCGCTCAAGGGCGACCCGTTCTGTTCCCTTCGCTCAAGGGCGACCCGTTCCGTAGCCATCCCCTCGCTCAAGGGCGACCCGTTCCATTCCCATCCCCTCGCTCAAGGGCGACCCGTTCCATTCCCATCCCCTCGCTCAAGGGCGACCCGTTCCATTCCCATCCCCTCGCTCAAGGGCGACCCGTTCCATTCCCATCCCCTCGCTCAGGGGCGACCCGTTCCATTCCCATCCCCTCGCTCAGGGGCGACCCGTTCCATTCCCATCCCCTCGCTCAGGGGCGACCCGTTCCATTCCCATCCCCTCGCTCAGGGGCGACCCGTTCCATTCCCATCCCCTCGCTCAGGGGCGACCCGTTCCATTCCCATCCCCTCGCTCAGGGGCGACCCGTTCCATTCCCATCCCCTCGCTCAGGGGCGACCCGTTCCATTCCCATCCCCTCACTCAAGGGCAACCTGTTCCATTCCCCTCCCCTTGCTCAAGCGCGACCCGTTCCGTTCCATCCCCCTCCCCCCACTCAAGTGCGACCCGTTCCATTCCGTCCCCGTCCCCTTGCTCAAGGGCGACCCGTTCCGTTCCTTCCCCCTCCCCTTGCTCAAGGGCAACTCTTTCCGTTCCGTTCCCCTCCCCTCACTTAAGGGCGACCCGTTCTGTTCCCCTTGCTCAAGGGCGACCCGTTCCCCTTACTCAAGCGCGACCCTTTCCCTTTATTCAAGGGCGAGCTGTTCCGTTCCCCTTACTCAAGGGCGAGCTGTTCCGTTCCCCTTACTCAAGGGCGAGCTGTTCCGTTCCCCTTACTCAAGCGCGACCCTTTCCCTTTATTCAAGGGCGAGCTGTTCTGTTCCCCTCACTCAAGGGTGAGCTGTTCCGTTCCCCTTACTCAAGCGCGACCCGTTCCCTTTATTCAAGGCCGAGCTGTTCCGTTCTCCTCACTCAAGGGCGAGCCGTTCCATTCCCCTCACTCAAGGGCGAGCCGTTCCATTCCCCTCACACAAGGGTGAGCCATTCCGTTCCCCTCACTCAAGGGCGAGCTGTTCCGTTCCCCTTACTCAAGCGCGACCCTTTCCCTTTATTCAAGGGTGAGCTGTTCCATTCCCCTCACTCAAGGGCGAGCTGTTCCTTTCCCCTTACTCAAGCGCGACCCTTTCCCTTTATTCAAGGCCGAGCTGTTCCGTTCTCCTCACTCAAGGGTGAGCCATTCCGTTCCCCTCACTCAAGGGCGAGCTGTTCCGTTCCCCTTACTCAAGCGCGAGCTGTTCCGTTCTCCTCACTCAAGGGCGAGCTGTTCCGTTCCCCTCACTCAAGGGCGAGCCATTCCGTTCCCCTCACTGAAGGGCGAACTGTTCCATTCCCCTTACTCAAGTGCGACCCTTTCCCTTTATTCAAGGGCGAGTTGTTCCATTCTCCTCACTTAAGGGCGAGCTGTTCCGTTCCCCTCACTCAAGGGCGAGCTGTTCCGTTCCCCTCACTCAAGGGCGAGTTGTTCCATTCTCCTCACTCAAGGGCGAGCTGTTCCGTTCCCCTCACTCAAGGGCGAGCTGTTCCGTTCCTCTCATTCAAGGGCGAGCTGTTCAGTTCCCCTCACTCAAGGGTGAGCTGTTCCGTTCCCCTTACTCAAGCGCGACCCTTTCCCTTTATTCAAGGGCAAGCCGTTTCTTTTTCTTTGTAAATATGTACATGAATTAAGTGTAAACATAAATTAAACACTATTTTTTTTATCACAGGCAGCACAATGGTGTAGTGGTTAGCACTGTCACCTCACAGCAAGAAGGTCCGGGTTCGAGCCCCGTGGCCGGCGAGGGCCTTTCTGTGCGGAGTTTGCATGTTCTTCCCATGTCCGCGTAGGTTTCCTCCGGGTGCTCCGGTTTCCCCCACAGTCCAAAGACATGCAGGTTAGGTTAACTGGTGACTCTAAATTGACCGTAGGTGTGAATGTGAGTGTGAATGGTTGTCTGTGTCTATGTGTCAGCCCTGTGATGACCTGGCGACTTGTCCAGGGTGTACCCCGCCTTTCGCCCGTAGTCAGCTGGGATAGGCTCCAGCTTGCCTGCGACCCTGTACAGAATAAGCGGCTAGAGATAATGGATGGACGTGTATTTTTTATGCAAGAGTGAGTGAGTGGGTTTGACAAGTGGCTCCATTTCAGTATTATGATCTTTTCGGTATAATGAACTATTTGGACGTCACCCAAGGTGTTCGTTATAGCAGGGTTACAGTGCAATTACACAATCTTCCTACCCATTAGAAAACAGTGTTCTGTTCCGCTCCGTTAACTGCGTCTCAGTAAAATCTCTCGAAGGTTCCTCGGAGAGCTCGTACATACCTTGGTTGGGGAGCGTCACCATTCTGCACATCGTACAGTCAAAGCCGTCATCCGCCGCATTCTCAACCTCTTCATCTGAGGTCAGACCCTGACAGGACGCGTGCATCCACCTGAGGACCATGCAAAATTAAGTACACCCCCATCTCACACACAGTTAACAGAAATCAGAGAGGCGTGAAACACAAAGGGGCCAATGCACTTTTTAATACACTAATAATAATATTCAAATAATAATTCATAATAAAATTATTAATAATAATTAAAAAATAAAATAGCAAAACTGGCAGAAAGAAAAAAAATAACAAAAAAATTACATAAATAATATTAAATAATAAGACTGCAGGAAATTATTCTAAATGTAAGCTAAAAATAAATCAAATAAATAAAAGATAAAGTAAAAACTTAGAAACATTTGTAGCCGTTTTATTTACCAACCCAGCTTTATTATTCATGTCTGAACCATAGATTTTATATATTTAGGCTCCATTATTTTACTCCAACATTGCAAAATATCAGTATTTATTGGTTTGGTTTTATTTTTGAAGTCTTCTGCATCCTCAAACAATACACATGACCTCTCGTGAAACACGTACAGAGACTTTAAAAAGGAAAACGAGCTGAAGAGGAAGCATCAGAAAGCTGGTGCCTCTCTGAGTATACGCAGATAGTACAGATAGCTGGCTCTGCTAATGGAGCTCGGACGAAGCCGAGGATAAACCAACTGATGAGTGCGTTATTGAGTTTGGGTTTAACTAGTTAGTCACGCCCACAAGTTAAAAAAAAAGCCAGACGGGCAACTTGACCCTTGTGAGTGTGAAGGTCGGGGTAAACTGGTCTAAAGGAGTTTCACATCTTTAACCTGGTGGAGTGGAGCAGAGAAACCAGTGAAACTCGGAAAGCTGAAAAAGAGAAAAGCCGACTCTGGGCATCATTAATTATCCACGTCTCAGGGATTTAAACATGGCCGTCCTTCTCCGCTCCTAATTTCTCTATTCCCCCCGACGCATGCTCTCATGCCAAACCGGGCACCTGTGCTGTGGAGAAGTGCCCACCTGTCGCACTGCCGGCACTGCAGGATCAACTCGTCCTCCCTGTACCCACGCACACACACCGGGCACATGGCCAGGCTGGCACACGGACCGCACTGTGTGTAGTTATTCTGCCAATCACAGCGCAGCCCAGGGGACGTGGCTCCACACTGGGTACACGATACACACCTGGGGGGAGAGAGACAGAGAGAGAGAGAGAGAGAGAGAGAGAGAGAGACAGAGGGGAGAGAGAGAGACAGACATGGGGGAGAGAGAGGGACAGAGAGAGACAGAGACATGGGGGAGAGAGACAGAGACACAGAGGGAGAGAGATAGTGAGAACGAGGGAGAGACAGAGAGACAGACAGTGAGAACAACAGAGAGAGACAGAGAGGGGGAGAGAGACAGCCAGTGAGAGAGATGCAGAGGGGGGTAGAGAGAGACAGACAGAGGGGAGAGACAGCAAGAGAGAGGGGAGAGAGACAGTGAGAACAACAGAGAGAGAGACACAGAGAGGGGAGAGAGACAGAGAGAGATAGACAGAGGGAGAGAGAGACAGTGAGAACAACAGAGAGAGACAGAGAGGGGAGAGAGAGAGATAGACACAGAGGGGAGAGAGAGAGACAGTGAGAGAGACGCAGAGGGGGGTAGAGAGAGACAGACAGAGGGGAGAGACAGCGAGACAGTGAGAACAACAGAGAGAGAGACACACACAGAGGGGGAGACACAAAGAGAGGGGGAGAGAGACAGAGACAGTGAGAACAACAGAGAGAGAGAGACACAGAGAGGGGGAGACACAAAGAGGGGGGAGAGAGACAGAGAGAGAGAGAGACACAGAGAGGGGGAGAGAGACAGACAGAGAGAACAACAGAGAGAGACAGAGAGGGGAAGAGAGCGCAATAGATAGACACAGAGGGGAGAGAGACACAGACAGTGAGAGAGACGCAGGGGGGAGAGAGACAGACAGAGGGGAGAGACAGCAAGGGGAGGGGGAGAGAGACAGTGAGAACAACAGAGAGAGAGAGAGAGAGAGAGAGAGAGACACAGAGAGGGGGAGAGAGAGAGAGACAGACACAGAGGGAGACAGACAGTGAGAACGAGAGAGACAGACAGTGAGAGAGTGACAGAGAGGGGGAGAGAGAGAGAAAGAGAAAAACAGATTGTGAGAAATGACACCATTTTATCAGAGTGAGAGTGATGTTCTGTAAGGAACGCTGGCTCTCGTGGTTGCGGTTCTGCACTGATGAACACACCCCGCCCGCGCTCAGAGCGGAGTGCTGACCCATCCGCACTAACACACACCCTGCACCGGGTCCGAGCTCACCGCAGCTCAGCACAGCGCGACTGCAGCGACGGAGGAGGACATCTGAAATAACAGCACACAGCAAGGAAATCCCTCTGTGCGTGTGTGTGTGTGTGTGAGAGAAAACAGCTGTTAACCCCCGCTAATGACCAGGGAGGAAGATGTACAGCAGGAGATGGAGAGACGGCCCTTACACTCTCACATCCTGATGACTGGACTGTTTTATGGATGGAACAGGAAATTAAACGCAGCTATAACAACAACAACGTTATCACACGTACACTAGTGAAGCACACTGAAAATCCCCTCTGCAGCTAACCCGTCTGCAGCAGTGAACACACACACACACACACACACACACACACACACACACACCCATAGAAATAGATTTTTTTTTAAAGCGTCCTTTAAAAAATAAAATTAGTAATTGCTGAAAAACGGGCGTGATGTACGAGGAATAAAACTCTGGGGCGAGCTGGTGGAGGAAAATAATCAACTATGGGATTATAATAGGAAGGAAATGCGTAAGAAAGGATGGAAAGATGGAATAAACAAAGGAACAAGGGAAGGAAATCAGTCAGAAAAGGACAGAAGGAAGGAAGCAAAGGAGAAAAAAGGAAATATGCAGGAAAAAAAGAATGCAAGAAGGAAAGGAAGCACAGAGGAAGTGAATGAAGGAAGGAAATGTGAAAGTGGGGATGAAAGCAAGGAAGGAAGTACAGAGAGAATGAAGTAAATAAGGAAGGAAGGAAGGATGGAAGAACAGACAAAGGAAGGAAGTAAAGAAGGAGAGGAGAAGGGAAATGTGTAAGAAAGGAAGGAAGGAAAAATATGTAAGTAATGATGGAAGGAAGGATGGACATGGAGAGATACAAAGAAAGGAAAGAAGGAAACAATGGAGAAAGGAAGTATAGAGGAAATTAATGAATGAAGGAAAATGTAAAGAAACAAAGGAAAAGAGGAGAAAAGATGAAAGGAATGTAAGAAGGAAGGAAATGTGAAAGTGACGATGAAAGCAGGAAATAGAGAGAGAATGAATGAAGGGAGGAAGTAAAGAGGGAATGAAGCAAGTAAATGAGGGAAGAAAGGATGGAAGGAAAGACAAAAAGGAAGGACAAAGAAAAAAGTAAAATTCATAAGAAAGGAGGGAAAAAAGAGGAAAGAAAGTAAAAAAGAAAGGAAGGAAAATAGTATGGAAGGAGATAAAGAAGGAAGTAAAGGCATGTTGGAGAGAGGGAAAGAGAGACACAGGGAGGGGGAGAGAGAGAGAGAGAGGGAGGGACAGAGAGAGAGATGGGGAGGGAGAGGGGGAGAGAGACACGGAGGGGGAGAGAGACAGGGAGGGGGAGAGACAGAGAGAGGGAGGGACAGAGAGAGAGAGAGAGAGACGGGGAGGGAGAGAGAGAGGGAGACAGGGAGAGAGAGACAGGGAGGGAGAGAGGGAGGGAGAGAGAGACAGACAGAGAGAGGGAGACAGAGACAGGGAGGGAGGGAGAGAGAGAGAGAGGGGGGAGGGAGGAGGGGAGGGAGGGAGAGAGAGAGAGACAGACAGGGAGGGAGGAGGGGAGGGAGGGAGAGAGAGACGGACAGCGAGGGAGGAGGGGAGGGAGGGAGAGAGAGAGACAGGGAGAGAGGGGGAGGGAGAGAGAGAGACAGGGAGAGAGGGGGAGGGAGGGAGAGAGAGACGGACAGAGGGAGGGAGAGAGAGACGGACAGAGGGAGGGAGAGACAGGGAGGGAGGGAGAGAGACAGGGAGGGAGGGAGGGAGAGAGACAGGGAGGGAGGGGGAGAGAGACAGGGAGGGAGGGAGAGGGAGGGGGAGAGAGACAGAAGGAAAGGAATGAGCTGTAAGAGTGACTCTGCTTCATCACCCCGCTTGATTATTTTCCCACAGCAGCAGGACACGGAGTGTGTGATTCATTCATTATGAACAAAAGGCCCACGGATTCACTTCTCCTCAGCATTCAGTGTGTTCTTAAGGCATGAAGGGATCAGCGTGTGTGTGTGTGTGTGTGTACCATTTGCACTTCCAGCTGCCCTTGGGGACGTTCTGCAGCGGCGGGTCGAGGCAGTAGGTGTGGTAGCTGATATCACAGTCGTCACACAGCAGCAGGCGTCCGGGATCACTGGCCTGTCCACACGCCTCACACACCGTACACTCCAAACACCGCCAGCCTTTACTCAACACCACCTTCGTCATCTGTCTCACACACACACACACGCAGTCAGAGGTGAGGAACAGGTTAATGTACACAGCATGGTCAAATCCCACCATCACGAACAAATGACTCTGTGTGTGCGTGTGTGTGTGTGTGTGTGTTCCCGAGGTGTCTCCTGAAGGATCAGCTGTTATTTACAGATTAGTCGATGTGTGTAAAGAGAAAAATCAATGCGGGGTGACCGTGACCCGGCAGTACGCCACTCCCACCCCGATGAAGCGTGACGTGTTTTTATCAGACAGAACATGCACAAGTAAGAAAACTCACTGTGGTGATTCATCACTGCTATAAATAAGCGAGAGAAGTCTCAGTACATCGCCCTCACATCACACACACACACACACACCACCACAACACACAGCTCGAGCTGTTTCAGGGTCAAAAGCACTAAATACTGCAGGAGGAAGGAGCTCCAACCCAGCAGCAGAGTTTAAAGAGGAATGGCTCGGTCAGGGTATAAACCAAAAAACCTTTATTATGAGACCAACAACAACCGAGAGAGAGAGAGAGTTTTCACTCCGAGTTTACGCTCACTGGCCACTTTAATAGGAACGTGTTCTTGACTCTAAGATCCCTGTTGTTGGCTGCAGGACTGGAACCCAGTGTGTTCTTCTGTTCTGCTGTTGCATGCTGAGATGCTTTTCTGCTCAACACGGTTGTACAGAGTGATTATACGAGTTATTATATCCTTCCTGGCAAAAAAACTTGAATCAATCTGTCCATTTTCCTCTGACCTCGCTTATCAACAAGGCGTTTCCTCCCACAGAACTGTCACTCACTCACTCACTCACTCAGTTTTTTGTTTTTCGCACCATTCCGTGTAAACTCCAGAGACTGCGGTGTGTGAAAACCCCGGGAGATCAGCAGCTTCTGAAATACTCAAACCTTCATGCACCATCTGGCTCAAACCAACACCCATACCACAGTGAGTGAGTGAGTGTGAGAGAGAGAGAGAGAGAGAGAGAGAGAGAGAGAGAGAGAAAGAAAGAAAGAAAGAAAGAAAGAAAGAAAGAACAAATTGAGATCACAATTTTTCCCGTTCTGATGTTTGAACATTAACTGAAGCTCTTGGTTTGGATCTGCGTGGTTTGGCGCGTCGAGGGATCGGCTGATTAGAGAACTGCGTCATACGGCGGGCGGATGTAGAGGTGTTCCTAATAAAGTGGCCAGTGAGTGTTTCGATTCTCACCGTGTCGAATTCTTCCGCTGCGAGTTCTGCAGGTTAGCGAACGATTGTTTTTTTCATCCCACTGGCACAACTTCTGTTTATTCCATGTAGAATGTGTTCAGACTATTTACCATTCACGATTTAATGGTCATGACAGAAAGAAATAAAGATGAATATAGAGCAGAAAGATAAGAGACAAAAGAAGTGAAGAAAGTAAAATAAAACAGTAAAGAAAGAAAAGTAGAAAAAAGAGACAAAGAAAGGAAGTAAAGAAAAAAAGTAAAAATGAAAGAAAAACAAAAAGAAAAAGTTGGAAGGAAAAAGAAAGGCAGATAAAGGAAGAAGTAAAAAGACAAGAAAAAGAAAAAAGTTGGAAGAAAAAAAGCAAAAAAGAATGACAAAGAAAGGAAGGAATAAAAAAAGGAGTAAAGCAAAAGATAAAGAAAAAAAAAATCCTACTGCCTCCACAGAGCGAGACGACTGGAATCACATTTAAACGTGATCTTTATTCACATGGTTTATTCTGAAGGGGAAGGTGATCAGTGAATTCTGAAGGCGATGTGATTAATGAATTTGGAAGGTGATGTGATTAGTGAATTATGAAGGGAATTTGATTAGTGAATTATGAATGGAATGTGATTAGTTAATTCTGAAGGGAATGTGATTAATTATGAAGGAATGTGATTAGTGAATTCTGAAGGGAGGGAGATTAGTGAATTTTGAAGGGGAAGGTGATCAGTGAATTCTGGAGGCTATGTGATTAGTGGATTCTGAAGATGACATGATTAGTGAATTCGGAAGGTGGCGTGATTCGTGGCTTCGGAAGGCAACATGATCGGTGAATTCGAACGCTGCAGTGATTAGTGAACTATGAAGGGAAGGTGATTATTGAATTCTGAAGGGAAGGCGATCAATTCTGAAGGGACGGTGATTAGTGAATTCTGAAGGGGAGGTGATTATTGAATTCTGAAGGGGAGGAGATTATTGAATTCTGAAGGGAAGGTGATTATTGAATTCTGAAGGGAAGGCGATTAATTCTGAAGGGAAGGTGATTAGTGAATTCTGAAGGGAAGGCGATCAATTCTGAATGGAAGGTGATTAGTGAATTCTGAAGGGACTGTGATTATTGAATTCTGAAGGGAAAGTGATTAGTGAACTCTGAAGGGGAGGTGATTAGTGAACTCTGAAGGGGAGGTGATTAGTGAACTCTGAAGGGGAGGTGATTAGTGAACTCTGAAGGGGAGGTGATTAGTGAACTCTGAAGGGGAGGTGATTAGTGAACTCTGAAGGGGAGGTGATTAGTGAATTCTGAAGGGGAGGTGATTAGTGAATTCTGAAGGGGAGGTGATTAGTGAATTATGAAGGGGATGATTAGTGAATTCTGAAGGGAAGACGGTCAATTCTGAAGGGAAGGTGATTAGTGAATTTTGAAGGGGATGTGATTAGTGAACTCTGAATGGAGGATGATGAGTGAACTCTGAAGGGGAAGGTGATCAGTGAATTCTGGAGGTTATGTGATTAGTGAATTCTGAATGGAAGTTGATTAGTGAATTCTGGAGAGAATGTGATGAGTGCACTCTGAAGGGGATGTAATTAGTAAATTCTGAAGGGGATGGGATTAGTGAACTCTGAAGGTGGTTAGTGAACTCTGAAGGTGAAGGTGTTTAGTGAACTCTGAAGGTGAAGGTGCTGAACGTGTTGAACCCTTCCCCAGCCCTGTGTAAAAGTCAGGGATTGCTTTCCTGCTCTGAACTCATAGCCATGAGCCTCCAGCTGTGCTACTGTACATAACGCTATTCACTTCATCACAAATAATGAGCTTTTAACCTCAGCAGCTGGAAGCAGCTGTGCCGGGTGCAGAGAGGAGCAGGGGCTGATGGGATGTGTGTTCCGTCAGGGTGGCAGTGTCGGGGACGATACAAACCCAACCCTCAGACCTTATCTCATTAATCACGTGTGTCATGAACAGCTTGGGTGAGAAATTATAGTGTGTGTGTGTGTGTGTGTGTGTGTGTATACACACACACATGCACACACACACACCATGAGAAATTAAGATATGGGACATAAAGCTGTGGAGAACAGGCTCATATTCACCGATCCTCTTCAGGCACAGAGCTGAATAAATGATTACATAATGATGTTAAGTAGTGTGTGTGTGTGTGTGTGTGTGTGTGTGTGTGTGTGTGTGTGTGTGTGTGAGAGAGAGAGAGAGAGAGTGAAATGAGGTTACCTTAATGCTGACGCAGAACGGGTGATAGCACTGACCACACTGAGAACAGGCCAGGAGTCTGCCCTCAGCACCCTGACCAAAACTCCCACACACCGCACACATATCCTGCACACGGGGGGGACAGACAGAGAGAGAGAGAGAGAGAGAGAGAGAGAGAGACGGTTTAATCACACACCCAAAGGATAACCTGAGGCTCTCTGGCGTGTACACATCATGAACATAATCTCTCACACACACACACACAACAGCAAACACACCCACACACAATAACAAACACTACGATACACAGAATGAGGCACAGAATAACGTACAGAATGATGAACACACACACACACACACACACACACACACACAGTGACGAACACAAATGAGTCGTACAAAGATGCACACAACAGCAAACACGGATAAACACACGGACACAAAATCAACAAACTCAAAGACTACAGCAAACAAAACGGACACAGCACCGCACAACAACAACCAGAATGAGAGTCATCAGGAGGTGACGGATCCCCTCCCCCTCTCCGCCCCCACATGAAACCCCACTCCAAATTTTCCTAAGTTGAACTGGTTGCCATGGAAACACAGAAAAAATAAAAATCGCAGAAATCCCAAAATGTCAAAAGGCACAACTCCTCTAGTCACTGAACACAGCTGAGAGGGTTCGTGGAAAAAAAAAAATTCCTAATAGTTTTTGAGTTCTGTAAACTAAAATGTTTACAGACAGACAGACAGCTGTGCATCCCCCTGCGTTATACACTACCGTTCAAAAGTTTGGGGTCACTTTGAAATGTCCTTATTTTTGAAAGAAAAGCACTGTTCTTTTCAATGAAGATCACTTTAAACTAATCAGAAATCCACTCTATACATTGCTAATGTGGTAAATGACTATTCTAGCTGCAAATGTCTGGTTTTTGGTGCAATATCTCCATAGGTGTATAGAGGCCCATTTCCAGCAACTCTCACTCCAGTGTTCTAATGGTACAATGTGTTTGCTCATTGCCTCAGAAGGCTAATGGATGATTAGAAAACCCTTGTACAATCATGTTAGCACAGCTGAAAACAGTTGAGCTCTTTAGAGAAGCTATAAAACTGACCTTCCTTTGAGCAGATTGAGTTTCTGGAGCATCACATTTGTGGGGTCGATTAAATGCTCAAAATGGCCAGAAAAATGTCTCGACTATATTTTCTATTCATTTTACAACTTATGGTGGGAAATAAAAGCGTGACTTTTCATGGAAAACACAAAATTGTCTGAGTGGGTGACCCCAAACTTTTGAACGGTAGTGTAAATCAATAAAAACAAAAAGATGAGTGCTGCTCAAGATGGACGTGTGTGTCAGGTGCACAAGTCTGAGCTAAGCAATGAAGTCTGGCGGTTCTCTGATGAAGTGTGACCCAGGAGGACGGCTTTGACTCCAAAACCCCGTTCATTTCAGTGGGACCAAAAAATGCACTGAAGTCAACGGGACGGGTGAAAAGCGGGAAAAAGACGAGCGCAGGTTAAAGCAGATTTCATGGATGTTTCGGGAGTCTGATGATGTATGAATTTTTGTTGACTCTCTGATGAAGCGTGACTGAGCAGGAACGCTCTCATTTCGAAACTCTTCGTTTCAAAAACAAAAAACAAACAAACAAAAAAAAAATGACAAGAGAACGAGTGTCATCTCATCTCATTATCTCTAGCTGCTTTATCCTGTTCTACAGGGTCGCAGGCAAGCTGGAGCCTATCCCAGCTGACTACGGGCGAAAGGCGGGGTACACCCTGGACAAGTCGCCAGGTCATCACAGGGCTGACACATAGACACAGACAACCATTCACACTCACATTCACACCTACGCTCAATTTAGAGTCACCAGTTAACCTAACCTGCATGTCTTTGGACTGTGGGGGAAACCGGAGCACCCGGAGGAAACCCACGCGGACACGGGGAGAACATGCAAACTCCACACAGAAAGGCCCTCGCCGGCCACGGGGCTCGAACCCGGACCTTCTTGCTGTGAGGCGACAGCGCTAACCACTACACCACCGTGCCGCCCCGTTTTACAACTTATGGTGGTAAATAAAAGTGTGACTTTTCATAGAAAACACAAAATTGTCTGGGTGACCCCAAACTTTTGAACAGTAGTGTACACCGGGGCGATAATGAAAAACATGATGAGAGACTCAATGATGTGAATCACAGACACACACACACGACATAATGACAAGAACAAACAACTGACACACACTGACACACACACACACACACCTGTCTGAGTGTGAAGGTGTCGGAGCTGGAGAACATGACGACTGTATTGTGCATGGTGTTCTCCTCTTCCTCTTTCACCACATATGGAGTCTCAAAAAAGTTCACCTGTGTGTACACACACACACACACACACACTTCAGCTTTTGTCATCACTACCTGCAGTATGATGTTACTCTGGATGTGTTAGAAATACAAATACAGCATCCTCCACAATTATTGGCACCCCTGGTTAAGATGTGTTAAAAGCCTTAATATAAGTTCAATTTTTATTGCAGAAGTATAATCTCACACTGAAAATTGTCGAAAAATGTAACCCTTAACTCAAGTGAATTTCAAAAAAAAAAAAAATCCCTGACTAAGAAATAACTATTTTTCATAAAATCACCTGTTCGACAATTATTTGCACCCATAGCAATTCCTAGAAAATAAATGTAATTGAAGCATTTCTGTCATGTCTACTGTAGTTTATAAAGTTGATCAGAGTATCTAGGAACCTTTAATTACAACCCCGATTCCACAAAAGTTGGGACAAAATACAAATTGTAAATAAAAACGGAATGCAATGATGTGGAAGTTTCAAAATTCCATATTTTATTCCGAATAGAACATAGATGACATATCAAATGTTTAAACTGAGAAAATGTATCATTTAAAGAGAAAAATTAGGTGATTTTAAATTTCATGACAACACCACATCTCAAAAAAGTTGGGACAAGGCCATGTTTGCCACTGTGAGACATCCCCTTTTCTCTTTACAACAGTCTGTAAACGTCTGGGGACTGAGGAGACAAGTTGCTCAAGTTTAGGGATAGGAATGTTAACCCGTTCTTGTCTAATGTAGGATTCTAGTTGCTCAACTGTCTTAGGTCTTTTCTGTCGTATCTTCTGTTTTATGATGCGCCAAATGTTTTCTATGGGTGAAAGATCTGGACTGCAGGCTGGCCAGTTCAGTACCCGGACCCTTCTTCTACGCAGCCATGATGCTGTAATTGATGCAGTATGTGGTTTGGCATTGTCATGTTGGAAAATGCAAGGTCTTCCCTGAAAGAGACGTCGTCTGGATGGGAGCATATGTTGCTCTAGAACCTGGATATACCTTTCAGCATTGATGGTGTCTTTCCAGATGTGTAAGCTGCCCATGCCACACGCACTAATGCAACCCCATACCATCAGAGATGCAGGCTTCTGAACTGAGCGCTGATAACAACTTGGGTCGTCCTTCTCCTCTTTAGTCCGAATGACACGGCGTCCCTGATTTCCATAAAGAACTTCAAATTTTGATTCGTCTGACCACAGAACAGTTTTCCACTTTGCCACAGTCCATTTTAAATGAGCCTTGGTCCAGAGAAGACGTCTGCGCTTCTGGATCATGTTTAGATACGGCTTCTTCTTTGAACTATAGAGTTTTAGCTGGCAACGGCGGATGGCACGGTGAATTGTGTTCACAGATAATGTTCTCTGGAAATATTCCTGAGCCCATTTTGTGATTTCCAATACAGAAGCATGCCTGTATGTGATGCAGTGCCGTCTAAGGGCCCGAAGATCACGGGCACCCAGTATGGTTTTCCGGCCTTGACCCTTACGCACAGAGATTCTTCCAGATTCTCTGAATCTTTTGATGATATTATGCACTGTAGATGATGATATGTTCAAACTCTTTGCAGTTTTACACTGTCGAACTCCTTTCTGATATTGCTCCACTATTTGTCAGTGCAGAATTAGGGGGATTGGTGATCCTCTTCCCATCTTTACTTCTGAGAGCCGCTGCCACTCCAAGATGCTCTTTTTATACCCAGTCATGTTAATGACCTATTGCCAATTGACCTAATGAGTTGCAATTTGGTCCTCCAGCTGTTCCTTTTTTGTACCTTTAACTTTTCCAGCCTCTTATTGCCCCTGTCCCAACTTTTTTGAGATGTGTTGCTGTCATGAAATTTCAAATGAGCCAATATTTGGCATGAAATTTCAAAATGTCTCACTTTCGACATTTGATATGTTGTCTATGTTCTATTGTGAATACAATATCAGTTTTTGAGATTTGTAAATTATTGCATTCCGTTTTTATTTACAATTTGTTCTTTGTCCCAACTTTTCTGGAATCGGGGTTGTAGTAATTCATCACATCCTGTTTCCCTGGGGTATAAATATGATGTGACACAGAGGCCTATTTCTCTTATCCACTCTTCAACATGGGAAAGACAAGAGAACACACCATTCAAGTAAGGCAGATGTGTGTCAACCTTCATAAGTCAGGCAATGGCTACAAGAAAATAGCCGCTCGCCTACACCGGCCCATATCTACAGTCAGAGGAATCATCAAGGAGTTTAAAACAACTGGAACAGTGGCAAACAAGCCTGGACGAGGATGCAAGTTTATCTTGCCACCATGCACAGTGAGGAGGATGGTAAGAGAAGTAAAAAGTTCTCCAAAGCTCACTGTGAGAGAATTGCATCAAAGAGTAGCATCTTGGGGTCACAAAGTCTCCATAACAACCATCAGGCGCTATCTACATGCCAACAAGCTGTTTGGGAGGCATGCACAGAAAAAGCCTTTTCTCACTTACAAGCATAAACGTAAACGTCTGGAGTTCGCTAAGCGGTACTGGGACTTCACCTGGGACCGTGTGCTTTGTTCAGATGAGACCAAGATAGAGCTTTTTGGCAACAAACACTCTAATACATCACAAAAGATGAGTACAGTATGCGGAAAAGCAGCTCATGCCCACTGTGAAGTATGGGGGAGGATCGGTGATGCTGTGCGCCTGTTTCTCTTCCAAAGGCCCCGGGAACCTTGTTAGGGTGCATGGCATCATGAACTCTTTGAAATACCAGGACATTTTAAATCAAAATCTGGTGGCCTCTGCCCGAAAGCTGAAGATGGGTCGTCACTGGGTCTTTCAGCAAGATAACGACCCTAAACATGTGGCCAAATCTACACAAAAATGGTTCACCAGACACAAAATCAAGCTCCTCCCATGGCCATCTCAGTCCCCAGACCTCAACCCAATTGAAAACCTGTGGGGTGAGCTGAAGAGGAGAGTGCACAGGACTCTGGATGATTTAGAGAGATTGTGCAAAGAAGAATGGTCGAATATCCCCCTCTCTGTATTCTCTCATCCTGTGAAATGTTATAGGAGAAGATTAAGTGCTGTCTTGTTGGCAAAAGGGAGTTGTACAAAGTATTAACATCAGGGGTGCCAATAATTGTGGCACACATGATTTCATGTAAAAGAATTACTTCTTAATGTGGGATTTTTTTCCCACTGAATAAATGCACTTGAATTAAAGGTTGGATTTTGCTCTTTTTTTGCACTGTTGTCCTATATTATTAAAAAAAAATGAATTTATTAGAAGCCTAAGTTCATATCTTTAGGCTGTAATTAAATAAACTCATTTCCACCTGATGGCTGCACGGTCTTCAGCCAATTATTATTATTACTATTATATACACATATATATTATTATGTAGTAATATACGCAGTAGCCTTCCATGACTCATATGTTTACATTAAGTAAAAACACACATGGTTGTATAAAATATATATATGAGTGATTCCACGCTTATGGGTACTGAAATGGGGACATGAACTTATTTTTAAAAATTCACCTAAAACCATTTCTTTTTTTTTACCATCAGGTCACAAAACCTGTAATCTTTAATGAATGATATGTTAAAAGATAACTTTAATTTTCTGAGATGTAATAAAAACATATTTATATGCCAAAGTCAAGCCTATGAGTTCCAAAATGATGTCTGTTCCATTACTTCTGTTACGATTGTCCATCTCGCGTCTGTTACAAATTAATTACAATCTAGCTCTATACCATGTTAATCTTACTGAAAGAATGTGCATGTTTATTCTACTACACATGTTTATTAATTATATTTGCTAAAACATCACCTTCCTATGTTTCAAAAAGTAATTCTACATTGTTAAAATTGAGAATATATATGTCCACAACACTTCTGTTACGTTCTGACTTTGGCATATAAATATGTTTTTATTACATCTCAGAAAATTAAAGTTATCTTTTAACATATCATTCATTAAAGATTACAGGTTTTGTGACCTGATGGTAAAAAAAGAAATGGTTTTAGGTGAATTTTTAAAAATAAGTTCATGTCCCCATTTCAGTACCCATAAGCGTGGAATCACTTGTATATATATATACACACATACACACACACACACACACACGTTATTTCCCATCTGGGAGGGCCGTATGGTGAAATACCGTGACCGAGGTGTTGAAAGTACTGAGCGAGGCCCTCTGGGCCGAGGTCAGTATTCAAGGCCGAGGTCACGGTATTTCACCATACGGACCGACCTTAAAGTGCCATTCCACCATTGGATGTATTTTTTTGGCATAAAATACAATATATTTTATGACAACATGACTAGACAGAGAAATCTTTTAGCTTCAAAATGATATATCAAACATCATTTTTTGACAACGACAAGTATATTAATTTTGCGACCAAAGTCACCTACCCTTTTAATTTCCGCGCGGTAGTGAAACGTGATGTCATCGGCAGGTTCCCCTTCTTGTGTACCACGTGTCGGTCTATTTTTAGACCAGGAAACCCCCAGAGTGAGAGAGTCATTTCTCCTCGTATATGGGGGCCAAAAAAATTGCGAAAAATTTTGAGTTAATCTTTCAGTTAGCTAGATTTATTGGTATTAGCTAGATTTATTGGTATTATTTTTATCGCGTTCTATCCGCCATTGCTGATAATATGTGCCACGTCACACGTCACGTGGTACACAAGAAGGGGAACCTGCCGATGACATCACGCGCGGAAATTAAAAGGGTAGGTGACTTTGGTCGCAAAATTAATATACTTGTCGTTGTCAAAAAATGATGTTTGATATATCATTTTGAAGCTAAAAGATTTCTCTGTCTAGTCATGTTGTCATAAAATATATTGTATTTTATGCCAAAGAATACATCCAACGGTGGAACGGCACTTTAAGCTGGTAAATAATATATTTATTTTTTTCTTTACCAAATTCTAACAGAAAACGAGAGCATCCGAAAGGGAAAACCGAGCCGAGCCGCCATTTTGAATCCTCATTCACGGCTGTAATGCAAACGGCTTCCTCCTCGGTATACAAGTGCACTTCCAATGGCAGGAAAAAAACTACATTTTGCCGCCTATGTAGTCCCCTATTTATACAAATAGGAGTCATTCAGGATTCAGCCATGTTTTTGCTCGGCGTTAGCGACAGTTAGAGGTTTTTAGCTTTCTCCTGAAATGTTTTCTTTTATTTCTTCTTCCTCAGGGTAGTAAAACTCACTTTCGCTGTGAACACTGTCGTTATCGCCATCCATGCTGTAAAATTAATGCTGTTCTCCTGAGAAATGCTGGCAAACATTTATAAGATTTTTGATAATCTTGTTTAAAAAAAAAAAAAAGATAAATGTTGACAAAAAATTCGACTATGTTTGTTATTGTTGTTGTGAATGAGCGAGTCGCCGGAGGTCTGTAACCGGGGTCCGTAACTGGGGCCCGTATTGCAGGATTTGATGGAAACCGGACCGCGAAAAAAATAAATCCATTTATGAGTTCATATTTTCCCATAAATATCTAGAATATTTAAACTTTTTTTTTTTTTTAAACTTGTGCCAGGAGTGTGTGAGGCGTTCATACGGTATCGTTATGTGTGGTATCATTATCTAAACCTCACACATCCTCCACATGTTTGCTGAGACAATGTGAAAATCCAAAAACACACTCACGGGAGAGAGAAAAAAAACAAGCAAAACAGAATTTGTTAGTATGAGGAAAAAACTCGTGTGTGTGTGTGTGTGTGTGTGTGTGTGTTGAGAATAACCAAGCGCTCTATTATTCATGTGTGTAAAGAGATGAGAGGAGGAGGAGGAGGATGAAGAGCGCTGTAGGATGAGATTTATACCCCAGGGGTCACCAGAAGGCTGCTGTCCATCTTCAGTCGGGATCGTCCTCGACCCCCTCGCCCAGACAGGTTCGCTCCTCGAGGACGTCTCCGCCCGGGAAAACCCGATCCACGGCCCTGAGAGGGGGAACGAAAACGTTACACGATAATCTCGGCTACAGTCAGCAATAATGTAAGGTGATTAGAGAAACGGGCACTTTGTGATCTTTAGTGACCGTGTGTGTGTGTGTGTGTGTGTGTGTAAAACAAATGCAAAGACATTTTTATCACCAAACAGTCCAGCTTTAATTTGGTTACTGAAAGTTCCACCCTGCTCCAAACCAGGAGCCACCCATCCTAGTTTACTGATGGGTCTGATAAATCATCATGAAGGCCCTCGGTTAAATCTGTCCATCTCCGAGAGGGAAAAGAAAAAAAACCAAAAAAAAAAAAAAAAACCACATCCTGACTCAAGGACTCACGAGGAATGACGTGAAGGGGTCTCGCAAAAATTATCACCACACCGATGATGGGGGGAAAAAACTAGCACTAAAATTTATTACATTTCTGAAAACAGTTCATGGAGATTTACTACAAACCGTGTGTGTGTGTGTGTGTGTGTGTGTGTGTGTGTGTGTGTGGCTTTGTTCCAGCCCGTCTGAGCAGAACACTACCCCGAACCCTGGGCTCACCTTACAGCCCTGTTCCTATCAGCCTGACCTGCGTCTGATGGCATCGTGTTGCGTTGCGTTGTGCTGCGCTCGCCGCTAAGCTGAGCCGAGGCTCTGGCCCGAATCCTGCTTCCTCCCAGATAATTACCCACTCAAGACAGGAAACGTCAAATTCATTTAGAGAGACAGTCCAAGAACGAGGAGGAGGAGGAGGAGGGGGCGCACCCTGACGCCTGTACAGTCTGCAGCTAATTTCTACAAAAATGAATTATGGAGGGAAAAGGGAGACGCGGTGAAGCGTGAACGCCGGCTCGAAAATCCTTCACGTGCACAAGAGAGAGGCTTCATTTACACCGCCGACTAATTCTTATTTTTAGCTCAGACTTCAGATATCAACATGTGTAAACAGCGTGGATCTGATCCGGGCCCCTCGTCTGATTTTCCTGTTCCTGCTAACGTTAGCATCTCTGGTATATAAAGACGGGGCTCAAACACCACATACAGGCTGGTCAGTGGAGCCCAGATGAAATAAATCGTACAAGCAATCTGTCAAGGAATACCACCATTCAGAAAACAAAAAGAAATGAATCTTTTCCAGAAACCAGGCCGTGTACGAGCAGGTTACAGCTCCAGCTTAATGTAAAACACAAAGAGACTGAGCAGCAGGTTCATCACCGTGGATACTGAATCACTCGTCCTTTCTACAGCGGTGACGATGCTGGGAAAAGCTGCGGTTTTCAGCCGAGCACAACGATGCAAAAACGGGAATCGGATACGTGTCGAAACACTACAAGCCTTACAAACCACAAATCAGACCTGAATCAAAGCTTTCTGGTTCTTTATTGATTTGTTTCAGTGCTGGACTGAGCCGTTTCTGCGCTGAACTGAGCCGTATCAGTGATTCATTTCTGCGCTGAACTGATTCGTTTCTGCACTGAACTGATTCGTATCTGTGATTCGGTTCTGCGCTGAACTGAGTCGTTTCTGCACAAAACTGAG
Organism: Neoarius graeffei; assembly: GCF_027579695.1. Classification (NCBI taxonomy): domain Eukaryota; kingdom Metazoa; phylum Chordata; class Actinopteri; order Siluriformes; family Ariidae; genus Neoarius; species Neoarius graeffei. Next base: position 98,479,883 of record NC_083573.1, read on the forward strand.
TCGTATCAGTGATTCGTTTCTGCGCTGAACTGAGTCGTTTCTGCGCTGAACTGATTCGTATCTGTGATTTGTTTCTGCACTGAACTGATTTCTATCTGTGATTCATTTCTGCGCTGAACTGAGTCATTTCTGCGCTGAATTGATTTGTATCTGTGACTCGTTTCTGCGCTGAACTGAGTCATTTCTGTGCTGAACTGATTCGTATCTGTGATTTGTTTCTGCACTGAACTGATTTGTATCTGTACTGAACTGATTCGTATCTGTGATTTGTTTCTGCACTGAACTGATTTGTATCTGTGATTCATTTCTGCACTGAACTGAGTCGTTTCTGCGCTGAATTGATTTGTATCTGTGACTCGTTTCTGCGCTGAACTGAGTCGTACCTGTGACTCATTTCTGCACTGAATTGAGTCGTATCTGTGATTCATTTCTGCGCTGAACTGATTTGTTTCTGTGCTGAACTGAGTCGTATCTGTGATTCGTTTCTGCACTGAACTGAGTTGTTTCTGCGCTGAACTGATTTGTTTCTGTGATTCGTTTCTGCACTGAACTGAGTTGTTTCTGCGCTGAATTGATTCGTATCTGTGATTTGTTTCTGCACCGAACTGATTCATTTCTGCGCTGAACTGATTCGTAGCTGTGATCCGTTTCTGTACCGAGTCGTTTCTGTGCTGAATTGATTTGTATCTATGATTTGTTTCTGCGCTGAATTGATTCGTATCTGTGATTCGTTTCTGCACTGAACTGAGTCGTATCTGTGACTCGTTTCTGCAGTGAGTCGTTTCTGTGCTGAATTGATTTGTATCTGTGATTCGTTTCTGCGCTGAACTGAGTCGTTTCTGCGCTGAATTGATTCATATCTATGATTCGTTTCTGCGCTGAACTGAGTCGTATCTGTGACTCGTTTCTGCGCTGAACTGAGTCGTTTCTGTGCCTAATTAAACTGCATCACTGCTGAATCAAATCATATAGCTGCTGAATCAAATTTCATCAATACTGAATCAATTCATGTTAATGCTGAATCGAATCATGTCGGTGCTGAATCGAAGTGTGCTGGTCCTTGGGCAAATCGTTTCAGTGCTGAGTTGGTTCATACTGGCACTGAATTTTACTGCATCATTACTGAATCAAATGGAATCTGTGCTGAACGGAATCAAATCTGTACCTAATTAAATTGCATCACTGCTGAATCAAATCATACTGGTGCTGAATCAAACTGTACTGGTGCTGAATTAAATTTCATCAACACTGAATCAATACACATTAATGCTGAATCAAATCATATTGGTGCTGCAAGGAATTGCACTGGTCCTTTAGTGAATTATTTCAGTGCTGAATTGGTTCATACTGGTGTTGAATTTTATTGCATCAGCACTGAATCAAATGTAACTGGTGCTGAACCGAATGATATCTGGACCAAATTAAATTGCATGACTACTGAATCAAATCATACTGGCGCTGAATCATATCGTATTTGTGGTGAATCAAATCATACTGGTGCCAAATTGAATTATCAATACTGAATCAATTTGTATCAATGCCGAATAGAATCATATCAGTGCTGAACTGAATCATACTGGTGCTTAATTGAATCATATTGCTGCTTAAAGTAACTGTATCTGTAATGAATCAAATCATATGTCTGATGAATATAACTGTACTGGTGATGAATCAGGTCGTATCAGTGCTGAATTGAATTTCATCAATACTCAATCAATTTGTATCAATGTCGAATAGAATCATATTGGTGCTTAATTGAACTGTATCGGTAATTAATCAAATTGTATTATTATGACTATAACTGTATTGGTGACGAATCAAACCATATCTGTGGGGAATCAAATCGTATTAGTGCTGAATCAATTTGTTTCAATGCCGAATAGAATCATATCAGTGATGAACTGAATCATATTGCTGCTTAATCGAACTGTATCGGTAATGAATCAAATCGTATTGATTATGAATATAACTGTATTGGTGATGAAGAATCAAATTGTATCTGTGGTGAATCAAATCGTATCAGTGCTGAATTGAATTTCATCAATGCCGAATAGAATCATATCAGTGCTGAACTGAATCATACTGGTGCTTAATTGAATCATATTGCTGCTTAATCAAACTGTATGGGCAATGAATCAAATCATATTGATTATAACTGTATTGGTGATGAAGAATCAAATTGTATCTGTGGTGAATCAAATCATATCAGTGCTGAATTGAATTTCATCAAAACTGAATCAATTTGTTTCAATGCCGAACAGAATCATATTGGTGCTGAACTGAATCGCTTCGGTGCTTAATCAAACTGTAACGGTAATGAATCAAATTGTATTGATTATGAATATAACTGTTTTGGTGATGAATCAAATTGCATCTGTAGTGAATCAAATTGTATTAGTGCTGAATTGAATTTCATCAATACTGAATCAACTTGTGGCGGCACGGTGGTGTAGTGGTTAGCGCTGTCGCCTCACAGCAAGAAGGTCCCGGGTTCGAGCCCCGCGGCCGGCGAGGGCCTTTCTGTGTGGAGTTTGCATGTTCTCCCCGTGTCCGCGTGGGTTTCCTCCGGGTGCTCCGGTTTCCCCCACAGTCCAAAGACATGCAGGTTAGGTTAACTGGTGACTCTAAATTGAGCGTAGGTGTGATTGTGAGTGTGAATGGTTGTCTGTGTCTATGTGTCAGCCCTGTGATGACCTGGCGACTTGTCCAGGGTGTACCCCGCCTTTCGCCCGTAGTCAGCTGGGATAGGCTCCAGCTCGCCTGCGACCCTGTAGAAGGATAAAGCGGCTAGAGATAATGAGATGAGATGAATCAATTTGTATCAATGCCGAATAGAATCATATCAGTGCTGAACTCAATCATACTGGTGCTTAATTGAATCATATTGCTGCTTAATTGAACTGTATGGGCAATTAATCAAATCATATTGATTATAACCGTATTGGTGATGAATCAAATTGTATCTGTGGGGAATCAAATCGTATCAGTGCCGAATTGAATCATGAATACTGAATCAATCTGTATCAATGCCGAATAGAATCATATCAGTGCTGAACTGAATCATACTGGTGCTTGATCAAACTGTATTGGTAACGAATCAAATCATACTGATTGTGAATATAACTATTGGTGAGGAATCAAATTGTATTGATTATGAATAGAACTGCATTGGTGATGAATCAGATCATATGTCTGATGAAATGAATTGGATTGGTTCCGTTTGAATCACCTCTGTACCAAACTGATTCATATCAGTGCTGAACTGAATCACATCTGTGCGCAGTTGAATCTTTAAGTATGCCCGACGGAAAGTTATATCTTGAGGCAATAAAGTTTAATCATATCAGCACTGAATCAAATCCTGTTCATGTTGAATCGAATCGTATTGGTGCCGAATCAAACTGAAGCGTACAGCGACTTGTTTATCATGTTCGGAGTGTACACTACATACCATGAAGCGCATCATTGTTTAAAAGTGGGAGATTCACACCCCTGATTTTAATGTAGGAAAGTTTCTTTATTATTATTACTATTATTATTATTATTGGCACAGATGATTTTTCGGACTCTCCTTGGACTTTAAGGGAAAGGTTTGTGCTTTTGCGCTTTAACCCGAGGAAATAAACAGAAGTGATACTTTCACTATGAATTTGTTTGAGTATTCTGTTTATTTGTAGAATTTCTATGACTTTGTATTTTCAGCTTCTTCCCTTGTGCTGTTTGTTTGAATGTATTTGCCCGCTTTTTCTTTCTGAAGCTCTCTGAGCTCTACTGTATGGAAACTGTGCCGTTTGGAGCAGGGTAATCATTCGGGAAAGGCGTGGCAGCTGCTTTATCACGCACACGCAGGAAGATAAGCGATCAACGGTTTCTTCTCATTTCTTTAATTGCGCTTCCTCGTTTCCTCTCCTTGCATCATTTCCTCGTGTCCTGGCTCCTCCCTTTGAGAAGGAGATGAAGGGGAGGTTAGATGATGTACTGAACGGATTTACCACGGGAAATATCCCCAGAGCTCTGAAGTGTCACTTACACACCAAATTAACATCAGTCAGAATAATGATTACAGCTGATCAGTCGATGTGCGAACCCCGAGAGAGAAAAGGCTGCTCTAACACAGACACCTGATACAGAAGTCTGACCAAACCATCTGACTGCGACCTGCTTTCATCGGAAAACAAGTTCTTTGTTGAATAACTTGTTTTAGGTGCAGGTTATGCGGCGCGTCCGCCGTACAGGCCCTGTGCGTGGTGTTACCATAGAAACGATAACGGTAATGAGCGTGTTACTATGGACCTGTGATTGATTAATCTGAACTGTGACACCGGGGACTTCAGGAATTCAACAGCACTGTGTTTATTCAACTACGAGTGAATTTATATTTGCTGCCCTCGTCTTATTCTTGTAGATTACAAAACACCAGAGAGACAGAGACACACACACACACACACACAGAGAGAGAGAGAGAGAGAGAGAGAGAGAGAGAGAGAGAGAGACCCACACACACAGAGAGACAGACACACACACACACACACACACACACAGATAGAGAGACACACACACACACACGAGATAGACACAGAGAGAGAGAGACACACACACAGATAGAGAGACACAGAGAGAGAGAGAGACACACACACACAAGATAGAGAGACAGAGAGAGAGAGAGACACACACACACACACGAGATAGACAGAGAGAGAGAGAGAGAGAGAGACACACACACACGAGATAGAGAGACACAGAGAGAGAGAGACACACACACAGAGAGACACACAGAGACACACACAGAGAGAGAGAGAGACAGAGAGAGAGAGAGAGACACAGAGAGAGAGAGAGAGAGAGACACACACACAGAGAGAGAGAGAGAGACACACACACACAGAGAGAGAGACACAGAGAGAGAGAGACACACACAGAGAGAGACACACAGAGAGAGAGACAGAGAGAGAGAGAGACACACAGAGAGAGACAGAGACAGACACACACACAGAGACACACACAGAGAGAGAGAGAGAGACACACACAGAGACACACACACAGAGAGAGACACACAGTGATGGAGAGAGAGGAAGAGAAAGAAAGACAGAAGAGGAGAGAGAGACAGAGAGAGAGAGAGAGACACACAGAGAGAGAGACAGAGAGAGAGAGACACAGAGAGAGACACAGAGTGATGGAGAGAGAGGAAGAGAAAAAGACAGAGGAGGAGAGAGAGAGTGTGACGGAGAGACAGAGTGAGAGAGAGTGAGAGAGAGTGATGAGTGTGAGATAGAGAGAGAGGGAGGGAGAGATTAGATTAGATAAAACTTTACTGATCCCTTTGGGAGGGTTCCCTCAGGGAAATTAAGATTCAGCAGCATCATTACAGATAAACAGAGAAAAGAAAGAGAAAAACTTCTAGATAAATTAAGTATTCACATATACAAATATAAAAGATGATGATATGTGGAAGAGAGGAAGGGGGGGAGGGGGGAAGGAGGGGAGAAGTGGGGTAAGTCTGTGTGTGTGGGGGGGGCAGGAGAGATATTGCACATTGTCCAGTATTGCTTATTGTTAGGCTAGGCTACTGCTCCTTCCCGTCCTCTGTCCTCCTGTTACCCCTCCCCCCCCCCCAGAGAGGAGTTGTACAGTCTGATGGCGTGAGGGACAAAGGAGTTTTTAAGTCTGTTCATCCTGCACTTGGGAAGGAGCATTCTGTCACTGAACAGGCTCCTCTGGTTGCTGATGACGGTGTGCAGAGGGTGACTGGCATCGTCCATGATGTTCAATAGTTTGTCCATAGACCTCTTCTCTGCCACCGTCACCAGAGTCCAGCTTCATGCCGACCACAGAGCCGGCCCGCCTGATCAGTTTGTCCAGCCTGGATGTGTCCTTCTTGGATGTGCTGCCCCCCCCCAGCACACCACGGTGTAAAACAGGACACTGGCGACCACAGACTGATAGAACATCCACAGGAGTTTCCTGCAGATGTTAAAGGACTGCAGCCTCCTCAGGAATTATAGCCTGCTCTGTCCCTTCCTGTATAAGTGATTGGTGTTGCAAGTCCAGTCCAGCTTGCTGTCCAGCCACAGCCCGAGGTACTTGTAGGAATCCACAGCCTCCACCTTGACTCCCTCGATCAGAACTGGTCGTGACCTTGGTCTGGACCTCCCAAAGTCAATGACCAGCTCCTTGGTCTTCAAGGTGTTGAGCTGCAGATGGTTCCTGTTGCGCCACACAGCAAAGTCCCTCACCAGGCTCCTATACTGCTCCTCTCTGTCGTCACTGATACACCCAACGATGGCTGTCTCATCGGCAAACTTCTGAATGTGACACAGCTCCGAATTGTAGCAGAAGTCTGTGGTGTACAGGGTGAAGAGAAGAGGGGCCAGCACCGTGCCCTGGGGTGCTCCAGTGCTGCTAATTACAGTGTCAGACATGATGTCCTTCAGCCTGACGTACTGCGGCCTGTCAGTGAGGTAGCTGGAGATCCAGGCGACCAGGCAGGGGTCCACTCGCATCCTGTTCAGTTTGTCCTGAAGCAGTAGGGGCTGGATGGTGTTGAAGGCACTCGAGAAGTCCAAGAAGAGGATCCTCACTGTGCCATTTCCCTTATCCAGATGCAAGTGGGCTCGGTGTAACAGGTAGAGGATGGCGTCTTCCACACAGACACCTGCCCGGTAAGCAAACTGCAGACAGTCCTGGGCATGTTGTACCTGGGGTCTGAGGAGGCTGAGGAGCCGCTCCAACGTCTTCATCAAATATGAAGTGAGTGCCACTGGTCGGAAGTCGTTCAGCTTGCTGGGCTGATTCTTTTTGGGAACTGGAACGATACATGATGTCTTCCAGAGGGTGGGCACTCTCCCCAGCTGCAGGCTGAGGTTGAAGATACGTTGGAGTGGTTCACCCAGTTCAGCAGCACAGGTCTTCAGTAGTCGGGGACACACCTTGTCTGGGCCTGCTGCTTTCCTGGGGTGAAGCTTCCTCAGTTGACCTCTGACCTGGTCTGCAGTAATGCATGGAGGAGTCTGTGTTGAGGTGGGGGAGGAGGGGGCTGCTATGATGACTGGGGGGAGGTGTGTTGAGGGAAGAAGGAGAGATGGCTGCAGTGAGGGAGAGGGTGGGGGGGATGTGGGCTGGTTGAACTGATTGAAGAAGTCATTCAACTCGTTCGCCCTCTCCACTGTCCCCATCAACGACTCTGGTCTTTGTATTGTGGCCTGTGATGGTTTTCACACCTTCCCAGACCTCCCTCATGCTGTTCTCCTTCAGCTCCACCTTTCTCCTGTAGTTGTCTTTAGCTTCCCTCACGCAGCATGTCACCTCCTGCTGTGCTGCTTTCATCGCCTCCCTATCCCTGCTCCTGAAGGCAGCCTTCTTCCTGTTGAGGACAGCTTTGACTTCCTGTTACCCATGGCTTGTTATTATGGTAACACCGTACAGTCTTAGCAGGGGAGACCACGTCTGCACAGAAGTTAAGGTAATCCGTCAGGCAGTGTGTCAGCCCCTCTATGTCCTCACAGTGTGGGCTAAGCAGCACATTCCAGTCCGTGATGTCATAGCAGTCTCTGCGGGCATCTTCCATTTCAGGGGACCACCTCCTGATGGAGCTAGTTGTTGCAGGCTGCCTTTGAACCAGGGGGGTGTACTTTGGCTGTAGAAGAACCAGGTTGTGGTCAGACTTCCCTAGTGGGGGGAGGGGTGTGGCTCTGTATGCATCCCTCACATTAGCATACAGCAAGTCAATTGTCCTGTTGTTCCTTGTTGGACAATCCACAGCCTGGTAAAAAGCAGCCAAAGTAGAGTCCAAGGTAGCG